>NC_092434.1:7264424-8464424 GCF_036169615.1 Heliangelus exortis
TTTTTTTTTTGGCTATATGTTAATAAGCTTTTGCAAGCTAATTAATTAAGGAATTGGTCATACTAGGAAAATTACTTGAATGATGCCTGAAGGATGACTCGTTTTTTAACTTCATTTCCTTGAAAAATTGAAAGGAGATGGAAAACATCAGGTTGCGCATTTGAGCCCTTACACTGTACAAAAAATAACTAGAAAAAAGCACTTTTTTTCTTTTTTGAAGGAACAAGGATAGTCACCAGAGTGCTTTTCAGAATTCCATGTTATTCCTGTTGCTAAGGAACCTTTTTGTCATCTGTGCTCAGTAAGGCATCCTCAATAATTCCCCCCCAGAAGGAAGGCATTACAGATCAGCGTCAGAAAAATCAGCTCACAATTAACCAGAAAGCTAGTCATGGAAAAGTTTTAACAGGAGAGTTCCTCATTCCTTTCATAAAAACCAGGATGATTTATAGCAGGGAGGAGCCTGCAGAAACTACAGCAAGTCTCTATGATTACTCTCATCCCAAAAGAACTTTCCCCTAGAGGCAAAATAGAAAGAAACCAAAATAAAACTAATATTTTGGCTTGGGTTTTGTTGGCACTGTCCCATTTGCTTACATCCTGTACACTCCCGAATGTCATTTTATAGAGTACAAAGTAAAAAGCTCCTTCGCCAAAAGACAAGTAAATGTTCATTATCATCTCTACTTCAGAAGCCTTAGAGAGAGCAGGAAATAAAGAAATCATCAAGATCTCTGTGTTCTGTAGTACATTTCACTATCTTTCTTGCATGTGTTCATTTTCAGTCCCTTATACATGCACCACGAGGGCTTTCAATAGCACTGCTCACAAAACAAGGTACCATTTATCATGAGAAAGAGAGCAGACTTGTCTCTTATACAAATAACAGGTGACAGTGTGCTATCTAATTTATGTTGTAAGATTTCTTATTCTTCTCCAGCAAAGGTTTACCTGCTTTCATTATATGTCTTGACATGGAAGATAGCAGCTAGTTTTACAAGGCTGTTTAATACAAATCAAATTCTCTAAAAATACATTTCCTGGGGGAGTACGGAATCATGATTCCACATTTCTCAATACAGTATAGAAGCAGGGCTTTGGTATATCTCTTTTCTTACATGCAAAAGGTTTGCAGCTCCAGCACTGTCTGTCTGCCCTCCTGTCTCCAGCAGCATTTCACCAGAGATACATCAAGAAAGGGTGCAAAAAATGGGGCTCATATGGTGTGACCCTTCTCTGACATAGTTTCCAGAGAAGGCAGCTTCCAGCAGTCACCAGAGAATTAAAATTATTGCTTTATCCTGTCCATTTGGTCTAACAGTCACTCATGACCTTATGCTCTGTGCTTTTGTCTAATTGCTTTTTAAAGCTATTTGCACTTCTGCCTAGTGTTAAAATATGAATATTATTGGTCCCAATAGTGTTACTGTTATAGAAAATGTGATACAGAACACTTGCACTATGCCACTTGTAATATTCACTTAGAAAATACTACGCCTCCTGGAAGTAGAGATGAACCTTGTATGTTCTACCCCCTCCTCCTATTTCATGGAAGAGGACTCTTTGAGACTTTCTCGCCATACTTCCACCAAGTCTATTTCCAGAACAAGTTTTTGTTTCCCTCTTTGAAAATAGTTTTTTGGCCATACAAATCCTACTTTTTCCAGAACAGAGATGAATATAAGTTTCAGCAAAGACACAGCTCACTTTTCCCCTTAATCACACAATGCAACCCAACAGTATTCATCCTAGGAGATACACAACTCTAAAAAAAAATTCAGAACTGGACTTTAATCTTAAGATCTGGATGTAGACTACCCTGATACAACTTAAGAAAAACGCATACCATCCCAGCAGCATACTGTCTGAAGAGATTTTTCTCCCTTTATGTGTGCTTGGATATTGCATAAACATTTAAATATTGGCTAACAGTTATGCGACACACACACATATATGGCCAAACAAATCTATCCCATTCACCAGCAAGTTCCCTCTTCTGATCATTACAGTCTTTTCTATTTTTCAAACAATGTGCATAGCATTTAATAGGAAGTCTGTGTACTAAGTTTCAATCCATAAAATCATTTTACATGTTCCTTTTTCATCTCCTGGATGGGAGCCCACAAAACTCTCTGAGCATCTCATGTGCCAGTGTGTGACCTATACTGTCCCTTTGAACGTGACCACTTTAGTTCTCTGGAACCCACCAAAACAAGTCTTATATTGTGGTGTATAAAACTATAGGCAATTCCCTCTTTCCAACAAATTGAGAACCTCAAAGGGATAGCATTCCTTTTCAGATGGCTTAGGTTTCGCTCACAGGACTGTAGCTTTCATCTTGGTTAGCAGTGAATCTGGAGGAATGGAAAACACTAAAGTATTGCGGTATGTCTGGAATACAAAAGGTACATTCTCTTGCTTCTTTGATGTCTCATGAAAGAAAACAGAAATAATATAAATGCAATATCATTGAAACACATTACTAATCCAGCAGGAATGGAGAGACTTCTGTATTATAAATTTTCGCTCCATATTACTTCAAACTATGATTTGTAATCTGTTGAGGAAACCATCATGAATAATGGGTTTTAAGATAACAACGAATTTTAAACTTTCTTGAGTGAAATATGGATGACAGTGTTTTACCACCATTTTGAAATACCTTGACATGGCCGCTGCTGGTTAGAGAACAAAAAGCCCAATGGCATGGTTTAGATATACAGAAAATGGAAGATAATGATGCATGAAATAAATGGAGAAGAAATGAAGAAAATACTAGAAAGTAGAAGTGCAGAAAACAGTTTGACCCACCAGTGAGCCCAGTCCTATTTCTATGGAAATGAGCTCATTACTGCTAATTTTTTTTTCTTTAAGCTTCTAGCTGATTTGTGAAGTGCTTTTTGAATTCTGATAAGGGCTTCATGAATCACTGAAAAAAACCCCACCTCTGAACATAATATCCAGAGTCAAATGATTACCAACTCCCATAGATTAATCAGCTCTCTGAGTACTTTATATAACAGAGCATGCACCAGGAGAGTCAGTTTCTTCCCCTGGTATCATAAGTCTACAATGTTTCATTCTGCAAAAAAAAAAAAAAAAAAGGAATCATGCTTCTGAAATCTAATTCTGGATGGTTACTCCAAGAGCCTATATTAAATAAGAAAGACATCTTTGATTTTTTTTTTTTCCCCCTGCTGTTTCCATGTTTGATCTCTTTTACAAATCAGCATCACAAGAACAGGCCATAGAATTGCTTCTCATTCCTCAGAAATAGGAGCATCTCTGCTATTCATACAAACAGTGCTTTCACATTTGTAACCCAGCCAGTATTGGCTGTAGGCACTCCTAAGCAGGCAAGGGAAATGCCCAAAGGCCAAAACACTGGTTCTTAAACCTTTAGGATGCTAAATTAAATATCAAATAAAGCACTGGATGTAAATAGCAAGTAAGTTTTATTTATTTTACAAACCCAACTTAAGAGTGTCTATAGTTATGAACAGTGTATATGTCTCTAACAGAGGAATTGTCAACTGAGAAATGCTGACTGACTTTACATGGTACAAATACTGCATCTATACAAATACCTTTTATTAATTCTGTAAACACTTCCCGAAAATGCTCTTGACACATTCTGTGACTCCCTGTTAATTTTCCTTGTACCCATTTTCAAGGTGTGTGTAGGTCACAGGCATTCTCCAGGATGCAACTTGTAACAATGCACTTGCTGGAGATTACAAAAAATAAATCTAATACTATTGCACATAAGTGCATTGTGTCTCTTTCAAAACCTTCCACATGTTAGCAATGACTCTACATACCATGCTTCAAACATAACAAATAGATTAGAAATAACCAGTCCTCACCAGGCCATGCTGTTCTTCAAACAGTTACAGGACTCTGTTGTTAACTGCAACAATTGATTACTTGGCATTTGAAGTGCCAAGCATTTGTATTGGCTTTACAAATATTATCTAGAGATGGATGGCCATGCACATACCCCGTTCTGTAGTTCTTTGGGATTTTCATTTTAAGACCAACAGTATGTTGAAAGATAATTTAATGACAAATTGAATGCAGAATCACACTGGTGTAAGTAGGAAAAAAAGTTGGTATGTATGATTGTACTCAATTGGAACAGATTTATAAAATTTTAATTTTTACAGAATTCAGAATTAATTTTGGAAGAAAGTTATAAAGCAATATGCTACTCAGCTAATTAATAACATTATTAATAATGCAAAGATGGTAATTTTGTTGTATATATTCCCATACATTTGGGGAGGATGCAAGAGACCAAAGCTGCTTTGTTAAAAAAACTGAAAAGTTTTTCTTTTTTTGCATCTTGCTTTTCTTCATGAGGGCACCTGAAGCTTATAGAAATCTGCATTTGAAAAAAAGAAATAAAGACAGAGGATTGATGTGGAGACGTAAAATATCAAAAGCTGTTTCTGTCAGCTGTGAAATCTTATGAGGTAAATACAACTTTGGATTTTAAGTTTGTGTACTCTGCCTATGAAGTGCAAAGTGCAGAAGGTCTAAAAGACTTTTTAATTAATTAATTTTTAATCTAACAGACTTTTTAATTGCATCTTGATTTTTGACATTTTTGATGTCTCATTTAATTTCCTGTTTCCCTTGACAGAAGGGTATAGTACAGGATGGAAGAATATGTTGTTATTTTGGATTACTTAGAAAAAGATAAATGATAAAAAAAATTACTTTATCTTTGTTATTTATTTCCACTTGCAGTTGGGAATTATGATACTTCTTCCTATTCAGTTCTTTTAACTCAAGATGATGAAACTCCTATTGAAACTAAATTAAAATATAATTGTATCATTACGAATTAACAAAGATCAGAACTCCCTTTCTTCAAAAATTATTTTTTAAACAGTTCATGCTACATTAACATGCCACAGAAATAAAACACTAAAGGCACTTGTTCCCACTGCTAGGCAAGATAACATTACTTATGTGTCCATAAAGAGCAGCAGCAAGGTTTTGCCCACCCGCAGCATTCAAGTCTACTCTGTGCTGTACAATAAGCTTTTAATAAAACTCTTTATTAAAGGAAATATTTACAGACATGCCTCAGTGGTGTTTCCTTGCTGTGTGTACACAGCATATTGTTCTTCCAGATTCCCTTTTTTACCCCCAGGATAGACACACTCCTGTTTACATTTTAAAAAATCATGTAACATTCCATGGACTGCCAATACAAAACCAACAGCAAGTGAATATCATTGATCCAAACACACAGCCCTGATAAAGTTAGTGACCTGAGTGACTACAATGACTAAGCAAGCCAATACTCAAATGGTTTTACTTTTAACTGCACTGTGCCTTCTCTTTCTTCCTTAGGAACCAAAAGGAAAAAAAAAACCAAACCAAAAAAAACCTGCATTATTAGTTTCTATGCCCTTTCCCTTTGTGGATTAAAAAGCTCTCCTGTAGTATTTTTACACTTCTTAAACAAGGATGCTGAATTAAGAGCATTTACTCAAAACCTTTTGTCTATAATAGTGATTAACAGTACTTTCATCTAGAAAATTTTAAGCACATTTTACTTTTCATCATATTAATGTTGACAGCCCTCCTTTATCAGTACTTCAATTAACAGCAGGTAAGGGAGGCAAAGTGAGTATAACATGCTATTACTTCTGCTTGATTTAAAGTTTGCTTGTGAGACTTCCTCTCAACTCATACTTGAAATAGTCTTATCTCATACATTCCCAGGATTACTGTTTCATGTAAATGTCATTTTTGCTGTCCAAAACATTAAAAAAACCCCACACCAATGTGATATAACTACTGTCTCTTTCTGAGAGACATGAGGGAAGCTGTATGCTTTTGATCAAAGACAAGATCCCAACTTCAAAGTAACACTTCATCTGTAAATATATTACACAGTACTCTTAGCAAAGAAAGCAGGACTCCTTGATTCCAAATAACCTAAGGCTAATACCGTGGGATTTGCCTGCATTCACAAAGTTCTATCATATTCCTCTGAACACTCACAGAAAATTGGATAAAATTCTTTTAAAACCTTGAGTTCTAGACTCCTCCTTATTATATAAGTCCAATGGACTGTAGTCCAATACTTCATTGGAAAGACACCTAACTTACTGTGGACTGAAAGAAGAATTTGGAAAAATTACAAATTTCATAAGCAGCAGGATTTTTAAAAATCTAAATCTTCCTCCCAATGCCAGAAACTGCCTATATGCCTTCAGATGCTCTATCACTAATTTGAAATCTTCTAATATTTTTTGTAGCACCATTGGAGATGCTTTTGTTATTTTTTTAATTGCTGCAGTCTGAAAAATTAAAACAAAATTCCCGATCATCTTCAATGGCTTTGAAAACATGGGGTAAGGACATCAAGCTATTTTCTAACATGCTAATCAGCGTGGACCATGGTGTTGTGAGAACATACAAATAATACTAAAAATTTAACAGCCAGCTACAAGACTAATAATTGCACGTGTGAAGAAACATTTTAGACTGAGCACTATCGGGTCTGTTTCACCATCAAGTGACACTATAATCAGTAGAGTGTGTGCAGATATCATTCTCATCCGTATGCAGTCAACAGGAAGCAGCCTAAGATGCTGAAATCCATTGCACTTTTCCACAGAAACCCTTTTTTTTCCACAAGAAAAAAACACAAAAACAAAAAAACCCCACCCCAGAAAAAAACCAAAAAACATACAAACAACAACAAAAAAAAAACTCAACAAAAAAATCCAAACCATCATCATTTAGTGATCTATGTTTATAAATCACATTAATTTCATTACACTTTAAAAACATTCTGGTGATCTGAAAGAATCATAATTTGGGTTTCATATTTCTAAATGTTGAGGTTATTTTAAATGTCCAATTGTTTACTAAAAATTCTTATGTCTCAAAAGAACAAAACAATTACATTTAAAAAAATGTAACTACAGTGAATGTTCAATATGCTAGAGAAATGTAGAAGCTGCTATTTCTAGCTAGGCATTAAAACCTCTTGAAGATTCTAGACTGTTAATAAACTGACACAAGTCTTTGTTTCTGCCATATTTACCCCCAGGTGTGTATCTTTAAGAGAGGCAGGGACTTAAGCAATTCAGTCTCACAATGTCAGCAGTAATATCACTGAATGATAAACGTCTGGGCTGCAAAGTAGAAGATGGAGGCAGCATTTCCTGGCCTCTTCACATCACAAGTAAATGTTTGTCTGTGTTTGTGCTATGCATGAGTGTCTGAGCCTGGACTTGTGTCTAAACAAGGGGTCTGTTGAAGGCAAGAGACCAAACACAAATTTGTCCCAAATAAGGTGGTTTCCATCCTTCCCTTAGCAGCACTGCTAGTCTGAAGTAAAAGCTTTCTTAATGTAAAAATGCAGATCATTTGGCAGCTTTCTTGTTAAAGGTCTGCTGGAGAGTAACAGCCATGGAACAAGACAACACAGCACAAGCCAGTAAGTCCTACAACATTTACATAAAATGTGAATTTACAAAGATGTTCTCAATTTACACAAAACCAGATCAGACACTTTCCAGGCCTCGTGCTATAAAGACCTGACAGTCACTATTTGTGCTGTTAGCACAGAATATGTATCCTTTAATATGCTTGGTTGCACCTTGCCATCTCTATACTACTGCCTTGCAGTGAAACACCCAGAACTTCTTGACAGGTGAAAAATGAAACAGTATAGAAGGCATAGAGGGAATTTGCAGTTTGTACAAGCTCAGACTTAACTGAAAAGTAAAAGCCATACCTGGAAACACTTTTAAAATATATAAAATTCATGAATACTTTTCAGTTTGCAATGAGCAAGTATCAGACACCTTACCTCTCCAGCATGGATCTGTAACTGCTGCTTCACTCTCCCTTGGAAGCAGAGTGATTTAATGTGCTTTGCTTGGGAAGTCACCCTCCAGCAAAATAAATTTGATTTCTGCTGCAATCAAAAGAATTTAAAGAAAATCACCTATCAGTTCCTTTATCCAAACATGCATTTCAGTCACTACGTTCAATACAGAGAAATTACATAAGGTTTGAGGCAATCTTTATGATTCTCTAAGGACACGTGGGAAGACTAGGCTTAGATGACCACATCTTTCACAGGAATATTTCCTAAGTCTATAGTTATATGTAGCTCTCTTCTGAACAAGTCCCTTTCCCATTTATGCCTACTTGCATCTCTGTCTTCTACAAGCAAAGGCCTAGAAAGGAAAGGAAAGACAGGAGTCTGTTTGTGTTCCCTATCATTCTCTCACCTACACATACCACAGTCAGAAATTTCCAAGTGAATTAGTCTCCATGTGAGTAAGGAAAAAGAGCACCAATGTGCTACAAAGCAAAATCAGCTTATATTTCAGGTATACTTATCTTACATATAGAATGTGTTTACATTATATATCAGATACATTTTTAATTCTAAATCTGTAGTTCAGTGGACAATCCCAAGCACAAATACAGGTTGGGCAGAGAATGGATTGAGAGAAGCCCTGAGAAGGACTTGCCAGTGTTGGCTGATGAGAAGCTCAGCATGTTCCAGCAATGTGTGCTTATAGTCCAGAAAGCCAACTGTATCCTGGGCTGCATCAAAAGATGCACGACCAGCAGGTCAAGAGAGGTGATTCTGCCTCTCTGCTCCACTCTCATGAGATCCCACCTGGAGTACCATGTCCAATTCTGGACCCCCCAACATAAGAATGACAGGAGGCTGCTGGACAATGTCCAGAGGAGAGCCACAAAGATGATCAGAGGGCTTGAGCGTCTCTCCTGTGAGGAGAGGCTGACTTGCAGCTCTTCAGCCTGGAGAGAAGGCTCTGGGGAGATCTTACATCAGCCTTCTGGTACCTGAAGGGGGCCTGCAAGAAAGCTGGAGAGGGACTTCAGACAAGGGCCTGTAGTGATAGGACAAGGAGGAATAGTTTCAAACTGCAGGAACATAGGTTTAGATTCGATAGTAGAAAGAAATTCTTTACTGTGAGGGTGGTGAGCCTGGGAACAGGTTCTCCAGAGAAGCTGTGGATGTTTCATCCATGGAAGTGTTAAAGGCCAGGCTGCATGGGGCTTGGAGCAACCTGGTCTAGAGGAAGATGTCCCAGTCCACATCAGGGTGCTGGAACAAGATAATCCTTAAGGTCCTTTCCAACACAAACCATTCTATGATTCCAAATAATTGCTCCAGGAAATTGTAGGCCCAGTCTTGCTGATGAATCATTCTGCAGCACTGTGGCACTGCAGAAGTGCTACACATTCTTATTTTTCCTTTCCTTGTATTATGGCTCACTGCTTTGTGCATCTAATATAACACATGAAAATCACCCTTTTGCTCAACAAAATATGTTTTTAACCACCCTGCTCTTTACACAATATTCAAACCATCAAAAATAACCTTCTGCTACTTAGTACTGTCAGATGTTTAAGAAAATTGTCTAGCAACCACTGAATACTCAGACAGAACAGGTCACGGATATCTTTTCCATTAATATGCTACTGTCATAATGTTAAAATTCTAAAATCAAGGACATCTCAATGGATATTTAATAATACTAACAAGTTTCTTTTTTCATCTACATTATTAAAGACATTATTTGTTCTACTCTATTCACATAATTTCAAACAGCATTTCTAAAAAAAATTTAGACAAATATGTTAAAAATCTTGCCTCTCATTTGAAACTGTATAACTTTCAAAACTGCCTAATCATAGCAGCTCATATTGTTACACTTGTTCTCAAATTAAAAAAAAAAACAAACCCGAAAACAAACCAAACAAAAAAACAACAAAAAACAACTACTCAAACAACTACTCAGCAAATGTTTCACAGCACTATCTTAGTCTCATCACATTTACAATTTCAGGAGGTACCATTACATATTTTACTCCACAATGAGAGACTTACCTGCCCAGAGAGACCATGTTGTGCAGGTAGCTGGAGGAGGTCCCAATCCAGCACTAGAGCAAGGAATTTGAACCTGAAAACTTGCACTGGGGTTCTGAGGATCTGGTGCCTGACAACAAATTCAAACAAAGGTATCATCAAGGAAATGGGAGCTAGGCTCTTAGACTTCTAGGATCTTCCATCCACAGAATTTTTTTCTTCTGAAATCTGGGAAACTGCCTAGGATTTGCAGAAACTGGAAGCTGAGAAAAAGTCTGTGAATGCTGCAGTCAACTCTGTTCAGAAAACTAAACCTGAAGTAGGCAGGGGTTTGTTTGTATGATTGGTTGGGTGGTTGGTTTGGTTTAATACCTATTATTAGAAATGTTCCTTCCACAATACTCTTAACAATTCCAGGTAATTTGTGAATCACAATGAAAAACTTTCAAAAAATCCTTAGAGTATATCAACCAAAGTTTGGAATCTCTCCTTCCAGGAAGCACTGTAGTGGAAAAATAAGGTCACCAACTTGTTTCCTAATTGAACATTTGAGAATCAGGATTTCACTGCATAGGAATTCAATACTAGTCAAGTAATTTTCCCCCACCTCTCAAACATCTCATATTCCATCTCACTGTAGCAATAAAATAAGAATGTACCTGACTTTTTCCACAAGTATTCTGCATATGTTTTCATACACTATTTTACCCCTAATTTGGGTTACAATTTAGCTTAATTGTGCCAAATTATCAGCAAGCCATCTTTTCCTTGAAATCTTTTTTCTTCTCTCTACTGTCATTTTTACATGCAGCTCAGCAGATAATTTTATGCTACCACAGTCACACAAGGCAGATTCTAATATTGATCTGAATTTTTCCCTTGAATATGATTTGCATTCTTAGCCTGATGTGGGTTTTTTTTGTTTTTTTTTTTTCCTTCCCATAGAACACGATTTACATTCTTATGTCTGGCTGCTTCATTCTAAAGCCATCTTGAAAAACTCTCTTTCTAATCATCCTTTTAAATTCATATGGGAATAACTCTTAGTACAGATGCTTAGGAGAGGAAAATCTCAAATAAATTGATGCTATTCTTGCAGACTATAATGACTGGAAACTGTATTTGTTGATAAAAACTGGAGACCTTTTTGTATCTTACTAATAATCTAGCTCTGGGACAGCTAATTAGTAGGGATTGTCATGTCTGCATGCTGAGGAAGTGCATTCAATCTTCTGGCTGGTCTAAATAAAAAAAAAAAAAAAAAAAAAAAAAAATAGCAAGACCAGCCAAAGACCATCCTTGTGGCATTGCAGTATAAAAATTTGTTTCATATAAAGCAAAAGAGATACATTTTCCTTGGATTAAACATAGGCAGCTCAAGGAAAGTAATTTCCCTGTAACCAGGGCCTATTTCTCCTTGCCTTCCCTACCCATTGCACATGTGCTGGAAGATCATGTTCATTCAAGTGTCTGAACATGGCCTCATGCTGGAAACCCTCCAGACTTGCTTGCAGTACTAGCTCCTCTTTCATGAGACACAGAATTGCACCATTCAGAAGACATAAACAGTTATATGCAACTATTAAAATAAAAGGGGAAACTAATAAAATCAAAGAGTTTAATCCTTATTAATTTTGCCCAAATTTAGAAGTTCATCAGGGAGAGGGATCAGTGATAATTACCTTCTCAGTTTTTCCTCCTAAGTTCATTCACGTCATTATCTTAGTTTCTAAAAGCATCTGGGTCTTCTTTTTTTTTATATAAGAAATGAAGGGTATCTTCTCAAAATTCTTCCTGTCAAGTATGAATGGAAAAAAAGTTAATTTACCTTACACTGTTAGCTCCTTATCATTATTACATATAACTTTTTTTACAAGTTACACATTTCAATTAGATCATATTTGACTATTATATAATTTAGCAGGCTTTGTAACTTCCTAGGCCTTGGATTTGCCCAAACAAAGCACAAGCTCAACGTCAAAAGCCTCGTGACCTTACACTCCATAAGTGAAGAGATGCAGAAAAATTTAGAGGTTGATTCAGATCTAGAATGAGACAAATAACTCTCTAGAGAGGCCTGAATTGCCTTCTGGAGGTCTCTCTCTTCATTGACCATGCAGTGAGTGAAAGATGATTAGGCTGCTAACCTGTGCAGTTAGAAGGCATGAATCTGTACCCGAGCATTCTTGATCCTTTGCCAAATTGTGCCTTTTAATCTATAGCATATTTTGCATCACCACTTTATTTATGATTAATAGGTTCAGAGGTTGTGGCAAATTCTTTACTGAGACAAGAGAAACCAATGTGCATTATCAGAGTATGTTCAATGGAATCTGGCTTTTTAAAAGCACAAAAAGTAACACAAGTATTTGGCTATAACTACATTACATAGCATTAGTCCATGTTTCATATATGTATCTTCTGATTATTAACCTACTTCTTTATTGCTGTTACACTTTTAGATCTGTATTCTTGCTTACAGAAGTCTCTGTTGTTTCAGAGCAGTTTTTTGGGGGTTCTTTAAGCTGTGGTAGCCCATTAGTCTGTGTTTTTGTTTCCTGGTTCTGTGCTACCTCTTAGTGGATGGAGGTCATATAGATTTTTTTAAATTTTATCTTTCAAGATGCTTCAACGTGTTAAGTAATTACCCTCCTCCTCTAGCTATCATAACACAATTAATGGGGTGGTTTTCTACAAAGGTCAGTTCTTTGAACAGTGTAGTACTATCATGGGAATAGAAATGAGACAAATTAGCTACTCTGATTTCTCAGCCTAAAGAAACAGCAGATTCCTGAAGTCTTCCAATCAAGCAGAGGGACCTGAAATTCTGAAATTAATTTGTTCTGAAATTGTGAAAGTTCTCCAATACTTCTTCTTTGTACTCCATATTGTCCCAGTGGTGTCATCCTTTGTCATCCTCCGTCCAACAAGACCCTCAAGGAATCAATTATTTCTTGCTCCCTATGTTTTATCAAAAACATTGGAGTGAAAACACTACAGAACAGGGCAGAACGGAAACCTAAAAACACACAACTAATACCAAGGAGGAACCTATCGTAAACAGACAATCTTTGTAATTAATTTGTTATGAAGATAAATTTAATATCATCCATTATATTTTTATCATGTAAGTACTTGTTACTTGCCACGGATGCAAAAGATTAATTTATTTAAGGCATTCATCAGCTATTTCAGTTCCATTAAATATCTTTGTAAGATGCCCACACTTTATGGAGCTAAGCAATTTGTTAATTTGAGTGAATTCTCATGTCATTCCATACATGATTTTTATTTATTTTATATATGTATATATAAAGATAGATATAAATGCTGAAAGTCCACCAGCTACTTACTTAAATCTGGTAAGGTAGAGTTGCTGCTTGTTTTGTGTGCATCAGTTTGTTATGAAATCCAGGGACTCTGCAAGATTTCTAATCCATGCAGTTGGTAGTTTCAAGTGATATCATATCTGCATTAGTTGCACACCAGTGCTTTGCCAAGAATTAAAATGTCAAAGATCTTATGGCACTTCTGATTGCATCACCAACACTGAAGCAACAGGTTTGATGGTTGGTATCACCACTGCATGAGGGAAAAAAACATTATCCTTTTCAATTTCAGAAATGCCTCTTAATTTTATATGATGCCTGCATGCTATGCTTACAGGTGGAAGAGAGGGTCTAAGGTCCTGATAACTAAATATTCATTTTCAAGATTTTGAAAAGGATTTCAAGGGCTAAAAGGCTGCTGTCATGCACCTTGTAGGCTGTATATAAGTGTCTACATATTATACAACATGACCATATCAGTAGTCCCAGGGCAGACTAAAAGATGTCAGTTGAACGAAGGAATCCTCTTCTTAAGGCAAATACATAACTGCCATCAATATCAGGACAAATACATCACAAGAAAAAGGGATTGACTGGAGGCGGGAAGTGTGAGAGACAAGGCACAGGATTATCTGTAAAATATGCAGTGATAATTTTTTTTCTTGCAAAGAAACAGAAGAGAAGAGTTAGGAATTACTAGATGAGATGTTTAATAGCCTTCAAAGTAGGAAAAAAGAGAGTATGTAGAGGATGCCTTCAGTATGAAAAATAAATTAGGTTTGACACATGAAGTGGTTAAGACACTGAATGATAAGCTATCTTAATTTGGAGAAAGGTATAAGCAGTGGTTTTATACCCTAAAAATAATTTTCTCTGCTCTGATGATAGCAAACCTGCTTCTGGGAGGTACAGTTAGATCTGCCACAGCTTCCAGCAGTTACCTTCTAGTGCACTGCCTTCTTTCTTACCTTCCCAAGGCAGAGCTTGCTTGTTTGCACACATCCATCACAGTGCAACTTGTTCTGATTCTGTTTCTAAATTTCATCCATATGACCAGAGCCCAAGAATGAGAGAATATTAAACAAGAATACTGATCCAACTGTTAAGTCGTGTACATGAAGTCAAGCAAGGATGCCACATGGGCTTGTATGACCACAGAAACACGAAGGAAAAGAAACAGCTGGCTTCTGATCCAAAGGAGTTTTTCTAAGAGGGCAAGACGTTGAAAGGAGGTTGGAGGAGCTTACAGGTGAACTGCAACACTATGCTAACAAATGGCTTAAAAAATACACAACACAGAGCAGACATAGGCACAGAGATCATGCAAAGAAATGTTCAAATGTTCTGCAAACAAGCCCCATAATCATGAATACAGAGCAACAAAGAATTTCATTTTTAGACATATTCAAGTTTTCTGAGTCATGAATTAGCACTTTTAAGAGCTTATCTTTTTCTCAGCTGACTTTAATCAAGTGTTTCAGAAGCTAGAAAATGTTTTAAGTGAATAGAGCTCTTAAGCAGAGAGCCTAGGGAACAGAATGGCAGCTATTTTGTACTCTCTTGCAATGTTTTTATTTGCTTTTTTTTCTTTGTTGTTGGATTTTGATAGTTTTCAGCACAAGTGAAGCACCACAGTTACAGATTTCACAATTAAAAGGAGAGGAGCGGGCAGAAAGAGACCCTTGCACAGATGAGTTCAAGAAAAAACTTAAAATCCTATTCTTGACAGTGTCAAGCTGATGATCTTTAAGTGTTCACTTGGCTATGATCTCTAAATACACTTCATGTAGTCAAGAGCATGATAGTCTCCAAATGACAGAATGCCTTTGTTTTCCATTATAAATTGTAAAAACACAGTAACTTTTACTTTGTAAATAATATCTCAGGGAAAAAAAGAAATTCAACATACTTCATAATACATGTCTTAAAAGGGCTTTTGCCAAATGAACTCAGGAAACTTTTGCTCATTTTTAAGGCAAACGGTATTGAAAAATTTGATTAAAGTCTCCCATGAAACAAATATATCCTGTCTATATCTGTATGACAATGCACGAGCAAATATTGGGGGATATTGCATCATAGCAAGAAGTATTTGTTCTTTTTATCAGACTTATTGAATTGTAGCTAATACTACCTCTTTAACATACTGTCACTAGATCCTTCCCACAGTGCCTTTCAATGCCTATTTAAACATCACCACACACCTATGCCTACTCTCCCTGTGTAATACCACTCTCCTGTAAAATACCACTGCCTTGCTCTCCTTTGTTCAGGAGCTGTAAGCCATCTCATGCTGCAGCCATACAAACTGCCACTCTCACTTTTGCCTCTCAATGGCTGTACTTCTACCATAAAGTCTTAATAAATTTAATAACAACAAATAATGAGAAAGTAATGCCTGCTACTGATACATACTGAGAACTATAAGCCTGCTGTTTGCTCAGTATGATGCTACACTATGATCCTTCCCACTGAAGCTGATGGGAGCCAGCCCATGGGATCACCAGTGGCACTCCACATTTTTTCACAGGCTCTCAGAAGCAGAGGATGTGGAGGTGGAGTCTGTCACTTAAGCTAAAACAGACAGTTAGGATTTTGCATGAGACGTGACCAGTTTCCACACGTCTGCATGCTCCCAAAATCTGCAGACTCCCAAACCAACCTCCCTACTTGCTCAGATATTGTATTGCCCCAGCAAATTGGGCAGTATTTTGCCTCAGTCTGTCTCCCACAGAAGTGACGAAGTTTAGGAACCAGGTTGTACCCCAGTTCTGCTCATTTTTATGTTATTTGATCATAACTGGGAAACAACTAAAACTAATAAATAATAGTGAAAAAACATCACTATTACAAAACAACAGTGTCTTCTAAAAGCTTGCCTGTGAAACTACTTTTAAAAAAGGTTACTTTCTCAAAAAAAGAGTCTTCCATTAACTCATGGGAATAAAAGTAGGTACAGAGCTGACAAGCCTCATGACAAGGCAGTTCAGTGCAGTCACAGTGCCCAGTGGAGATGAGGTTATCAGAGTTCCAACAGTGACTTGAGACATGTTTTAGTCATTATGATTTAACAATTAATAGAAAGATTTGATTGATAGCTAGATGCAGTCAGATAAAAAGGACATTGCATTCCAGTTACCAGTTATTTTGACAAGCAGAGTAACAACACACTTTGAAGCATTTTTATACCCAAACCTGTATATATGTGAGGAAAAAATTAAATTCACCAACTTCACTACATTTAAAAAAGATTACTGAGTTCTCTTTTAGTAAGAAATGTGCAAATAATTATGACTTTGAACTGAAAGGATGAAAGACATAAGTAAAAATCTGGGAATCAGTGATTATAATTTTCTATTTAATCCATTTTAATACTTTCACAAGATTTCTATGATGATTTTCAAATAATTTATAGTACCTGAATTGGTATATATTAAAGTAGTTAGTAACTGTTTCTCTCATGAAAGTCAGTGGCAAAAATCTTTCTTCTTTTGGAAATTTATTCTTTATTAATTGGGTCTCTTGATCTTGACCCTGTTAATTGTTGCCAGCAAAGGGATCAAGAGACCTGGGACTGTCTGATCTGAGTTACAGCTATTGAATGTGCTCTGAATATTTCATTGTAAGACTTAATTTTTTTGCATCGAGAGACAACTTGAAATAGCTATTTATTCTTACCTGTACTATTGAATGTTTAATGCTTCTCTCACTCCTTTTTCCACAAATGCCTCAAAAATTTTCCTATCTCTGAAATTTTAGAATGGATTGGATATTTCTATCCCATATTTCTTGATTTGTAATTCCATATTTCTTGATTCATAACTTGATTGGATAATTATAGAGTTAGCCTTAACTTTTAGCCAAGTTAAATTACCAAAAGATAACTTTTCATGACCCTCCACAGAGCTGCATTTTTTCCCCCATACAGACATTGAGAATTCCTTCATTCAATGAGTATTTGCTTTCAAGGAGAAAGAATGTGACTGGTGTATTTATAGTGCACTGTTTTTCACGAACACCCTAAATATTGGGTAATACAAAGTTGTATATAAGTCACTGTGGGCTAAAAATAATGTCTGACCTGGCAAACAGAAGATTTAGATCTACATACAGATTTTTTTCAAATTTTGGAATAGGTTCCCCCTTATTTAAAATACATTTTGGATGACCTTATTTGTCAACTTGTTAATTGTATTTATATTTTTCTGAGTCAGTCACAACAGATATATGCTTCCTCTGAAAGATAAAAGTTGGCCTTTTTTATAAATTTGTTGCCTCAGGTATAAACCCTTACAGGAAACATCAAATATTCGAACAGTTGACAATAAAAGCAGACGTGGCAGTTTGGAATATTTATTCTAAAATAATCAAAAGAGTTCTTTGATGCATACCTCAATAATAATTTACTACATTTTAGTCTCATAAATACATTTCTTTGCCTTACAGATGCAATGAAAAACTCTTAAAAGATATTTCAAATGAATAATTCAAACAATGACTGACAATATAATTGTTAATATTTTTTTCATGTTGGCACATTTTCTTTATTCCTTCAATTTATAAACCAAGTTATCACTCTTTGTGATACTTATAAAAGTTGAATAAATAAAAGAAACTTTGTAAAGATGTCATTTTTTTAACACTGTATTTGCTAATCTGCTCCCGTTATTTTAGTGCTTTAGATGAGAGCTTCTGGTACCACTTCTTTACAGCCTTCATAGGATTTTAGATATACTAAGAAAATATATAAACACTGGCAATTAAACTGCCTTATCAATTTCCTGCACTTAATTAAGTTGTTTTATTATAAAAGAAGATCAGTGTCTTCAGTAGAAACAGGAAAATACCTCAGCAGGAGTCCATGTATTAACACTGAGATATATTGTACAGACTCAGCCTCTGAATAAATTCCTAAAGAGACAGAAGTAAATTAAAGGGGCAATGCAAGGAAAATAAAATAAAAATAAAATAAAAATAAAATAAAAATAAAATAAATTTAAAAAATAAAAAATAAAAAAATAAAAAATAAAAAAATAAAAAATAAAAAATAAAAAATAAAAAATAAATAAAAAATAAAAAATAAAAAATAAAAAATAAAAAATAAAAAATAAAAAATAAAAAATAAAATAAAAAATAAAATAAAAAATAAAATAAAAAATAAAATAAAAAATAAAATAAAAAATAAAATAAAAAATTAAAATAAAAAATAAAATAAAAAATAACAAAATAAAATAAAATAAAAATAAAAAAATAAAAAATAAAAAATAAAGAAATAAAATAAAATAAAATAAAATAAAATAAAATAAAATAAAATAAAATAAAATAAAATAAAATAAAATAAAATAAAAATAAAATAAAATTAAAATAAACAAGGCAAGAATTAAAATACTAATGTGGAACCAGAAAATCTTTCATATGTGCAGCAGAATCTCTTAGGGAATGAACCGGGTATCTTGTAAGGCAAAACAGTCCAAAAAAAAAAACAACTTACTTTTAGTAAGTCCATGAAAACCAGGACAGCCATAAAGCTACAAAGAGAGATTACAAACTCAGAATAATAATCTGCATGTGGCAAAACAAAAAGATACGAGCAGATATAAGGACAAAACAAACAACAGCAGTAAAGGAGCAGACTGGAAGATAGGAAATGGAGACCAAGACACAGAATTATGGCTTCCAAGGACAGAAAAGGCTTTGAAGTTATGAGCTTGGCAGCAGCAGCTCATCTAAAAAAGGACAGTAGTGCTTTCTTGACAGCAAAAGCAGCCTCTCCTTTTATCCTTATTCCACTGTACTCCATTAATGGCCATGAACCAAATTCCATTCAGACTAAAGGGTGAGTCCCAAACTGGGGATGCAGCACGCAGCTCCCATTATGGACTTCTCACAAAGCTAACTCAAGCTTCCCACAGCTATCCCACAGGTAACACCAGATTTCAGAAATATATGGGCTAGGTTAGATAGCATGTGTGTGAAGCAGCACATACATTTAGCAAAAAAAAAAAAAAAAAAAAAAAAAAAATGTAGTTACAAATTCTTGATACTTGAACATCAAAGTAAGATCCAAGTCTGACCATTTAGACCAATATCTAAGTCTTGAGAGAGGCTTTCGACAATAGTTTTTTAACTCAACTGTCACTACAGTGTTATTAGCTTAAAAAAATTTAAAAAGTATTTCTGAAGGTACTTCTTCTAAGGAAGTCTCAGCTTGGAAAAACAGAGCCTTAGAAATGTTTAACTTATAAACTATGGGGAGACGAAGTCTTGGATTATGGCTGTGAGGAAGTTGAATGGATAGCCAAGTTTCAACAAATTGCTTATGATTAAAGCAGGATGAAATTTTAAAGGGGGGGAAAAATGCAGCAGAAAACTTCTCCTGGGATCAACTCCACTTTTCTAGTTTTCAGCCAGGCAGTAATGCTTAAGAATTTTTTGTTCAGAATTCAGATATTTGCTTTACTATGTGTGCTTTGCAGGCTTTACAGCAGAGGGACTGGCAAAGTCTGCTGATTAAAATTCTGCACAGTCTCTGTCCTCTTTCTTTTCAATTTATAAACTTATTTAATGAATTGAGAAAGGTATTTAAAAATTTCCAAGTTCTCACTCTAATTCCAAATAAACTAAAGTGTGTGCTCAAGTACTTAATGGAATGAAAGGAACTGTCAATCTACTACTTGTTTTTTTGTTTACTGTAGACTTGTAGTGAACTCAGTTCGTTGCTTTTCAAAAAATACATAGAAAACTTCCTTAATTCAATTAAGGAGCTGAAAGCATGCAATACAGCAAGGCAAAACATCATCCACAAAATACATAACTTTTTTCTTTTCGTTGCAGCAGCGCTCCAAGGTAAAAGGACACATGCAAAGGGTGGATATCATTTACAGAACCACTGCCTTCTGAGGAAAAGCCTTCTAGACTGTCTTGAGTCCTTAGAGAAAGGATGTTCAAAGAGCAGCAGGTTGCTTAAATGGATCTCTAACTACTAACACAGGAAAGGAGGAACGTACTAGAGAAAGTGAGAAGTCAAAGCAAATCTAAATCAGAGGGATTTATTTGTTGGTAGCAAACTCAGCTGCCATAAAATCTTGCCTAGTAAGGGTATTAATATAAGTACATATTGCTCTGTTGGGGAGGAACATGTTCCTCTCTTAAAAGCTAAGAACTTCTCTGCATTTATACGTTCTGCTGCTCTCATAAATGATGCTTTGTAGCATTGATTCTGTCAACACTGTTCCTAATCCTGACATTTCCTGACATTTTCCATTTCGTAAAATAAGGAGTTTAAAATTTTTAGCTTTGACCTTGACATAATGAACTGATGGATCACAGCAAGGAAATTGAAATACTATGATCATATTTGTTCCAATTTTTCCTTCTGGTACTATCTAAGCTTCATATGAAACTGTAGTTTTTATCAGATGTTCCTGGAAAACGGATATTCTCTTCTATGGAGGGGGTGGGAGGGGAATCCCACATACCAATCTTTCATCTTGCATTGGGACCTAAGTCCAAATATAAAATAATTCAGAATGAGTTTCCAGAATAAAATGCATTAAGGTACAAACAACGGGATGATTATTTTTCCAGTTTGCCCAGTTACCTACCTCCCTACACCCTAAATGGATATACCATTAAAGATCCAGATAATTTCTTTTGGTGTTATCAATAAAACAAGCTGTTAAGCTGTCTCCTGGATAGGCAAGAGATTGGTACTTTTAATACATAGAACTTGTTTCCTGCTATTGCTAAGCCAAAATTTATATTATCTTTGATGTGTTAGAGCCAGTCTTGCATTGCCAGCAATCACTGTGGTCCAGGGCAAGTCACTAGAGTGCTTATGCAGATAATGCTTCTCATCAGAAAATACTAATACAGTGAGGAAGAATTTTGAATAAAATGTTGAAGTATTAAAATGCATACAGTAGTAACAATTGCCTACTCCCTGTGATTCAGGGGCCAATCAAGCCTGATGAGACTCAAAAGGCAGAGGCCAAACAGTTTATCTTCTCTTCTTTAATCCCTCTCTTACTAGTAAAAGCACATCATAAAAAGAGCCATGACATATAAAAACTTTAAATGAAATAATAAAATGCACAGGTGCAATACAGACGCTCTTGATCATTCCTTCAATTACTTAAAATACCATTTCTTGTATTCTAAGACCTATAAGCAAACAGATCAGCTGGGATCACAGCATCACTTAATATAACAGAATCAATTGTTGATTTTATGTGTCTTTTGTTTGAACGATTTCAATAGTAAAAGAAATAAGAATTGGGAATGGGAAACAAGTTTCTTGCTTATAGTACTGTTTCATCATCATATTGCTGCACGTTGTTCTCTTGTTCTGTCTTTATTCTCTCTCTTCTTAGATCATCTCAGAGGGCTTTATGTACTGAAATTTAAGCTTCTATTGTTTTTTAACATATATCATACTGCCTTGACACAGTATGCAGAATAAGAACAGCCATGGCCAACAGCTAGGCCAAACCAGCAGTCAGCCACTCTGTCTCAGTCATCCAGGTAAAAAAGAAGGTAAGGAACCTAAACTGTGTCTGCAGTA
Source organism: Heliangelus exortis (assembly GCF_036169615.1). NCBI lineage: Eukaryota > Metazoa > Chordata > Aves > Apodiformes > Trochilidae > Heliangelus > Heliangelus exortis. The sequence continues at coordinate 7,286,203 of NC_092434.1, forward strand.
GCATCCTTTCCAACAGTATGACAACATAACTTACTCTTTCCACGCAACATCAGGAACCACAGCAATGGTCCTGTGGGATCTGTAGTGCACCTGGAAACGTACCATATAGAAATTGGTCATGAGCTGTGCTTCTTAAGAGTAATTTGAAAAATGTCCTGCAGGGACAGTCACGGACTCATATTTCACCTATTAGAAGGCCTTCCCAAATCACTGGGGCTAGGTTTGCTTCTGTGTAAGACTATTTCCATAAATCCTTTTAGATAAGTAGATGTTTACATATCCTGTATGTGCAAACAGAAATACATGTGAATTACCCAGCTCAGGCCAGGCATCCTCTTTGAGTGCCCCACACCTGCTCCCTTCAGCAAAATGAAAAGAGTGCCCTTCAGTTCAGCTTGAACCTCAGCAGATAGAGTTGAAGGTTGGCAAAGGCTCCTCAACAGATCAGAGAGGTATCAGCATGGAAAGTAATTCCCTACAGAGATGCATTGCACAAAAAACAACCACAACCTTCTGACAAATAATCTGAGGCTGAGGTTATCTGTAAATTCCTCTCATAGAGAAATCTATGGAATTGAAAAACAGAAACAAGGCAAGTATGCCAGAGACATTTTTCCACCCTCCCACCTCTTCACTCAAGCCCAAGGACAAGTCTGCAAAAGGCTACAAAAGTGCTGGTTTCAACACTGCTGATCTTCAGCATGATCCATATTGGCAGTTTTAACTTATATCAACTTCTTTGTCTTCCAAAAAGGGGCAAGTGCTTGAAATAAATCTTCTCTTCCTGTGCTCTGTGTTAGCACTTTATTTTCTCTAAACAGCGTAAAGAATCTACTCTGATTTAACAGACATTTGGAAGAGATGGGAGTAACAACATTGGTCACAAAATCATCAGGACTGCTCCAGAATAACTTGAAGCAAATGTCTTGGGTCAGGAGCTTAAACTGAATACAGAATGAAGATAGATTTGTCCATGTTGTATACTAACCTCTTTGTGTCTTAGTCACATCTCATTGGAGTCAACAAAAATGACCCAGACTGGACCTTTTGCCTGTCAAAAGCATTTGCTTTCCCTCTCTTTACAAGCTTCATATTTCTTTCTGGTTCCTAGATGGCAACCATAAAAGCTAATTTTCAGGAAGAAAACTCAAAACTATGCCTACCTGTATTCTCTCAGCCAGCTTGGGTAGAAAAAAAAAAAGTTGTTTAAAGCCATCTCATTCCATTTTTAAAAACACAGTATCCAGTGCAGTAGAAATCTCTGAAAATTATTTCTGCTTAAGACACATTCAAAGTAAAATTTTCTGTCCCACAAAGGAAAAGTGCATGACCACACATCATGTACATGAGGAAGACAACCACATTATGTTGTAAACAGCCATGTCAGTGAGGAAAGGTTGTTTGCTTATTTTTATTTTCCCTCTAAAATTGTATCTGTCATGTAAACTCTTTACTAAAAAGATCAGAGCTAGTAACTAAAGTGCTAGTCAGAATTGCCAGGCACTGCAGAAATCGGAATTTTAATTTGAGTTTTGAAGAGAATGAAGCCTTAAGATAGCTCTCAAGCTATTTAAATATGGAAAAAAAATTAGTTGAATGAATGAAAGAAAATAACACAGCTGGTGACTATTTAAAAAGGAAAAGCGAGACTGAGTTTTTGTAAGTTCAAACAGGGATGCTCAGAAATGAGTTCTTACAAACAACACAAAATCAGATGTTGTACAAACATACAACTGTACATCTATTTATCTATTTATCTCTCCAGATCAAGACTTTGACAATAATTAATCCTAATGAAGGTTTCTCCAAGAAAATTCGAAAATACTTAACTCTGAAAGAGCCTTCAAATGTTTGGTTAAGTTCATATATATATATATATATATTTATCCATACACATTTGAAAGCAATTTACTGCAAAGTTCCTTTAGAAGCATATATTTTTTCTATACATTATTTATCTTCACCAAATTATTCTGTAGCATCTGGGAAGACTAATTTAGGCAAAAAAATTTTCAGCTAAAACCAACATCTAACTTTTTTTATAGCTTTTGGACCCTAGCATCACAATAGCTTCTCAGAGAATATAAACAGACTGCTCCACCCTCATGCTGGGCTGACTCCCAGCAGCTGTCCAACATATGTCTCTTAAGTTGTTCAGTAGCTTATTTTGCCATCAGAACATTACAAAATGTAAATTTTTCCTTCGCAGGCAAAAGACTTAAGTGGGTCAGGATCAGCATATTAACCTGAGCTCCTCAGCATCCTGCACACTTACAATTCCACCTCCTTGAAGAAATGTTTTCCTTTTTCTTCAGAATCCCAGAAATGTTCAGCAGAATTCATCTGGCAGAAATGATGCATTTAATTTTTAAAAAGAGAGAGAAAAAATAAAAAGGAGGTATAATAAACTGTGCAGATGAAAAGCTCCAAGCTGTTCAGGCACAGATAAAACTCAAAGGCCAACTGATAGTTATGCATCTGTCCCTGCAGTCCTGCTCGCTGTCCTTTTTCCCACTACTGCCAAAACTATGGGTAACGTGGCACCATTTGTTCTAATAATACAGGGAATAATTCTCTTTGCTTCATATTTCCACGGCTTTCTGCTTATTTGATATCAGAGTCTTTTCTGCAAGTAAAAAAATGTCTTTTCATGGTAAATTCTTCTGGGATTGGCTTGCAGTTTTTTGATTTAAAAACTTATTTTTCAAGTTTTATAGGTTTGTAAAGGTATTTTAATTTCTCTAATTTTACACTCACTCCTTACAGGTTAACCACCAAACCCTTAGTGGTTAACAGCTGGACTAGTCCACACTCAATCAGCTAAAAGATGAGGAATGAAGAAACTCAAGTGCTGAATTTAAGTCTCTGCTTCTGCCATGAGACAGCATTTCAGCCATACCCTTTCCTGGAACAAGGTCTTGACGGTCCACAGTCCAGGAAGGAAATCAGTACCACATTTGCTGCCTGTCAGCCAAGGACTGCACTTTCCTTTACCATGGCTGGAAGCAACAATATATTAACTCATCTTGAAGATGTTAACTCCTCCCTTCTTCAACAAAGCAGAGGAACATTACTTAGGAATCTCCCACACAAACTGGGAGGCCTACCCAGTCTTCCATTCACCTCCCACAGCTAGGAGTGATTAATCCATGGTCGCTTCTGTTAGAACTTGTGCACCTTTTGAATTCCACTCTGGATGTGGTTATCCTTGGCAATGGCTTTTAAAGCTATTCAACAGGTAGAATGTTCCAATAAAAAAAAAACACTTTAAAAGCCCAGGTTCCTGTTTTAGACCAATTCCTATAGCAGAGACTAATTATTTCCAGTGCCACTGAATAACTTAATAGGCTGCAAAAACTTGATAAGACAATATGATTGACAGCTTTTATGTATATTCTTAAAATAGCTGTGTTCCTCATAGAGGTTGTACAGGATATAAGTGTTAGCAGAAACAATTAAACTGAAACAATGAAAGCACAGAGAATTATAGCAAGCAAAACCTATAAAAAATTCCAAAAAAAGTGTCCTTAATCCTTGTCTTGCATATAAAATAATTTCAGATACTGGAACAAACTACTCAAAAGCAGATAATCTCATTCACTATGAATAATGAAGATATACTTGACTCAGTCTGTCAGCAAAGTCAGACAAGCATCTGATCAACTCAATAGAAATTCTTCTATAAACTCAAGCTATGATGAATACTATAACCTTTATTGAAGAAATGGCATGCCTTATACTCACATGCATGATAATAGGGATGAAATTTGAAGGCTGAATACCTGATCAAGGCATCTCTTTGTTTCATGAAAGAAATTGCTCCATTAAGTGTTTAATCAAACAGCAAGTTCTATCAAAGCATGAGACCTCTAGAATAATGATCTTGGGAACTCCCCATGACAGAAAATCACTAGATTACATGACTAGACAAGTTCTGAGTATCTGTTCAGGGCAATAAATCTCAGTAAGAAGAAAAATTATCAAATTAGATTTCCAACCAGTATTCCTGCAGATTTCTTGCAGTAAATTCATGCTGTTGTGATAATCAACATAAGATACCATGCATCTCAGTGCAGCAAAGACAAACCAAATTGAACTGCTTTGTAGATTTTTGTTCATCTGAAACCCCAGGTCAACTTCTAATTTTTCTAGTACACTTGATAATCAGATCCTTCAGTACCTTATGACTCCAACTGCTACATTAGAGAAAGCACTGGGTTAATCTGCTACCTAAGGATGTTACACTCTTATTTCAATCATATCCCGAGGCTCCGAAACAGCTGCTTCTCAAAAATCAAGCTGTAGATGGAATGACAATGCTGCAGTCAAACCTAGGGCTCAGCTCTGTGTTTGCTTTTACTATCAAGTTCAGATACTGCTGAATTCTATTTTAAAAAGCATCATGGAAAGCAGCAGTCTAGCTGCATGCTTCACTCAAATCCCAAATGGGCTTTCCAGACCATGCTTTGCTCAATAGTCCTGCAGTTACTATGGTGCTGAATCCCAAGCCTTTTCATTTCAAGCTGTCTTGGGTTTGTCCCTCCTGTAGCTATGCTACAAAGTGGGACTGTGTGACAATGGGAAGCTTCACCATTTTTCCCTTTGAATAATGACATTCTTCCTCTATAGGAAGGGAAAGTCAGCCCTAAGACACCGCAGCAGTGTGCAGGACTCCCAAAGATGCTCTCACTCTCCTGTGTCTCCTTCACAAGCCTACATGTGCTGCATTCTGGCAAAGCAGATAAAGGTTGAGGACATTCTTTCCCACTACAAATGAAGACATCCTATTCCATATTAAATACATATGCTAAAACACACAACTTATTTGAGAATGAAACCTCACAGACAGCTCAGCCACTTTAGTGGAAAATGCTGACTGACTCCAGGTCAAGGTTTTGCCTCAGTTATGTCAAACAATAATGCTGAAAGCCTGACAGGAGTAATTTTTTTTTCAGATTATGTCAATCCCCTGGCATAGTTTATACTGAAAATTGGGTGAAGAGGGTATTCTAGGGAAATACAACCTTCATTCAATATTAAGAGGTCCTGGAAGTTCACTGAGATGCACAAGAGCACAAGCACCTGCTGTGCTTTTCCTGAAAACCTGTCGCTTGCCACATGGAAAAAGGAGACAGACAGAGGGAGGGGAGGTGTTGAGTCCCAGCGTGGGTAGTTGTATTGCTGACATTTAGCAACAGTAAGCTGACTTTCACTGCTGAAAGGGAGCCAGAAAGGCTCAGAAGAAAGTTTGCAAAATTTGTGTAATACTGCAAAGAGAGAAACTAAAATATTCCGCAGAGCAACACAGCAATTGTTTGGAACTAGGTAACTATGGGAACTTCTTCCATTTCTAAGACATGGCTGGGAATCAAAGCCATGGCTCACAGCTCAATACTTTCATGAAAACTTGTAAACCAGATTCTCAGCTTGTGTGCTGACTTGGTCTTAAGTGAACATGCCTTGACTTACACCATCCAACAGTATAGCCTTAGCACATTATTAGATTTTTGGAGATGAAAGAGATATATCATGGTGTTAGAAATAAGTCAATTTTAAAAAACCTAAAATTAATAAATAAACCCAGATTCAGAACAGCTCCTGATCTCAGAAGGGTTCTATAGCTACACTGCTTATATGGCAAAAAATGATAAAACATGCCAGCAAACACAACAGACTGCAACTACAAAACAAAAAGGCTGTAATTTAAGTTGCCCCATTCCATTTTGATACTGTCAACTCATGTCTAAACAGGTGCTATGGGAAACAATGACATACAAAATGCTTCTCTGTCTTCGAATTTGTAACTCAAAATGAGCCAATAGGTTCCTGAGCAATTTTTCAATTCCAGTACTGAAATGTCTGTTCCCAGTAACAGAGTCATGCTTACTACAACTAAACACTCTGTTGACCATCACTTAAAATACATCTTTCCAGATATTAAATACCTACTATTATTGCTTAGTTTCAAGGAATCATTTACAAAGATTTGCAATTTAGATACAGCCCAAATGAGCAGCACTTTTCCTCTAGGTTGACTTACTGTAACTTTCTTTGCTTAAGTTCTATGTAGGCTTTATTCATTGTTCACTGTGGACACTGTTCCTAAGCCAAGGTTTCTGATAAATGTCAGTGAAGATGTGAAGAGGAAACTGACTAAAGCTGAGATTTTGAAAGCCACCTCTTCCTTGGCTGTAAAGATACTGCTAGATAAAAACTGGAAAGGGAAGAGTGCATTTTTTTAACTAGCTGGTGAGAAAACAGATACATGTGATGATGGTAAACTATAATAGTAACATGGGGTTTCACTAAATAATAAAAAGATACACAAACAAATCTTTGAATAATTGAAAGAAAGGCACTCATAGACTTAATAAGATACAACTCTATTGCCTACAGCCTAAATTTGGGTTCTTTCTGTCTGAATAGTGGTCATTGTCACAATAAAGCTGCATTAATATTCTCATGATAAAGGCACAACTGCTGTAACAGAGAGATTGCAACAGAGCAATTTTTAACTGCAAAAGAGAATATCATGGTGGCCCCAAATAAGAAAGAGATGGAAGGAAGTTGAAGACAGAACAGAAAAGCACTGAAAAAATATAACTTGTTTCCACAGAATTCCATCTAGGAGTAGAAAAATACACATTCTTTTCAGCTGCTGATTTCAGAAAAGAAACAAGAGGTGCTAAAAGAGAAATGATAGCCCAAAAACTATGCACAGTGCAATTAGCAAAATAAGAGAAGAGTAAGGAATATAAACAGAATGCAAAAGATGCTAAAATCAGACTCATCCAAGTCATATTTATTGACATTATTTTTTTCTTTCAAAAATGTGCATTTGCTCTTTTATCATAAGCACTTTATATTAATCTAAGCTGTGTCTTGAGAGTTAGTTGTGTATGTGCTAGCTTTAATATAAGTGAGACGTGGTTATAAGCTTTTAAATAAAATATGCAAAACTCAGAAGATGGTCAAGATCATTTGTGCATTTTAATTGACTGCTGGGAAAAAAAAAAGAGAAAAAAAAAAAGATATTTTTTATCACATCACATCTTAATAGAGCCCCTGGATTAAATACTAATTAATTTGCCACAAAAGTTTGCTGTTAATGAGTTACATGTCAGCATACATTCTGAGTGACATTTAAATTATAAAGTATAGCGGGATTATCTCCAGTCTTACAAATTACCTCTTTATAAAAGTCAAAGTAAACATTATGTGCTCACTAGAGGTATCATTAGTCTCCTGTTTACTCTCTGTACAGTACTTTGGATGATAGGTTCTCTCAGTCTATAGATATAACACTTAGATCACCTTAGAAAAAGGAGCTGCAAGTTTTAAGGCTGACCTTTGAAGATGAAACCTCTAATGACCCATCTCGTTAATAGTTGTCTCATTAGGTTTAGGTGTAGCTGACAATGTTGCTCTAATGTAGACTAAACCAAGCCTCCTACTGAGCAGTGAAAATTCTGATGACTCCATCATCATGACACTCACTGGCCTTGACTGAAGCTCTGAGACAAAGTCTAAAAACTACAGGAAATGACAATCCAGCTGGGAGATGTAGGAGTAGAAGATGACTTTCTATATTACTTCTTCATGAAAACTGTCCATCAACTAAAGAGAAAAACTGAACAAGGATATATGAAAACAGATGGACTAACGGGTGGATGAGGCAATTAAAAAAAATAATCAGTGTAGTATCTGTAACAACATCAGAAATAGTTACTGTGGTCTTTCATTTTAAAAATAGAAAATCAATTCAGTAAACAAGCAAAACAGTTTGTTCGAAGATGAATGACTGGGACACGGAAGGAATTAGTTTAGAATCTTCCTTATGTTTGATCAGTCTATTAGTACTTTATAAAAATTTATAATTGAAGTGTCAGAGCCTTTATGTCATATAAACTAAGGAAGGAGTCAGTATAAGAGGACTGAATTGTCAGACTGATTAAAAAGCCATTCATTGCAACTTTTATATACCACTGTATCATCATCATCATATATATCACCATATATGACAAACACATTCATTAAAGCAGAACTTCAACAGCACAAATAGGTCTTCACAGCAAAATTCTAATTTCATCACAGCACAGAAGAAATAAAATCATAATTTCTTCTGGACATAATTCACAGAATTATGTTCTGAAGAATTATGAGATGCCTCTCAAAACCTCAACAAATCCTTATTTTGTAGCACAATGAAAAAGAAGACAGCGACAGAATATTAGTTCTAAGTTACAAATTTGATCTCATAGTCACACCTTTCAATGATCTTGAACTTGGCCACTAATTTCAAACTCACACTGACTCGAGGAATAGATTTACGAATTAGTCAGGAACAAACCATCACAGGGAAAGGAAAACGTCTTGAGAAGACAAAACAAAAATTGCCAAACTTCCTGAGCATCCACATATGTGAGACATTTTTCATTTGTCATTGCATCTGTTAATATGTGAAACTGCACCCAGATGGAGCAAAAACATAAAATATGGAGGAAATCATGCTGAATGTAGTGTGTTTTCTCTGCCCTTAACTAATTCACATAATTGTTAAGCGACCAACAGAGACCCAGCCACTGGGAATTTGTGTGGAGGGCTCTTATGCAGTGCACTCACCTTACCCGTCTCTTTTGGCTCCACCATTACTGCTCAGCAGAAAGAAGTAATTGTCCTTATATATAGGTGGGAGAATGAGATAGTTACCAAGGAAACGGGCTTAGTTTGACAGAGATTTGGAAACCCAAATCCAGCTGGAGATGGGAAATCTGAGTATCCTCCCCCAGAAAGCAGTTGAAAACTTGATGCAATCTGGCAGCAATTAAAACCCAGTTAACTCTTGCCCTTCTTTCTTTTGTGAATACATCTTCCATTGTATTTTTAATAATTCTCTTCTTTGGCTAAGAGAACAGTAACACTCCTGAGAGCCAACATCTGAAAAGAGCACACAGATGTATCTTTCTGTTCAAAGGATGATTATTCCTCCATGTTCGGGTGCGGAAAGTCCAAATTGTGCCGCTAGGTACAGAGTGGGACTCTCACTTTAAATGAAATTCAATCAACATACCCAAGACCAGAATTTCTCCTAAGGCTGGAACTCAGTCAACAGTTCAGTACAGTACAGGCATGCCATTGATTACTTGGAAAGGTGCTATAAAAATGATTAAAAGCACTTGGATAGATCCTGAGCTGGTGTAAATCAGTGGCAGTCCCATTGATTTACTCCTAGCCAGAGGAGACCTAATCTAAGCTACACAAGCTAAGGATCTGAGGCCATCACAGATGAAGAAGTGGGTAGCAGAAAATGATACTGCACAGAGGAGATATATCAGTGGAATGTAAATATAACAACAAAACAAGGACAGGGAGGAATTGTTTGAGGTGCTTTGAGGTGAAAAGTCTGAGAGTAATGTCCACAAGGTAGATATGAGAAGACCAACTGCAGAGAATAAAGATGGACTTAGAAAGAAAATTGTTTCCTGTGAGAAAGGGCAAGCAGTATGTTTAGATAGTATCTCTAGATTTACAAATTTCCAAAGTTACAGATGAACCTGAATTTTACCTTAATTTGACTTACACAAGTTTATAAGTGATGATAGTTGTGCTTCATGTGAGAATCCAGGACTACAATTTCACTTTTACAAAGGGACAGTGTCAGATGCTGTCCTATTTCTCTATTTATTTCTTGACAGTTATTAGTCTGAGTCATACAGGTAGCTGAGATGGTTTTTCACATTTCTATAAAGCTCTCTTACTGCATAACATTACAGTATTAATGCATTTCTACAGGCTGGCTTGATAAATATAGAAGCTATTTTATTTTGTGGGTTGATTTGTTTTGTTTTCCAAAAGACTGGCTGATTTTTTTCATTCATCAGATTTTGCATTTTGCTTATTGTCTTTACCAGGAGGGAGACAATTTTAAGAGTTTTAACTCTCAACAAGAAAGAAGCAATGGAGAAATATGGACACTTCAAAACAATTTTTTTCTGTAGAATCCTGGGCCCAGTAGACTGTACTTCAGTGGTGTGAAGCTGCTTTAATGTATAGTCCAGTAAGTGATTCATATAGAGAAAACAGACTTGGCCCTCTTCCTACATATCAGAGCAATAGCTGACCTATTCTTCCTTCTTGTTCTGCATATGACTTTCAAAGACAGCTTAACTATTTCTTCCCCTTGAGTAATTTGAATTTGTTTGGGGGTTTTTTTGACTGATTTGAAAATTTGCAAGGAATTTGCTTTCTGATTGACCCAAAGGGCTTTTTTTTCCCTCTTCCTGAAAAATTGTAGAGGTCCAGTATACTATTAGTAAATACTAGAATTTATTAGGTGTTCATACAAAGTATCTAGGGTGTGACACAAACTGGGACTTGCTAAACATCCAAAGTACTGCTTCAATTTTATCTCCAACTGAAGAGCATTTCATTCTCCTTATTTAGCCATGTTTTCTGACAAGAGCATAAGTTAAAGCTGGAATCTGAGCTATAATTTGATACATTAACTGTAAATTTCTTGTTTTTTCGCTAAGCCAGACAGTTAATATTATTTACAGTAATGTCATTGTCTGACATTGATATACAGTAATATTGCACCATGTAGTTTGACACAGTTTAAATTACAATTGAGCAGATAGTCCTTTCCCATACCAAGTTTCCATTATTGTTAATCAGCCACATATTGTTCCCAAAATTTAATTGTTTTAAAGTCATGATGTTAATTCAGAGATTTACAGGTGGAGACTGCCAGCTGGCAAGCACAAGATGAGAAATGACACTGACCTTCAAACATGTGTATCTGCCTCAAGTCAGAGATTTTCCTTTTTCAGATGGAAAACCAAAAAATCAGCTCTTTACTGGGAGCAGCCAAGAACCCTGGGAGTCTGCTTCAGACAACTTTATGAAAAGATCAAACATAGACTTTCTACTTCGAGATGATTCTGACTGCAGCTTACCAAATATTACTTCCTTGGTTGGTTCCCAAAGCTAAGCTAAGATGCTTTAGGCTACCCTTTGGCTCAACAAGCTGTGGCACTACTTCTTTGCTTCTCAAATCTGATATGCTTCCTGAGTACAGGCTCTCTGCACACAGAAATGGACCATTGCTGACCTAGAAAACACAATTAGCACTGGCTAGCTCACATGTTTCTAAACAAAGCTTTAAAACTGAAGGAGAAATCTCCAATCAGATTCTGGCTATTAAAAGTTTCAAAACTGGAAGCTCGGGGATACAGACCTACCAAGAAGCCATGAAAGCCAGCAATTCTGTGATTTCCTACTTAATTTCAAAGTCTGAAGATAGAAATATAATATTTATTATTATTTGATTCTAGTTTCCTGATTCTAGTGGGCAAGAATTTGTACTCAGGCATTAGCTTCTAGAATTTACCCACAGTCTGGAGAGAGCAACTAGCTGTAAGATTCCCATTCATTTCCAGTTAGTGCACAGTCTTAAGAAAAATATTAATCTTCAGTTTAAATATTTGTTATTGTATCATATATCAAGTTGGAAGTTCAACATACTTGAAACAGAGATACAAAATTAGAAACATCTTGAGAAGAGCATTCTTGTTATCAATCATGTCATCTTGAACATGTTTAGAAGCTTGCTGCTGGCGCCAGGAATGGATGTTTTATTCAAAAGAACGTATTTAAAGAAAATGACAGCACTTTTCAACCCAACTTTTCTAAAACAAGAAATCTTTCAAGTCTTCCAAGCCATGTGGATTTCAATATTCCAGTGATTAAGACTATTTTCAATTATACATGCTTCTCCCATTATTTTTTCATAGCTGCAGGGCAGATTTTCAACACTCTGCATGAAGAATTAGACACACAAATCACTCACAACTATTAATGGAAAATGCACAGACGGTGGAAGAACTGGTACAGAACAAGAAAAACCAACTCAAACTATCAAAAACTTGAGAAAAACCTGTCATGAACTTTGCAGAGTGGATAGATCTGTCTTTCCTGTTTCTCATCTTGCTAAACTGCATACTCCCAACTTCTAGCCCAGAAAGCGAAAATGTCAAACAGCCATAAGAAAATTAGAAATTGTGATAGCACCTCAGAAGTCTCTAGGATTTTCAGAATGCAATCTTTTGGTCTAGATAAGCACAGAGGTAGATGACCCTGTGTGGTCTACGCATGTTGGAGCTTCCGGACAAGCAATGATGGGCTCTCCTCTTAGAAGAAGAGAGAAATATGAGATATCTTGTTTCTCTGTTGCCATTTGAAAGAACTACAATTGAACTAGGTAAGAACATGCAAGATACTTGACTGTTTTCATTTGAGTGATCATTAGAAAAAGAACTATGATATTTACACAACGGGGGGTTTTTTTGTTGCTTTGTTTGTTTTTTAATCAAGGAAACCATTAATGAAACCACAGAAACTCACTTTTTACATGCCTCTGTTGCCCCAGCAGTCCACTTTTCTCCAAGAAATGATACCTCTAGCCTAATTTCATCAATATAATTTTTTAAAAAAAAAAAAAACTTAATTAAAACTCATTTAACCAAACAGCTTTCAGCTTAACATTTGTTAGTTTAAATACTGTGAAGAAAGGTGCCATTTTCTTTTAGGATTTTATTCCAACTATAAACAGAGAGATTCCAAATGTAGAAAGCTTTGAGAAGATGGAATGAAGAATGGTTGAAAGTAAGCCCAAACTCACTACTCCTCTTCCTCCACCCCAACTTCATTTATTTTTAACTGCAACAAATGGTTTGATTTTGTTGCATCATCTGTTCTCTCATAGTATTGTAAATGGACTTTGAGGAATGCAAACCATGTTTGTATGAATTCAGTCATCAATCATGTAACAAGCATCTAGGCCAGCAATTATGCACCAAGATACTTCGAATTATGATACTGCATTGTGAATCTTTTACTTCCCACACATAAATTCTTTACTTTTGTTTATAATACAGAGTTTCAAAAGTAAGCTCAAATAATTTTGGTTTTGCCTCCAAGCATGTGTCTTCAAAAACATCCAAGCTGTCTTTTGTGACCAAAATTATTCTCCTGGATCACAAAATGTAAAGAACAATTGTTTGGCTTAAGCTGAAGAAACATATCATTTAGTAATGTACAAACAGTGTTCTTCATTATACTGTCAGAGTTGCCTTGAAAGGAATTTCATCACAGCATGATTTGAACTATCTAGCAGAATAATATTAAAGCAATAAACTATATAAAAGTGTATAGAAGTGTATACTTGATAGATAAGGTAGACATCCTGAAAAGTTATTGCCATGTTCTCCATTTATTATCACATACCTGACTGCAAACCATAATGTTTACTGTTGGGCTGCTCAGTCATTTTTGTGGCTCAGTGGAAAAATAAAGTTGTCTGCTGCCATTTTAGATGTTTCTGGGTGGAATATGCTACATAGACAAAGACTAAAATACATGACTTTTATAGATATATAATACCAGTATTTTTTAGAACCCAAAGACTTTTAAATTTAAAATAAGAGTCTTGCTCAAGACCTAGTTTCTGGATTGAATCTAGAAGAGAAAAATAGTGAAAAAATTGAAAGTTTGCAGCTAGAAGTTATGAATCATACTTTCTTAAAACTGGGTGCATATGTTTCATGATTTGCTTCTCTGAAGTGTTCTGTTCTCTGGAATTTTATAATTCCTGCAGTGCTTCTTACTTGCATGTTTTATGCAACACAAAAATAAGATATTTAAAATGGTAAGAAAGTTGAGTACTTTGCAACAAACCTTTATAAATAAAAGATATTTGGAAAACATTGACCCTTGCTTTTTAAAGCACATTACATTGCTGGCATGTTGGCATTCCCGGGTTGTGCTTGGAGAAAAATCAGTGTGCCCACTTGCTGCCAAGGTATCCAGCTTCTTAGCCCACTCTCTTTTGAGGAGCACAGGTCTGGAAAGAGCCAGGAAGCGAATGGCAGTTACACACAGACTTAGCAGCACTCAAGCTGAAGGAAGAGCTTGACCTGAAGTTAATTATTTTAGGAAGGACTCAGGGAACTGAAGAACAGTTTGTGACTTCACAAAATGAAAATTGTCTTACAGCTAGAAAAGGTAAATTTAAGACAGGTATCAAAGACACAGCTTTCCTTCTCAAGGAGGAAAAGATTGAACTTGGGTCATAAAAAAAACCCAACCAACCAACCAAACAAAAACACAAAAAAACCCCCCACGACAAAACTATAAAACAGTCTGTTTTCATACAAAATGTTTCTAAATAGCTGACCAGTGTTCACTTGGCATCATTTCTTGTTACATGAAGATATTTACATGGATCACAAATAATTTAAGCCTGTAAGTACAGAAAACTCACTACTGATAAGTGTTCGCCTACCTTGCTAAAATTGTAAATGTTTAGAAAAAATCGAAAGGCATCTGCTAAGCCTAACACATTGGTAGCTCAGTGAAACAGTTTAAAATTTTGTATTTACTGGAATTTTAATTGATGTTTTTAGTACGATCTTTGCAAGGTTGATTTGTGTTCTCTTTCAAGAATTAGGGATCTAGATATATTTCATGACATAAGCTCTACTACATTAAAAAATCTTAAGAAAAGCTAAAAAAGAATCTAGATAATATCATAGCACACACATCTTCTCTTTCCCTTGACACCTCTTGGAATAAGGCTGGCAAAGGAGGTGAGTAACTGCAGCATTCTTGTCTTTCTAACTCTTCTGAAGCATAAGCTATAGTTACACTGCAAGTGAACTCTTATTGCATCATATAGTCTCAAAATGAACAGTAATCTCTATTTTTACTTAGGAGAAAACAGACTGTGTATCTCATCTGTTCAGCTATATTTTATTCCCAGCTGCTTTTTATGTCCTTGTTTCAGATAAAAAGACATTGGAATCTTTCAAGAGCCTCAGAGAGCTTGTTTTGTCAACTCTTCTGAAAAGAAGGCTTTCAAAACCTGTGTACTAAAGGGCTGACCTGCATTATAGAGGACACACAAGAGCTCTAAGGTCTGCGCATTAGCGCCACATTGACTTCTTCTGGAAAAAGAATAAATAAAAATTATAACCATAGCTCATATCTACAAATCTTGGAGCATATGACTAGACTTTAATTAAAACTAAACATACAAGAATAAAAGTTGGGCCAGTAAGCACATACTGGTCTGAGCATATAAACTGACCTCAAACAAGATGAGATAACAGTATCTTAGAATTATATCTAAAGCAAGTTGTCAGCTCTGGCAAAACAGTTGGTAGTGATTTGCTTTGGCACAGGTTTGCAAAAGCAGTCTATGATGACAGAGGTCTTTGAGAAAGTGCAAATTAGCATCTCAAATTTTTCCTTTAATATCACAAAAATTTTCAATACAATTTTCAATGTCATAATGCTATAATATGCAGCGCATAAAGGCTCTTACTATTTATTATTATGTATTTTAATATCAAATGTACAAGAACAGATTTTAAAAATCCATTCAGATGGTAAATAAGCATCTTAATTTTTAGAAATTCAGCTCTTATTCAGCAGTGAAGCCAATAGGTTTTGAGCTTCCAGCCCCAGTTCTCAGTTGAAGTTTAGAAATCTTCATTTCTGTGCCCAAGGAGGAGCCAAAAATCATCCAGTATCCAGTTACCCAAATACCCAGTTCAAGGGACAATTGCAGGTACCTGCTCATATATGACACATGACTCAAGATTAATCTCCTTTTTTCACTCTTTCCAGTTTCAGCCCTCTCCACCGTAACACATTCCTCACTAGGAAATGAGAACTAGCTAGCAACCTTTTCTTTATAAGAACACATCTACAGAAAATTATTCTACCCCAACACTGGAGAGCAAGGATTTGATATGCTGTGCCACACAGTATCATGGTATGCTTACACAGTCCTGTGAAACTTTTAACATTTTTAGTAAGTAATGTTGCAGGTCAGCATTCAAACTGAGGTTGTCTCATTTTGTCAAAGTTGTGTAACTTTACTGAAAGGCTACCATTAAGCACACTGCTTCAAATATGCAAATGTTTTATCTAGGAACTCTTAGGCACAGATGAACAGTATTTTGGAATGGGAATGGACAGGATTAAAGGAAAGGACTTGGGGCTGACATAGGGTGACAATATAAGCCACCAAAGTGCAGTCCCTGAACCTCTGACCCTCCCATTCCTGCAGAGTTTGGAAATTTTTAATGTATACATTCTGTGCAGACACAATCTCTATGGACACTTTACTTAAAACTTTCAGACTCAGTAGAATAAACAGGAAATAAAGATCTGACAGAAGGCTTCCTTTTCAGTACAAACAAAAATTAAGCAGAGTTTGGGAGAAAAAAACCTGTAAGTAGTGTAGGACAATAAAGGTGTCAACTTTAGGTGCAGAATTAAAAATGAGTCTTCAAGCATCTGTATGTATCAGTTAAGAGCCCCCTTTCATCAGCCTACCACTCAGGAACAAAACCAAGCTTACTAGGAATACTGAATAGCAAAAAAATGAAACAGAAGAACTGTATTTTTTAGATTACTAAAAAAAATAATTTCCCTCAACAAAAGCTGTCTTATTTTAAAAATTAGAAATTAAGTATACAAAGATTCCTAGCACAATATAATCTTTCATTTAGGTCTAGAGTACATTAACAGATGGGGTCCCAGTAGCCAAAAATAAGTATGTTGCGATCACTGCCGGCTATTAAACTTATAGTAACCAATGACATTTTGAAGTAATATTATTGCTAATATTGTACCAGTTAGCAATGACCATTTACCAGGAAAAAAATATTTAAAAAATCATACTTTGAGGAACACCAGGAAAGAACAAGATCACATAACATTTAGGCAAAATGCTCTTTTTAAAAACAGAAAGTTACCATTTGCATTTACTTCAAAAAAGACTCCAGATAAGCCCAATGGTGCTTCGCTCAACAACCTAAGCAGCAGTCACCAAGTGCCTTGAAACAAAATAAGGTATTTATTTCTAAAATAAACCAGCTACCAGTCAGACAAACCCAGGCAGTAAACTTGACTTTGTCTTCATTTACTTACCAGACTTCTTGACTCCTCTGTTCAACGGCGACTGTAGATCTGCTGACTCACAAGTAAGTGCAAACTGATCATGCCAGGTGATAGTAGTTCCAGGTCTGATTATTTGGCCTTGGCAATTATATTCAAGCACACACCTGGATGGAGGTCAGAAATT
This sequence comes from Heliangelus exortis, assembly GCF_036169615.1. Lineage (NCBI taxonomy): Eukaryota > Metazoa > Chordata > Aves > Apodiformes > Trochilidae > Heliangelus > Heliangelus exortis. The sequence goes on from NC_092434.1 coordinate 7,303,355, forward strand.
TGTTTAGCATGAGTGTCAGGGTTCAGGCCCAGCCGGTACCAACCGGGCCTCCACTCACGTGCCCCTCACCCCCCCCTGTGGGACAGTGAGGAGAAAATCCACCCAAAGGCTCCTTCATGGAAACAAGGACAGGGAGGCTTGCATTCCCCAGTTGTGGTAACAGGAAAAAATAACACAGGTTCAACTTGGGAAGGAAAAAAACCTAATTTAATATGCAATGAGAAAGACAAAAATATGGCCACATCTTATTACCTCTCCCTGCTACTTCCCAGGCCCAGATCCCTTCACTGCCGCCTCCCCCTCAGGGCACAGGGGACGCGCAGGGGGGTTCAGGGTCAGTTCCCCACACAGGGTTTCTCCCGCTCTTTCCTTCTCAAGGGAGGGTTCCTCACATTCTTCCCCTGCTCCAATGTGGGGTCCCTCACGGCAGAGAGTCCCACAGGAACCCCTGGGACATGAGTCCCTCTCATGGGGTGCAGTCCCTCAGGAACTGCTCGAGCCCGAGCTGCCCACAGGGTCATGGCTGCTGTGGAACAGTCACCTCCTCTGGCACGGGGTCTCCACACCTGCCCCTAGAACTTTAGAACCAGCACTTCTTTTAAAAACAAATGGCACAGCAATTTCTTAAAGCTAATTCATACTTGTTTTTATCTCTTGCTACAAGAAGGCAAGCCATGAAGATTAACTAATTGGAATAATGGAAGTTCAACACCATTTTTGATAGAATCAAAAGAAGAAAGAATGCCAGGTTGGAAAGGACCTCAAGGATCATCCATTGAAATCTTTTTAAGTAGGAACACTGTTTAGATTGGACAGCCCAATTATTTTTCAATGCTTCTTTCAAAAATCTTGTTTAAAAAAATGGTATCCCCTATCTTCCTTTACTGCCCTGCTGTAGCAACTTGACAATGATGATAGTAAACAATCTGAAAATACAACACAAACAGTGTGGTGAATGATCACATAACCATTACAAAGTCTGGTGCCAGTCTAAACTGTACTGCAACAGGATCATTTAGAAATTATGGAAAAAAATCACTGAAACTCTAGATAAGTTGCAATTCTGTTTGCTGTAGCACTGGAATATTTTACATTATGTCATGAAACAAACAAGAACATATACAAAAATATAAGAAATGTCTTGAATTATTGTTGTTCTTGGTTATTCAAAGAAAAGCAACACAATAAAGAAATACACGTCCTTAAACAAAGCATGCCTGAGCTATCCATAATCTTGGAGAATATCACTGTGAAACACATTCAGCACTTCAAGAAACAGAGAAGGAAGGTGGCTGATGAGATTTAATGACCAATACATTGAAAATCAAGCCAGTCCTTCCAATGAAGACAAAATGAAAGCAAAAACTGGAACTGTTGTGGTGTAAGTCTGAAAATCCAAAAGTGATCCCAAATACTATTAGACAACCTCATAGGAATAAGGACTAATAATCCCCAAACCATCTATGGATGAATTAGGACTGGATTTACATCTATGCTGAGAACATTTTTTTCCTACGGAATGTTACAGGATTACCTTCTGACTGCATTTTTCCTTGAAAGATGTTTTTTGGTATTGTATGACCATAGACAACACTTTTTAAAATAAAATAAAAAAGCTTTTCCCCAGTCTACATGCCCACTTACAAATTTGATCTCTCTTATGTTTCACACCAAACTGTTCCTCCTGTCAGGGCAGCCTAGTTGAGTTCCAGCTTAAAAAATATATTTATCGAAAGAAGTACAGCAATAACAACTGTGCTTTTGTCTCTGTGAAAAACAGCTGCCTGGAGCCAATTATTGTTTATCATTCCAGATACACATTTTATGATCACTGTGTAAAACAAAGTTTAAGAATAAGGAGCCAATTTAATATCTTCCAGTCCAATCACACTGGAAAGAATCCCTTACTTGTATTTTATGTTGCTTATTCTAATTGTCAGGTTTTATTAATTTTGCATGCTAAGCTGGAAACATTAGGCACAGGTTTCTCCTTGGGAGAGCAACAAAGCTAAAAACAGCACAAGCACCAGAGGAAACTGTTTATAATTGCTCTGTTTCTTAGTTGGACTTTGTCAGCTCAACTTGGGTGGCAGAATGACATGGAAAGAAAAAGCTCACTTTGATTAGGAAAAGGTTGTTTGCAGGTGTCAAAACAAAGTCTACTAGGAAACCAAGGGAAAAATTAAATGCTGTGAGCCATTATTGCAGGTGTGCTCCAGTGAAAATTATCATCCTTTTGTTTTTGTCTCAGTAAATACATTGTGCAGTTGAGGCCAAATGAAGATTGGAAGGAATTTAAGATACAATAAGCTTACAGTGAAGCTCAAATTTTAATTTCTTGGTCCAAGCACACATATTAAAAATTATCCATCCTTCCAACTGAAGACAGGAATACAATGCAGGCTGATAATCAACAAGCACTGAGGACTAAACATGCAAAAAGAGGCATTTTTGTCAGCTCACAGATCTAACTTAGAGCATCTAACAAACAACCAGATCTAACAAACAACCACCTCAGAGGCTGTCTGCATGCAATTAGTGTGCATTGGCAACACATCTCCCCGTGCAGAGGAAAGCACTTCTGCCATGCTCCAAGGGGCACATCAGTGCCTGCACCTGCTGAAGCCACCACTTTGCAAGCAACCAGTGCTCCAGTGCTCTGCAATGGGCTAGAGGAGATCACCAGCTCCACAGGAGTGGTCTCTCTGCTGCCAGTTCAAGTCTGGTTCAAGTATGGTCTTAGGTCTGGGACAGAATGACTCCTGCACTGTTCTGATCTAGGCCACGTGTTGACTTAAATATGGAAAAAGCTGTCTACAGTTTTTTTTTCTGGGCACTGGCTGGAGGAAAAACAGGTAATCTTTGGGTTAGGACAGAGACTTTCTTTTCCTGATAGCTCAGTCTCCTATGTATACATTTGATGACAACATAGATTTTATCTGGGGAGAAAAAAAGATCTTTCAGAGCACTTCAAGTTGCCTAATCTGGCATGAAGTAATATCTCCCACAGTCTCCTGGAACTAGGATTTGGAGTATTTCACGCACTCAGATTTCTATTATGCAAAGATTATTAAATTATGAATGATGAAATTGCTCTTCTGCTCCCTAAGAATCTGAATTTTTGATAAAATATCCTCACCTAGTAGATCTACTGTAAAGTTACAGGATAAGGTAGGTGGATTCTTAACAATCTACGTGGCAATGTGAGAAGTCCTTGAAGAAAGTAAGGTAACAGCACAGGTCAACTGGACACTGGGTAACCACCTTGGGTGCAAATAAAACCAACCCAAAAACTGGAATTTTCTTTAGAGAAGAATATCAGCAGAAATAATAAAACATAGCACAGAAAGATCGAGGGACATGGTAAAAACAACCTTGGTATTAATAAGTATGGATGTCAATTTTCCTGCAAGACTGAGACATATTTTAAATGGGGCTGAATTCTAAATGGAAACTATTAATTATTAAGGAAAATTTGGAAGTATCCACAACTTTAATGAGAGGAGTGACTGAGCCTAGGCCCTAAGAAGTGCCTTTAGAAGCTGAAGGAAAAGAATGATTTTATGCCCAGTTGGCTTCCACAACATCTAGCTGGGGCTTATAATTAAAAAATACACGAGCTCGTGTGGGTGTGAAAAAATAGAAGAAAGGTATACTGAATACACTGAGCAGTAATTCCCCACAAAGATGAAATAAAAATACACCTCAATAAAATTAAGTGAGACCTGAATCAACAGGTTGAGTTGAATTAAGTTTTATGTTAGGATTGTCCTTCTGTTTGCTTAGCTCAAGGTAATTAATTCAGAGTGCAGCACACATTGACTCTCCAGAGGTATTCATAACAGCAAATTACTTTAGTTGTCTGCAATGATGAAAATGGAGGAGCTGATACATCACAGGTTGTCCCTAAACTCCCCTTCTCTAGAGTACACAAATACTGGAAACCCACTGGCAGCTTCCTTATCTGTAACCACAGCCACTGTGCAAGCCCAATTCCATTAAGTCCTAACTGATAGCTTAAAAAGTACCTTTTTATTATCTTATTTTTAATAAGAATAAAAGAAATGGACCAGAAAAAGAAAAAAAAAGAAATATTCATTTCTACAATTCATTCATTCCTTAGAAAGAAAATCAAAATCCTACCAAACATGTCCATGTCTTTTCTGAACCAGAAAACACATGCCAGTGACTAGCAGCCTGCACACTAAACCAATGCAAAACCCTGCAAGAGAATTTGAAAGGCACAGCAAAATTTCTGCATATTTTGAAGAAAAAAAAAAGTTTTATGGATACAACAGGGTAAAAATCAAGGTAATTCCCATCCTAGCCAGGGCTATTTACCAACATGTAATTTTATTATTTCTTTAGATTAACTGGCAGTTTTACATACTATTTTTTACATATCTAACGATTATCAGAAAAGGTGCTAAAGGTTTACTACTTTCATAACAGTTAGCATTTATCTGCTGGTGAGTGACATGTGATTCCTGATTTAGAAAACCCCTGAACTTAATATTGTAGCTGGAAACTGATATGGTACCACCTCAGTGTTGCATTATGGTAGCTACCATAAGCACCCCAGCTCAGTGTTGATGACCTCTTCAAGCACTTTCACCAACATATCAGAAATCAGCACCATTCATCTCAGAAAACAGTATTTTAAAGATTACAATGATACTCTATCATCTCCCTATTAAAACTTTTTTGCTTGCACCTTCATTAGAAACATCCATAATGCCCCTAGAAAGGGAGAACCTGAGATGCCGTTTGCTTAGAAAGGATTTTTCTGCCATGTTAATAGCTTTTTGTCATGCAGCACAGCAAATAAAATTATCTATGACAAATGAGCCACAGATATAAAAGGTGGACAACCTGTGGCATATTAAAAAGGGTAGTTGAAATAGTATTTAAAATTATACTTCAAGTATAAAAAAACAATTTAAATTGTGTTCCCATAAGTGGGAAACAGAGGTAGGGCCTTGGAAGTTACTTTCAGTTCAGCAAAATTTACAGCAATTAAGATCACAGAAATAAGCTATAAAGAAAGTTCAAAAAGCACTTAGAGGTCTACACTTATGTTCATTACCTTTATGTATATTTTCACTTGTGGCAACTGCCATGAAACTCATAACAGCTCTCTACAGCCTTCTAGGCAGCTGGGCAGTCATTGCCTGTATATAACAGTAGGAAGATGGCATTTTGATTCTTGGGCAGGGTTCATTGGTACCCCCAGTCACACAGTGGAGCTGTGGTTGCTCCATAATCCAGCTCTGCAGTAGACTCAAGAAAAATAAGAAAAAAACAATTGCAAGACCTAATTCACTAGAGCCTATACTGTTACCACAAAGCAGTTCTGAAAACAAAGCCTTGAATTTTGGGCACCAGCCCAGAACTTCCTATATTCTAAACTCGGCATAAACAAGTAGGTTTCAAACACCCTCACAAATAGGAAGTATTAGAAGTGAAATACCACTAACATTTTCTAAAAAGCAGATGATTGTCTTGGTTTATAGAGTAGAACCTTATTATTAGCTAGAGAATCCTCTCATCCCTGAGCATGGGACTTTATGGAGGTTGAGATGAACTCCAGTATGATTTCCATTGTTTTGTTGCAGAGACATCACAGCTGGTACCACCAGTAGCATTCCAGGACACCATCAGTTTGATGAAAGTGCTTTCATTAATACAGAAAGGGGCTCTTTTTTGCTCAGTAGTAAATACACTGGGGAGATGCAGAGGAATTAGTACAGGTAAATTTTAGGCTGTGTAGAAGACAGCACATTGCTTACAGGAAGAAGGGGATAACAGCTACTTATTAAGTTATTTGGTTGTTTCTTTTTTATTAAATTCTTATTTGGTTGCAATTTCAGAAAATAATAATTAACAGTCCCCAGGCAAAACTGAAGAGGTGGAATATTAATGGAAATTTTAATCTTCAGCATAAGAAATCAGAAACATTTGAATAGCCTACATACACACATATCCATTATTTAACACTTGAAAACTATTCAGATGTAATATTTTCTTACCACCCTGGTCTCCATTTCTCTCTTCAGTAAAATCATTTTAGCAATTCCATTTCTATACCCACCTGTCCCTCTGAGAGACATTATATTGTAATGTCATGTTTGCAGAGGTAAGAATAGTAATCTTACACCTCTGGGGTTCATTTTTTATAAGTATGGGACAGGTGGGATATTTCTATCTTGAATTTATTTATTTAGGTTATGGTCCTTACAAGCAAAGTAAAATCATCCTGGAATCCTCATACAAAAGGTTGTGCTGCCTCAAAGCTTTACTTGTCCTTTTTATTCATTTCTTTCCAAGGACTGCTCAAAGATTAATACAACACTTCAATATTTTCCAGATACATTTTATCTTATCTAGCACAGATATTCTGCAAAAACAGTCTTAAATATTCTGTGATTTGATGATTGTCTCAATGAATCAGTCACAGACAGGGATCAGTTGATGCTATTGGCCCTTGTTGGACTCCAGCCATACACCATACTTTGAAGGATACTATGAGATCACATAACAGGTTGTGTATAAAAAGGGAGCTCTCCTCTTCAAATTTCACAGCTGGTGATGTGATTTGGGTCTAACCTATAGATATATGTTAATATATACACAAATACATTTGTATATAAAGTTCATGCATTAGCCAGATACATTTAAACTGATTGCCCAACAGAAAAGTCATCCATTACAGCCAGGGTGATGCTCAGTCAATAGCAGAGAAAGTACCACTGACCATTGCTCCTTCACTTCAGGTCTAAGAGAAGTATCAAGGGTGGCACTGGCACTCATCATAGAACTAAGAGAAGAAGAGGAAGAGAAAAAAAAAATTAAAAAGGAAAAAATGAAACAAGAAAAATGAAGGAGGATAAAAATAGAATAAAGAAAAGAAATGGGAAGTATAACAACTTCACTGCAGGTGTGAATTGCTGTTCCTTGGTGTTACATCTCAGTAAACAGAATAAATGCTTGGTGGTGTGTGACTGCTTTCCAATCAGTGAGAGCAACGTGCTGTGACTAGTAATGGGTCATCTTTCAGCCTCCCTTTCCATGGGGATAAAAAACAATGGCAGTGATTATGGTAGACCTGGACTGAAAAAAGAACTGGTCCATGCATTAAGTCAGGAAACTTATTTCTTAAGTTAAAATCATCACTACAGCTTAAACTGCATTTCTCAATCAGTGTGACTTGTTTATGAAAACTAGACTTTAATTAACCCCTTGCCAACATTCCTCAGAGATAGAAGCCCTATCCTTAGCATTCCCCTGAAAGTTTTATTCAGATTGTTATTTATGCCACAGTAATATTTTAGCAGAAACACTGTGTTTCTTTCCTAATAAAGACATGCCAGAGAACTACAGTTAACCATGTCTGCAGGTGCTCTGTACTCTCAGTAACTATGCAAATTTGCAAGAAAGAAATAACAGATGAAACTGGCACAAGTATTTACATGCCTAAAAATAACAAAATATGCATTAACAGTATAAACCATCAGCTACAATAAAAAACACATTGCAGAGGGCCTGATTCCATCATCTTTTTCCAGCACACTGTTGATATTTTTTATTTTTGGTAATATCAAATTTACATTTCCCAGTGGATAGGATCTTCTTTTACCATGGAGAAAGGCATCATTGCCTGGAATGGTTAATGCCAGCTCGGACTACCAGCAGAGGAATTCCAGAGAGGAATTCAAAAAAAGAAAATCAGTTTGTGAATTTGATTCCTGCATGAGCTGACCCTGAGGATTCAGAAACTGCAACAGGGATCAAAGGAGGAAGGTGTAAGTTCTATCTGAATATTGAACAGTTATGAGCTGTGCTATCACTAGGCCATTTCTGACCTGCTCGGAGAGTCTTCACCCCCATTTTAAAACCACTTAAGGTAGCAGTTAAATTTCTTCTCTTACCAAAAGAAATTCCAGCTACTGCAGAGCTCTGAATTACACTGAATCAATATCAAGTGCTCGAGTTCTTTTTCATACATCAGCATGACAGCCAAAAGAAATGGAAATTTCCTGCTTGTGATCTCACCAAATCCTGATTTTGTTTGGGGGCGACAATGTTGAATGTGATGATTTTACTGTTGAGCTTCCTTCCTATAGACAACATAGCATAACCATTCTCCAAAGCCTGCAGAAAATTTGGCAATCACTGGTCTTCTGGGTATTAGGATAATTCTTATCCTGCTAACCAATATTGTCTTACTATTGCTCTCCACTTATGTTTGCCCTTTTTGTTTCTGTGTATCCATAAAGGTAGACATAGAATGTGAAACCAAACACTATTTTTCCATCATGGCAACTTACTGCCTCAGGTTGCTACCTTAGAGAGAGAAATTGGATGTAAATAATGCCACTTAATGTATGAAACAGCATTCATATGCAGTAAAATCCTCCCTTCATATACTAACTGCCTACTCTCTTTTACAGGCTAACACTTAGCAATTCAGCTCCTGCACATCTGGGCTTCCGATCGCTCAGTAATCATTTAAATCAAAAAGAAGATCCACTGAATGCCTCTTTGGGTCATAGTGTTGAAGATGAGCCCAAAGCAAAATATCTGTGGCACATACAGAAGGGCACATTCCGAAAACAGCTGATGCCTCTTATTCAAAATTTACTAAAGCAGTATAGGCAACTGAGCATCCTGATGATTTATGTGGATAAATAACTTAGTGAGATGCAAAGGTTTGCACATCTTTATTAAAATAAAACAACACCTGGTGCCCTTTTGTCACCATCTGCATGTTCAAAATAATTTGGTCAGCATTATTGTCTTGGAAGACAGCCAGAGAGTCAAATTATTCACTAAATGATGTGTATGAACTGAGGAATTAAAAGCAGGTTTTTGAAGTATTCTGACAACAAAAGTTTACCCCAAGCTGCCTTAGCTGACAGCTTACTGGTAGGAGGAATGGAAGGCTGGAATTCAGTAAACTCCATTTATCTATGCAGTTTACTTAATAAGTGCTCCTTGATATACCTCACCTATCTGGATTTCCCAAAGGAAGAAGATGACATTGCAGACATTGCCCCTTGCTGTTTGTAAAGCATTTCTATCCCAGTGAGATCTCCATGTCTGCACTTAAGCTTCCTGGTCATTTCAGAAAGTAAAGCAACATTTTTTTGATGACATTTGCTATAGACAATACCTGTTCACAGACCTTTACAAAGTTACCTATTTGCAAAGGAGGTTAAGGAAATGCCAGTACTTTTTGTGGAGGACAAGCACTGCTCCAAATTCTCACAGAAATTTCTCCAACACTTTTGTGTTACAAGCAAACCAGACAGAACTGCAGGAATCAAATAGCACAGCAAAGAGCTACTCATACTAAACATTTTTTCTTCAGGAGCTGTGAAAGACATATTTTCTTCTTATAAATGCATTTTAGCCACTTGTTTATTTAGACATTGGTCTCATCTAGTACAGGGGCTGCTGAGCACCTTGAATTCCACCTACTGGAAATGGATAGAGGTGGGGTGTCCAGTGTGGGGCACATGGTTATATTCTCCCTTTTTCCCTACAAGTAATTTAAATAGCTCTGGAGCAATTGAGACCCTTTCACAGTCCAGTCACAGTCAAGCCAATTTATAGATATTACAGCATCTGTAAAATCAATTTACCTTTTCTTTTCTAAACACTGCTTTCCATGAATTACTGCCCCATCTGCTTCAAAATGCATTGACCTGAAACATGGAATACAAGTTAGTAGCCTAGAAGCAATGTTTCATGTTCCTATAAAAAACGGTGTAGTGAGGCTATTTTAGAGTACAGAAAACAAAACAAAACAAATAATTTGGGTTTCCTTCAAGTGCTCTTCTAGCAATCACTTCATACTAGGAGGTGCAGTTTTATATTCAGAACCTAGTCCTGCAGTTCAAAACTTAGTGTTGGCTTATCCTCTGAAGTATTTGAATATAAAAGACATCTATTATGAGAACTGGCCTCTGTGACTGAAATAAAACCAACATTAGATTTTTTTTTTTATTGCTGAAAACCCTATTGAAAAGAATGCTGCAGAAATTTGATGGAATCAGAAATTAGCTTATAGGGAACATTTCCCATAACTATGAGCCTTCCTTTATTAATGCAAGAAGATTATTTACAGTAAATATAAATAGTAACAAAAGAAGACATAACAACAGAATTCTTGAATATCCTGGGGACAGTTTGCTTACACAAAATTACTTTAATATTCTAGAAGTAAGTGAGAAAGGAAGGGGAAAAAAAAAGATAAATGCTTTTTTATTATTAAAACATGGCTCCACTGCCCAGATGGAGGATGTAATTGAGCAAATTCACAGTTAGCAACATTGTAAGTGGACTTATTTATACCAGCTGAGGATTGGTACAATAAATAATGCATATAAGAAACTCAGATATTCTCTGATAACTCGAATTTCAGTGAACTTTTTTTTCTTTTTATTTCTAAAAAGTAGAGACTGGAAACAAAAGAGGCACAGTCTTTCTCGCCATGATGTTCTGCATAGGAATCTTGTCTCCCAGTAGCTCCATGGGAATTTTATGAAAAAATGCTAAAGCCCCTGATCTTCCTTGTTCATTTTCATGAGAACAGACAACATTGTGGAAATTTGCCTAAGACAAAGTTAGCATTTCCTCTTTTTTGTTGTTTTGTTTTACCCTTTGAAGCAAGGGGTGATCTCAGGCAGTGCTCCCTGTCCAACACTGTTAAATCACGTTTCTGCAAGTTCCCAGCACTGCCCTGATCCTGCCATGCACAGTGCCCACAGGCACTTCCTCTGCTTGGAAATTAAATTTTCTAAACCAGATTAAGGTAAATTTACAAACTGGAATTCACACAACAGAAAAACAGATGATTTAGACAACACCAGTCTCTAAACAAGTACAGTCTCTAATGTGAACTATATATGATGAGGAAGAATTCTCAAATTTAAGATGTTTCAAAACTGCTCAGAAAGCACTGCCAGATGTCCAAGTAACATTCAGTAAGTGTAACCTGGTCATCTAGGTACAGAATACAGCTCATATTTGTTCACTTGAGGCTCAGCAGAAAGTCTGGACTCTGGTTTAGATTAGTGAAAAAAGAAAGTGAGTACATGGAAACTGAAAAAGGATGTGTTTATAATTTTATTTCAAAATCTACTCCACCCCCAATAATTTGTCATATGGCAGTCTTCTGTTTACATCATAGATATTGTTGAAGATATTGAAAGTATATTTTTAATTGGTCAGGTACTGTGTTTTGTAAGATAACCTTCAGAAAATCAAAGTGGTTTTATGTTTTCATATGAACGACAGTAGAATTTGCTGTTACTTTTTTTCTTATGGACACTGACATCTGAAGGTTAACTTCACCAAATTTCACCACATGGTTTATTGACTGGTCTGGCATGAAAGAATTAAAAGCCTGAGTGATTCGCTGATGTTTAACATTACCAGAACCAGTCCTGTACAGTAGTAGGGGGCACTTTCTATTTCTGTTTCTATTTCTGTAACACTGACCATGAGAAAAGTCTGTAGGATGAACAGGGACTGAGAATATGAATTAAGACTTAAAAAAAAATTGTAAATGAAAAACTGTGTCTTGAAAGCATACAGTATGTCAAATGACATGGGAAGCACTTCTCAAAACTGACACTATTTAATACTGGCTTCCACCTTACTCTAAAAAAAAAAAAAAAAACGAAATTTACATTTTCAAACTAAAATTACACCTGGTATTCTAATCACTGCTAGCACTGCATTGCTATCTAGGGTTTCTGGCTTCTAGAAGAATTATTTATGGGGATCTTGATAAAATAGGCCCAGGAATCATAAGACACCTATTTATTCATGAAAGTAGAGAAACTAGAGAGAAACTGGCATATGTTTACCTGTGTGAATAGAAGATGAAGATAAATATGTATTTACAGGATCAAAATCCATAAGCACATACCACCTACTTGCAAACAGTAAAACCACTGTGGGTTTTTTTCTGTTTTAAAATGATAATAAAATTCATAAACATATGACTTACACTATAGAACAATGAATCTCTGGTGTCACACTAATTAAAAAGCTAGTATTACATTACTTCCTCAAGGGCTCATTTTATAATTTTTAGGATTATAGCACATTGATTAATTTATACAAGTTTTTAATCCCCTAGTATTTAATGAAGTCTAGGAACCTGGGACCGTGTGTATAATTTAGACTTGTATAATTTTATTACATAGGAGAAAAGTTAAACTGGTCATGTACTACTTCATGTAGAAAAGTGTCTGAGCACACCAGTTCAACCATCAGCCTATTAACCATTTGCAATGAAAACACTGGAATTTAAATTAATTCTAGGGTTATTAGATTATTTTTCAGCTTGCTAAGGACTCCAACAAGCATCGCTTGTCTTATGTGCTTGTCAACTGCCTTTTAATTAGCTACTGTGTAACAACTGAGCACAGTGGGAAACTAATATCTGTTCAAGTTATCTTCCATATCATTTAGAGTGCCTTGAAAACGACATTGTCATTATCCTGTACAGCCTCAGATTTACCCATTCTGGCACATCAAGTTAAAATAGCATGCTGCAAATAGAGCTCCATAAATGCATTGCAACTAAACACAATAGGAGCAAGCAGAATAAATTGGTGAAGACAAAATATTCTACAAATATAAAATGCTGAATTGTGCTTTAGACTGGTGTCTGGTTTATTTTTATAACCTAAAATATGTAGCTCCATCACCTAGTTGACAAACTATTAGATCCACTCACAAATCACAGGCTCACAAACAAAAGAAATCTATTTGAAGTCTTTGTAAAAATTCTCAAAAGCCACAGTTTCATGTAATATAATCCTGAATCTAATACCAAACCTTATATGTACTTCATGGGGGAAACAAAAGAAGCAGACAAACAAAAAAAAACCACCTTAGGTGCTGAATCTCAAAGTTGTCTTAACTCAGACCTTACAGTAGGTCAGGGACAGCCTCCAACTCAAGGCATTGATCAAGAGAAGCAGAAGATTTCTGGATGCTTAGAGTGTATTTTCTGGTTGAGTGAGTGCTACAGAGAAACATTACAGAATAGGCACATGAATGTTGGTTAAGTAATAATTAGAATTAATAAGCACATTGGTCTGCACCCTGAGAATTTGGGATTTGCATCCCTTTTCTGTTTGGCATCATCTCAGCAGTGCCTTCACACACATGTAACCAGCTAACCATGGCAGCTGTCTAGATGGCTACTGACACACACGTGTTCTGTTCTATTTACATTTTCCAAACAAGTGAACCAGCATGATATAAACCACTACTTAGCACCTTGCACAGACACAATTTAACAATGGCATTACTCAGGAGAATACCTGTAGTAAAATAGGAACATCTACTGTGTTGGTAAAGGTGGAAAATTGTCTCTATGTGATAAAAGATCTCCCAAAGCCTAATAAACTGCTACCTTGAGTTAGTAGACTATTCAAAGAAAATTCCTTTTTGTTCCTACTTAAGAAAGATCTAACACAGACACCAATGCTAAAAATTAGGCTTTGGTGCTAAAAAGTAATCAGTGATAAAACATTTCACCTCTTGTAGAGGAAACAGCTTTAGATTATTAAATATCTAGGTTTATTTTGATGCCTAGCATAGTGGTGGGCAAAGAGGCAATTATGCAGCAGGGAGAAGTATCTCTGTGAAAGCAGAGGGAAGAAAAGGCCTTATTTATTTATTTCTCCACACCCATAATAGTTTTCAAAATGGTTTTTTAAAATCTTACTGGCCTATCATGTTTCTAACACAGACATTGGAAAATAATTAGGGGTATGAGTAAGAATCATCCTTTCTTTGACAGTGAGGTGCCCACTGCAGAGACAATGATAATGTTGGGCTCAGTGTCTTGGTGAGCTTAGATACAGCACATGCAACAAGGCTTCCCTGTAACAACTTTTAATTGCTTTTTAGTACTTTTAAATTGTAATATTTATATAGATTAAAAGAGGCATCTTCTCTCTTGTTTTGTATTTTTCAAATGCAAAATTAAATGCAGGCAGAATGAGCAATATCTCAAAGCTTTTCATCCCCTATACACATTCACAGGAAGGAATCTGTTTCTGGGTCGTAATTTATCAAGTCAGAAGGATTATTTTTTGGTAGACTGCACAAGCTCCCTCTGATTCAATTTTTTTTCAGTATTATTATTTAGGTTTCCATTAAAAATCACACAGAATCACAGAATGCTAGGAGTTGGAAGGGATCTCTGGAGATCACCTAGTCCAACCACCCTGCCAGGGCAGATTCACCTACAGCAGGTGGCACATGAATGCATCCAGGTGGGTTTTGAATTTCTCCAAAGACCTCCACCACCTCTTTGGGCAGCCTCTTCCAGTGCACTGCGACCTTTCAAGTTCCTCCTTACATTTAAATGGAAATGCATCTGTTCAGCTCTGTGCTTGTTACTCTTGTCCTGTCAGTGGGCACCACTGAGAAGAATCTGTCCCCATCCTTGTGACACCAAAGCTTTAAATATTTATAAGCATTTATATAAGATTCCCCCCTCAGTCTTTTCTTGTCCAGACTAAATAGTCCCTCAGCTGTTCCTTATGAGAGAGCTGCCCTAGTCCCCTAATCATCTTTGTAGCTATTTGCTGTCCCCTCTTCTGCAGTTCCCTTCTTGAACCAGGGAGCCCAGAATAAATTCATGCATTAGCTACCGATTTGCTATGAACTTCAGGGGTTCCTTGTCTCTCTGTGGGATATAGGAGCAAAGCCAAGGAACACACACACACACACACGACCCTGATCCCAACCACTGATCACCATCCTCTGAGTCCTGTCACACAGCCAGCTCTCCATCCTCCTCATTGATCACTCAGCTACCACACACTTTCTGAGTTTCCTAATGAGGAAATCTTATCCATCAGCTGTCAGCTGTCAGTTCAAAGAGAACTGCAGGATCTATCAATGCACGTTTCCAACCACAACAAGGACCTGAAGTCAGAAATTCTGAGTCTTGACGTTCTGCAAAGAACTCTCAAAAAATCTGCTACCAGTTGTATCACTCCACTACCAAGAGTGACAGAATAGCAGCCTTACAGTAGTAGTAAATGTGTTATATATTCATGGCTTCCACCAATAAACCTACAGACACCGTCCTAATCATTTTCTGAGAAAAAATTGCTGAGTGAAAAATTCCTGACCCAACCACCATAATTACATTCAGAGCCAGCAGAAGTGCCAAGTATCTGAACGGGCTTTAAAAGTACTGAGCTTCACTAAGTGCTTCACAGGTGAGAGACTTCCTCTGATTTTTTTTTTTTTTTTTTTTTTTTAAAGGAGGAGATTACACCAGACATCTGGCTGAATTTTAACATTTCTTAGTAGGGACTTGACAAGGCAATGGATTCACAGTTAATGAATAGCTTCATGAATATATAACAGCTCTAGTTTTGTGAGTATGAGTGCTGCCTCCAGAGAGCTAAGCTACAGAGTGGTGATGCTTTAATTTGTTAGGAAGCCTACCCAGCTATGGCACAGAATCAGCTGATTTCCTTTGGGATCACCACTGGTTCAGAACAACTCTATCTCATTGGGATAAAACACACCAAAACCAGAAAAAAATTACATAAGGCTGATGATCTTTCCTTTCAGTGCATTTTCAAATTCCTTGTGACATATCAGTGATGGATGCAAAGATTTTTAAGGATCCTGTGATAAGAATGAAAGCACTGGAGCATTGGAAGAAAGGAAAAGCTCATCACAGCTTACAGAGGGAAAAATCTGGCACACAAAGAAGGGGTTTTTTACTCAATGTCTGAACAAACTATTCCAAATGGCAGATGGATTACTGAAAACAGAGGATTTTGTGCTGCAAGCAAGTACTCTTGCTTAAAATGTACTAGAATCTGGAAACAATAGGAAATAAACAACAAGAGCTCAAAAATATCATGCATAATGCAGACTTGTGTTGTAATTAGACTACATGAATACAGCAAAACGTTACCATAAATATTCCTCTGATATTTATAAACATGCACTATGGTCACACTGGCTCACCTTGCCATGAGCATTCAGTAGACTGGTACAAATATTTGTAGAATGCAATTTAGAGTCATGGAAACAAAAGCTGTGTCTGCCTGGGTATGTTCCCTGAGTTGTTCCCAGAGTCAATCACTGTGCAGCATCGGTGCAGCAATGCACAACACGACACAGACATCTCACTCCTGGTCCTCTGCCACAGACACCACAAGCAGCAAGAGCACAACCCAGCTATGCATGACCATCATTTGCATTTGTGTTCAGGCAAGTGCCAGAGGATACTGGGACATTGGTACTGTGAAATATTCCTAGAAAACTAATTTAAAACCAGTGCAACTAATGAACAGGTGTGGTAAACACAGATTTTGATATAAAGAAATTACAATAGCAATGTTAATACCATGGCAGAGTTTAGGAACACCAGATGTAACAGCATCCTTGACATCCCTTTTTCAGAACAGGGAAAATGAGAAGGATGGGACCTGCACCTAATTCTAAATATCTTGTCTTTGACTTCTTCCTATAATGAAGAGATCTTTCACTCTGAACTGCTTATTCTGGACAGCAATGGGTTACACAGAGAGTGAAGGGACACCAGATACAGATACCCTGTCCCAAAATGTTTAAGCCAGCTCTGTGTGTACACACTCTTTCACAATGAAAAAAATAAATAAGAAGCTGTCAACAAGATTATTTTAGAGGAAATCAGATAGCAAAGCATGAATAATTACCTTAGTAAATCAAGTAATCTCTTTAATCTTAAAAGGAAGTTTCAAACCTGCCTTTTAGCAAGCTTAATTTCTGTTTCCATACTCAATTTACATGTAAAAAATATCTGAGTTTATTTTTAAGAAATGTGTAGCAGGACTGAACTCTGAAGACCGTGTCTTGTTGGGTGTGAAGAAATTATTTAAGACAAATTACAGTGCTGTCACACTCATACCTCATAGTTTAAAATAAATCTTGTCATCTAATTATACAAGAGCTTGAGTTTGTTTAACAAATTTCTCAGAGGTATTTCTGTGGCACTACATTTCCCTTCACCTTTGATTATAGCCTATCATTTCAGCCTTTTCCCTCTATAGCCTTTTATGTTTTATTGTGGTGTTTAACAGGTTGCATTTATCACATCTCTTCAGCTGGGCTAAAGCAGATAAAACCATGAAGTCTCAGCACAGTTCCTGGCAGTTCATAATTAAAGAATTATTTAAAACAAACAAACAGAAAAAAAACCCACCCGAAAACCAAAAACAAAGTCACACCAAATAGAGATTTCTGCTCCCAAGCTAAAAAACTTTGAGAATAAAAAACTGGGTCTCTGAAAACAGTTTTGATGTCCCACCCACAGGTCTACAGAGAAAAATAAGGGAAAATTCCCTTTGTGTTTTAATTCCCATGCTATATTCTCAAAATATCAGGGAAACTTGACTAGAATCAGCCAAGCCACAATAATTATTTCAAGAAATTACAGTCTGCAAAAGAGTCTGTCTCTTCCCTTCTTGCTTATTGCCGAAGTCAGATAAGCTGTGAGTTGCCCAAGAGCAGTCTTTATTGAGGCAAGAAAAAGAGGGGCAAAGAACTGTAATCAGAAGAAAAAAAATAAATGTTAAGCACAGCTCCCTAGGAAGTGTTTAACCAGACTGATGTTATATTATTGAAAGAATTTAATCAGCTGAAGCATTAAAGACAAGTCTAAAAAGCAAAATAACCAACCTCCATAGGAAATTGAAGTACTTCAGAAAGTTGGCAAGGGTCTCAGTAACGAGGCCTGATTTTGAAGGATGGTATCTCATCTCACAGATGTTATTTACTGTAAGCCAAGAATAATATTTATGGTTTAATCACCTGATCATCATAATCTGCTTTCTTAGTGACTCATAACTCATGAACATATGATTACAAATCCAGAATTTGAAGGCTGTACAAGGCCATCTTAAAATTGGATCAATTAGTGTTTTCCAGTCCATATATTGCCAAGCTGCAAGATAGGTATTCTCTAGTTCTCTTCCCAATCTAACATTACATATTGCTTGAGATCAAACTCTTCCCTGCTGGTGGTTCTGGAGATACTGTATCACAGCTTGGTTCATGTGCTCACTAATTAAAGTCACCTTACAAAATGCCCCAGTATTAAGCTCCGGTTGACATTAACAAGCTGTTAAATTAAATTTTGATGCAGTTTTGAGGCCTCCCCTCAAAACTCAAATGCAAATGTGCCCATTTAATTAAGCAATTAGGAGCACTGGAGCTCATAAGGAGGACAACAGCAATTTTAATAGGGCAATTTATTTCCCTAATTTTTTCCTCAGTATTTTCTGACTGCTTCTTTTCTCTCCAGTGAAAGAACAGCAGCTGCTTCATCACTTCTTTCAGACAACTGTGACACATCCCTACTTTTGGATATACTTTGCAAGTATCACAGTCATGATATAATTGCATTCGACAACATCATTGCTGAATTCTGGTTTTGACCAGGAATAAACTTACAGTAGTTCTCTTCCTATGAAGTGAAGGCTTCCAGTATTGAAATTAAAACCAAAAATTGAAAAAGAAGAGAGTATTTCACAGCCTCACCTGCTTAGTCTACACTTTCATATATCCATAAAATCTGATGGATATATTCACTCTTCCTATTATAAAGCTTCTAGTTCAGAATCTTGTAAAACACAACCTTTATTCTGACACAATTTTAGAATCACTAGTAACTGCAAACTTCACTTATCGTAGTAATCATTGGAACCAGATCTTAGCAGTAAAAAGGAGCAAAAAAATTAGCAAGCAGCAAGCTTTACCCTATTGCTTCAGGAACTTGGAGTACAAATACTAAACAAAGGAAAATAATACATCTGCTTTCAATAATCAGTCATTCCTCAGTAAATTTCCTTAGTTTGTAAAGAAGAATTTGCACTGAAGTCCATCTTTTGAGGGAGTGAGAGAAGCCCAGCTAATGACTTTATTTCAGAATAAAAAAGATTTGCCTTTTCACTTTGTTGCATTCCCCTCCACAAGACTCTGGTTGTTGTTGGCAGTGATGAAAGCAGCTATTTGCTTATGACAAGAATAAGAAAATCTTACTGATGAAAAGTGAGGTAGCTTTTTTGTTTGTTCCTCAATTAAATCAATATAACCCAAAATGTGCCAGTTTCACTTTCCATTTTGAAACGCACTGGACAGCTGCAGGGCAGAATGTTATTCCTTCATTATTCTCTCTGTTAGTTTTCAAATACTGCTACTTGGGATCAGTGATCACCTCAGACATGCTAATATAAACACAATTTGTTTCCATAATAATTGGCATGCTGCTATTTAGTGCATTATAAACGGCTGTATAAATTAATCACACATTCATACACTGACTACGTGCACTACAATTTGCCTTTACAAAGTTACTACTGTCAGATCAAGTTTTTATCTATTCGTAATTTTAAGCCTTTAATTACATTAGTATTCACAATATAAAACATACAAAGAGGTCTCAATTGCCATTGCCCTTCATGAGATGAATTAATTTAAGTAATAAATCCACTCTGCTGTGGAAAGGGACATCCAAAGGTTCCCTGTTCAGCTCCTGGACTACCTGGTGGTTTTCTGTCTAAATGTAATATCCTCACTGTACCCTTACTGAAGTGCACAAAATGTCCATTTGTCATTGCACTTTTCATTTACTTTTGAGTCAGAGGAATGACCCTTCCTCTATTAGTTTATTTAAATGTCACTGAGCCTTTTGGGGGATTCAGCCCCATAAGTAAAAGTGCATACCCTGTAAATCAAACTTGTAAAAACACCTTCAGGCTCTAAGTTTCACTAGATTCCCCTTAAGAAGGAATGACTGCTGACCTTCCCGGGCAGGGCTCAGAGCCTACCACTGCTCATTGTTCGGCATCAGTCCTGGCTGATGAGGTGCTGACTTTTCTAAAAATAGTGATGGAATTATGTCTATGTTAAGGAAGTAATAAAAATAAACTTCCTTCTTTTGCAAATGAAAGAAGAAGGGATGTGACTCTAATGGTAAGAGGGATTTACACATAAGTTACACAGTCACTAAAGAGAGAATGATGTAAACCTGTAAGCCAAATTCATATTCTGCTACCAAAAGGATTCACTCTCTCCAGTGGTTTCTGACAGTGCATGAAACAGAACTTCTTTAGGTGTCTGAAGAGATAAGAATTTCCAACCTTAGTACCAAAATCACTTTAAAATTTCAGACGTAGTTTTTGAATTACCCCCATAGTCATTATAATAATGGCTTTGCTGTTTGTTGGTCTTCAAGCATTTTCACCCTAAGCAAACAAGAAATTCAAGCAACAATAAAAGCAGCTTACAAATAAAATAGCCTAGAAATCTGTCTCAAGTGATCTAATATTTTTACTGCTTTAAGTAATTTCTTCATTTCCCATTATTGAGATGCCCTAGCCAGCCATAAGAATGATATCAAGAGAAAGTATCCTCTAGCTATAAACTCCATCCATACTTAAGTCCTGAACTGAAAAGAAAATATGTATACTAATTTTCTCATCATTAAATAACTGATTATATTGAAAAAAACTGCAACACATTGATTTTTTTTCTTTTGCCCTTGGGGAAGAAGTTTGTATGCAATTATCTGTTTCCTAAGTCTTTACTTGCCCTTTTGTTTTAATAACGAAGGAAACTCTTTCATCTGCCTGCAAAATAGTATCACAATGAGACAGGCTAGAGGAAATAGGAACCCCAGCAAATGGTTCAGGGCTCTGGAGAAAAAAAGGCAATATCTATTCCTAACCTCCTATTGACCTATCACTGGCCTTAGACAAACAAGTTAAACATTCAATTAGTAGAAAAGAAATGAACGTGCTGCTTTGTAAATTGGAAGAGAAAATGCTACGTTTTGCATATTAATTCACCTCATATGCCACATGGCATCTGAACTTTTGTTAGATAAATCCCATCCTGTTTCAGACACTCAGTCCTAAGAGGCAACTTGGTAGCAAAATGTCTTACACACAGGTCTCTGCATATTTGCATCACATAGAGGGAATCTGGAATTAATGATTTCTCAATTTCAATATATCTTGAACCTTGTTTATTTATCATAGATCGAAGGTGCCTTGCTCCTCATCTTGCTCCTTGCTCCATATCTGTTCATTTTAACTTGTTTTCCATCCTGTATCTCTCTTCACATACTCCCTCATTCCCTGCTCTTTGCTTTGATCTTTAACTTCTATCTCTCCTCTGATTTACATCTGTATTTACAACCACGGTCCTATAAGCCCATTATAAAAAGCCTCTTCAGCTGAACTGCCAAGCAAGCTGCCTATCAAACTGCTCTCCTCCTGCCCTCTGAGCATCCTGCCTCACACCAACCACTCCACACCTCCACTGGGCCACATCCTCTCAGTGCAAACCCCACCACTGCTACCCGTGCCCCCTTCCTTCCCATCTCCTGGGATACACTGCTATCCTTCTAGGGCTGGTAAGGAGTGGAAGGGGGGAGTTGAACACACTGGCTGTGAAACCTGGCTGGATCACTGGGCTCAAAGCATAGCACTGAGGGGTTTGAAGCTCAGCTGGCAGCTGTTTAGCAGTGTTATTGCACAATGGTCTGATACTGTTTAAGATCTTCACCTGGAGCATGGGACAGAATGCATCATGCTCCAGACCAGAGACACCAGTTTGTGAGTGGAGACAAACTGGGTGGAGCAGGCAATACACTGGAGGACAGGGCTGCTGGGCAGAAGGACATCAATAAGGTGGGCAAATGAGCTGACAAGGACCTTGTGAACTTCAAGAAAGGCAAGTGCAAAGTTTTCCCTCTCCTCCACTCCATTGCACAACTGCAATCTCAACACATTCTATGCTTTCTATAAAAAAACAAACAAAAAAGTGAATTTTTACTTCAAAGAGTGGAACAGACTACAACTTCTGCAACTGCCACATAAGACCCTTAGCATTCTCCTTGCAGTGTTTCCCCACTGCTCAATAAAATAAGGATATTGCTGATTTGTTATTCTATTGTCTGACCTTGAGAATATCTGATCACCACCCATTCACACAGCCTTTACAGAAATCCTCTCCCAATCTGTTGTGAACTATAGAAGTTAAGAATTTAAAGCTCAGACTGGTTAATTAGATGTAAGAAAGACTGGGACATGGAAATCTAAATCTTATATAATTCATTTCTGGAGACAAAGAGGTCAAGTGTGCATTACACTGGAGAGTTTATACACCTTTTCTGGGTATTTATTCAGTACTGTGAGTCTGAAGCTCCACTAGGTAGGTAGCAACACCTCATTTCAATGATACACCAAGAACTGCAGGTACTGCTAGAATTTACCCACAATTTTCAGTGGACAAAAGACAGTTTTAACTCAAACAGCTCTGTGCCGGAGTTGGAATTCCAAGCATGAAAGGGAAGGTGAAAAAAAAATCCTTATTTATTCCCTTGGTCTCCAAGCAGCATTAAAATATAATCTAATTAAAATGTATTTTTCTGTCTTGACTAGTCAGTAGCTGGTACTGAAATATCCCACTTGGTTTCACACAACAAGATGCTATAGGTGGACTAGGCTTGGGGCCCTGTGTCACACCTTCTGTTTTAAACGTTCCAAAAGAGTTCAAGACCCATACTTACAAATTATATATAAAAGTCAGACTGATTCTGTTACTCTCTGGATGAAATCCAGTGCCCCATTCCATTAGGAAAGTGAGGAAGTATAGAAATCTGACTCCAAGTAGCTAAATACATTCATGTATTGACATGAAACTTTATCACAGAAAATGTGGAATCCTTTGACAATGGCAGATGAATATTTTTTTTTTTTTCTTTCCTTTTCTATATAGACATTCTCTCAACTTCTGATCATGCATATTTCACTGCAGCACCCTGTTATGAATACTGGGTTGTTGTGAAAAAGATGCATCTGTTTTTCTTAGCAATAAATTGTAACACCCAAGCTCTTTGTTCAGGCTGTTTTTTAACTGCAGAACAGCATTTTCCCTGCCTCCCAGTTGCATGTTTCCTCATAATGTTTTGATATGCAGCCATTTACTTCATTGCTATGTTTCTAATTCCCATTTCCCTTAGGAGGAATGTCTGAGGATTTTTTAATATTTTTTTTTTAGAATAGATTGTATTAGCTAAATTTGTATTCTTCACCAGAAAACAAAAGAAATACTGCAGGTGGTTTAGTGTATACAGTTAATGTTAAGACCATTTTTCTTATGAACTTCTTTTGTTTCAGAGACATTGAGAGGTCTTGCCTTAAACCTAGAGACAATGCAGAAACGTGATGGTTTACTCAAAGCTGGAATAGAATACATTAACTGCTGAGGAGGTTTACAGAGCGTCTGTAACAAAGGCAGCAACATGGAACTTCAGGAGATCTAAATCTGGAACATTTCAACTTGACATTTCATTTGTTTATATAAATCACTGTGGAGGACAGTTGAGCACTCAAGTTAAAGCAACACTTAGATTATCACATTCTGAAATCATGAGTAAGAGTAATCAAATTGTCTAAATAATGTGAAGCAGTCTTATTTTGTGCTCTCCTAAAGTAATTACAGTGCCTAGTTGGTAATTTTCTCAGTGTAGTAACCTCACTAGGAACAGAAATCTTTTTTTTTTAATAAAAGCACACATAGAAGGATAACAATAGGTATTTTAAAACAAAATCTACTAAGAGTAATATTTATATGCCACCTGTATTAACACCTCTATTTTTTCAGAAGATTGCCTATACAGAAAAACTTGGAACAGTAAAGTTTCAAAAACCTAACAGCTGTTTTAGCTTTCTGTTTTGTTTTCCATTAGGATTTGGGGGTTTCATTTCCACACTGGTTCAGTCAATAAGGCAACTTTGGGGTGTAAGATCAAGAAACAGTTTGAGTGAGTAGGACTCATGATGTGGAAATACCTGTTTGATAGTATTAGTGTCTATAGTACAGGAAATAGTAAAAAAAGTTTTAAGAATCTTTTTTTGGGCACATTCTCTGGAAATCTAACCCTGAGAATCACTGGAATCCTTGGGAAGGAAGGAAGAAAAGAAAACTGACCAGTACAGCTGCTCCATAGCCACTGGGCACTGGGCTAGCTGGGCTAGAGAAGATGTAACAGATGACAGCAAAGATCCAGGCACTAAAACACAGGGATGTGATTATTGTCAGAGTATTTTATCACTACCCCTTATCTGGCACAGACAAAATTACAGTTGTGGAAAATAAGATGAGAGGAAGTGGGAAAGATGAAACTACTTTTGCCTTATGGCAAAATTGACTTTAGTGAAAATGCATTTTTGTGTATGTGATACAAAAAAATAAGGAATAAATAGAAAGTTCATGTTTTCACAGCTTGGCTGTAGATGAAACACATTTTGTACAGCCATGAAACTATACTGGAATAAGTGCCACTGGGAAAATTAATAACAGGAACAAGTGATTGCATGTGCACTGGAACTAGGGAACCCTCTTTTTTATAGATTTACATTGTGTGCCTGGATTCTCTGGTGTTTAATAAAGCAGAAGCTTTCCTTGGTTGTCTGAAGCCCTGCTTGCTTAAGCCTTTCTCTCCATTATGGCATTAAACAGGCTTCTGGACTACTTGCCTACAGTCATGAAATCTTTGGAACTTTTCTTTTTTGCATTTTATTATTTTATTAAATTTAGTTGAAGCTAACTGGGTAGACAACCTCCATTGCCCCATATTCAGAGTGAGAAATAGTGAAACTGCATTTCTTAAGAGGTAGGACTAAAAAATACCTGCAAGTATTATCCCATTCTACCACAACTGAGGAGCTTCCACAAACATCTGGCTAAGTAATGCATTATCACCCTTCAAAACCTAATTTAACATTCTTCTTTTCTGTGATGCTGACAAAACCCCTGACAATGATTAGTTTGTTAATGTCCTGAGACCACTGCTTATCTCACAGACCAAAAGTGCCTTATTTTTTCTTGTAGTTTTCAGTTTGTCTGTCTGCTGCCTCGTTTTGGTTGGGTTTAGACTGCAAACCCTTTTGTTACAGAAAGCACCATTTTGCCCCATTTCTTTTTCTGCAGCAAGAACAAAATCACCCATGTCTATGACCCAGATATAAGAACACTGTATTAATTCAATTAATAGATAATAATTATAATAATAAATCAGACTCAAGAAGCATACTTGCTAGAATTATACAGTACTCATCCCACTGACCTGCTATCATTGGTAAGGGGCTGCACTGGATGAGATAGCACTCATATGAGAAAAGAATCTGCCAAATAGCTTTACCAGCCTGCCCAAATTCAAACAAAGTGTTTATCCTAAGCAAACCTCTGCTTAATGTTGGCAGGCTCATTATTTTTTATATTAATATGTGCACCAACTTGAGGGTTACTACTAAACTATTTTAGGCCTCTCTCTACAGCTGGATTGATGATTTCACTTTGATTTATGGCTCATCACCAGGACATTATTCACAAGGCCTTGATAAGTCATTTATATTGGTCAGTGTGTGCATTTGACTTGACAGAATCATTATCTACATTATCACCAGAACTCACACGTGCACCTCTGCCTTTGCTCTGGAACTGATACCGTATTTAAAATCACTAAACACCACTCAATCCACTCCCCCTCAGAGCCACACCAAGCTGCTCACATTGCACTGCAGCCACATGGTGTCTAATAATGCCCATCACACTCTTCTCTATGCAGCCAATCTATGCACACTTTTTACACTGTTCTCCATTACTTGTTATTTGTTGCATTTATCTCAAGTGTCCAATGGTAAAAAACAAAACCTTGACATTATTAAGCTCTGCCACACTGTCTTTGTTGTAGTAAATTTAAAATTCTCTTGCACATTGAAGGCAATTTATATTTTTGCATTACTTTATGTTAACCACCATACTCTAAGAACTCATACCTGGTGAAACCTTTCCAAATCAAAATAAAAACTATTTCTGAAAACCAAAATTCTTACAGTCCAGGAAAACCTGAGTTCTACTCTAGCCAGTTATGCTTTGGCTCCCACACTCATACATGCTTCAAACAGCTAAATACTGAAATGGAGAGGAAGCAGAGGAGGATGAAGGTCATCCCTCTTCTGCTAATTAATGGATTGTCTTACTGCTTTAGACCATAGGGAAAAAATAAGGCATTATAAATAAGGTCTCATAAGCACATTTATTTAATGTTAATGCATTCCTTCAGACAGCTTAGTACAGGTAATGTTATCTTTAAGAAGGCAGCAGCAAGAAATAAGTAGACAGACTTACTGCCCTTTCAGGCATTATCCACATTCTGTTATCAAGGTTATTCAGTGCTTAAACAGAAATACAAACAGTCAGTAAAGATTGGAGAGATCATGTGAGAAATTACCTTCAGCTGAACAACTAAATCCAAGTGCCCGTTTGAACAACTGGAATGGAGACTTTTCTGTTGCTTTAGTCCTTCCTCCTGCTGCCTCTTACAGTGACACTAAAATTAGAGGCAAGAGAAAGCCAAGTTCATTACTTTTAATTCTGAATGTTACAAGATCATTTCCAAAATTCAAATTATCGTATCATCACTTCAGCTTCTAGAAAGGAATTTATTTCTGACCTGTTTTGGTATTTATGTAAAAAGATGAACACTGTTACCTCAGCTGCCACTGCTTCTGTGTATCTGTGCATAATATATAGTTGTTTCAATTTATTACCATAGGCCCTAGGATTATAAAGATTTTTTTTCATGTGACAAGTTTTGCACCATATATTTTTGTTTACTGTGCAAGTTAAACTATAGAGTGACTTAACCTACTATACATAGATTTTCATTCAATAACCATGGCAACTGAACATACCCCACACTGAACATACCCTTATCTTCAACATCATCTCCCACTAGATCTTCTTTAGCTAATTCAAACATCACCATGACATTTTCAGTGTGCAAATAAACTATGTATCATGTTAGTGTACATTCTTTTTTAAGATAAGTTTTAAATTTTAAGATAGAAAAACCTAAAACCTAGTTTCAAATTGCAGTCATACAGATATCTAAACATTCACTGCAGTATGTTTAAGAACCAGGATGTAAAGGTAATAGCTCAGCCTAAAGTAAAGATATCTGAAAATTTCAATGATGGGATTTATAGAATGTCTGTGTTGTTATTTTGCAGTACAAGCCAAAAATGCCAGACATGCTCTATACTTACTATAAGACGTCTAAGTTAACATAAAAATGTAGTACATGTCAAACATTGTTTACTTCTCTTACCAAGAGAAATTACTAATTTAGATTTAATATGTCTCACTCTTTTAATTATTGTACTAGTGACTGCTAGAGGAGTCCATCCAATGCTATTGAGATTCAAAAGATGTATTCATCACAGGGCACTTCAGCAGCAACCTGAATTAGTCATGCAAGACAAAACTTCTTCTCATTTTTGGAAAATTGTAATAATAGCAAGTAAATTGTTTTTTCTAATAATGTTGACGTAAACAATCCTGATTGTAACTGACTAGAATAACTCTTTCTGCTTTTAGTTTATGACATTCAATTACCAAAATCCTCCCCACCAAGACTGAAAGGTTATGCCCTTATATCTGCTTTTCCAGGAGGTTCAAAATTAAGATGACAATTCCATCTTTAGTACAAGGCTGATGCCTAATCTTTATCACTGTATTGATTGCACAGGGCTGTGAGGTACACCCAAAGTCAGTTTAGTTGCCTGACAGACAAAATAGAAGAGGGAGAAATCTATGCTAATTGAACAGCATTTCTTGTTAAAAAAAATCATGTAAATTAAAAACTAACCCACAATACTTTGGTCTAGAGAGAGGTAGAAATCCTATAACGTTTATTTTAGGAACTAACCAGAAACAAAACGCCAGAATTGTGAAGTAAGTTGTCTGTCTTACTGCTCAGCTCAGCAGTGCACACCCTGAGGATATAGACTCAGGACCAATTTCTATGACAGGGTGATCTGCTAAAGAACTTATATATATGATAAAAATGAGGGAGTGGGAAAAACTGTCTTTTTGCATTTGTGTTTCAGCCTGAAGCCTCCCTATTATCTTTACACAATGTCAGTCTTTGAGAAACAGCCAGCTAGACTGGTAATTAGCTGAAAAGACAAAGGCTAAAGGTCAATTAGTCTTGGAGGCAAAGGCTAATCACACACTTATCTTTTGGAGACCAGCTGGGAAAACTTAGAGCCAATGCCAGTCAGAAGTCCTTCTCCAAAGTTTGAGACAGGATTTAGTGTGAGGAGGAGGGAGAAAGGAGTGGGAGTCATGGCTGGGTTTCTTTTTTCCTACTTGTAGAGTTAAGTTACACTGGGAGTTGAATAAAGCATGTCTCATCTTCATGGATTTTTTTTAAAAGAAGACAAATTCATAGCTCAAACCAAACTTAGTGACAATTCCTTTTTCTGCCACAGGAGACTGAACCTGAATGCCTGAGGAGAGCGTCCACC
Source organism: Heliangelus exortis (assembly GCF_036169615.1). Lineage (NCBI taxonomy): Eukaryota > Metazoa > Chordata > Aves > Apodiformes > Trochilidae > Heliangelus > Heliangelus exortis. Next base: position 7,331,785 of record NC_092434.1, read on the forward strand.
TGCACAAGAGTTCTAATCATCATTTTTGCTAGTTTAAGGGACTAAAGTATTTCCACGTTTTCTTAGGCAATCAAACATTTACTGGAGCAGAAGTTATGAACTGAGTATTCCACTTCTTAGGTGAGACCTACCAGTTTTATTCTCTGGATCCAGAAAAAAATGAAGTGGTCCCTAGCAGACTAGGTTGTACTTGAGGAAGAATTAGATAAAACACAATGGGGATGGGAAGCAGGTCCCACAACTCTGCTTGTTTATAGTGGAATTGATACAGTGAAACCACTTTGACAGAAGAGTTCAGGAGAACTGAAAACCAATATCCTGTACAGTTTAATGGGTTAAGCAATAAATGTTGGAGTGCCCTGAATGCTGACTTTTTGAATTCTTCCCTTAATCTTGACCTCAACATCTTTTCCCAGTTGGCTTTATCTGGCACACTCAAGTAGTCTCAAGCTGAACAACACTTCATTTTTCTAGAAATTTGCTATTCAGAGTACTTAAACTTATGTTGCCCTGCTGTATTCTATGGAACAGAATGTAGTTTGTGTTGAACTTGGCTGTCAGGCCTCTGACACCAGCAGAACAGCGGGGTCTTTGCATTAGAGGACCCTCTTCCATTGAGCACAACACTGTCTGCATACCCAGGGAAAAGGGGATTTTCAGATCAAAGTCTCTGCTTGCTTTTCAGAAGGGGGGGGAGGTGTGAGGTGGGGTGGGTGTTGTGTAAGGATTCACCTGCATGGTTTTGCATCAAAACTAGGTCCCTCCATTGGCATCATCAGTACCATTACTTTTCCTGCTAAAGTATATTTTAATAGGGAATCTTAGTCCCTGAGATCTTCCCTGCACCGTGTGAAGAACAGATTATATGTGTAGCTATTGTAGTCTATAATCAATGAGCTTCCATGTCTTCGGGTTTGTCTACTGAAAGTTTGGACCAGTTCAACATTAAACACCATCAAGGAATCACAGAATGGTCGAGGTTGTAAGGGACCTTTGGAGTTAACAGTAAGGAAGAAATGTACTATAAGATCTACTAGTTTCCTCTTCCCTTCTTTTACTGTATGATTAGCAAAGTTCAGTGCCTCCAAACTCACATGAAGGTGTTTAATGTCAGAGCTTAATAATACAGCATACATTAAAAGTATAAATACAACATTTTTGCAGCTTAGAGAAAATATTTGCCCAAGACAAGTTAAAACTATGTAGCCGTATCATCTAGTGTTTTGCTGGATATAAAATGACCCTTTAAAGCCTTCTGACATTCTCCTCAAAGCTGAGGATTGAGGCTATGACCTTTTCAAAGCCTTCCAAAGACCTTCACAATCAACCAACTCTTATAAAGTTTCGTTAGAAGCCAAAGACTTTTTTGATAAACCTGGTTGCACGGTTGCACTCTCTCATGAAAAATAGGCAAAATCAGTTCTTGCTGTTTGAAGAACAAGAGCTGCTGGTGCTGAAGGAGTTCAGAAGACTTGCCTTATAACTGAATCCAACCTCCTAAATGCCAGGGCGGGGGGGAAATTACCATAAGGGACTCAAGGAGCCCATGGAGTGTCTATCTCTGGAGTTACTGAAACTAGAGAAGTCCTGAACAGCCTTTTGTGGTTGGACTCACTTTTAGTAAGGGTTGGACTAGGTGGCCTCTAGTGGTCCCTAACAAACTAAATTAAGCCACAAACTGAAGTAAGCATCCTCATTCCTCTGTATTTGCTATGCTAGGAAGGGAAAAGACTACTTGTAGGTGTTGAGTTGCTAAAAGTGACTGAACTGCAGTAAAGGAATCTGTCAAAAATAGGATAGGACAGGTTTGGATAGATTTGAAGTCTGAAACATGACACCACATATGTCATCTGTCAAAAAGGGAGGGGTTTCCATCCAAGTGGAAATAGAACATGCTCATCTGGCTACTACTATATTCTAGTACAGACAGAGTAAAAAGGCTCTAAGGTTCCAGAGTCATGGGCAGCTTTGATTATATGATCTCAGTCCCAATATATCATCCTGTTTTGCCAGTACTTCAAGAATTTTTTAACTATTACTAAAGTAAGACCAGGAATAAATTGGTATCACACTGGAAGCAAAAGGGAATACAGGGAAGAAACTGAGTCCAAATCTCAATATGATGCGTTGGTTGTAGTGAAATTTACAGCCATCTGCTGCTCAGGTTCATCCTAAAGGCACAAACTCATCTATTTTAAACACCCAACAGATATTCACATCTATGTTGGTACTGTATCTTGTGGTTACTGAATAAGGAAAAAAGTTACCACATATTGCCAGTTAAACAAATTAACATAGTCATTCTCCTACACACAGGGATTTAAACTTCCTCACTATGTTTATAATTAGTATTGGCTAAAGCACTGGGTGAAACCAGAGCCTTACAAAGGGCAAAAGGGAATCAGAAAATTCTAAATGAGAGCTGTCACAGGCCTCAAGCACCAAACCTACAAAATAGCTTCAATGCTTTAGAAGGCATTCCTGTGGGCTCCTTTTGTAAATAGGAAAATAAACTGCTTCTCAAGAAGAAATGTAGCAATCTATTTGGTTAAAGTTTGCATTCAGTAAATAAACTTATGCAATAACACAACAAACAATCTGGATGATCATGAGAAATATATGGGTTCTCTTTTATGTTTATTTTCTCTCACTTTCTGAGATCTCTTTTCCTCTCCTAAGGCATCAGACAAAGCCTTAGATCCCTAGGCTTTAACAGGCAAGCCACAGTCTCATTTTTCTATTAAAAATATAATTTTGGGGGTTGTCAGCTCTTTGGTCCTGAAGATGCCAGAATAGAACCATTCTTTTTTGCAAAGTCATTTGTGGTGGCACAGACCAGGCCAGTGGCACAGTGTTTGAATGCTAATGGCATTTCACAGGGATGAGGCTGTGGTTGCTTTTGGGGGCAGCAACACTTCAGAATCCCCTTGTTTTATTCTCTACAGCCCATTCTGTGCCATGGGACAGAGTGCCAATCTGCCTGGCTGGTTAGAAACCTGACCAGCAGTCACCTCAGTGACATTTCTTGCACTAATATTCTCAAGAGGCTTTCCCTCCTTGCCTCACGGATAGGCTGCCACCTAACCCATTTTCCTCATGCAGGATACGTATCTGAAGTTTTTTGCTCATCATTTTTGGAAGATGTGCTTCTAACAATAGGATGCTGTCAGTAGTGGTGGATACTATCTCTCTGTATCCAAGTATAGTTTACCCAGGTGGGAAACATTTTGCAGCTGGGGATTTCTGGAAGATGGCAATTTACAGCTGCTTCTTGCACATTCAGAGGTCCCTATGTTGATGGTGGAAACAGATTCCTACAGCACTGCTCCCACTGGCAGTAACAGCACAGACTCAGGGTAATACACATTCACTTCCTTTTATTGGCATTGCTAATTGTGAAAGGGAGTCGATTAAGCAGACAGTTTTGCTCTCTATGTTAATTCAACCCTTAATAAATCTAGTGAGAGTGGAAAAGCAAGCACCAATTCACACACATTATAATAATTTCACAACCACTGTGTTCCAGAAAGAGAGTCAGTCATGGCAATTTTTGTGCAATGCGATGGCAATGGAAAATTCACCTACAAATGATTATTCTCACTCTGTGCCTTGCTACATCAAGCTTCACAAGAGCATCCTGCCCATCACCAGGGAAGGCAGAGGCAGTGAGCTCTCAGGTCTGCTCAGGCTTTCTGCTCACAAAGAGCTTTGAAGATGGACCACAGCAGCAATACAGCTGTCACATGAACATCGCAGTGGTCTGAACAAAGAAAATCATTGGAAAAAGAACTTAATATGAAAACATTTGTGTAAAGAAAGAATTTAAATTGAGAGAGGACTTCTGTGTTTATGCACTGGAAGTGTTCAAGGCCACATTGGATGGGGTTTTGAGTAATCTGGTCTAGCAGGAGGTGTCCCTACTCATGCAGTGCTGTTGGAACTAGATAATCTTTAAGTCTCTTCCCAACAAAGCCATTCTACGATTCTATGTTTATTGACTGGCCTTGTTTTATCTCCCTGTTTAAATAAACTCCTTTACATGTTTCAAAAATACTCTTTCTTGAAAGATTATAAGATGAGACTGCTCCCATGTAGTCTAGCACCTGTCCCAGTTAGGTAAAACTTTGGAGATAGACAGACAGGCTTCCATCAGAAGAAAAATATGATGTTCAGTAGTACTGCATAATATCTGAGTGCAAAAGTGCACAATTCCCATAAAGCATATCCTGTGGTCTCCTGTGACTCAGACTGAAAAAAAGAGTAGATTCAACTTCTCAAGAAGGTTGTTTGAATCACTTAATCACTTTGAAATCACTTCCCAGGTTCATGACCAATGGGGAATAACAAGTGACTCAGGTAGTGTCACGGAGGTTGCAAAGTCTGGGGTATTTCATGGCAGCAGATTCCTTGCTGGTATTCCAACTATGAGATGATAGAAATATTTTATGGGTTCTTTTGTCACTTAAGCATAGAACCCATCAACATTCTGGCTTTTTCCATGTTGTTTTTTTTTGTCTGTCAAGAACAAGGGTTTTTTTCCTTCTTGCACAGAAACAGATGAAATTGTGTCATACCAGGGCAAAGGCAGAGCTAGGAAGTCTGACACATCTGCTGAGGTCTTCAGGACTGGTCTGGTACTGGAAAAGCCACTCAATTCTTTTGGTTTTTTCACATGATCACTGGAAACAGATTTAACTTGAGTAGAGAGAAACGGAAGAGGAACCTTTCAAAAGATTTTGAACAGTCCAGGGTTTATTCTTCTTTTCTCTCCCCTAGAGTTTACTAGCAGTACAAATTTCTGTAAACCAGAGAGCGATGTGGCACAATCAGTAATTTTGTTTATTTTTTTTTTTTAAACCTTATGAAAGTTGTATTAAGAGCAGAGCATAACTCTAAGCTATAGACTGGCAGTAAAACCTGGGATAATTATCCCTAAATCCCAGACTCTCAGACTGCTACAGAGAGCAGAAATGCCCTTCTGCACAGGATGTCTGACATAGAGGGGACTCAGAACTTCCTTTCACTTAACTTTCCAGTACTCCAAGCCAGCCCCTTCACAGATGCATGCATACCTCTCCACTGCAGTCTGCACTTTAAATATACCCTAAAGGCAAATTTAATCTCTTTGATTTAGCTTTCCCTCAATAATTTAGTCACACACATCCTTACACAGCACATCTACTCACTCGCACACATAAACAAACAAATGAAGGAATGAAAACCTATGAATTAATCAAGCTATATCCCTGAAGACTCTGAAAGAAGAAAGCAAGAGAAATTGTAAATGATATTTCTATTTGAGAGGCAGCTGGATTTTATCACGATGAGGCCATCCAAACATAAATATCTGAGATGAGAAGAAAGAAGATTGAATGAAATGGATGGAAACATTTGTGCTATCAGTAAGATGAAAGAATAAAGTAAATTTTGGGTGCAACAGAAAACGATGCTTTAAATTAGACACATATCCTCAGCATCATATTAAGTATCCTTTCCACTAACCTGCCCAGAAACTATTCCTGCTGTTCTCAGATTTGATGCCAGATCTTCTGTTTTCCACTGCAACAGTGCTTCAATGCATAAGAAATGTGTTACCCCCAACAGTTAACTACTGTGGTTGACAACAGCCTAAGGTGAAGCTGGTACTTGCATTTCATTTGTTATTTGTCAGCACTGCCACCTAGAACATTGATAAAGCTATTTACTGACCACTAAAAGAGTTATATATATTTTAATTATAAGCCCATGGCTTCAAATTGTGTTTATACAAAAGACATTCATTTCTATTCTATATATAAGCAATTTAGTCCCAGAATGAAGCTCCAGGCAGTTACTGCATTTAAGCACAATAGAATTCTGATTCTTTAACTCAGAAATGTTTCATTTTATCAATATTCTCTAAATGGTTATTTTCTGCCCCCTACACCTTTAAATTACAGGTAAACAATGGATGCTTAAAATGAGCAAACAGGAGACTGAACTTGTTTTTCTAGTAAAGTATTTTGTGAAGAAACAACAGTAATCGTTTCAAATTATGCCCAGGAAGTTAAACTAAATTACATGTAAAAACAAAAAAGTGAAAAAAAAGGTTCCCTGAGAATTTTTCCAGACTGTAAAATCCACAAAATATCTCAGAAAAACTGATTTGGGGAAAAAAAATCCCAAAGAATTATAGCAGTTTTGTAAGTGACGGTGAGTGTGAAATAGACATTTTATGGCATATGCTTGGAAGCTAAAAAGAAACCTTTTTTGACCAAGGCAGTTACAGACTGTTCCAGCAACAGAAACAGACTCTTCATCAGAAAGGCAGATTTCTTTGATAGTTAGGTAGAAGACAATTTCAAAACTGGCATCCAGATGGGGTATAAATTTGAGTGAGCCTGGTATAGGAGCCACTACTTTGATGTCCACCATCACTGTCTGATTTTGAAATACATTTACAAATGTATTCCATTTCTGCCTGTAGAAAAACAAAACCAAGCATAACAAAACCCAAACAGAAATATAATAATTTACAAATCAATCCTGAAATATTTAGCCTATGATTGTATTTACTGCTTGTTTATTATTTAATAAACAACAGCCAAATTACTTTTTAACAGTTCCATTAATTTTATTCTGCTTCTACCGGCCTACAGAAGTGAGCAAAGGTTGGAGTGCTCTGCATCTGAATGCTTAGAGGTTTCATTATGGAAATAAGACAAAATGCTAATAATCATGAGGTAAGTCCAAACCTTTAAAAAAGATAATGCTCACTTATCTCTTTATTGTGCATGCCTCTTTTATCTCTTCATGGTCCTTTCCCTCTATGATCTGCAGAGGTGATCTTTTCGCCCTGTTAAATCATCCTTATCAAGTCTCCAGAATGCAATGACCTCTTTGGCACATTACCTATCTTTTAGGATTTGTATTTAATATATTGTGTTCTTTCTTTTTTTTTTTTTCCTAGTAGTTTACTCCAGAGCTCAGAATTGTTGGCTAACCGATTGATTTCACAATTACCCAGTTCTATGGGTTGTTTTCATCTCTGTCTATCTCTCTGTTGCAAAATGAACACAAAACATCCAAAAGTAAAAAGAGAAGAAAAAAAAACCACTTTCCCTCACACACACAAACAGACAGTTTACTAAATTAAGCACACATTATGTTAGACTAGAAAAACCTCAGCTTCCTAGATATTTTTATATAACAGAAGGGAATTCTGCACATACCAGGTTTACCATCAGACAAACAGCTTTATATCCTTTCTCTGACAATCATCCATTTTGTTATAGTGTTGTAGGGTAAGTTTTGTCCACTATCTGTGAAATTAAGACTATCTACCAAGCCCTAAAAATAAGCTGTACTTTTTTTGAAGCATAAAACAGTCCTAAACACTGTAGTGGTGGTAGAGTACAACCTTGAAAAGTGATCCCTCCCATACTCTAGTGCTGTGGTTTCATACATGTGGCTATTGGGAAAATGTGGCCCTGCTTTCATTAATGCTCAGTACAGTTCACAAGTCTTTCCTCTTGATTTGAGGCAGGTTTATAAAATAGAAAACTCTACCATCAGGCCAGGTTTGTATGGCAGGACTCCAGGAAGGGGATGGTGGGAGTGCCTGGTGTCTCTCTGCCTTTGCACTGTTCATTACAAACAGAGCTTAGGAGGATGCTGTGGCATTAGGGACTGAAGGTCAGTGTGACTTCCCCTGATGAGCACAGGAATCAATACCTAGCTGAGTGAGATGAAAAGTTGGTTCTCTGCAAAAATAAGATTTCAGAATGCAACTAGTTACTCAAAATCGCTATCGAATGTTTTCAGGAGAAATATTTTCTTGTTATTTTTGAACATTTAATTGGTGGTTATAATATTAAAAAAAACATCGAACTGCTTCTTACTTGGATTCTTACTTGGGAAAAAATAGGTACTTGCTTTCAATAAAAAATTCCTTTTCAACAGACACTTGATTGTATTTTAAAACTATTAGCATGAAACAGCTAAAATAAGCAATATAGAAACTGCTGAGCCATATCTCTAGATACACTTTCTCTTACATACATATATATACATGATACATATACAAGCAGTTCTTTGCCTGAAGGTACCCTTGTCCTTCAAACTCTCATGCCTGTGCTCAGCTTTGAGAAGGTAAGGAAGCTTCTGACTCCTGTCTTTCAAAGATTGCTTTAAAAAATGTTTAAATATAGATGACTGACCAAGAAAGGGGAAGTGAGCAGGCTGCTGTGAGCATGCTATCCTCTGAAACTTTGCTTCCATAGTGCTTTCTTTCCACTTCCACCCATAAATTTTTATTACCCTCATTACTCAGCCCATCCTCAGCTTGCCCATTTATCAGTCCCTAAGTTCTACAGTACCATTACTTCTCAGCCATCAGCTGTTTAACAGTGGACCTGCCTGCTGCAGGTTCAGTACCTCTGCAGCATTTTTACTTATTTCCTGCTGAAACATGTTTTCTACCCTTCCCTTCTTTATGGGACTGATTTTCAACTTCAGCGTTGTTTTAAAGACTTGATTGTCAGTTGAGCACCAGTCTTCATAAGAGCACCATTCCAGAAGAATCATTTGTTTCCAGTTAAAAAAAAGCCCTGAATAAGAGTACACCACACAGAATCTCCCAATACAGTATGATTGGCACAGGCTTTCAATGAGTGAATCAAACCTGTTCTTTATGGAGCAGTGACTCAGCCCCATGGCTTGTATGTCTGAAACCTTTCACTGGAGGGAACCAGTTCTGTGTTTTAGAAAGCTTGACAAAACCAAAGGAAAACCCCAAGCAAAACAAAACAACAAACAAAACTAAAGAAATGTTTATTAAAAAAATTATTTTAAAAAGAATCAAATATTTGGTTGAGAAAAAAATCAGAGTAATATTTGGAATTTTAAAAATAATTATATTTTAAACACTTGAATTTCTTTTTCTATATTGCATTTGTTCACTGGTAGAGGCCAACTGCAGACTCTACACCTGAATATAGAAATGATCACAATATTTGAGCCTACAAATGAGCACTCCAGAACACTCCAACCATCAAGATCAATTTCCAGGGACTGGACTTGACTTAATAAAACAGACATTAAGGCACTAGGGAGCTCTGCTGCAGCAGCTTTCACTCAGGGGAGCATTGGTCCTGGCTGATCCAGCTGTTGCCTTCCATCACCTACTCACCAGTGATAATACCCAAACACCAGGAAACTCTCTAAAATTATAAGTTACTTTATATATATCTTTAATTAGTCCTTATACACACTGATTTTGCCCCTCACCACAGCCTCATAATCAATGGGATATCTGAGCCCATCTACAGAATACAAAAAGCAGGAGAGGCACCAAAACTCACACACTGGAACTTTATGAATAGTCTCATTGACTTCAATAAATACACTTAGAAATACTAAGAAATTGGCTCGATACATGGAATCTCCTTTCAATATATTTGTTTTCCCCTTAATTTAAAATAAAAAAAGCACTCCGCATTCCCTTAGTACTTATGCTAACATAAGCAAAGGCTCAACAGAATAAATCAATTCTTTATCTTTACATCTTCACTGCTGTAAATAGAACATTTTAAAATTCATAGACAGACTTCCTATGTGATTAATTAATAGCATTAAGAAATAGAATTTTGGTATTTTTTACCATTTTACGTCATGTTCTACAGTGAACTATGGACTAGTAATGCAAGAATAATTTAGAGATAAATTAGCATAATAATTAGAAACCTAGTAGTCTTTATAGTGTTTTTAATATTTATGCTTGATAAATATTTCTCTATTTGTCAGTTTATGCAGTATAAAGTGAAACTTAATGTAAAAAAGTTATTAGCATAAATTTAGCATAATGAATAAAAAGCAAAACACAAAGGTAATCAAGAATAACAGAGGTTGTTTCCTCTAGCCTCTCTCAAAGGACATACTTTACACCCAAAAAAACTGTGTTATGGAAAACAAATTTCATTTAAATTAATTATGAGTTTCTATTATAGCTGTGAGAAATTGATATCTTTTAACAGTTCTTCCAGAAACTGCTTTTTTGTCTCTCTCAAACTTCTTCCACAGTCTAGGCACTGAAAGATTGAGATAATTTTGGTCACATTGCTTAGAAAAAAAAATTTTAAAAAGGAAACTTGTCCAATGTAGCAAGACCGTTTAGCTCTGAGTTTGGGATGAAGTGAAAATGTCATATGAAACCAGAAATTCATACCTTTAGACACTGACAAAAAAAGGCAAATAGCAATAGGTAAATGATAGTGTCATCTGTGCTGGGAGATCTGTCAGCCAAATAATTACTTGTGGACTTCTAAAAATTTTAGATGGACATAATATCTGAAGCCTGAAGTTGCATGCTTTCAGGTTCAGAGTTCATCTTGCCAACTGTGATACCAGACACCCAACACTTATTTTTGCTGGCTTGTACAGCTTCCTAGGGGTACTCAAACCTCTCTGATTTCCTTCAACTACAGTTTTCAAACATTTGTCATGCACTAGGTGAAACCCACAGCTTTATAGCCTCCTCTTTTAGATAAGGGCAATCACCCACCAGGGATGAGAGGTGGTAGAGGTGAAAAAGGAAAGACTCCTATCCCTTCCTTAATCTTCTCTCATCAGATTATGAGGCTGGTTTAACTTGGCTAAAAGGGTTCAAAGCTATTAAGCCATTATTCTTCAGTAATAAATGTAAGAAACAGTTACACTTCTTTCTGTTACCAGAAGTTGAATCATCAGCAAGCACCTATCCAGAATATACATAAATACTCAGAATTAGGTCCTGAGAATGGAAGCACATCACTTGGGTGGGTTTTGAGATTTGTTTACCTAAAAATACAAAAGAGGAGACAAGCTGTTCACAGACATCTTTAGATCAAGATATTCTCCAAGGGTTGCTTGAACTCACTCCAGTATAGCAGTGTGACCCCTAAGCCCTTTTTTCCTCAGTCCATTCTACCAAGTGAAAAACTCATGGAGATGCCTTATGAAAAAACTGATACAAACACATGTGCCTAAAACACCATTCTGGGGCTGTGCACCTGCATGATGCTCATCAGGTGCACATGCAAAAAACCACAAAGTGCAAAGCAATAAAGCCATGTTTGCACACTCAATGACTTCACCCTTTATGCCATCTTCCACAACTTGATCCTCCCTATTACTTAAAAAGAGAGACTAGCACAAGCACTTGCCTGCATCTGAAGAGTTAGCAGCCTTCTCTAATCCTCTCCTCAATCCCCAGTGATGAGAAAAGGGGTATAACAAGGTGAATTTGCACACAGGTTTTTTTCTAACTGAAAAAAATAATCACTTTCTTGACATTTCTGCTGTATTGGTACAAGGGGTCCAGGTCCTAAAGTCACTCACAAAGCCAGATCTCCTTGGCAACATATACAGTAAAACACTGCTTAGAATTATTGCTTTTTTCTAATACTATTATTTTTATGGTACTCACTATAGTATGAGCCATTGGAAGGCAATTCTTGGTTTATGCTGAAAATTTGTAATCCTTTTCAGTCCACCAGTGTTTGTAAGATATACTAATTACCAATGTAAGGATTTGTGGAAGAGATCTGGAAATAATAGAAATAAGCCTTTTAGCAGGCACAGTAATAATGCAGACACAACAGATGCTAATAACAATTTTCATTTCTGTGAAAAATGATTAAGGTTTAAAAGTACAATAACAAAGAGGCATAAGAAGACTACAAGGGGGCGTAGATGACATGAGACAATGTACGTGTGATCACATTTGCTAATTTAAAAAGAACTTTCACACTGAAATAATCTCTAAACCATCTCCTCAACAGCAATCTGTCTGCCTTTCATGCTAGTTTCCTACTTCCTGTTACCCTGGTACAGCTATTTACAAAAGTTATTTCAATCTACACTTCTGTTTTCTGTCATAGGCAAAATGTCAGACCAGGTGTAAAAACAGATTCTTGAAAATCTGCTTTCTAATAATCCTCCCAGAACCTTCCTAAAGCTTTAAATATTTGCTGCTAGCATCCTGTTAGACTCCAGTAATTGCATATCAAATGTTTTAACTGCTTCATCTGGGTAGGATGCTGGTTTTCACCTGGTGTCCCAAACCACTCTGTGCTGCAATGTGATCAGTTCAAGTGTAGTACTGGTTATATATCAGTAATGCCTGAGCAGACTCCTACAAAAACACACACACACGAGCCAAGTCTTCAAATTACCACCAAGCTCAGTTTTTAATGTAATGAGTGGTGGAATTAAAGTTCATAACTTCACTTCTGTTGGTGGCAGACTTCCTGTTAAGTCAAAAAAATAGTTCATTAAGATAATTAAAGTTCTGGGCCCTCTCACCCATCAATCATTCTTTCTTCTGAGCACTTAACAGTCATTGCTGAATAGACTCTGAAATAATCCATTAACTCAGCAGAGGTTTGCCAGAAATTACAGGTGCTTTGAGATCACTAGGAATGAAAGGTGGCATATAAATCAAAGGCATTATCATCACCTGATGCTCCTGAAGTCTGCACTGAAGCTACCTTAATCATTAAGGGTTGGCATCACAGCCATTTGCATTGGAAGCTGGGACTACAATTTATTCCCAAAATCAAAACAGGAGGTGAACTGGCTGGTAAGGTGATCAATCTGATGCTACAGCAGAGATCCTGGCAAGAAATCCCAGGGACAGATGTATTTATGGAGGTGTCCTTCAGAACAAAGCAAAGAGGAATAAACCTGTTAATGGTATTTTCAGATCAAACCATTTCTTCCCCAAGTGTCCACACAAAAACAGCTTAGCAAATTCCATTGCACTATGGAAGAAAGATTTGCCCCCTATGCATACAAATTTTTTTTTTGAGAATGATGCATGCCTCCTTTTCACACTACAAGCCACAGAAGCTATTGAAAGAAAAATAACTCAGTTCACACTATATTTAAATGTGTGAGGTGTTTTGTCAATTATTTAATGAAACAGTGGGTATGCAGGCATGATAGCATTAGAATTAGCTTTAAAATAGGCACTGCCAGCACTGTGGCTATAGTAGTTTTGAATTCAGTATGAACTACCCTCTTGATATTTTTTTTTTTTTCAGTTTCTTAAGTGGAATCTCTAACTAAAGGGAATTCTTTTCATCACAGCTGCCCTGGTAATGTGTGCAAGGTTCTCCGGCACAAAGCTGATTTGAATAGAGATGTACAAGCAGTGCCACAATCCAGATGCCACCTCATGGTAAAATTTCACAACAATTTAAGGAGTGCTGTGTTCAATCATACCTGCTTGTGGACTAGCCCAGGGAGGGCAGATCAAGTCCCCAAGCACTCTCATATTGCAACTTTCCCACCATCTAGTGGCTGAAGAGTTACAGATAGTAAAAACTCTTTTCAGCAACTCCTGTAATTCATGGAGATTACTTTTGTTATTATTACTATTTTTGTGTATTAGTAAGGCTCCTCTTTCTTTTAAGGAAAGTATTAAGCAAGGTTACTTTACAGCTGCCATTTTCTGGTTCAGCATCTAAGTTCTCATCTTTAAAAATGATCTTACTTCTAACATAATATTTATAGTAGGCAGGGCCCCAGAATAAAACTTGGCAGTGCTATTTTCCAGCAAAGGAAAACAAGAGGTTACCCCCAGCAGGGTATCAGCCTCCACAACTTAGGATACTTTAAACTGAGGAACTGGTACCTGTATCACTGCTGACTGTTACACATGAACATCTCAGCAGGCAGATGGTATCACAAATAGCCCAGTTTGATAAAATTTTGTGAGATACTAGTGCAGGTTTGAGAGTGTTTTATTGTCTGCTGGGCCCTCCCCTGTTCTATTACAGACTCTGGGGCAACACTTGAACAGACAGGGGTAAGCTAGAAGCTCTGGTGCTCTGTACTGATTCCTGTTGATATATCCAGAGATATTTATGGAATTAAGTGTTCACCCACTGCTCAACATTTTCAGGAAGGTGTTCTAGAGATGTCAAAAAGGACACTTTTAGCTTATGGCAAATGTTTGCTTTATATATAATCTTCAGATAAGTGCACTATATCTGCTCTGTGAGCATACATGTCTAGATTTTAGCAGTTATGGTATTTACAGAGATTAATTTGGAGAGTGTTTACAAGAAGCAATGAAAAGTAAAACACTGATCTAGCTTTCTGTTGTTTTCTGCCAAACAGCAAGAACAGCACATGAAATGCTGGGTCATAATCTTTTCTGTGACAGATTTTTGCAGGAGTTAAGGAGTACAAAAAATTCCACTGTTTTTCAAAAATGTTTCAGTAGTTTTGTAGCATAAGCAACAACCAATGTGAGTAGGTGGGCCACATCTATTGCTATTTCGATTGATCCACAATAAAAGATTTTAAGAATTCTCCTCTGATAGCTATGTGGATGTGATGAAAAGGATCATCAGAAATTATTCCAAATTAAATATTGCAAATAACAGACATAAGGCAATCTCCTACGGAACTATCTTGGTATCTTACACATTGTGTGTATCATAACATGAACATCCCCTATGGTAAAAACAACTGCGGAATATCAAACCCTTCTGCAGCTATAAACCAACACAGACATTCAACTGAAATACTTCCACAAAGCTATTAAAAAAATCATTGAAAGAACAGATCAGCTTTGAGGGACCTCTTGAGAACTAGCCTATATAAATACTTTTCTACCAGTTTGCACTGAGTGTTTGATTCTTTATGTCAGAGCTTTGGCATTGACTGGCAATACTCAGCAGGAGCTGTGCACACCTCTGAGATTTGCTGCAGCCTCAGCAGAAGAATCCTGGGTGCAGAATGCAGCATCTGGTGGGTACAGCCAGGGACCTCAGCACTGCAGCACACCCACAGTCACTCAGCATGCATGGGCACTGTGGCTATACTTTGGAACAGTCCAGTTTTATTTTTCCTTTGACTGTCCCAAGCTTAGCATGAGGTAGTTTTCTTTCTAAAAGCAAAAATTCCACAGTGGTGCTAAGCAAGGGGCCATCTTTCACAAAACATGCAGAAAATTGGCTTTATGTTTATAGCCTGTTTGCTTTCCCTTGCCAATCCCAATACAAAAAATATCATTGATACTGTGTTCAGAGAAGGGCCCATTTTGCTCTGATTTTGTCACTGAGGCTGAGAAAAAACAGAATACGATCTAGAATAGTCAGATATCAAAACCTGACAGACAGCACTGAGGTGAGTATTCACAACAAAGGAATTTCTAATCTGGGAAGCTTCCATGAGACTCAGTGCTCCATCCCTCTCCAGGTTTCCAAAATAGCAAATGTGAGCTCTGAATGGCTTTTGTAACTTCTGTTCTTGCCAACAGATGCAGAATTATTCAGCAGTATTCACTGATTTTAAACAATGAATAAAGAAGACAAAGTTGTTACAGATAGTTCATAAACAAAAAAGTGGCAGATCTTATTAAATAAGTTATTAATTTTGAATTTTTTTGCTCAATCTAATATACATTACCTACACATATGGGAGGAAAGAGAGTACATGAACAGCTTTTAGATATATTTTAGAAATATTCATGACAATTGCATTTAATTTTCAAGGTTAACATTTTTTTGATACATAATAATAGAACTCCCATTTATTGTACATACTCCAGTTGTAAAACCTGTTTCATTTGCATAATCATAAATTGCAGTTGAGCAATCCTCAGCATGTGGCTATTCATTTGATGAAAATGTAAATTTCAATTTTATTTTTGCTCAATTGCACATGCTGCATTTGCTGAATGTGAGAAAAAGCATTTTAATTTAACCAATGAATTCAGCTCATTACGACCTACTAAGAACGTTGAGTAGCCCAGAATTTTAAGCAACGATTTACAATTAACTTAGCTTTTTATTTTATGTTTAAACACCTAGAAGAAGTTACCCTGTTTCTTTTTATACAAATAAATTTCCTTTAGAGTGTAAGATTGCTCTGCCCTTTCAGTTACAAAATTAGTGAAGTAACATTCAAAAGAAAGGCATTCAATTAAAAAATTAAATAAAGGGAGAGATTTAAAGCTAGCATTAAGCGAGATGTCTTTAACAATATTTTCTTCTTCTTGGAGCCTAAAAGAGACTCTGAAGTAAAAATGAATACTCAAATCAGCTGATCTGCTTACAGAACCTGAGAATCTAAGCCTGGCTGTGTTGGAAGACACAATTAATAGATGTCTCTTTTAACTTGTAAACTGAACATCAAGGCATTTCTGAGAGACAACAGTCATAAACTATCTTGTACAAGTCTTGCATACCTCTGGTTCAAGAGTCTTCAATGACCTCTTTTAAAGTCAAGAAACTTTGTAGGTGCAGAGAAATATGGAGGAAATGAAACTTGTGTCCTGCCCTCTTCAGTGATGTCCCAGGTGTCTGTTACTGACAGTGGTGTTCACAAGTGTGACTGAGCCTGGGAAGCAACACTCGTCAGGCACTTACTGGGAGCTCACCCAGCATCAGAGTGTGGGGATTTCCACACTACAGATGAGCAACAGGTTGAGACTGTGATGCTCAAAGGGACCATTTAGTTGACTGAAATTGATTTGCTGACATCATACCCACTGCTTCTAATTAAGCCAAGTTCATGATCTTTATAGAGGTAAAGCTTAGAAGGATGAACAAGTCCAAACATTTTGAGATAAGCAAAATTTCTACTAAAGCCACTTCGGACTTAATTTTAAAAGTATCTGATAATCCCAGTAATGGGTGTTATTTTAATAAATAATGTTTATCTTGCCAAGATTAACCTGGATTCCATTTCATCTCAGAGGTAGCACAAATATAAGTAATTAAACACTACCAACAGATAAAACCTAGCATTAAAATTCTACGCTTGCATTGTTTCTTCCAACCATTCTCTCTCCCCCTCCAAAAAACAACCATATTCCTCTGCCCTGTTCAGCTGCAATCATTGCTCTCTTCTGAATTTAGACTAGTTTTTGTCTGGAAACAACTCTACAATGGCCACAGACATGTAAACATACTCAATCTTAACTCAAAATCCTGACTAGATAAAGAAAGATTTGGGACACTTGTCCATAATGTCTTGATATCCCACTGCTTGGTCAAGCAAGTAAGAGGAACATCTAGAGATACCAGAAATATTCAGTACACACACACAGGTCCACTCAGTGCTGACAAGGTCAGTCAGGGTGTGTGCATTAACCTCATCTCATCACACACAAGATTTGCTCTAACACAGCACACAGCCAAAGCTTTCTGGACACACAGGAGCTGTTGTCTATGTGCTTCATCTGTGACCCACACGTGTGGCCAACACAACAGAAAAATGTTGAATTTCCTATGCATGCTTTGCAAACCAAAGGTGAATCACAAACCCATGACATCATGAGGCAACTGCAGCCTCTGTTAGATCTGGTCCAATAATGTCTCATATGAACGAGCTGAGACATTTGGATTATACCTTGTGGTGGAAGCCAATACTCATAATGGGACCAAGTGTCCCTGCCAACTGCATTACAAGCTGGCTTAGACAAATGAAAAACATTCAAAAAAGGAGAGTGAAATATATACTTGCTTTGCCTTTGTTCCAAATCTGAAAAGCTTAAAGCATAAAACCTTGTGTTTGCTCCTGGTTTCCTTTGGACAACTCATTGCTGAATTTAACTTTCCTGACCTAGCTCATGAAATTCCAAGGTGTATTTCTGGCAAAACCAATAGATTTTGATGACTGATGTAAAATACAAATTTTCCTGGTAGAAAAGGTTTGTGGGTTTGTTTTTATTTTTTTCTTTTTCCTAGAAGTGATAGTTCAAGGCAGAATGAATGCAATGCATTTAGCAACTCCAAACATCAGTGAACTTGTCAACAGTGCCTTTATATGTGTAGGTGTGTGTATAATACATATATATCTAGCTCCAGGATCCAAAGATCTGATCTACTATGTTGTATGGTAAGTTCCCTTATTTTATAAACACCTAAAGTAAACCGAGAAGAGATGCTAGATATGCAATGGGCAAATTTCTAGAAAGAAGAATCTCTCCTAGAGAAGAGATGAGCAGCTTGGCCAGCTGGCACTTCAGTGATCTGGCATAGTAGCTGCACTAGCTAATTTTTGTGGCCCTGGCTGATGTCTTTGCTGGGTGTTCTCCAGGCTGCTGTACTCAGCTTCACACTAGACTGCAGGGCTTCCCTCTATCCAGACAGTCCCTGGCTCTCAAAGCCATGGCACACTTTTGGACACTCTCCCTTCAGAAGCAGAATATGCTTCGTCCAACATTTAATGCCTTGAGACCAAGCTGGCAGTAACACCATGGTAAGCAAGTACAATGAGCTGCACCTAAACCTAGTGACTCTCTGTGTGCTTTACACCACATTATCCATAGAGAGCTGAATTGCTAAATTTCACAAAAAAACAGTAAGGTGAAACAAAAAGAAGGGTTCATAAATCCTGCTAACCCAACACTTTGGAGGACAGCATAATTTGGCAGACCAAACTAAGAGCTCTAAGCTCAGCTCCTAATGTTCTAATTCTAAGCATTTTCTTGCTTAAGACAATTCAATTAATTTCTATTAGTCTCAGTTTCTTCTATGAATCAAATGGCAGTATTATTATGATTATTATTATGATTATTGTTGACCAAATGGCACAACATAAAAATGCATAAAAATACAGATTACAGAGAAAATTGTATAAAAATAATGTAACCTCATTTATGACAACACCAAAAATGAAACAAACAAAAATATTCCCTTGGTATTTGCATTAGCAGCTTCAACTATCCCCAGGGGATTAAACAACATACTGTAGAAGCAATTCAATCAGTGGTTCAATAACTTAATTGAGCAAACATGTTTAATGCCCAAGTTTTTCCATACGATGAAATAAATACACATTTCCAAGCACATGGGAAAGCTTCCCATCTGCCCAGCTGAGAAGTCATGCTGGTATTTCCATCCCCTCCTGCTGGAGCACACCTTCACACACAAGGACAGTGGGTTTGCTCCATATGTTGCTGGGTTTAAGCCATTTTATTTGCTTGAATGGCACTAATTGTATTAAATAGTTTTCCAATGTACTACATGATAATGACATTAAAAAAAAACCAAAGCCAAACCCCTGACCACTGACTGCAACATTTCTGAGAACCCTGACTAGGAAATTCAGAGGATGCAGCCCTAGCTGCCAACTGACAGCTACCTAACAAACCAAATGTAATTGCTGAGCGAAAATGGAGGCAGCTTTCTCACAAAAGACCACCATGAAATGCTTCAGCATTTATATATACAGTACACCCACAGTGAAGTTTTGTCTCGGTACTTTCAAATGATATGGGATTCTACTTAATTAGGTGCATAATTAATTGATATTATTTTTTCTCTTATGCTCCACTGCTGTAATTTTTTCATTTGTTTATGAATTATTTGCCAGGTTCATTTAGAATAGGAAAAGGATGACCTCTCCTGCAGTAAGTTTAGAAACAAAGAAAGACAGAAATAGAACACAGAGGAAAACTCAATTCCAGTTTAACAATTTTGAGTCTAAATCTAATATAATAAGAGGATCAGGGTATAAAATTTGTTCCAAACAAAAAGGCAGGTCCTCAGCTGGTACAAAATGGGGCTGTGCCAACTGACCAGATCCAATTGATGATATAACCCTGAATTTTCATACAACCTATCAAGTGCTGTCATTAGAGTCATTACACTAAAAAAACCCATACAAACAAAAAAGCAAACAAAAAAAAACCCAACAACAACCAAAAACCAAACAAAAGTAGTAAATTACCAATGACATAATATAGAATACTAAATCCCATATAGTGTATCACCTATATATTTTTTCTTTGATCGAAAAGTCAGGCACAAATTCTGCTGCTAACAGGAGCTCTAAATTCCTCCCTGCAAAACTCTGGAAATGTTCTAGGCTGACAGAGTCCTGGCTAACTATGTCTTGAAATACCACAGACAGAAATTTCACTGTTTCTTTCTGCTACCATCAGAAATACATTAAAAAGCTTGTTTAACATAAGAAATTAAATTACCAAAACAGGTCTACTTTTTAAATTTGACAGAATGTTCCATTGGTCATTGCCTCAAAGAATTTTTATGCCACAAGACTATAGTGGTAGAACAATCACAATTCAGAAGTAGTTACAAGGCAAGCAGCACAGTTATTCAAATGTGACCTATTTTTTCTCTTAGAAACAGTTTTTCAATTTTGAATTCTGCTTTTATTGAAATGAGAATGAACTTTTCATAAGAATTAAAGATAATGTGCTAGGTAGGACCACAGAGACAAACATTCCCTACAGCAGCTCACATTTCTTGCTACAGCAGCACATAAAATACAGCTAACCTTTATTGGCAAACCTAAGATGTTTGGAGAACTTGGGCTTCCTTTAATATACCAGTATCTTTCATCCCTGAAGGAAAATAATACAGTGGATCTGGTTATGTAGCCCAGAAGCTTCAATCAGGAGAAAAAAAAAAAAAAAAAAAGGTAATAGAAGATGCAACTGGCAGAATAATTTTAATGAAGTTGTTTCACCTTTACCCTAATGTAAAAATGTGAGGCTCTTGAATAACCATCTGGATTTACGTACTGTGACTCAGAATATAATTATGTGACCTATTCACAGCTCCAGCATCTCATCAGTTGCAGCATTCTCATGAGTCACACACTTCAAGCCACACTCATCACAACTGCAAGAGCAGCTTCACTAAGCAGCACAGACAATTGAGGATGACCAAGGTAAACTTCACGTTTGGGTTAGGCCTGCAGAAGAATTTTTCACAATCTCACTCCATCCAATATCCTCGTGAATAAGGCACTTCAATTCGGTCATAATTTTAATAGTGAAAGATAAATGGTACTTAAATTTTTTAGTGCCTTCGCCCACATATGGATTCCAAGCCACTTACACATAAAAAACTTTTGTCATTCATCCTTTACAAACAAAAGAACCTTTTAAAGGGAGTTGGACCCTCTCAGGACCAACAATAAAAAACAACTCTCATATCTGAGAAATTCAGAATCTAAAGGGTTGTATGCCAGAGGATTTAGATTTTCTAAGTTATTCTGAAAAGTTATCATTCAAGATACTGAGTTTAAACAGAAGCAAATATTAATGATCTTTATTAAAAAAAAAAAAAAAAAAAAAAAGTACAAATCAATGCATTTATAAGAATGTGTGAGCTCAGAGCCCAGATTTCAGAATTATTGTGCTCCACAGAGACTAAGTAAAGCTTCCAGGCAAAGAAATATGACTGAACAGAAATTTATGCAAGGATCATTTTGCAGGTATTAAATAAGTTTATAGACAGATTCATCCTACTTGGCATAGACAGAAAAGCTAAAAAGCAGGCTTCTGGTCCCAGAAAAAGCAGGTATTTTTGTATCTAAATTCAGAACCTGTGAGAGCGATCTCACTCATGATGGAGACTAGTTCTCTGTCTGCTCATACTTGCCCTTGAGACACACATTTTTCTTACATTTTATGGAATTTGTGAGCAAAAATAAAATTACCTATTAAGTTACAGAATCTCCTGGGGGTTTTGATAGACGTTTGAAACTTCTCTGAAACATTTACTTGGCTTCTGACACTTCAATTCCATCATAGACAGGTAGCAGTACTAAGCTCAATACTGGACAATCTTCCATCTTTAATCCTGCTGTTGAACTCCTCAGAGACTGCTGGTTAATCTCAGCATGGATGTGGTACAGAACATAATTCTTTAGGGGAAGGCTCTGAAACTAAGTTTTCTTAATTCCATCTAAAACCAGCCCCTATTCAATCAAAGTTGCCCCTGAAGTAAATGACAGTCAGAAGTGCCCAAGACAAGGATTTGCATATTAATGTTGTATTGTTAGAAAGAAAGAAGCAGAGCAAACTATAGAAACCTCAAGTTTCTAATTAGTGAGGCTATAAGGCTGCTGCAAGAAAACAACCAAACGCAGGTTCAGCAAAATAAGACCATGTTATTTCCAGCACTTCATATTCTCAATGGGCCTGATCCAATCCTTATTCAGAAAACATTTCACAGACTTCAGGCATGTTGCTATGCAGTGATCTGTGATCTGTTTCATTAATCCAGAAAAATTCTAACTAGCAACACAACACCCTTTGATATCCCAAAGCACAGCAACAAAGAAGAATGTTTACTACAATCTAGTGAGCCATAGATAATACAGCTCATCAAACTTCCTTCCTGCAGCAGCAGTAAACCAAATCTGCAATAGCCCTTGAATTTTCCATAATTATCAGAGTTCTAAGTATAGAGATAACAAAGTCAAAATAGATGCTATGCCACTAAAATAACAAATGCACCCAATAAAGATTATAAAACAAGGCAACAAAAAAGCTCTTGTGTATTTTAACACTCAGTGCATATCAATTCTCAGCCCAAATAAGTGCTCTGGATATGATGCAGGAAGGTGGCCCAGCCTGCTTTGCAGGAGAACAACAGAAGGTGTGAAAAGAAACATCACAGATGTGTCCCACAGAGAGAGCTGAGCTTCAGTGCTCTGCTCATCCAGTACAAGGCCAAACTGTATTACAGCCCAAGTGATCTAATACACCCATCTGAAAGAGGGAATGGTTCCCAGGGTGGACAGATTAGTACTGTGCAAGGGTATGATCTATTTTCCTATGTAATTTTTATTAATACTGAACATCAAGACTGTTTCTGCTCTATAGCATTAAGCAAATAAATAATTTAAAGTACAAACTAATTATGACTGGCAGGCTGATTTAAATAAGAACTGGTTACAAATCAGGTTATTCTAACAAAAATATAATGCTGCATTTTGGATACTTAGCACTGTACCATCTTTACAATTTTACTGTTATGGTATTTTTGCTGAGCTATCTCTTCAAATCCTTTAATGCTGAATTGTATTATGACATCTTCTCTCAGACTGAAATGTATTCCAGTACTGAAAAAACACTGTCTTACAGAATGCAGCACACTCTTCCCTATATCACGACTCTTTCCCTTCTAGTTTTATTGATACGGATACAGGTAACTTCTAAATCTGTCTCAATTAAGTCTTATACACCACAGTGAATATTAACTCAAACAAGTAGTGCTATACCCTCGCAGCATAGAGAAAAGCATGCATAGAGGCAGAGCAGTCCATGTGAAGAAAGAGGATGAGAGTTTTCAAAAGAATCCACTCTGCTGCTGCACAGCATCTGTCTCACATCCTCAGCTTGTTAAGGAAACCAAACGCAGGAATGGTTTCTGCAAGTAAGCCAACAGAGTCTGAGTTTTGTAACCTATGAACTATGAAAACATTGCAAGCAAGTACAGACACAGCTGAGCCAATATACTGTAACATCAGTCAATTTCTACACTCAGGACAGTAACACAAGAGATGATGACTTCAGATACGTAGTGTGTGAGAAAGCAGCAATGTACTTTAGCTTAGGTTCTTAGCCCTAAACAGCAAATTATGGAACAAAAGAAGGAAGAGAGCCTGGTAATATTTCTTTCAAGCTACAACAGCACCTAGGTAGTCTGGGCTCACCTCTTTTGCATTTACACCTCATGAACGCTCCAAGAAGCAAATCTGCCAATTAGATGTCTGCAGAAACTGCAAATCTTTAATAAATACTGGAGCACTTGGAAAAAAAAGGAGGTTTTAATTCAGAAAGACCAAATATTAATGATAGACATCAAATTAGAAGTTTTATAGCCACCAAGCTACAGAATACCAACCACATGACTTTTAATTTCAACTAAAAGAGCCAGTATAATTCAATTTAGTTAAACAAGCACTTGGAATTTATGTCTTCTGCCTTTAATTTAGCAAATAAAGATTGGGGTTTTTTTACTCGATGTGATTCAAACGAAAATAAAAACTATATATTGGTTGCAGACAATTTATAAAGAGAAAAAATGCTGAAATAAAATAAAAAAAAACATTCACTTTGAATTACAGATTTGCTCTAGAGCATCTCCTGGGAGGCATTTTTGGCTACCCAGAAAGTACAGTTTTGTTTAGTAAGATGGAATGTGCTAGGACACATCACCCCGCTTTCATAACCCTTCCCATGATGTCTAGGTAGTTGGACAAACCTTCTAAATCCATATGCTGTAGCCAGCATAAAGTATAGCTTTATTAAAGTTAATTCTGCTTCTGGTATTTTTCAAACATGCACAATGCATATATTTTCTGGAGGAGCCAGTTCTCAATGATTTAATCAGGCATCTCCAATGCTGACAGACGCTGACAAGATTCATTAAAATAGAATTATTCCAGGCTCACTCATAATCTGTAATCATTGGGGAAAATGTGTTTTTCTTATTACTATTAAAAATTTCTTTTTTACTGGAAATTAAAGCATGTGTTATTTGAAAGTCCATGAGATATTGATATATATTTATGTGTACATGAAACATATATATTGATATTCATTAACTATTTACTATAAGTGTTCATTTTCTGATGCTTTGAAGAGTACCTTCTATTAATGGTAAAGAACAGACAATACTGACATAGAAACTCAGTTTATAACCACCAGTGAAGGCAGTGGTCTCACATGAGCAAGGTAATACACAAGGACTTGAAACGTGGATTTAATTCAAACTTGTACCACTCCCCCACCAGGTACAAACATAGAAATCACTTCACTCTTCTGCCCCCTGCACCTGAGCAGACCATTAGGATGGCAAAATGTAGGAGGGTAGAGACTGCTGAACTTGTGAGAGTAACCACCTACTTTTTGTTGGATCCTCTACATTACAGAAGTATAGTGACAATAACTACATGAGAAACACGAGGAGTGACAGCCCATTTACATCACTGAAATGTTTCTCCATCAGGACACAATGGACTTCATTATCAGAATTTGGGATAACCAGAGACAGAGCTTAATCCTGAATGGCAGCATGTCAGTAACCAGAACTATTTCCTTGATCCATAATCATCAGGCACCAAAGCACTGATGGGATCAGTAACTCCTTGCACCAGAGGAAGGACACTAATGAGTGGAGTTTCTAAACACCAAGAGAAACATTTTTGACCTGATGCATTAGAGAGTTGGCTGTTGGGCTCATGAAGCTATCACCAGACTTCCTGAGCTGCAGGTAAATGCCTCTGGGCTGGTTTCAACATGTCTTCAGGTAAAGAGGCCAGATAGATTTTTATCAAAATGCAACACTCCAAATTCTTCCTTATAAGCAGAACCCAGACCACTGCAGTGTTAGTTAATCCAGTCACTAAAACCAAATTCATTGCCACCTCTGCTTTTTTTTCTGTTGTATGGATTTGCATGGATTTTCATCTGAAATAGAACGTGTGCTACATGCAATGTACTGACCACAGAGAGCTTTCTATAAAACCCAAAAGAAAGCTACTTCTACAAGTTCCTCCTAAGCAGAGAGTAAGTTATGAAAAACATTACAGTTGAAAGTCGCCCATACACTAATGAACGTGACATTTCTCCCTTTGCTCTTTATCATTATTGGCATTTACATCCATGAAGTCTGAGCAGGGGAAAGAGGTTCCTTTTATCAATTGTTCCTCCACAAAAGTTTTAATTGTAGCTTTGCAACTCCGCAGCTAATTACTATGAGGCAGTGATGATTGCAAATCCATCAGAGAAGTAGCAGGAAGGATCACTGCATACAAGTATTCTCTTACCCTGTGGTACTGTAAATATTTTTGATTTAACAAGCAAGGACAGAGAAGTAGCACATGTCAAATAATCTGAACTTATAAAGTTCTCCATGAAATGCAGATTCCCTCAGAGATGAAAAAGTTCTGATTAGGATGCATAGTGGTGTGAAAATGCTGGATATGCAACGTTTCTCAAGCTAGATTTAACAAAGTACTCTGCAAACTATTTTCTTGTTACAAATTCTCAGGAAGTCTAACAAACTGCACAGCAGGCATGGCACACTGTAAGTCACTAACACTGTAATTAGCTGCTTTATAACACAGTGTGACTATGGTCCTCAGCTGTGAGATAATGAAATAAAACATTTCTAATATTAGTCTCAGAAATATTAATACAGAAAGTGGCTATATTAGCTATCAAGAGAACAGAGATTTAGCTTGGCATGAAAGCGCTGTGAAAAAAAATGGAAAAATTACTTCTTTTTAGCAAGAGGAGGGGAAGCCACAGTATGAGAAGGTAAAACATAACCAAGGAATACTATTTTTTTTGATACAATTTGATAATAATTTCTTTCAACAGCAGTCCATCTTTCTTTGCCACACGCCCAGCCATGCTGAGGAACCCAGCAAGGTTAAAGCTCTGTCCCTGCTTTTCAGGTCAATTAGTCTGAAATCCACGGCAGCCCCTGACCTGGTCCTTGCCATGGCTCCCAAAAGGCAGAGGACCAAGAGCACTGAGTGATGAGCACAAGCAGAATTCTGCCCTGGGCCCTGCCCCTCCAGCTCTCATTTTCTTACCCCAGACAAGGGACTCAGAGCATCTGAGTGTCTCATCCCGAGGCAGGCATGCTCTGCTACTCCCTGGTTGGAATGTCTCCCACAGCAGGTCCTGGGTGCAGTGCTGTAGGAGAATAACAATAAGGAACCTTTTCAAATGGCTCTCACACATCCGTGTAGCTCAGGGTGAACATGATGGACAGCTAAGCACAAGGATTAGAAATTAAAAGAGTGGGAGAGACAAACTATCTGCTAGCAGCTGATAATACTTCAGGGGAACAGTAGAAATATAACACTGCAGAAGAGTTGTCAACTTCCTTTTCTTCCTCTGTGGTGGGATTAGTAGAAAAGGTTAGACTATACATTATCCAAGAGTCATTCTAATGATGTATCACTCAGAGGTTTTCATAAAATTAATCTCTCAGTAATAAGACATAATACAGGTTTTATGCATACTAGGTAATTAAAAAGCTTGATGAATAGAAGAAAGAGTGAATGTTCTGGATCCTTAAACAAATCACAGCTTTAAATTTCATTAATTTTAAATTTACTCCAAGACCTAATTTACAAATGGCAAAGCTTCCCTACCACTGACACCAGAAATCATTTAATAAGACTGAATTGTGTTATTTATTGTTGTCTCAGGCCAACAAAATACATCCATTAACAATATCAGGATGACAAAAATTTGACAAAAACTCTGCAATATTAAAAATAGTTTGAAAAAGCGACTGAATCCCTTAGTTGAAAGTTTAAACAAGATAATCAGTTCAAAGTTACTTTCTCAGTCTTTTCATTTTCTATCCTGTGCCTGGGGCTACCACACTGAAAGGTTTGTAATAATTTAAACATCATCTGCTAGAGTTCCAAGGGAAGAGAAAGCAAAGAGAGTACTGATTCTACCGAGTTTTTAGGCAAAGAAAATGATGCAAGGCTTTTACAAAGTCTGCAGAGGCTATCTGAGCGTGTGCAGATTTCTAAAATACTATGACCTAAGTAAAACAGACACTGCTTAAGTTCAAGGTTTCAAATTGTAATCAGAGTAAAAACTGTAAAATACAAATAGGAAAAACCGCAAGAGAACAGCAATGACTTGTAACTAGAAAAATAGTGACCTAAAATCTCTCATTTACTACAAAATCAGGAAAAACCCCACTTAGTAGTGATTACAAAGTAATCTGATAACACAGTGTGGCAATTAGCTGTCTGAGGCAGATCTTGTGGTTTGGTATCTCAGGGAGCTGTGTTGCTTTACCAGCCCCCAAACATGCCATGGTGGCTCTCCCAGCACCCTGCCCCACTGCTTACTAAATCAACAGAGAATTCTTTTTTTTTTTCCAAGTCAATTACATTGTAGTGAGCTGGACAGGCAAGGAGCACCTTGTTCATCAGCAGTGGGCTTGGCAACATTTGCTACCCAGCTCTATTAACCTTTACCCATCCTGCCAAACACATGCACAGCCCCATGGACATTGGGGCAATCTCTCACAGAAGGAATATTGTTGACTGAGACCAAGCTCTGCAGCATTTAAGTGCACTCCATTTTTTTCTGAAATAAAGGAGAGCTTAAACTCTGCCTTCTGAAATTCAAGTCCAATAGTCTTTGTTATGTCTGTTCCATTTAAGATTAGTTTCTCCCACAGATGCCTGAGAAGAAACACTGTATAAATGCATGCATTTAACACAAGAGTGGGATAATATAAATTGTCCCATGTGAGAGTTCTGCATGTAAAACCTTTCCAGATTCTGGCTACATCTTTCTAGGTCTATTCTCTTTATTTGTTTTATTATTCTCAGATATTAGCTTTTTCTATCTTTGCTTTTCTGCAGTAGGTCACCAAGAAAAGGAACAATTTTCTTAGCCTTTTCCTTATTCTCTTACGTAAATCCATATTCTAAGATAATATTTACCTCTCAGTATAACTCTCTCAGTCATGCAAATGCAGCAGATGAAGGAAAAAGAGCAAAGAGTCTTTGCAGAAGTGGCCACTGCTGACAAAATTCCAGCCTATAGACTTCCTATTGCTTTGCTAATAATTAGGAGCTTCAAGTATGAGCAGCTGCTCTGAAAAAAAAACTGGATTTCATCACTGACAACACCTTTTATTCAATGACAATTCTTACACTTATTTCATGAATTCTGTAAACTCTAAGACTAAAGGAACTCAGTAAAGAAACTCCAGTGCATCACCATGCTTTGGTGAGCACCACTGTCTGAATGCAGTTACCAATCTTGAAGGGTTCTTGACCATTTTATGTCCTAGAACTGGAAGAAAGCAGATTGACTTCATAATATTTAAAATAATTCCAAACAAGCATCCAGACTGCCAAAGGGTTCAAGAGACATTGAAAAAAACACTGATAAACAAATAGGCTGAGAATCTGTGATGCTCGTGAGATATGTGACTTCTTGCTGAAATAGCAGAAGCTGCAGGTCATTTAAGAGCACTCAGAAAAGAAACGTGGGAGTTATGGCACTAATGAGAAAAAAATGAACAAAGATGAAATTAAATACATGGACTGTGGTTCTTAATTAAATGCTGAAATCAGAATTCTTTTATGATTTTCATACCCAAAACACTTCAAAAGGGGCTCTAAAAAAGTGTCCCCTAGACACCTATGTTATTAGCATACTAGAATTCAAGAAATAAAAAATGATTCTACTTAGAGGCAGTGTCCAAAGCTAGATAAAGAAGAATCAGGGTGTAGTCCAATCTTTCTCCATTGCCAAAAGAGGGATATTACTTCGAGCACTACTGCAATGTCCCTCACATATTCACATCTGACACCAAATTAAAGGGTCAGGGATGTCTGGAAAGGCAAAGTGAGTCAAGGAAATCTAAGAGTGAGGGAAGGGGATATCCCATTACTCATAACACCATGAAATGTTACTGTTGCATCTATTACTTGTCCTGTGCTGAAATAGATGGAGTTAACTATGTGTATTCCTGTTCAAAGAACATATGATTTCATTGAAGGAAATTAAAAAAAATGTGTTTAACTGGCAAATTAAATCCAACTCTACATTTTGATTCTTTTTGAGCCAGTTCATGAAGCTGCATGTACAATGAAGCATCAGACCAAGCTTGTACCTAGATTACTTCTGGCTGGCTTAGACTGAACCCAGACAACAACACAGAAATAAAGGTAAATTGAAGTAAGTAGCTGAAAAAATCTTATCTATCTTTTGATGGAAGAGTACATCTTTCCTTACATCAGTTCAGAGGCTATATTAGCTCCTCACAGCTGTCCCTAAGTGCCCAGTAGCAGTTCTATTGATGATTGATTTTTAACCATCTGAGTTTGATGAGAAAGGAAAGATCTTTGCTTTCCAATAATGAGACCTGTACCATGCCTTTTACATTTGCACACTGTAGTTCTTTTAAAACTTTTAGTTCTGGATTATTGCTGTTTTAGTGAAATAGTGCACCAATGCTGCTGGTTAAGAGTTGCTTGTCTGGAAGTTTCTAAGTTGCATTTAAAGAGTTGTATTGCTTTTTAAAGGTCTCAGCTTGGCTGAGATGGCACCTATTTCACCATGTAATGAATTAGAACTCACAGTCAAGAGAGACACAATATAGTTAATCTCCTTTCTCAAGCAGTTGTTAAATTGTTAGCTAGCATGCAGTAGTCATATGTGAATACTTATTATTCTGCTAACAAACAGTGTATTTCATTCTGGTATGCTTGGTATGAACAGTTCACAGCATATTCTTTGTCACTTTATTTCCTGTGTGTATTGTGAACACTTAGGAAAGCTCAGCAGGGTGCACCAGAGAAACCTAAAGAAAGAACATAGAACATTAATCAAATTACTATATTAGGTGCTATTACATGTCTTCAAGTTGGAACTAGTACTGATTTTTACAGCTTTCTTTTTATCACACCAGAGGAGATCAAAATAACTTATTAAGTGAATTCATCCCTCTTTGCTGCCCTTGCTGATCATGGGGGGAAAAGCAGATTGTGGAAGGGAATGTGAAAAGGGGCTACACCAAGGCAACATGGGGAAAGGGAGGGCAGGGAACCACTGCCAGAGCTGTAACTCTACATCCTCCCTCCTCTTGTGCCCATGGGGAGACTGGGATCATGCTCCTCAGGTAGATGGATGTGGCAGCATTACTGTGCCACATATCCCCTTCCATACACCATTTCTGCTGGGTGCTATGTGCCCAAGGGCTACAAATCTGCCCTTTCTTTTCCTCTCTTGCTTCTTCCATCTTCTATTTTGTGTTTCTATAAGAAGGAGAGATAAGCAGTGTAGAGCTGGGGCATTCTTTTTCAGGCAGACAAGGATCAGCAAAGCACTTCCAGTTACTATGGCATGAAACAGACTTCCCTTGAGAGCCTCCTCAGACAGCTAGCAAAACAGGGATTGTGTTGGAGGAAATATATCAACAGGCCTTTCCACCCCATCAAAAGAACAAAAACACATCTGAAAACTTCTCTGCTGGGAAAAAATTATTTAGTAGATTTTATATCTTTTGACAAATAAATCAGACCCTTTCAAAAATTACAATTAAATTAGGATGCAGCCAATTATTCTCTAGTTACAACCTGCTTTAATTTCTTCACTTCAGGAGCTCTTGAGAAGTTTTATTCTCACTGAAAACTATTCAATGCTTTTATACAACCAGATCTCAGCTTTTCCCTTTGCGTTTTTGTACCAAGACCTCTTTAAACATACCAGAACTTTTCTGAAATTAAGTACAACACCGTCAGTGCAAAGAGGTGCAAGAGAAGCATGCAAGACAGGAAATATTTTAATTCAGCCTTCTTTATATTGCACATATAAATTCTATGTAAATGGCCTTTTGCTTGCACTGTTCCCTAGAATTCAGCACTGCATTTGTCTACTGGTTGCAGTGACTTATAGGAAATAAAATTTACTGGTTATTACAAAATGTTTTCTAAAACAGTTGTACCACAGTTCCTCTCCATATATATCTGACTATATAATCAAAGATAATTAATCAATCTCTGATGCCTGCGGGAAGCACAGGACAAAAAAAATAATAGAAAAGAGTTGCTTTAAAATAGAGAATATTAGTCAAAGAAGAGACAGGAGTAAAACACCAGGATGAGACATATTGGATTTCAAAGATACCAAAGGAAAATCTAAGGCTAAAGTGCTAGAACCTGAGAGTATGCCTTGGAAATGCCCTTATTTTCAGAAGTAATAAATACCTATTGACATCTTGACATCACCTCCATGCTCCTGATTGAAAGTCACAACTCTTACCAAAAAGAATAAACCAAAGGTTTTTAGTGGATGCTAAATTTTAAAATCTTGGCCTAAAATTCAATGAAAGAAATGTATAACCAGTCTCTAATGTGTGACTCTGTGAGGTCAGAGTCCATGTGCATGACTCTTCACATTTCATGAGAGTGAATGTATCTACAGAAGTGTCTGGCAGTTTACCTCTGACTTTTGGCAAAAGGTTTCTCAGTGGGCTGCTCTTTGTCTCCAGCTTTCAATTCTGTCATCTTCCTCACACTGTACCAGGATCGGGCAGAAAGTCAGAGCCAAGTGTTGCTTTGCATGGGTCAAAAGGAACTACCTGTGTTTGCATTGCACCACCTGAATGCATTTGGTAAAAGGTGCAAAGAAAAATGTTAGCAAGTAATTTATTATATCAATTGTTTAAATTAAAGGCAGGAGTGTGTGTAAACCAGCTGCAGTAGGAGAGCTCATCCAAAAAACATTACTGAGGAATCTGTAACATTGAATTCAGTCATTGTAAGAATTGGCAATGAATAATTTCAACTGACAAGTGTAGTGCTTTCTGTCAACAAGTTATTTGCAAACAGGCTATAAATTTTATTAATTTGTTCGTTATTTGTGATCCATTAACAACAACCTTGTATAAATAAATTTAAGCTTACAATTAGTTGCTAAGAATGCTTGTTTGTTACATGCTGCTGAAGTGACGTCTAGATTTCTAATCAGCTTGAATTTTTGATAAAGTTCAATCTCCAGAAATTCAGCTTTCCAAAATGTTTCTTGTGCACTGAGTGTGCTGATATTTACAGTGACAAATGTTTATGAATCTGAGCCAGAAAAAAATTATTCACTACAATAGATTGTTATAATGTAATATAATATAATATAATATATAATTAGATTATAACTGTTTTCCAAATTTACTCTGTATGTAAAATGTCCTAGGTTAGGTTTTTACATTGCACAGAGTGATACTGTCCAATGCAGAAAGAACTTAAAGCTTTGAAGAAACAGGCTTGTTTTCCTCAATGAGTGTGACTTTTTTGAGTGTTTTTATTTCCTGCTTCCTAAGATAGGACACATCGGGGTTTTGTTTTAATAATTAGAATATCATAAAATCAAAATTCTAGAAAATTGCTTTAGTAATTTTGTTTTTCCATCTATCATCTCAATATGGAGAAATAAAAAACAGTTTCTAAATTCAGATCACAGGCTTGACAAAGGTATTTTTTGCTCATAAACTATGATCACTTCTACCCAAAGAATGCTAAACATTAACAGATTATATGCAATCTACAAATTGCAAATACCATCAACAACCAGGCTTGTATTCTGCTGACTTGTTTCTGTCTAATACAGAGCAGTTTCTCTACACATCATGAGACCAGTTCAGAGATCCTTTTCCCTGCACGGTACCAATAATGAGAAGAACAAACAGTAAAATAGGTTACAGTAGAATAAATTCTGCACCATCATGTATCATTTCTACGTTTGTGTTAGGATCCTGCACAATGGCAAGCACTGGAAGTGGTAGCTCAGCTATTTGACAGGTGTCTGCAAAGATGAAGAGAGGATGAAGTGCTGCTTTTTTCAGAGCACTTAATTATTTGAGAAATCTTCCATATCTGCATTTGAAACATTTTGTGTGACCTGTGCTAATCCAGCTGATACTGAAGTCTACATTTTACCTGGCAATATAGTATTCCCCACTGCAATCAACAACAAAGGTTGCAATGGCATTTTGCACATCCTCAACTTGCAGATTTTGTTTGCAACCCCTTGCCTCTTGAGAGTGGCACCCAGGTGAGTCACACAAGTTGCTCACACAGGTTGTTTCCAGGGAAGGGTATAATCCACTTGTGGTGTGTATACATGCCCCGTAATCATGACTAAGACCAAAATGCTCCTCACTGGCACACCATTTTGAATATATGCTATTTTTTGTATTACCATATAATGGAAAACAATTTAGTTTCTCCACTCAAACACTTGCAGAGGATGAACTTTCTTTGCTGCTGTACAACCTAGGCAGCACCATGTAAGACCTGACTGCAATCACACAAAGGTAAGGTGATCATCCCTTCATGGTCATAACTGGTTTTAAGCAGATATTTATAGTATCAATCCTCTCCTTGTCAGTGCATTACCTGAGAAAAAAGTCAATTACACATCCAGATTTTCCTGGAAGTTGGCAGAGGCCCTTCCCTATGCTCATTTGCAAGTCCCAGCACTATCAGTCAAGTCTACAAAAGTTAATTGGAGAAGAAAAATGAGATAAGCAGTAAAATGAGCATCTCAGGAAAAGAAACATAACTAAATCTGCTTAAGGCTCTGTTCCTGAGCAGATACTACAAAGGGACTACAAAGGGACTAAGGTATTTATGAAAGGAAGAAGACAGGTTGCAGAAGCATAAGCTAAGGGACCAAAAAAGGGAAAGGCATGGTCTATGGGTTTGTTTATTTTTAGTTATTGCATAAAAATTACAACAGGTTCTATTTCACTGCAATCTTTTGAAAAGAAATTACATGGCTTATATGCCCTGATTATCTACCAGATCATACGGTCACAGTTAAAAAGAAAATTACCTTCTGGAATATGGCCAGATGTAATGATCTAGAAATCCACTTAGAATTGTTGACAATGGGGAGGCTGAGGGGAACTCGACCCAAAAAACACCAAAGAAACACAAAAGCACCCAAACCCTTTTTTTAAAAGCACAAATTATGAGCTCTGAAAGGTTCTAAAAATCTCTTTTGGTCTACTGTACCATAAAAAGCTGAGGGACCTTTGCTCATGCTTTACAGTCCATGCTCAGCTGATATGATGGGTACTTATGTTTATGCAATGAATAAAACATATTCCATAAATGTATCCCAAAACAAATCTCTTAACACAGCACTTCTAAAATACATACTCTGTTCCAAAAGGAAAAAAATTATTTTTGTAGTCTCATTCACATGTAATGGACGATGAGTTTATTACCCTGGACTCCAGTCCCTTCAGGGAATGCACCCTCCACACTGTTCTTAACCTTTTCCAAAAGAAATACAATTGCATTTGTTGTAAAGTATAGCATTATGTGACAGCACTGAATGAAACCATAATTTTGTTTACTAGATACTACTTACACTGTGGAAACAAGAGAATTGTGATTTCTAGAGGGACTATGAGGATCACAAACCAGGCATTTACCTGGACATTTTTATTACATTTTATTTTATTAGTCTTTATCAAGTCAAAGCTGCAGATAGAAAAATAAGATACTGTTTTTATGTCTTCTCTCAATACTAAATTTTATGATTAGGCATCACACTATGAGACACGTTGATACACACTTGGCTATTGGGATGTAATATATATGGGATATAGTCAGAGTTCCAGATAATAAGCCATTATCCTTATGAAAAGTTTTACTAAAATGGCTCTACTTATTTTACTTTTTGGTATAGGGTGAATGCAAACACTTAGCTTTTGCCATTAGAAGTAATATTTAGAGATTTTATTCCAAGAACTTGACTGCTCTGAGGCATTGGGGCACAAAAATATATATTTCACTTGAATCTTTGTAGGTGACAAATATGGCTTTCACCTGTCAGTATCTGATAGTGCTTACTTATATATAAATGAGTCAGAATTGATAGAAGCACACAGTGCTGGATTCTAAATCCTTTATCAGACTAAATGGTGGAGTACAGAAAGAAAGAAGACTGTTAAGAGGATGCAGATGAAGTCGTGGCACCAGCTGGAGGAAAGGAGAAGAGTACAGATGCTAATGTATTGTAACACATTAAAAAGGAAGGGTAAGTTACCCACATCCCATGATGTGCAGTAGCAGCTTGGCATCTAAATGCACCTCAGGGCTCAATCTAAACCCTCAGTTCTGCAAGGTACAGTTGTCAATGATGGAGATCATCCAACTGATAATGAGGTGTCCTGAGATTAACTTTTAACTGAATGACAAGACATTCATTCCTTGAAGAGACAGAGAGAAGCAGAGTTGGACATGTGTCACTTCCAAATGATCAGCTACATTACTATGACAAATGTTATCACTGCAATTCCAACCTTTTGCTACACTGGTACCTGGCAGCCTTTGTTGGAGAATGAATTTGTTACATAATGAAGATGCAATTACTTCCACAGCAGATAATGTTTTGTTTTGCCTTTTCATTATTAACTTGTAAAGCAGAGATATATGTTAATAACAGAATCACAAAATAACATGTTAATTGTTGAAATAAATTGTATGTATAATACATCAGGTAATGGTAATCAATTATATGGCTGATATACATAATGTCAGTTATTCATTACTACTCTCAAACACTCACAATTATCCACACTTAAAAATACTGGTAATCATATAAATAGGCTTAATGAATTTTAGCAACAATGGATTCTAACAGCTAAAAAGGCAAATAAGCAAGCTAAACCTAGTTAAGGGAAGAGACTTCTGGGAGGCAAATTATTTCAGTGTCTAATGGGCACACATTAAAGTCACATAATTTTGTGTCAGTTTAAATAGTCCCTTTGTAGCATAGTAACTGATGAAGTTCTCATTGTTTATTTTATTTCCAAAGTTCATCATACAGCTCCATCCCGTACTTGATCTACTTCCGAATTTCCTCTGAAGCTTGTATTTTAAATCTGAAAACTGGAGATATGCAGATATGCTTTATAACACAATATGAAAATGTAAAATACTCAGATTAAAGTATTTTACCCTAAGTTCCACATCAATCCTCCATATTATCTTTAATGCTCCATTTTTACTCATGATATCCATCATATACACGTAGCTTATTTTCTAGATTAACTATGGCTAATATATGGATTGGTGTTTAAAATGTGAACTTCACCTTTTTAAAATATGCTTTTATTTTAACATTTGGATTCAAATAAGAAAGTTCTTGGAACGAAACTACTATTAAAAAAAAACATTTTGCAATACAAACAGATCCTATTCCTAAACCACTGACTTATGCAGAATTCCTTGGGAAGACAAGCTTGGAATCAAAAGCTCTGTTTTCAAATACTCTAAAAATATTACATGCCAAAACAGACTAGAAGTCAAAGTTTACATAATGCAGCAGAATAGTCCCTTGCTGGGAAGATGAAAGAATTAGTGCCAAAGTATTTAACAAATCATAATTACATACCTGTAACATATGTCACTTCAGTAATGATCTCATTTGAAAATGAAAAAGTTAGAGCAAATTCCTATTTTTCACTGAAATTGCCTTGATGGTAGGGGGGGTTATAAGCAAACTGCTCATTTAAGTCAGGCATTTTGCCTTTCCAAATATGTATGCAAATTTATTCACCAGGGAGCACGATTGTTTGTCCAAGTGCCAGACTTCCAGTTTTGGCATCTATGTCTTCACTGCTCTTATTTGAAAAAAAATGTATAAAATATTCAATTCTCTGAAACCGTTCTTTTAATTACTCTTGAAAGACTTATCCAGCTATTAAATGATCCAGAGTTAACCAAAGGGCTACTGCTATAAAACCATTTAAACAGACCATGGTGATTTTATCAAATTTTCCAGCTGTTCCTGTAGCAAATGCAGTTTCTCAGAGCACAAGATTTCTAGTTAATCTGTTAACAATAATTTTGGAGAAAATCTGCATCAAAGGAGAGATTGATACAGAGCAACTGGCTGACTGGAATCAACTTGTAGTCAGCCTCGTCCAGAAACCTGCCTCCAGAATGAGCTAACACCAGACGTTCCCATGAAAATAAAAATTGAAATACATTGTACACAAATGTAATTCAGCCTACCAAAGGTCACTCTGATTAATTGCTAAGGCATGGAGTTTTTCTAATTCTCCAAACTTCTTTTTCACTCTACTTTTATTAGCATTACATCATGCAAATTTCTTGTGATTGCACACAGAAATAACCGTCTCTTGAACATAAATATCGTGGCCCAAACAGTGATGGTTTGATAGCATGGTTTTAAGATAGATTCTCCTTTATTCATTCAAGACTTTTCATGTTTCTATTCTACTCCTCTTTTGTTAGGTGATAATTTCTCTGAATCCTTGACTATTTCATAGGCTTTTGTCTCATTCCCCTTATTCTTCATCCTTGTACAGTGAGCAGTCTCAGTCACTCCACTTTCTTTCCCCATGACATGCTGTGTCTGATCTCATTCTCAACAGCCGTAACTTCCACTGAGGGAAGCCACACAACACTTCCTCAGGTAATCCATGCCAAGAGAACAAGAAAGATAGGACCATTTATTTTACTCTT
This sequence comes from Heliangelus exortis, assembly GCF_036169615.1. Classification (NCBI taxonomy): domain Eukaryota; kingdom Metazoa; phylum Chordata; class Aves; order Apodiformes; family Trochilidae; genus Heliangelus; species Heliangelus exortis. The sequence goes on from NC_092434.1 coordinate 7,369,591, forward strand.
AGAGCACAGTTCAGCTAAACTACTGTTTAGCTGCATCTCAAATGCTGTATTTTTGCTGCCTTATGAACCAAACCCAGAGCAGAGCAGAGATCTACTCTTCTGGGTCTGACCAAACCCGTTTTGCACAGTACTTGGCTAAGGTAGTCTTATGTCTAAGACAACAAGCTAAGTCCTGTATCCATGAGATCTAAACCCCATAATTTTAGCTTTTTCATCTCAGTGTACTCAAGATGAAGAAGGCAGTTGGGCAAAAGCTCCCAAGAGCTTTATTTTCCTAGCACGCTGTCAGGGCGTGTTCCAGGAATGAAAGACTTGGATGGAAGGACTACTGAAATTCTGCTGATAAATTATCTTGGCCAAGAGGAGGTGAAGCTTTTTCAACTAATGCCCACCTGCCTGGAGAAGGACTCTGGGCTGTGATAAGTGTGTGGGTTTCACCCTGAAGTTTTGTCTTATTCTAGAAGGAGGCCTTTTAGCCCTGTGGAAACTATCACCCACAGAAAACAGGGAGTAACCAAATCAAGAGTGATAAATCTCAGGATTCCCAGTCCTTAAATTTAACTCCAAGGCCAAACACAATTACACCTGGACAATTGATCTATTGATAATAAAAGAAAATAGTAAACAGCACCACATCAACATCTGTCTTTCTAAGCCTGCAGACCTAGCAGAAATCAGCAGTGAACTTGGTTCATAGGGTTTATATTCCAGATCTCACCCCAGCTATCATAAAACACACAGGCCTAATTGCTACATTGAAAGAGCAAACAAAGCATTAGACCATACTGACCCTATTCCTAACTCTGCAGACCTTCAGAATACAGCAATAAATAGATCTGTCAAAGCTTTTATGCTTTCTAACACTAATTGTAACTCCCCATCTACCCTCAACCATATTGAACACTCATCCTCCTTCTATCTAGGAAAGCTCTAAGATCCAGCAATACACGGGGCTCTTGAAACTACCTCAGCAATAGGTAACAAAATCTTGACTCTATTTTTCTTGGTCTTTAAAACTAGGGAGAGAGTAGATGTCTTTATGCTTGATGTTCTGCTTTATGTTCCCTCTCATGCTGACAACGGCCATACGTTTCAAGATAATTGAAATAAATCCATGTACAACTGTACATGAAAGTTCTTGCTGAGTTATAAAGGTCTCTGGAATGTTACCTAGAGCATCATTTTTTTTCTTTATATATGTATCTATTCCTTCACTTCAGGAAGTCAGCCTATGCTGAGAGACAGTGAGAAAAACTGTAAACTTCCATAATTTTTTCTTTGAATGTATGGGACATAATAGGATTATCCTTCATATTATTAGGGCTGCGAAGTTGAAAACAGCTTGTATTCCAGCTGGATTTGCCTCCTCACAAAAGTTTAATCTAGAAAAGTCACCCAAAATATGGGAAGTACTCTATCTTGATCTCCTGTTAGATAAACCATAGCATTTCTTCCCCTTATCTTTCTAGATCATGATGGTGCATTAGAGAGTTAGTTTCTAAGCCAAATATTTTTGACCACAAACAAAACCAAAGTGTAGACCTACAGCTCAGGCTAATAAGCACACACATTTGTGTTAATAATCATGCCTGTAATGTTGGGCAACTTTAGGAGTAAATTACATACGTGTATGACAGGAACATAGTGAAAGACATGCTTCTTATTTCTGAAATATGAAATTCGCCGTTGATTTTTGATTTTTTCCCTCTTTATGCTGCTTGTGTCTTGTTGCTTCCTGCCACAGAGCCATATGCTTATCAAACTTACAAATAAGCTCAACAGATCAGCAATCAGAGCAGTGTATAAAACAAGCTGTGCATCAAGGTTTACACATGAGGAAAGACACTAAAACTCATCTGTTTTGCCTGAAGTGCAGCAAAAAATAAAAAAGGTACTCTGCATTTCCTGACTGCTTATGGACAAACCATCTAACCAAGGGGATCTCTGATGAGCAGAGTAATTGCTTAGGTAATTATGATGCTAGGTACCCAGACCTCACCCATGCTCTGCTAAAAAAGCTTCTGCCTCTTCTGACAAGCTGCTGTCTGGTCTCCTGTGAACCTGACAGGTGATGTCCAAACTCCTAAGTGGTGATTACGGTGGGCATGATGTCAAAACCTTCTGTCAAATTACTGTATAAACTGGATGTTTCAGATTCCTAAACTAGCAGTGTTTTATACTGCTTGCTCCCAACTGTTGAGTGTTTCTTCTAGTCATGCATGATAATGCCAAAAGCCACTGTGACAAAAAAATACATTTTGAACAAAGGCTAAGCAACATAAACACTTTCACTTTACAGATGGCAGTCAGAACTCAGCAGATGGTGAAAGAAATCCCACAGGATGTTCTTCTCTTCCTTCTCTTCCCCCCCCCCCCATATATATATAGGAGTGCATGTGCAGGCACACAAAACAGCAGTGTCCTCACAAAATATTCTAAAGGCTTTCACTGAAGAACTATCTGTCCTTTGAACAGTATCTTGCTGACCATTTTTAGAAAAGAACCAGCCAGGATTAGGTACCAGAGAGGGAATGAGGAAGCATGTGTCTATCTGTTCATGGGTTTGGCACTAACCTGTGATATGTCTTTGGACAGGCACTTCTTTGTTCCTTTTTCTTCCCCTCCCATGCTCTGTCCTCTATTTTTATTCTAAGATTCTTGGGGAGGAGACTCTTTCTGTCTCTGACTGTTAAGCCTTAAAACAGCTTCTACCATGCTGGTGCACTTCAAGCTTCTGTTTCACAGAAAGCATTAGAGAGACAGAACACTTCATAGTATTTTTGCATTTCACAAAACTGAATATAAATCTCTCTGTGAAATGAAGATATGCCTGATGGAGGAAAAAAAAAAATATGGGCAAGGATAAACCATGGAGAATGTATGAAAGTCCTATTGCAACAGGTCCCTTAAAATGGATAAATTAAACCTTTGATGAGCCATACTAACAGGCATGACTGTTTCCAGTTCCCTTGATCATGGGATAAGCCCTGCATGGCACTGCACTGTTCCATATAGTTAGGCATCATTTTGCATTTGCACCTTGAGATTTTTTGTTACGTTACACTTATGTGTATTTCTAAAACAAATACATCCCAAAACCCTACCTATGAACTTTTTACAGTTACCCCCCCAAAATTCTACCCATTGTCAAAATATCACTCATGTAAGAAGCACCAGCAGCTCAGTGGTACAGAGCAGGACCAGGCAGCAGCTCAGACCAAAGAACTCCACGGTCACCTGAAACTGCAGGTGAGATTTACAGTACAAATCTGAACTTGGCCAAAACTGAGCTTGGGCATGAATTTTTGTAACTAGCCCTTTACTTCTGAAAGAAATGCTCAAGCACTTTCAATGAACACAAATAATCAGAAATTCTCTTTCACACAAGAACCTCTCTATAAAGCAGCATGTCATTGCATGTCCCAGCATTGTTCAGTATTTACACAGCCATATCACACACTGACCCACCAGCCATACTCTCCATAGCACTAAATGCCCTGGCAGCTTACTCTCCTGGAACAAACTAACTCATTGGAACCTGTTATTATGATCACACTGCAACTCTATGGTGTTTCTGCACAAGGCCCAAGAGAGCACTCATCTGTAAAGCACTGCACTTTCTCCAAAACTATACAGCCCTCATACATAAAATGCCTCTCCCTCACTTACCTTCAAGGGGCTGCACTGCAGCTTGCTTGAATTCCTTCAGTTTTTGAGTCTCTGATAGACAGTTTCTCTGATATATATTTATTCTGATTCCTGTAGGAGTGAGTTCTACATACACGCACAAAGAGCTGTGCAAACTTTACCTTCTGCAAACTTTCTGCAAATAGGAACTCACTTTTTTGGGTAAGTAGATCCAAGGTGGCACTAGGCCACCATGGACATAATTGGTCAGACATGCAAGAGGGAGCTAAAGTGGCACATGTCAACATTTTTAAAGATGCCAGTAAAATCTGAAGTTGTTCACGTAGTCTGAATGGACTACAGCAAGGGGACAAAGTGACAGGTTTAGCTCTCCTCAAATTACTGAATCACTGAACAGATGGACTGGTTTGATACAAAACTACTATAGCCCTTCCAAAATAAGGAGTAGCAGACATATGCACAGAAAATTGTACACATAGAAGTGTACTCAGCTATCTCAACGCTTACAATTTTGGCAGCCCATAGATAAATCTGTTGTTTAACCAGAGAGAAAAGTGATTTGTATTTTTTTTTCTCCTCTTACATTCGTGACAACCTAGTTGTCCACAGCAGAGAGGATTTCAGGTAGGAGAAAGCTGTTAGGTGTTTGCATGATGCTGAGCACGATGTTGCAGGCTGAGAACACAGCCAAGCACTTCCTGTGCTCTGCCTCTGCAGCTCAGGAATACACTTCAGATGACCACACACACACACAGTCCTCTTCTCAAAGGCAAGCCCAAAGGAGGCCTGTTTGCAGCACCACTGATTAGGTCTAGAAACTGTTAAATAGCAGCACTAGGGGTACAAAACAAGGCAGGTCCCAAAGTGGGAGCCAGGGTGGCTGCTGAATGCAAGAGGATCTGCCCTGAAGTTCCAGGTTACAAATTGGTAAAGAATATTTGCAAATGGGCTGGCTTTGGCTCTGAGGTTTTTCTTCCTCATCATTTCAGCCCAGTGGCACTCACACTTCCAACCATGCCTTCCTTCTGTAATGACACCAGGCAGGATGTCTCTTACTTCAAGATCTGTATCAGTCATCCAAAATTAGACAAGAAAGTCAACTTTTTAAAAGGGAGAGATACCTATCAGCTGTGATGCTTGATTAGTTAGGAATCAAAAGACAGAAACAAAGTAAGATTGGAGACACCAGTGAACATGCAAGAAATAAACACCGAGCACTACTTAATACAACATTGCATTTTTTGGCTATAGTGGGAGTTCAAATTCAGACTGCACAGGAAACTATTTCTGGTATTTCCTATATTTTGAGGGTGGGACCATGACCTTTAAAAGACTTTTGTGATATAATTATTATGGCTGTGAGTGTGAACTACAGATACAAAAGCTGTTTCAGATATGTGAATTCTGTCAGAGTTCGGAATTTGAAACTCACAGACAAATGAGTTTTGCTCAGATCCAGGGGATTTGTTTGGTCTTATTTCTAGTTAAAACTCTATCAGCTGAGGTCATGCAACTCCATGGAATAAGGGTAGTTTTGAAATCAAACCACTGCAGTATTAGTAATAGCTTCATTTTTTCTGTCAGGAGCCTTTTTATTTTTGCTGCCTCAAAGGAAACAACCAGAGCTGATCCTGGCTACCTCTCAGCCTGGTGAACAAGTCATATAAAACCTCTGCTGAAAACAGCTACGCTGGCTCAAACATTGTGTTTCAGGAAGAATCTTACCCAAATAAGAGCTTGTATCTCAGAAAAGATCTTACAGTTCTCTACATAAATTAAAGATAAGGTGATATCATTGCAGAAATAGACATTGTTATCTTCTCTCCTAATGTTATCAAGGTTGCTTTCATGCCTACAGATGAACACTTCCAGACAAAGATATTTTTGAAAACCTCCCATTGTGTTTGAAAGCAGATGCTGTATGATATTACAAAGTTTCACAGCATATTTTTGGGTCTGATCCACAGTTCATTGCAATCAATTAGAAGGGATGTAAAAATCATACTTAACTGTCTCTATTCTGGAAAGCTTTTTTTTTCTTTTTTTTTTTCTTTTTTTTCTTTTTTTTTTCTTTTTTTTTTTTCTTTTTTTTTCTTTTTTTACAGCACACATATGGTATTAAATGCATAGTGACTTTATTTTACTTCATGGTTTTTGGCTGTTAAATAAATGTTCAAAGGAGACAGTTCCCATAACCTACCCAGGGTAAGCCTGACAATAAACCATTACTGGAGACAGGGAGGGGGGCGGGGGGGAAGGCTGAAGATGTTTCAGTTGCTGCCAAAATTCCAAATTATACAGTGCTGAATGCACTGAGAACCAAGGATGGGGAAACACAAGCAAATGAGTACATAGAGTAGGTGAAAAGGGGTTGTTGATTTTGACTTAGCCAAACTCCTGTCAAAACTATTTTTATAATTTGAAACCTGATACCAGGTCAACCTCAGCATATGCAGCAGGGTCCTGACACACATCTGCATGCACTGTAGCATGGGTTCTGCAGAGGTGCATGTTTACAGGGGAGATCCCATTATGAAATATCAGAAGAACAATGAATTCTTCCTAAAATACAGACCTTAATCCTGTCAAGTGATGGAAGCATTGAATAAGAACCAGTGCAGAAAACCAGATGGTGTTTATGGTGACCTTCGTATATTTACAAATAAATTCAGTTTTGCATTATTGTTTTTCAGTTCTTTTAAAAAAAAAAAAAGATCTCTGTGCGTCCATAGTTGTAAAGTTGGTAAGCACAAAGAATCTCTACATGTGTCTTCCTTCAGTTAAGGATGATTTAGAGCTGTTGTTTGAAGTGCTACATACAGTTAAGTATATTGGAGCAGTAATGATTACATCACTTTGTATCAAAACTCAAAATCTGCCTTTTCCACACAGTTCAGATAGACTGTAAGGTCACACCTAACAGACATTTTGGGCTCCTTTCCTTTTTCCTTTCCCCTTTGCTTTTTCCTTTCTCCTTTCTTTTCCTTTTTCCTTTCTCCTTTCCTTTCCTTTTTCCTTTTTTCTCCCTTGCTTGCCTTTTTCCTTTCCTTTCTTCTCCTTTCCTTTTTCCTTTTTTCTCCTTTCCTTGCCTTTTAAATTTCCTTTCATTTTTCCTTATTTCTCCTTTCCTTTCCTTTTTCCTTTCCTTTCCTTTTTTCCCCTTTCCTTTTTCTTCTAGAGTGAACCTGCTTAAGATTTAGTGAATGTTTCCAAATAGCACAAGTTTGGTAAAACAGTACATCAATTCAAACATTAAAAAAAAAACATAGCAAAAGGGCTACTAGCCTCAGTTGAATTCTGATGCATGCCTGGCTGAGAAATAATTCAAGGCTAGTTTCTACCTCTAGCCTAAAAATCTGGCTTTTATGGATTCCATCATTTTGCAAAAAAAAGGATCCATGAGGAAGTGTAACAACTCGAATCTTCAGTATCTTTAAAGTATTTTCATGCTACATAGTAATGTCACAACAGTTTGTATGCTGACTTATGCTGCAAGTGCAGGTGGGGGGGATCCTTCCAGCTAGGAATGCAACCTTGAAACAATTTTAGTTAGATGAAATTAAATGACAGACAAGAAAAAAACTGTAAAGTAGCTGAAAGAGAGATGGACAATGTTTCAATGACCTTCTTCAGACTGATTTCTTACTTGGAGTCACTTAAACATGTTTGCATCTACAAAGAACCTGGAATAGAAATTATTCTGTGCACAGAGGCCAAGAGCTGACATCGCTCACCTATGGAGCTGGTGAACTCTTGTTTCTACTCTCAATGTCTCTTCTAAGATTTTTAAGAACTGAAGAGTCAGAGAGGTTAAAACTATTTTTTAAAGCAATAAATTCTTCCCAATCTCTTGGGAAACCAAAAGAAAATTGTGACAAGTGTTACATTGCTTTTTATATTGAACTCTAAAACCAAAGTATAGACTGTGTTTTGGCAAATTTAGGTCTGGTTGATGGGGAAATTTTTCTGTCCCCACATCTGTGGGGAGCCACACACAGGGTCAGGACAGAATTAATGACCAGGAATGCCTTTTGACACCATTCCCTGCTTACCTCCCACTACCAAAACAGCTGCAGCAATGTGCTGCCTCTTTGCATCAGTATAATTATACGCACACTAATGGCAGAAGGCAGGTAGGAAATACAGTGAAGGGAAAAAGAGGACAACTAACTCCAATTTTACATTACCAGTGAAGTTTGAGAGAAATCTTTTCTTAAAGCCATGCCCTCTCCTCTGTGGCATCCTCTCCTGACATCCTTCTAATGGTACTTGCTCTAGAAAAAACTGATGGAGACATCAGAATCCAACTTGGGCCAAAGCAAATATGGAGAATTAAAAAAAAAATAAATAGATAATTAAGGCACTGATTATCTCCTCCCTTGTATCTCCATTTGGAAGGAAGCCTTTAGTTCCACTACAATTAGTCCCTACACAGCATCTCTACCTCAAAACAGAAATATTCCTCCTATACCCAGGTCAGGGATGTCTGCAAGCAGTTGTAAGTGCCTGGCCCAAATTCCACGTGTACAGAGAGGCAGACATGTGCTCCATTGCCCACTCAGAGCTTTTGCTCCTGCACTTGCAACTACAAGGGCACCATCAGCAAACTGTTGAGGAGACCTTACCAAGGGGCCCTGCTCTCCTCCACCTCAGTGCCAGGGAATCTTTAGCTAATCAAGGACTTGTAGGGCAGGGATGCCGGAAAGGGAGGAAATGCAGATTATCTGAGCTGCTGCTCTTTGATGATTAAAGGTTTTCAAGTGTCAAGAGCAATTTCCAAATATCAGTTGTTTTCCTCTGCATGGCTTCACTGCTGCTTTCTATGTTGAAAAAGTTTAGTTACATACTTTGAGAAGCTCATCCGTAGAAGAGACAAATGCCTCAGATAGTGATTCTGATTTTTGTGACAACTGACTGCTGAAAATAGTACATTTATGCAATGAACTAAAGCACAGCGGTCCCAGCTGTTGACTCTCCTCATGAAAATATTGATTCTAAGCTCCCTAGCTTATAATGTTTTGATCCATATTCTAGCCCTATTGATTTACCTTTGATACTTCAATCAAACTGTTGTTTATATCAACAGCAAATGCATTTGATCTCTCCAAAATAATTAGATTAATCACAGGAGGCTCTACAAAAGCCTTGTTTTGATTGATTATGTCTTTATGCTCTCCTGGGGAAAACAGGTAAATTTGAACATGTAAAAAAAAAGGAGACAGCTGTTAGGTTTTTCTTTCTACCATCTTTGAGATGTTTTTAGTCCCAGTTTTCCTTTTATGATATCAGGCTTTTACAAGGTTTGCAGTGTGCTTAGTTATGATTTCCTCAGTGGCTGACATTTTGCAGCACATAATGATTTAGCCAATCTGAGCAGAACTATCATTACACAATTTATTGTTCCCCAAAGCATTATTTGTTATAGACACTATTCAGCCTATGAGTTACATTTTATAGAATTTTTATTTGAATTATTTTAAACTCCAAGGAAATTAATCTCTTCCTTCCACACCTCCTGCTCTAAGATTTCCATTTTGCAAAGCAAAGAAAAAGTATTCAAGCACAAAAGATGTGGGGGTGGTAGGTACTTCTTGCATAAAAAACAAGCGAAGACTCTAGGATTTTACTTTAAAGGGCAAAATTCTCCTTTAATTTGCACCACAGAAACACCAGTGTTGCCAATGGGAGTGCTGTGCGAGTGCTGTGCACAGCTGCAAAATGAGTGGTGGATGCAAAGCCACTGTTCAAAAATGTATTTTTTATTTGATGGATGAATTGCTAAAGGAAAAAAAAAAAAAAGGACTATTTTTTTTTTTTTTTTCCATTCTGGAAACAATGACTTTGAACAATAATCCTATTGTTCAATCATCACTACATTCTCTGTTGGAACCATGCCCAGAAGGACTAAACATTTTGCACTAAAACTGTTGTGTACCTTTTCTAGGGGTCTTATACATAAATCAATTGTTTTGATTGCTCAATTCTATTATTATTCCATTTTTTTTGGATCAAACCGTTAGGGTTATTAATTACACCAAGAAACTTATTTATCATCTAGCAGAATAAAAAGAGCTCATACTGGCACTGTCAGAGAGCTGTTTAATGCACTGTGACATGCTGAACTTCACTCAGCTTCACGCACTTTCCCTCCCCTCTGATGGTGTCATTGAATGATAGGATCAAACCTTGGGTTATGGAGCCACAGGAGGCTTCCCTGAAGATCAAAATGCTGCTGCTGCTGCTAAAGGTCACTTCTGGGAATGCATTTCTCAATTTGAGAGGGAGCTCAGCTACTGAAGGCAGTGCAGGGAAAACAAGGCTCGTCTGATGTTGAAAGGAAGCTAGGCCAAGGGCACATTAAAAATCAGTGAACAGTTGCCAAAGAAAGGATGCATACAATGGAAGAGAAGAAAGGCAAGAGGAGAGGTGGAGGGGGAAAAAGCACAAAGGCAAAATTTTGCTAATTTGGGGGGTTGATTTTGCTTTTCAGGCATGCATAATGTTTGGTAATCAACTCTCCCTGTGAAGTGAATTTCTGTATCTCAGTCAGGGAACTGCTTTTATTCAGAAAGAGTGGGGCAACATGACAGAGCAGACCAGGACTGGAGAGGACCAAGAGAAATAATTTTCTGTGCAATGCAATACTGGAGAGCTGAAAGAGGAATCAGAAGCACTGCAAGGACACACTTAATGTTTCTTGAGATAGAAAGAGAACAAAGGAGCGGGTGTGTTCTATCCATTTCCTTTCCATATGAAAGCAGACCTGTATTTATGAAGACATTGCCCTGGAAGAGCCACCTTCTCATACCCTCTTAATTCCATAAGACTCTTAAAGTTTTTATTAGTTAAGAAATCAGTCCTTTTCTTTCATTCGTAGCGAGAATTACCATATAGTTGTGCAACTCAGAACTTCAGTGTAAGAGAGCGTGGGAGCCACCATCTAACAGCTTGTCAGCTCTCATGTATATTCTGTGCTGGCTGCTGCACTGTGCTCAGGATGACATCATACCCTGAGCTACTGAGCATCTGACATCACACCTTCTGGAAGAACGTCTTCTTCCTGAAAATAGCATGCAAAAGCTCGAGCCAGAACACACAGTACCTTCTCAAAGTGTACAAGTAGCACAGATCAGACACATGTGGGACCCAGCACTGCTGAAGAAGGGCATAACACCATCCACCTACCTCACACAGAGCTTACAAAGTTCAGTCCATCAGAAGCTGCAAGTTATTTTGTAGCACCTGAATGCCACATAATGCAAAATTCCACTGCTATTATGACAGTGAGCATAAATATTCTACCTTCAGCTCTTTGAGTTTTCATTTTTTCTCTTTCCTGGAGATTAATTACTTTTTCTCTATAGTATTCAATAGACAACATTCTGCTGCTCTTCTCCAAGTGATTTGGTATCAATACTTCAGAACCCACATTACCCCTTTATTCTCTGTCTCTACAGTACACAGCATAACAGAAGCCATTTACACACTTCTAAATATTAATAAAAAGTGAATAGTATGGCACTTAACTAGGGTTTGGGAAAGGCTTAATTGTACAAATGCTAAAACCGAAGCTGTTTGTTCATTTCTGTCTCAAACAGTTTGGGCTTTGTATGGCTGAAGAAGCAAGGACAAATTCACAAGCTATAATTTCCTGAAAGGAACAGAGAAAAATTAAAATCGATTCAGAGACTTTTTCCATCTGTCTTGGATTCTCATCTCTAATGTTTTGAACCAGTTTTTCCCTGCAATGTCTAACTTGACAAATTCAGAATTTCACGCTACAAGTCAGAAGAAATATCAAGAAAGATATATTGATTATTATAAAGGATTGGGATAAAATACTTTTTCCTTATGCTACAACTAAAATGAATCTTAAATATTTTATAGGGCAAAAAAATCTCAACAGAGTTGAAAGTAAGACTAATAAGAAAGGCCCTGCTTGAACTCAAATGAGCTCATTCAGGACCTGGGGAGAGATGACTTTTCATTTATCTAAAATTTTCAAATAATGGGAAAAGTATTAAAACTAAAGAGCAAGACTCAAATGCTCACAGGTCTGCAGATTACCCTGTCTTCTACCTGTGAGGCACTGGCTGCAACTGCTGGGTCCTGAACACCCGAGTCACTTCAAATCACAGCATGTTAAAGGCCCATTAGACAAATTATTTTTCCCTGAATAGTTAATGAAACATAGCTCTGCACATTCCTCTAATTTCACATATGGCAAAGAGAATTGAAACCACGAGCATATTTTAAAGATTCGTTTTAAAATGTCATCTTTTGATATGCAAATACTAGGCCAGAATAAATACCATTTCTTTCACTAATGCTCTACTCCTTAAACCATAGGAAAGAAAGAATTAAATCAAGAAACAGCTTCAGTTTCCACTCCTTCTGTCAAGTTGCTTTTAAGACAATATGCAGCTAAAATCTCATTGTTAAATATGCCAGGCCAACATATTGCTTCAATTACTGTCATACAACCTTTTTCAATTTGATATCCATTCTCTTATCTCTAATAGATAAATACCTACCCTTGGGAAAGGACCTAATGCATAATATGCAAGAAATTGAGTTGTTCTCTTAAGACAGCTGTCACCTGGTACAAGAAGTGGTGATCAAATGATCCAAAAATCCAAAGTAGCACTCAAGCAGATCAAATTAAGGAAAAAGCCTTTTTCTTTTTTTTTTTTTTTTTTTGTCCACAGATGTCACTTGTCAGGATCAGTACCTCCTGTTCCTAAAATACAGGTTTTAAGAAACATCCTTCTCCAGCAATGCCTGACTCCACCTCAACAGGCCCCAAATTTGATGTGCTGGACAACAGGAAACAAGGAAACTAGGAAATGTAAATCATTTGTTAAAGCAAATGCAATCTGGATAAACAGTACATTCGCATTTAAACTTGGCAAGAAAATCAGAGGGAGAGGCCTCTTCATTTTTCAGGGATCTGGAAAGAGTGAAAAGCCTATGGAAGACTAATAAAACTTTTTTGGCATGCCATCTGGAAGTATCAGCAGTTTCTGATTTTAGAAAGAATGCATTCTGCTTTTAACTTCACACAATGGCTCATTCCTGCTTTCATGTACTCGAGACCAAGAAGTCTTTTTACAAACGGCCCAAAAATCAATACATGTTATTCTTTCTCACCCAGGTATATGCTCTTTGTTAACAGTGACATCTCATGACTTAGCTAAACATCACACAATAGCTCAGCCAATTCTGCCACCAGGAAATGCAACTGCAATACAGTCAAGACCTGCAGAGTTGGGAAAGGTTGTGAAGCACTAAAAGTGAATGGAGGAAGAAAAAACAAAGGGAAGAAAGCCCTTCTTATTCTTTTTTTGAGGGACATAACCTCCAATATGAGAGCTTTCACCTATGACATCAGCCAGTCTACACTTCAGTCCAACAGAGTACTTAACTCATACCTTACTTTAAGCCTGTGAATAGACTGAATTCCTCCCCATTTTGAACAGAAATTCATACCTATTTAGTCAGGACTGCCTGACTAGATCAAGGCCCAAGTTACTTGGATGATGAGGTTTATTGCCAGGCTGTTTAAAGAACAGGAGCAGAGGTTATGCAGTATCTTTTCTTAGGTGAAAAAGGGATGTCAAAGAAAGATGAAACTGGGAAATCTTCCGTCAGCATAAAGCCCAGAAATGGCTCTACCTCCTAACAAACCCTGCAAGTGTAGTAACAGCTCTGCAGACCAGCTTGTGGCTGTAATACAATCAGACTACGCTTTAAGAATTTAATCTGTTCTTGTGAGAATTAAATAAAGGAGGAACCTGGACAAGAATACCCCATGTGCCAGAGCCACATAATAACCATCTGATCCAGGACAAATGGCACAGTCCCCCATGAACCCAGATGCTCCTATGCTCTGGTTTAAATCTGAAAACAGGTTTTTTTCAACGGTTCAATTTACATGAGGAGTTCAAAAGGCTTATTTTTCATTCCAACAGAGAATTAACACAAATGTCAGAAGTTGCCAGGGAACAGACTGTCACCCTCCAACTGCTTCCCTCCCTTCAAATACTTGGAGGATATTGCACTTCGTGTACCGCCTTTTAATCCTGTGTTCTGGTGTAGGTTTTTTAATATGTACTTGCTGTATCTGTACAAAATCTGAAAATGCAGAGTAGCCTACCAGACAGAGCTCTGGCTTGGAATTTAGGAGACCTGTGAGCTGTTAAAAGCTGTTAAGAAAACTGCAGTAAGTTCTTTCCTCTGTGCTTCAAGCTCTACGTTTTGGCAGCATAATATCAACATGCTTTGAAATTGGTGGATGAAAGATTTCTCAGACTTAAAACACAGGAAAAAGCATAAACACACACAAAAGACACTCTTGCTAGAAGGAAAGATGCAAGCAAATGTGCAAAATCATCAAGAAATCAGTCTGTTTCTAACAACTACGACACACAACTTTCACAGATCATTTCTTAGGTGCACCAACCTTGCAGTCAAAGGCATTATTCTGACTGGCAAGCCACCCTCCCAGCTTGCTTTAGGCTAACCACTTCATGAGCTACAGAGGGTCTCCTACAAATCGTAGTGGAGTTCAGCATGGGCTGTAAAACTGACCAGAAAACCTTAGGGTTTTCATTGCCAAAGCCATTGTGCTGCTCGTAGTGCCCAACCAAGGTGTTTTAAAGTTAGCCTGGTTATACACCAGATTTCTCTGCAGTACTGACTTCACTTAAACAAAAGGTGTTTCAGTTTACTGACACTGAGTCCATCTGTGCTTTCTCTGAGACCCTCTGAACACTAAACATTGACAGCTAACACTGAAGGACACTGCTCCAGAAGAGTCTCCATTCTGGTCTACTGCACCACAGAAGATTGCAAGCAACGTTAAAATTTACCACAATATTGTACAGAATGCTCTCTATCTCTGAGGTACTTTTGCAGAGATAAGGAACAGCACAAGTTGTTTGTGTGTCTCTATGCCTCTGTCATCTGCTACTGATGCATGGCTCAGGGAACTACTGCATGAACCCAACTCTGATACTCTTCAAGTATGTTGAAAGGTAAATGCCTTCACTAAACACTGTTTTCAGTTACTTACTAAAGCTTAAATTTCATAGTTGCTTTCAAGGTAAAATACATTGTAAAATGTACAGCGTAAAGTCCAAAATTCAGCATTTAGACACAGACAAGTCTAATTTTGCTAAATCTTTTAACTTCACCAAAACTTTCTTCTATCTTTAATACCCAGCATAAGAACTCTTTTCCCCATAATATCAGTTAGCAATGGTAGGCTGTATTCTTAGAGCTTGTGCTGCCATAGCCATGCATTATGATTTCAAATATGAAAATACATTACTGGGAAAAACAGCTTTAGAACTGTATGCTCACTATATTTGACGTGTGAGTTTACAGCCTCTAGATTGTTAATTTAAATTCAAAGCAAGCTCATAGTGAAAGAAAATTCTGCCATCTGGTAGAAGTTAAAGCAGTCCCTAGTGTGAGTGGGCAGGTGCTGACATCCCAAAAGGACTGTCCCAAGGAGTACAAACTCTGGGTTTCTCAGCTGGGGTACAAAGTTTGAGCAGGCCAAACACCAGGCTGCTTACTCCACTTGTGGAAGTGCCTATGAGAGTAGGAGTGTGCAAAAGCAGAGCAGGTAAACAGAGAGTTTCAGCCTCCTCAATGTACTTCACTGAAATTCAAACGGATGTTGAAAGGGGAGGAAAACTCTCTGTTGATGAGATACAGATACAGGCTGCCTGGTGTCAGTGCCAGTGACAATCACATTGGGCTGACAGCACTGATATCTGAAGAGCTGATCTCTTCCCAGACAAACCCTGTGCTTACTTTCCAAAATAATCATACTGAATGAAAAACATGCTGAATAAGTTGTACAGAAGGAGACTCCAAAATATTGTCTATGTTTTTGAGATCCAAGCAAGATAAAATAGACAGACAAGCACTAATTAAATCGTGAAAGCATTAGGTAAGTGCAATCCAGTGCACTGGCTCTTGTCCTTCTAAAAAGCAAGGTCTGATGGTGTTGCCTTCATGAATTACTCTTCATCTGATCCTCACTACAGCTTTGGCTAAAGAGAGACAGCAAGGACACTCACATCTGTCATGTCCAGATATTGCACTGCAAAAACTATTCATGCTAAAAGCATCTCTCCAAGACCACATAGCACTTTTCAATATAAACAACAAGATCAAGGAACTCAGGAAGTCAAGCATCCAGTTTCTCTTACAAAAATGGCTGGTTAGCTCCCACTAACATAGGAGCCTGGGTTTTTGCAGTTTGTGATAGAGTTCTGGTTTACCATTTCAGGGATGTTTAAAGTCCATTAACAAACCAGGCAATATACCCCCTTTGGATTTCTTAGGATATGGGCACCTAAGTCCTTTGGGTTCTTTCACTGCAGGGTAATCTGGTAACAGAGCAGCTTACTGACTTGCCACTAGGCATATGTATGTACACCACATGCTTTAGGTGTTATATAATTTACATGCATAAAATACTCTTTTCTCTCAACTGTACAGAACAATATGCACAGGTTTCATAATTACCATGCAGTGCAGGCTGTCGTGGGACAACACAAACTGTATAGGCTGCACAGCTCTCCTGCCAACACAACGCACAGGAAAAATTTGTATTTCTGTCTTTAGAGATGACTGATTTTGAAAAACAAACCAACAATCTAAGATCCTGCTCCATAAGGGCTTCTACACTAAAACCTGGATTGTACTAACATATGTTTTGTATGTAAAGTGTGACAAAGATGTAGTCAGCAGAAACTGAATTCAGAATTAAATACTTTGGGGAACTTTCCTGATGTGGTTGGGAAAGAACACTAACTGGAGAAAGAGCACTGGATGCATATTTATTCAGAGGTCAAGAACATGGATCAATTCAATGTTCTGCCTTCTAATGCACAGAGAGAACAAGACATTGCTGGTAGGAGAAATAGTTTCTGTACTGTACATCTGTTTATAGTATCTTTGCTGCAGCCTTTTTTGTTCTTTATGACAGGGTTTAGAGGATTATAATACTGTTTTCAATTATTCTGGTAGATGCTAAGTCTGCTCAGAGAGTGATAGGTTCTTTGCAAGAATTAGGAAAACGTTGCCCTTTCATTTATATCAAACCACTCCATAAACATCCTTTTGAAAGATTAGGCAATTCTGGAGACTTTTACAAACAATCCAAACAACATATTTAATTGACTGAAATGGGCCTGAGAAATTTGATGATTTTCTGGTGCTTAAGTTTGATAGTGTTTATAGATGCATTACAAGGGAAAGTAATTCACTCTCTTCAGAAGACTGGTTTCGTTAGTTTGAACTGTGATTATAAACCTGCCATTGAAACTGCAGCCAGTTCAGTGGTATCTGTAACTTGCCCTCATGCACACAGTCTGTTTTATTTGCCAGCTCTGAGATGAGGAAAGGACATTTGCTTTGGAGCAGTGTAAATGGAGCAGCTCAACTTACATTACAGAGAGGGTCACAATCTGGGCAGCTGTGTGTACAACCCAGAGATGCTGTAGTTAGTGCTGTGCTGCAGGATGAGTCCTTTCCCAGGAAGCCAAGTATTTCATTGCCTTTCTCCACTTATTAATGAGCCTTGTATTTCCTACTGGAAGAACACAGAGGGAAATGTGATCATCTGACAAGTTACACCTTCAAGGAGTTAGCAACTGTAGAAAAGTTTTTGCTTAAGGAAAGTTTCTCCCTGGGCCTCTTCAGGGATGACAGTTTCGATGATGCACTTAAAAAGGCTGAAAATGCCTCTGTGACAGGAAACCACATATTTAAAGAAAATAAACAAAAATCACTGAGACCTGCCTTACAATAAATCCAAACCAAGCAAGTTCCTTGGGAGTTCTAGTTCTTGATGCCCCAGCTATGCTCACAGATCATCTTCAGTGTGACACCTCAGCAGCCATTCCCATTTATGTCTGACCAGGAGACAAAACCCTGGCCACAGTTTTCAAAACAGATAGAACATTTAATCTAAATGTTGTATCTTCTAAGGCTCTGCAGTTGCATTTCAAGAGAAAAAAAGTTATGGAAGTTCATTGAGTAAAATAAAGTTACATTGGTACAAAGGTGAGTACAAAGCTCACTCTATTAAAAGCCCAAAGCCAGATAGATACTTACAAAGGCAGCTATGAATCCACTTCATCATAGAACCATTATATCTCTGTATGTTCAGTCTGGACTTCATTTTTCCCACTTGCTCCCTCCCACACACTATGGTGGATTAGTAGGAAGCACAGACAGGATACTTTTCCCACTCAACTAAAGGTGTAGAAAGCCACACAAATAATAATAATTTAATCACAAGAGAAATGAAGAAAATTTCCTTGTTTCTTTTTTTTACTGTACTTGTGTCTAATTACTAAAAACTATTTCAATATTGAGAAACCCTTTGAGGAGGAAGGAAACAAAAAAAAAGAAAAAAGAAGACGGAAGAAAAAAACCTCTAGGAGCAGTAATGCAAAATCCCATTGCTCTGCCCAACTATATGGCTGCATTTCTGGTTAGAAGAGCTCAACAATTTGCTATTAAAAACAATTTTTAAAATCCTGGATTTCTAGCAGTATACACTGCTTTTGGTACTCCTGAAATGTATTTCTTTGCATTTTTTCCATGTACTCTATTTCACAGCAGGTTTTCCTCCTCCTTTCCCTCTCTGCATTTGGAACTTTGGCCCTCCACCCATTTAAAGGAAGAGGCCTCTTGCTGCTCTCTCACAGGCACTGATTTGCTCCCTGAGTATTTAAAAAGCCCTGATAAAGGACTAAAGGATCTAGGAAATGACCCTGACATTTAGAACTAAAGAAATTCTTGATAGCCCCATTCAGCCTCAGCATAGTTTCACTGACTTTGGATGACTCACGTTTGGGATACATTTGGTGCTCCGTGTTACAACTGTAGAGTTGATCTAGTGATACATAATAAGCAAAGACATCTGAGGGAGTTCAGCATCTCTAAGGATTTTTAGATCTGTACCTTTCCTCCCCTAAGAGTTAAATGAATAATGAAATCTTCTGCAGTGAGAGAACAGCTGAACTTAATTCAGAGGAAATTTCTCAAAAACCTGCCTGGGTGCCTAGCAAATGTACCTGTCAAAAAGTCTTGCTCCTTCCCAGGTATTTGTTTTAGAAATTCCCTACCTATAGGCTTAAAGAGTGGATTGGGATAGATTTATGCTTTAAGCAGGTTTTCATTTTGTACATTCCAAAATTATGCTTTTTGTTAGCATAAATGTGACAGCCTTTTAAAGACTGAAATTCTATTTAACAAAGTGAATTTCAAACTAATAACTCCTCAGATAACACAATACAAACTTCTGAAGATCAGCACAGTTTCTTTGATCAGTTAATCCTGTCTTCTTTACAATAGAAACTGTCAAATTATATTGTATCTGTAGACTGCTCCAGCAGCAGATTGGATGCTTCCATTCTCAGTTTTCAAGTGTTCTGGACAGATGACAGAATTACCTGGATATCTGGTTACACAAACCATACCTCAGGAGAAAATTACATACTTTGCAATTTAGAAAGGACCAAGTTAAACTCTAGTGTCATTCATTATAAGCACTAAGTTGACCTAATACATACGTTAGAATTCTTCTGGTCTATCTTTGGCAGAAATATGAATTCTTACCTTTAATAATCATTACAGTATAGATGAATTCTTGATAACTGGAGGCTACCAGAATTACTGAAACTAGCATCAGAATTTTTAAGACACGCTGATTTTAATTCTTCAGGAATTACAGTGCATATGTAGACACTGTTTTAAAACACAGCAGCAACAGCAAAAAGACACTTCTAATAGTGTATCATTTTAATTTGATTATTCACACTATAAAGAGATGACCTAAATATAGGACATTGATGTGTTTGGTTTGAAGGTGTATCTTCTGAGCAAGAGAGTAAGTACAGAATTACCAAAGCTGAATCCTCCTATTAAACTTATTCCACTGTCATTCCCCAGTGCCTTTAAAGTTTCAGAGATTATTTTCAAGCTACTGTTTACTTTTGTATTCTCGTCAGTCAATCTACAGTAGGAAAACAAATTGGGTAGACTAGTTCTAAACAGACTGCCAATAAAAAATTTAAGCACCACTATCTAGAAGTAGAGTTTAAACAGAATTTTAAACTAAATCAAAATGTCAGAGTAAGGGACCATCAATGTAACAGGCTCTGATGTGCTGCACTTTACCTAAGATATTGCAAAAGAACTTCCTCCTTCCTGAATTTGAGAAACAGTTATTTAAATGTTGAGTCCTTTGTTCAATGGCTTGATGCTCAGTGGCCTATGGAACATATAAAAAGTATCATGCCATTGCCTGTGCTCTGAATAGTTGCCTCTAGCATAAAACTTAAGCAAAGAAAATGGATTTAAGAAAAAAGGACATGATGAGCAGGGAAAGCCTCGAATTTCACTGTATGTGTAACTTGGCAGAGTGTCTGGGAAGGGTACTTTCTTCTTATTGTCAGTACTTTCTTTTAAACCTGGCATTTTGGGCCTTGTGTCTGAGGTTTGTCTACACAGGAAATTTCCTGTCAGTCACAACTATATTCTGCCAATTCTGTTATGCTGTTCTGGTCTAACTCCCAGTATAAATATAGCATACAAAAGGAATTTTATCCTTTTTTTTTCCAGGTTAAATGATTCCAGTCTGGACAAATCACTTTTCTTTTGGAATTCAGTTTCTAGATGGAAAAGTATACAGGGTAATAATTTCACTGCGTGTACAGTTAAAATATATGGTTCCCAAGGAACTTCAACATTTGTACAAAGTGTCAGTGCCAGCTCTATGAAAACCAACAGCAGATCAAACAACACAGATAAAACAGGCTGGGGGAAAAGGCTGCTTCAGGTATGGCTTTAAGACCAAAAGGCAGGGATGTGAGTACTATGAATCTCTCCGTGCTATAAAGCACTCAGTGGTGTTCCAGCTGAGTTGAAAAATAAAAAGAAAAGCACTGGGCTTCACAGAACACTCAGCAATGTTTGTTTTGTCTGCCAAGTCTATTCCTCTTCCTTCAATGGAGTGCTTGTGGTTTGGGAATGACTTTTTAGCTCGTTCTGTCTGTCTCCATCTGAGGCCCTGAACTCGAATTTCTGAAGTGCCATATAAGCTGAAAGTTTGTACTTCTGTTCTCCAGCCTTCAGCAAACATGGGAGTGTTTGTGTCTCAGTATTTATGCCATTTCAGCAAGTACTCAGAGAATGAGAACATCAACTCTTCCATATAAATGCAGAAATTGAGAAAACAAAGTTTAATTTTGAAAACACAAACATACAAAGAAAAGCAAGCCACTCAGCAATACTGAAGCCTCCCACTAATTGGAACCATTCCTTTCTGTGCTATTTATCAGCTGCAGATCCCATTTCCTACTGCACCACCTGCAGTCAGCACCACCGAGATCAGTTTCAAGTTTCTCAAATCTCATAGTGCCAAGAACAACCACGTTATCCAGACACTTTTCTGGAGTTCATGAACAGCCTTTCCCAGTGTGTTAAACGCTGCCTGTACTTTGGCTTGAAGAAGAAATGGGGGAGAAGAGGAAACAAAGACATTGCAAGAGCTGTCAGACTCAAATTCAAATGGATTTGGTGGGAGGCACTGCAGGCAGCCTATCAGCTGCCAAATAACCACAACCCAGGGACTCCATTTTCCCTTATCAGGATGGAAGCAGCTAAGGAACTATGAGAACACAGAGCCTCACAAGGGCAACAGCAGGTAGAAAGGCAGCCTTGGCAAGTAAGAAGAATATTTTTATATCTTTTTAGAACATTTTTCACTTAGTAATGCAAAAAAAAAAAAAACAAAAAAAAAAACAAAAAAAAAAAAAACAACAAACAAATTATCCTTTAACCTGCTTCAAAGCGTTCATGGTTTGGACGAAGGCAGAAGATTGAAAAGAAATCCCATGACATGCCACCTTCCATACTGGCTATTACCATTGCTTACACAGAATAGATCTCTCTCAAAATGCATTTTATCAGGAATATCAGTACAACTCACTAGGCAACAGACCTCAGAATTACAGAGATTTGTCAAAATGCTCTCCTTCTCCATCCTAGTGGAGGAAAAGCAGGGAAAACCTTTAGCCACCTAAAATTTAATGACAATACAATTAGTTTTGACAATGCCTTTTGACAATGCAATTATTTTTTTAATATGCAGTAAGAAACACCAGGATTCAGAACAATTTTTTGCAAAACTAAATGAAATTTGCAATGAAATTTGATCAGCCTAATTCTGATCATCTGATTATTCAAAGTATATTTTGAAACATTTTTTCCTTAGAGAGAAGATTTGTTCCAACCAGAGGCACACCACCCATGTCTACACAGAGGGAAGAAAGTTCTAAGAAAGCAGGTAACACAGATCTGCTTGGGCCACAGATCCTCTTGCTCTTTAATAATCCTCTGAAGGACAAATTAAGTTATGATTCTTTCTGTCCAGAACCAAATGGGACAGGAAAAAAGAAAATTCACTGCTGCTGTTGCCTATTTTTGTTCTTGTTCTCAGGAAGGTAACATAATTGCTCATTTTTTTCCTTACTTCTTGTGTAGCGTATAGTCAGCTACATTAAGAAATACAACTCTTTTCTCTGTCATCTTTAATGTTTGTGGACCCACAGTATGTGGCAAGTTATTATCCATACTGGAGGGCATACCTGTTGTTTTATCCCAACAGAACACAGCACTGGAATCTGACTCCTAAAGTAAAGATATAAGTGCTTAAACATTACATACAACTGAAGAAGTTTTACAAACAGCTTCTCCAACAAGCAAACACAATAAAGACCAAATAAAATATTATGTCACATGCCAGGTCCTTCAGAATATTTAAAAGGATTTTGAAGCCTTAAACAGGAAAAAACACCATGTCTGTTTTCATCACAGTAATGGTACTAAAACATTACATTTGAAACTTATAAAATCAAACTATCACAGTCTGTATTTCTACTTACTTTGTATCAGTGTTTTGTAGCACTGCACAATCGGGTGATACTCATCTGTCTTACTAAATAACTTTTTCTCTCTTCCAAATATGCTTTAGCTGCTTAAAAAAACTAATACGAAAAGCAATTCATGCCTTCCAGAAAAAAAGATGTAAATATTTACAAGACACAGGAAAAGGACAGAAAAGGAATAACAATTTAAGTAATCAAGTCCAATGGTGCAGTATTTTGGCAACATAGGACCAGCTCTGTGGGCAGTGCTGTGTGAGATGCAGCCTGGTCACACAGACCCCAAGACATTCACTTAGGTCAGGTCCTTACCTCACCATGTTCCAAAATATCCTCTTCATTGGGATTTATTATCGACTATATCCCTCATGTTCTCTGCTCAGGTCTCTCATTCTAATCCTCCAGCATCATCTAGTTTGTGATGTTCTTTTGTAAGGAATAATTGGGTGCACAAAGTCCCTTTTCAAGTAACCAACCCTACACAAAAGTCAGCCTTTATTCAGAATTTAGTATTAATGTCACTGTTAAGACATGGACAACATACCTACTTGCAGTTTTTATTTATATGGATTTGATTTACTACATTGCTTCTTGAGAAACACTAAGATAAGGCTTTGAAACCCCTTCTAAAATAGCTAGCTGTTAGTAGTAGTATTATCTAGCAGAGATGACATTGAAAACTCCCTGTGTTTAGGCTATGATTCAAGAAAATCAGCAGATCTGTGAATTTCTCACATTTGTTACATTCTCTAAATTTAACTCATTAAGCACACTACAGAAAGAATTCACAGTACTGTGAGAGCACAAGTAACTCTTCACAGATCACATTCAGCCCCAGGGAACAAGGCAGAGGGACAGATTGATGAAAGATCTGCTGTTCAGTTCAGGTGAACCCCTGGCCCCTTTATCAATCCAAAACAGGCTCGAGATTCAAGTGCCATCCTTCTCAGCCTCCTTCCATCAGGACAGCTCGTATGTCAGTGATAGAAATTTGCTACTAATTTGTTTCTCAGTTATTTCATAATTTGAGCAAATCACATCTATGAAATAATTTTTTTTCTTTTTTTTTTTTTTTTTCCCCATTTCCCTCTTGCTGTTTTTATGCACTGATTCTGTTCTCCAGTCCCAATGGCACAGGTCAGTGTCTGGCCTCTATTCCTGCCTCTTGCAGAAGGGTGAACACAGCAGCAGCCCAGGCTTCCATAGTGCAGCCACTCAACATAATGGTCTCACCTTCAGAAGAAGGATTTGTTCATATAAATGCTGGCATACCAAGAAATTGCCTTCATTTTGTAGATCAGCCTTCATGTAGAAATATGCTTATTTTAGTTTACAAGCAAGGTTAAGCAAGTATATTTTAAATAAAATGAAGCATTTATATGAACTGTATGGGAACTTAACCCTAGAGTGCTCTAAAGCCTTTCATTCATTTCCCTCTGTGGTGTGTATTTAATACTTGAAGTATTCTGATACCTCAATGCTTTGCAGAAAAATTATTTCCTTCAAAAAGCTTTTTCAACAACCAGGTTAGAAAATGCATAGCGTGAGACAGATTCAAACCATAACTTAAACAATATTTCTAAGGCAAAACCTTAGACGTCACTAGGAGAGTAGACAACACCACTATTTTGTTCATTACCAATTTACTTAAGATTTCTGTAAATGTTAATAACCATTAATATGCTTTGCATGCAGAATTCTGTATAACAGTCTTGCTATCATCATCAACATTAGTAAGAAGGCAGCTAGTATTAGAACTACTGAGATTCACTTACCAGTCCTTACAAGCACCTCTAATGTCACAACAAGAGCAGTACGATTGACATTAACAAGTCCATCCACATGCACACAATTAAATATCCAGGTATTTGTTAGTTGCAGGTAGGGTACAGTGAGGTTTGGACTACATTTAACTTCTGGTGAGCCAAAGGTTTGATACTCTTCAACTCAACAATGTAAATCAGTCTGTGAAGCACTTGAGCTTTAATTCATTTCAATTCAACAGAATTCTTTCCAGTTATTTCACTTGACCCTGTATCAATAATGTAACATTTCACTTTAATCTAGAATTGTTTCTGAAAAACTTGATAATGATTTAAGGTACAATCTGTCTGAATTTTTTTGAAATGTGATAAATAGTAGCTCAAAGGCAGACATCTCTAAAACTACCAAGGCTGTCACAAAACCCAGACAGCTTATTCTCTTTTCTGTATTGCACCATACAGTGGGCTTCGAAGCAATCTGTATTTATTTGCTTGGTCTTTTTCCATAAGAAAAGTAACAAATTATTATAATACATATTTAATATATTATTAAACTGTATGTCACCCACTCTGAGATGTAAAGATCAAATTTTGTCTTGTCAAGAGGCATAAACTCAGTCAAGTATTAACAGCTGAATTACTTCCAGCAATAAGATACTAAGGCCAAGCAAAATGTCCAAGGTCACTACACTCCAGATGGTACACTAATATATTTACAGGACTGATGCCTCCTGGCATTTTCAATTTCATATGTTGGGTTGGTTTTGGAACCAATCAAATTGAGGGGCTAGCAGCTGCAATTTGCCCACAAAATTAAATTTAAAGGATTATAACTGCAGTTTTAAGCAGTGATCTGACTACACTGATGTGAAGCCACTATTCCCAGCTCTTGATTTTCACTGAATGATAATGACAGCGTATCATAAATTCAATCAGGACAAAACAGACTGGTCGTCCATAGAGGTTTCTTTTTTCCATGCTCCCAGCCATTGATTTAAGCCTTAGGTAACAGACAACAATCAGGAAGATTGCTAAAGGACCCTATATGAAATAACTTCTTATACAGGTGCCTGAAATATTCTGCATTCCTTCACATTAGGCAGATTTTAAATGACAGGGTTTTTCATATGGCCAATTATGCTCAAGCAGTGCATACACACATTTGATGATACACATTGATGTTCCTACCTACCTACAGGTGTGGAATATGGAAACACAAACTTAAAACCGTATAACAACATTTTTTGCATTTGTGCACAACTGAATGCACTCTTTTCTAACTGCTTTACCAGAATCTTAAAGATCTTTTGCCAACACAGCCAAAAACTCCTCCAAGCCTGTGAGTCACAGACCGCAGTGCCCAACTTTGCATCCATACAACCTTAGTGTACCTACAATAACAGCATTCTGGGAGCAGTAGTTCTGGGAAGGGATGGGTACTTATCCCAACATTAGCCTGAGTAGCCTGCTCAGGTTGAAGTTGACTTGTGCAGCAGGAAGAGCTCAGAGGGGTTCTAAGGTGCCCTACCCTATAGCATACTGTCATGAGCTAGCAGGATGAAGAGAATTAATTATCTAACACAAAAAACAAACACTTCCAGGTCTCTAAAAGTAAACAATAGAAGATGCATCCCCAGGCTTCATTACTGGAGCTGAGCAGTGCAGCATGATTTTTTGTATACATACACACAAACACACACACACACACACACACACACACATATACACACTTGCACATAAAATGTGTGTACATACATATATATTCGAGTATGTTACTGCCAAATTTCAAGTTGGAAAACCACTGTTCTCACTTTATTCTTGGGCTTCCTTAGGCAGTAAATTCCTTGGCTGCTTATCTTTAAGCACCTAGATTTTGATCTTTAGTTTAGGGTCTCAACTGTTTATATAGGCAGCAAGCAGGGGAAGGCAGTAAGACTGTCAGACAACATGACTTCAGAAGTAAAAGGTACAGAACAAGAACTTTGCTATTCAGGCTGTCACAACCTTTCTCAACAGCTACCTGAAGTCTCCACTGATGATCTCTACTGGGAAGTTCGTTGCTTCAGGAATTGTCAGTCCTTCAACAAGTTTCTGAATTACTTTTGGGAACCAAGGCAGCATATGCCAAGGCAAACTTCCTTTACCCACTGGGATCATTCAAAGCAACCACTACATATCCTGTGTTGATATGCAACCAAGTTGTTCCAAAAGATTTACCAGTAAATCAAGTAAAATGCAATTTAAAACATCCATTTCTTCCAGGATACTCTATATGGGGTTTGCACTAAAATATGGACATTTAAGATAGCATTCTTCCTATCTATCCTTGTAAAAGTACTCACATTTTGCTTCATTTGGCTTTCATCTATATCACTGTGGGTCTTACATCTGTCTGATGTTTCTGACCTCAATCAGTTCCAGCTTAAAGCTTTTACTACTGCATTAGCAAATCCATGACCAAAGTTAGTTTTCCCTTTAAATTTTTATCTTGATGAAACTCTTAACAATTGCAACATGATATTGACAATCTAAATATTCAACCTTCATAATTAAGTTATCAAGAGTGTTTTATTTATACTCCCATGTATGTATACACAAATACATATAGTAAAAACCAGAAATTACTTTTAAGGTTTTTGTCACGTATACAGCTCCTGAGAAGCTTCAGAAGTACTAAAAAAGAAATTAAAAAAAAAAAATAATTTAAAAATACATGTGCTCATGGTACTGGTTGAATCAGGATCTACAACATCCAATGGTGCAAAGAAAACGGAGGCATCAGGATTTATTTTTCTTTCAGAAAAGGCTGCCAAGATTTTGGAGAGGGAGATGTACTGAGCAACCAGTAATTAGGCAGTTTACAATAGGTACCTCCTTAGGCAGAAAATCCTAGTAATTTTTCAATTCGATTTTTTAGTCTTGGGTAGAAACAAAACACACGATTATTTCACTGAGAAATACTTAATGAAATTAAGCATTCAGTAGTGATGTATCTCTGCCCTCCTGCTCCTGAAAACAGAGAGTAATCTGCCAAAAAACTCAAATGTCATTCAACAATATAAGACTTCTCTTGTCAGAAATCTCTCTAACAGCACCTCAAGAGAAACAAACATTGTACCCGACAGAAGACACAGCATTTGTTTTCACCTCGGAAGGTCACCACCACCACCACCAGTCAAAGAATCATGGAGTCATGGAATCATAGAATCAGCCGGGTTGGAAAGGAGCTCTGAATCATCAGCCCTTGATCTACTACCATCGTGGTTCCTAGACCATGGCACTGTGTGCCACATCGGTCTCTTCATAAAAACCTACAGGGATGGAGAATCCACCACCTCCCTGGGCAGCCCATTCCAATGCCTGATCACCCTCTTTGTGAAGAATTTCTTCCTAATATCCAACTTAAACCTCCCCTGGTAGAGCTTAAGTCCATGACCTCTTGGCTTACTGAGAGCTGCCTGGGAGAAGACACCGACCCGCCCCGGCTCCAACCTCCTTTCAGGGAGTTGTAGAGAGTGATGAGGTCTCCCCTGAGCCTCCCCTTCTCCAGACTGAACACCCCCAGCTCCCTCAGCCCTTCCTCACAGGATTTGTGCTGGAGTCCCTTCACCAACCTCATTGCTCTTCTCTGGACCTGCTCCAGCACCTCAATCTCCTTCCTGAACCAGGGGGCCCAGAACTGGACACGACTCAAGGTGTGGCCTCACCAGTGCTGAGTACAGGGGAAGAATCCCTTCCCTGGACCTGTTGGACACACTGTTCCTGATCCAGGCCAGGATGCCATTGGCCTTCTTGGCCACCTGGGCACACTGCTGGCTCCTGTTCAGCTTCCTGTCGACCCAAACTCCCAGGTCCCTTTCTGCCTGGCTGCTCTCAGCCACTCAGTGCTGAGGCGCAGGGGCCTCAGGAGGTTTTGGCGGGAAGGGGGCAGCGGCGCCGTCCCTGAGGTGAGCCCACAGCTCAGGTCAGAGCAAAGCCTCCCCAGGGAGCATGCACAGCACCCTCAGGCACTTTAAATGCATTAGTTACTTCCATTTTATATTTTCCCCTGTGGCAAGAGCAACAGGCACATCAAAGCAGGTAACATCTCTCTTTCAGAGTGGAGTTATAAAACAAACAACTCAGAAATGGTTATGTTCTCAGAGATTAAAAAAATGCTGGGTGACAAATGAATTGCTCAAAGTGATAAAATGACATGTTTTCACAATTTTTTTGTAGTGAGGAACAGGAGGCACAAACCTGACAAGACTGGAGCATTGGCAGCACTTATATAAGCCTGTGATACGTCTTGGCCCATTTGTATAAATGGCTCTCATGGAGATACTCTGTTCTGGAATGCAGAAAGCTGAAATCCAGCCATCTTCCACTTGCCACTGCAGCACCCTTAATTCCCAAATTTGGTTTCAAAGTGAAATATAATCTGCAGCTGTTGTGAAGAGAAGGCATTGATTATATTTTTAATGCCTCTAGTATAGTACTCATTTAGGAATTCCAATGCATTCTTCAAGAAGGTGGAATATTGAGCTTTGGCTTTCCCTGTATTTAAAATTAAAAGCTATGTTGTCCAAGGCTCAGTGGATACATGGATTTGACTAAGATTTGAGGTCTCCATCTAACAGACACTGCAGTAGCTGGCTAAACATAAGGATGCATGTGGGATGCGTCACTGCATGGAACAGATCTCATGACCTCCAGGTAGGAAAGGCTGAGGAATAACAACTGGAAAATAAGAGGTTGCAAATGTTTCTTTCCAAACAAGGGGTGGGGCACCAGAGATTCAGATAGAGAACTATTCTTGACCTGCTTGATTAACAAAGGCACATCTCTGTTCAGACCTGTGCATAATCGATGAACTTGCAGTGATAAAGTTGAGATGTCCAAACCAACTTTGCTAGCTCTATAGTAAGCCTTTGATAAAGGAGAGGTCTACCAGCTTATCCTGCTAACCACAGTACTGGAGCTTCCACATCCAGAAAACTTCAAAGCCTCATTTTATATTTGCAGGGAATGTGTTTGTGTCCACCTCACAAAACTAAGCAGCATGGTTCAAAGGATGAAAGCCAGGAAATAGTAAGTAATATATATTAAAACAATGCATTAAAATACAAAAATATTGCAGAACTTTATACTAGATTAGAGGAAAATGGCATCAAAGAATTGTTCCTTGGTATTTTTCTATAAATTATTCACTTGTTTCTTGCACGCTAAAGGGTCCATTGTCATGCAGATGCTGTGGGAGTCTTTTGTCCATCTTAGTCAAATATAAGAGAGCAGCTGAAAGGAAACCCAGAAAATTTTGGGTTGCAAGGCCAATATTCAATTATTATCTCCTTTTCAGCATATTTCCCACCTTTCCCAGCCCCTGGCAATGATAGACTCCCCCACAAGAATCAACTGTGTTAAGTTACTTTCTCTGTGCAAATTAAGGAGAATTTTAATGTGTGTGCTTAATCACAAGCAACTTAATCTGCTAATTCTCCTCCTCTCACTGCTTGCAGAAGGGTCTGAGGTCCATCCCACCGCAGCCTACACAATTTGCATTTTGTTCAGTGTAGGTGAAACTCAATAAATATTGTAGCTTGAAGTACAACCAGGGCTACAGATCCCAGAGTAAATCTCAAAAACACTCACAGTTACGTTGTTCACAGTGAAACAAAATCTCACAGTACATTCATGCTGGGAGAGTTCAAATTAACACTGCCATTTAATGTATTACTGCCTGACAGGAATCTACAGGTACCATCTTTATAATAATTCCCAGTATCTCTGGATCTTACCCAGATCATGAAAATCAGCAAGGAAGAATTTAGGCTTTGACAGTTGTTCTTGTTTTTAAGTCCTTGCTTTGTTTCTGGATCGATGGACAGATAGCTGTAAACAGATTTTTGCAATGCTGTCTTAACACAATTACAGTACACAGAACTGATTGACTGTTTGTGAGATAGGCTATTTTGTAAAGGCAAGACCCTGAAAGCAGAATCTGAATCATACTTTGTGATGTTTGGATAGTAATGCAGAAAGCCAATCACTGCAAACTATCCCTTGAGAATTCAAAATGAACTACTGCATCACTTTTTAAGAGATTGTGCATTGGTGATAGTTCCTGCTTATAGAGGGGAAAAAAAAGGAGAAAAAAAAATATATTAAACTATATCATGCACTTAAAAATCTCAGGTTATGCTGCATTTTGTCTTATTATCTTAAAGTGAATGAGCCAGAAAAAAAAAGAAGTTAATGTTATATTTCGTAATATACTAATAACACTGTAAGACAAAATAAAGCTTGTTCCAGATTGTTCCAAGTCATCGATATTATTTTTTTTTAACAGAAAATCTCAAGGAGCAAATTTGTACACTGGTATTGAAGCTTTCAGCATTCAATCAAATCAGGATTGAATTTTTAAGCTTTCAGGAGTCTTTTACTAGATGACAACATAATATTAAAATTTATTTATATATATATTTATACACATTTAAAAATTACATATATATGTAGTAATGTACATATAAGATAGAAAAAAAAAAAACCATATAAATACAGGAATTTGAAGAACATGCCACCAAACTGACTTAAGAACTAATAAAACAGAAGTCGGTTGGCATTGTGACTCAGTGAGTTTCTTTGAATCAAATAACCTTTCAGTTTTAAAAATATGCTTTATGTACACCTACACAACTATGTGACACAACATGGAAAAGAGAAACTGATTTTAAGAGGACAGGGTTTGTATAATCCTGCCTCAGAGGATTTGTCCAAAGCTGAAACACTGTATTCCCACAGTACGTTTGTTTCTTGCATATCAGAAAACTGGTTTCATTATCAGTCAGTAAATTTGGTTCTTTAGATTGAAATTAATAACAACTATACATTATAAATATTTTCAATGACTCTCTAAATGAATAGCTGATATTCTTGGTGTCTATTCTACAGCAAGTGACAACTAAATACTAAAGCATTTACAAATACTCCTAGTGCCATTTTTATTTTGAGGGTATAGAAAGCTATTCAACAATGATGGCACTTAGGATTCCAAATAACTAGGTTTTGCACAAATACTTCTTTTTCTTTAAGATAAGAAGGAGAGAATCACAAACAATTACCTTAAATGTAAAATACAATAGAACAATGGGGTATTCTCTTCCTGTAGGGCTCTGAGGAATCTGTTTTGTTCGGAATTACAGAAATTATTAAATAAAGACATTATTTTCCATACACCAGCTGTCCTTTACCTTACCTAGAAATATTTTCCTGCAAATGCAGCAGTACAGTGGAAAGCCAAAACTCTCATCCCCTTCCCAAGTGAAATCTTAAGGGGAGGCAGGAGTGGCATGTACCAGGCAAACACACTGCACCCTGTATCACAAGTGGACAGGAGCTTGTGGGTATTTCTCTCAACAGAGCTGAGAGGCAGATACAACTGCTCTTAGATGACCAAAAGTGTTCTTCTGGTCACAGTCACAGTAAAAGGATATCCTCAGGCTGACAATGCAGCAGTTCTGGAGAGCCTATGCACATGCTGGATGTCAGCTGCACTTCTGATCTGGCATGACTATAACTCAAAAGATTTCAGCAGTACGATAGAAAGATCAACCCTTCACAAGTTATCTGAAGAGCTGCACTGGATGCAGCTTGCATGCTGCAGCCTGGGTGAGACCAATCCAGAGCAAAACAGATTTTAAAAAAAAGGATTTACAGTCGTCATTTAGGCTTTGCTATAGATTCCTAATCAATCCTTCCACTACTGCTAGTTGTCTTTTGCCCCAATTTATATGAAAAATAAAAGGTCAGTAAACAGGATGACTCTCATCCATGAAAGCATCATAGTTTCCTACTTTTAACTTTCCTTGGGATGACACTCATTCTGCATCAGACCACTCACTCACTTTGAGGAGCATTTTTACAAAGAGAAATTGAATCATTTCAGGAGCTCTCTTTGCACAGTGTAATGGATAAGCCAGAATAATGATGCATTCTTAGTAGGTTACTGAAGTTGCTTTTGCTGCTTATTTCAACTATTGGCCCTATGTACTGATGACCTGATAGCCTGCTTTTTCCAAAATGCTGCTGGGGAAGCATTACATCTATCACTTTATAGCAGCCTTCAGGTTAATGCACCTTGGGACACCTTACAATATTGAATAAAACAAAATGACAAAGTATATAAAGCAAGTTAAAAGTGCAGTCAAAGACATAAGACAGCTGCATAATTCCAAAAAACTGCTAGTTACTCTTTAGATCTTAACTATAAGAGTAACGAATTTATTTAATAAAAGCATGAAATTTTATATGACTGAGAGCCAGAAGAAGTCATCTAACTTGCATTTTCAAGGGTCTTTCTGAATGCTAAGAAAGAGCTGTCAGTGAAGAGGAAAGAAGTCTATAGTAATGAATAAAACTGAATGCCCCTGAGGAAGTTCATGAGAAATTACAGTAACAGTTCTCCAGAATCCTTTTCCCTCTTCATGATAAAAACCATCCCTATTTGAAAACTACCCGTTACCTTGGCAAGCTGAAATAGCAAAGCCTACTCATTATACAGCTCTTGATT
Source organism: Heliangelus exortis (assembly GCF_036169615.1). NCBI lineage: Eukaryota > Metazoa > Chordata > Aves > Apodiformes > Trochilidae > Heliangelus > Heliangelus exortis. The sequence continues at coordinate 7,402,527 of NC_092434.1, forward strand.
AAGAGTTATTTTGTTGTTGTTTTTTCAATAACTTATCTTTTACTATACTGTTAAGCACACTCACAAATGTCGATGCTATACACCTGATGTGCTTCTGGTTTTGCATTTCATTACACAATTCTGGATTTGATTTTTGGATGCTGCATGTTCAGTTGGAAAGAAACAACCAACCAAGAAAAGCACACACACTTTTGTTCTTGTTCCTGTCAGGCTGAGCAGATAACGTATCTTTTCCTGGGGTTACTTGTCATTTCTCTATAAATAACAAAGTGGGCATTTATATGAGATCCAGACTACACATATTACTGCTAGAAATAATCTTCAGTGTAATCCATACTACTAAACCCAGCAGGTTGTCTAGGATCTAAGACATTTGGATTTGAATCCAATGAATTAACAAAGCCCATAATCAGCTTTCAGCCTTGTATTAGTTTAAGCTGTCTATATGTACTTCCCTAATGTTACTGTGCTTTGCTGTGGCAGTCCCAGGCGTGGGTTCTCCTCCACCAAACTGACAATGGTAGGAACACATGCGAGGAGAGTTCCAAGGGGGAGAAGGGTTGATCTCAGTCCTTCCTCTTCCTCATGTATGCTATCCCCAGGGACTCACTCATTCTCATACATGAAAAATAAGGGTCCTATTGTACCAAAATGTGGGCAGGGATGGCTTCTTACCTCTGAGACTAAAATAAATTAAAAACGACATTTTATTTTGTGGATTACTTATCACTTCTGTTCAGCTGAAGACACAAAGGAAAAGATGAAGAGCAAAATTGTCCAGCTGGCTTAGTTTTGATGCCTGCTATGCTTCCCAAGTGTAAACTCTAGGGATACCTGAAAATATTTGACCAAAAATTATGTGTAACCTATTAATGAATTGAATCCACCCATGTAGAATTTCAAGTGCACAGAAGGGAGGCTGCAGAAACACTGCACACAGGCAACCTGCAAACACAACCATCCAACATCATGTTGCTTCACACCAAACACTGCTCCAAACGCCTGAGCTCTTCAGCACAGAAACTTCAGAAAAAATCATTTTGGGAGTCTGTGAGTCAAATGTCACAAAAAGAGAGAATTATAATAAAATTCTCATGTCAAACTTTCCAGATTTTTTTCCATACTTCAAGGGAAAGATCATCTAAACTAAATGATGCTCTTTCAGATTTGCTACTGCTCCCACTGTGTTCTCTGAATTCCTACACAAATCAGTTGCATTCATTTCATGTATCTGACACACTGACTTTATGCTGCATCATAAGGTTTACCAGATTTTGTATTTTATGTAGTCAGTAAACTATCATAGGCACAGAAGCCAAATAATATAGAAAGAAAGAAGTGAAATTATGTAAAGACCTTTTTCACAGTTTGATCTAAACCATGAACTTCCCTACATTTAAAGTCAAGCAACAGGCAAGTGCTGATGTGCACAGAAATGCTCTTAAAACTCTTTGAAAGGCAACAGAACACACAACACAAGGGCCTAAAAAGTTATTCTTAACCTCTTGAAAGAGTGAAGTCTAAATTTAACTTTGCAGGTTTTCGCACCAAGATGCAAATCTCTGTCTGACAGAGACACACATCTACTTTGCACAATACAGGCCATATGAAATATGTCACTTTTCTAAAAGATGTGCATGTCAAAAAAAAGTATGCTAAAGATATTAAATACTGATTCTGGATATCAGCTGCATAAATAATGTTTCAGAACCACAGAATCCAAATTAAGCCTTTTCTGCAATTAAAAATTAGCGTAAAAATTAATTTGAAGTAACAGCAAGCATGGAAATGGTGTGCTTTTGTGGAGATCTCTTTTTAAATCTAAAAAAAATTAAAATATTCGCAGCAACAACACAAAGGCTCTTGTTATTTCAGTTTTATGGACAGCAGATCCTCAGTTTGGTCTCCATGCACATCACTAGCTGGTTTCACACGTATCATTCTACTCCCTGTTCCCAGCTTGGCTTAGCTCTGACTGGGTCAGTTGATGTGTTGCTCACTTCTTACCAAGAGTTTACTCTAAATTCTATTAAATCACACTGTATTTTTATTCCTAAGCAGAGAAGAACTACAAATCATAAGGTTACAATGCTGGAGAATTTTTGAAAAGAAATTTATTTAGAATAAGCTCCACTTAATATATTCTATCACATGTATAAGACTTAATGTTATTAGGTACTGGGGAAGATTTTGACTTTCAACTCCCTGTGTCAGACACACACACAAAATAGATCTAATCAGAAAGAAATGACCAAAGGATGCACATTCTTTTTGTATATATATATATAATAGGAGAGAAAGCAGCACTTTAGTGCACTTTTTACTCATTTTAATCCCAAACTCTAATCACTAGACAATAACCATGCAGTATTAAAGTATAATTCTATATCCATCCCTTGAACCAAACATGAAGAACTAACACAGATAACACTTCAATGTCAAAGTAAAAGACTTTTTTGCTGTTGTTTGCTTTTGCTGGTGCTGTCAACAAAACAGACAATAATATAGTTTTTAGGCTTCACTGGGACCAGAAGGGACAACAAGCTCTATAACAATTGCCCACTACACTCACTTTCTAACCATTTGTAGTTTCTTTCATACTCTAATTTAGAGCTGTTACAAATCCTGTCACACTTGATGGGAAATGCGATAAAGTTGCAATATCAGCAGATTACACCATGAAATGGGTTGCTGTTTCACTGGGGGCCACTTTCCCTATCACCTTTGGGTTTCTTTCCTCCTCCAGTTCAGAGCTTCTCTTTCCTCTTTGCCCTCATTTCTTATGAAAAAGCAGGAGACAATTTGAGATGGGCACTTCCCTCATATATATTTTCCTTCTCCTGAAAATGAAAGGAACTGTTTGCAGTGTGCAAGAGATTTTCAGACATAACTTTTTCCTGTTCTGCTTAGGAAGAATATCACAAATGCAATCACACCCACATTGTGTTATTATAAGATCCCCAAGGGCAAAAAGACACTGTAAAATAGAAAATGCTTCCAGGTATTAATCAATGCAAAAGTAATTATCTGGATTCCAAAGGTTTTTGCACCAGTAGATATGCATATGCCATTACTGTATATACAAATTATGCATGCAAATAAGTTGTGATTATTTCCATGCACAGTTATCCTATCTGCACCTGCAAGCACAATATTTGCATATATGAATTAAGTTGGTGTAAATTTTTTGTTTGGTTGGTGTTTGTTTTTTAAAACCGCATCTTCCATGTTTATTTAAATTTTGTTGTATACCCAAAGTTTTGATTATTACTAGCATACTCTCACAGAACTGGTAATAAACCAGTGTAAATGCGTAAATACCATGTGTACCATGTGTAAATAGTCTGCCTACACCTCCTTCAAGAAATGGAACATGATACCAATAGTTAAAAACTGAAAGAGCAAGCAAGACACTGAGTCATAGTAGCTCTACCACTTAAAACTAAATAAAAAACGAACAAACAAACAAAAAACCCAAAAACAAACAAAAAACCCAAACAAAATTTAAATATGGGGGAAATTAAGCATTACACCTTTTGAAATCTTGGAAATATAATATTCAGGAGCATATCAGGTATCTTGCTGATTCACATAATAAGGGATCTCCTCTGGTAGGTGATTTTGACCAAGGACCAGCAAGTCCACTCCACACACACCTATGAGCCATGCTCTACAAGCAGGAAGCCCATTCAGCTTGGTTCAGGCTTTTCCCATGCAACTGTTTTACAACAAATGATTATTTGAGAATTAATTCTATAAGGCTACATACAGTGCTAAAGTAAATAATTTCAGTGCTCTGCTTTTTTACAAATAATGGATCACTCAACCATCGCTTGGAACAGGAATAATGATTTGTGGAAATCCAACCCATATGGTCATTAGTTTATTATGAAACAGCTTATTTCATACTTGCAATGTAACTCATGGAACTGAAGAAAAACCCTCAAGTACAATAAGCAGATTATAAAGCATTGCATCAGAGCCTGGATCTTCAGTTCATTAGAAGTAAAAATTCAGTCCCATTAGCTCCTTCCTTGAAGATGCTCTCTTTTACACTAACCATGTTTAGCAGCAGTTTGCTCCAGATGACCTTAATTTAATCTATTTTTCACAGAAGGATTGCTTCAGGGTTAGAACATTTTTGTTGCTAACCGCTGCACATGTTCCAGTATTTGGCCCTACAGATCTTGGATCTTTCTGAGAACATTTGCTTTGCAAAAACACCATGGGAGTTATCATTTTTCAAAACATAAGATAATTGATTTGCAATTATCAACAGGGAGAAAGACCATTGCTTGCTAACCTAATTGTAAAATATATTGTTCCTTTCAAGTCTTAATGTATTGCCTCAAGTGATCACCACTTAGGCACCAACAGGCTAGAGTAAATAGAGTGACAGCAGGAAGTCAGAGAGATAGTATTACCCAGTTCTTGCTGTAAGGAATGATGTTCTCTTTCTGACTATTGTTCAGTCCATTAATGTAATTTTCAAGGGGCTTTCCCCCAGTGGGATGCAGACCAGGTGCTATGAAGCAAGATCAGACTTTGTAATATAATTTACCTTGCTGGAAATTTTGTGCCATATGCTTAGTTAAATGTGGAGTCTAATAATGCACTTTCCACGTACCCACGGGTGCACTCCCATATGCATCTGGCACCCCCACACACTATGGCCCTTGCTGTAGAAACTTCTGTACTCAGAATCAATACTGAGCTATCTATTAGTCTGAATCTTGCTTTTCTGACGGTCCCTGTTGAGCACTTTGTGATTCTTAAAGCAACACTAATCTGAGAGTGGCAATTTCCTCACAGATAAGAATCTGTCAGCATGGAATTGCAGTTAAACTTCAATACCTGTCTTTGTCACTAACAAACATAGAGACCTTAAAAAAACCCAACCAAACAAAACAGAAAAACAAACAAACAATTAGTCGCCTTGAGGGTGGTGGTAGCTGGGGTATACCTTAAGCTACTTAAAGTCAAAAGAGAACCCATGCTTCAGTAGTCTTAGGAGCAGTTCCTTAGGGCATGGCTCATACTTATACGGGTTCCCTGTTTGATCAGGAAAAGGATGTCATTAAAAAGCAGGAAAATGTATGCTTTATTTGTAGCTTCTAGTCTGTTTTCCTAATATGTCCATTCCTTACTCTTCTAGCCTTCATTTTTCATATCAGCTAACATGTCTAATGGGCCTTTCTTCCTATTTTAGGTTCTTAAGAGGGTTACATGAAGATTTCAGGCTGTTCTCATGTAGCATTTTTTCAACACTGCTCAATGCTAAGATCAACTTCTCTGGATTCTTCCCCAAAGACAACTTGTTTGTATTGACATGGATTATCAATATAGTATTTTATGAAGAGACAGTTTTGTTTTAAAATCCAGTTCTCGTGACATCCTAAAATAAACACAGCTACTTGATTTATAGGAATTAGAGCTTCATTAAACATGTATAGACTAGTTTCTTGTTAAGAAATTAAAAATTAAGAAAAGTTAAATTAAATTCATAAATAATTCTTACAAGGCAATCTTATATTAATAGTTACGTTGTTGATATGAAGTCTCCTCATTGCTCTGTGGTTGCCATCACTTACTGTATTCTCTCTATATCACCACTACCCTGATAAACCTTGTATGCAGCATTAAACTCAAAGGGTGAACGTAATAATGTCACTGCGTTGCATTGAGCCAATATGAGATTCAAACTGCTCCAAGTGTAGTACTCAATAGCTATGAGGTCACCATAGTCGTAGGACCATCATACTGTGATTTTTTTGTATGAAAATATGCTGAATGCTGAACTTCCCGATCTCATTTTGGAGGAGAGGTCACATCCAAGTAAAAAAGCAGTAAAATCAGCCCAATGTAGAAGTCTGCATTTCCACAAACCTTAGAAGGGCTGGAAAGCAGATTCTGCTAATTCAGCTCCTGGAGTGGGTAGTGCAGCTGCCTGGAAACCCAGCCCCAACATCATGGGCCCCCCCCATATCAAACTGGCACATGCCCATAGGGGTGTGCAGCACTACCCCCTGAGATTCACTCTGCGGCACCAGGAGGGCCTGAACAACTGTTGCTCAAGGTCAGGCAGAGCTGAACAGCAGCACTGTTTGATGAGCCACACCAGTTGGCAAGAACAATAAAACCCCACTGCTTCCATCAATTGCTGTGATTTTATGGAGAGAAAAGGAAAGTTAGGAAAGTCAGTTACTTGTAGTTTATGTTCACGTTGCGCTCTCGGAGCCGCGAGATGCTTTAAACGCAAATGTAGAAAACAAGCTGGAATGCCCTCAGATGGGTTTCATCACCACACAGCTCTGCTTGAAGACTGTCTTTTAAACTGGCAAAATGTTCCCTTGTAAGTGCTGGAAGTGCAGCCCCGTGCTGCTGCTGGGCTCTCCTGTGCCTTTTCAAAACAGCCCCAGCCCCTACACAAGCTGCCTCCCTCTCTTCTGCTGCCCTCTCGCCCATCCCACAGCTCAGCAGGACACTCACTGAAGAGCAGAACTGTGGTGAAGAACAATTAATAGCAAAGTTTTAATTTAAAGGGGAGTTCCAAAGCATTTTATACCTATGGGTGAGATTATTTTTCTTTCCCTCATTTTGAGCAGTGGTCACACAGACATCCATAGAGCCCCAGGAGTTCAGGGAGAGCGCTTCACCCAGCCTGACACTGCACAAAGAGAGGGTCCCCAAATCATGGGGAAAATACAGAATCAAGTTATGGGAGCTGTAATGGAAAAATGTAACATTAGGTCTTCATTTTGATAATCTTCGTATCGGACAGAATCAAAGTGAGACCTCACAGAGCCTTAGCGTTCTTAAAATACCAGTACACCTACACATCTACTGGGAAGTGGTGTGGCTTCTGCTTGCTGACCTTAGCACTTGGGCTTTTTCCTGAAATTATGCTCTAAAAGCAAGTTCTTGGCTGAGCAACCAAAGCAGATGTTGGACTTAATTTTCCCTTCCCCCTTTCTTTTCATCCTAAGAGTAACCAAAACTGCTTGCAGTAAGGCATCTAATTTATTCATCTGTAAAGGGCAAAATATACATACAGACTATTTTTTCCACACTTTACCCTACTTAAGGCTTAAATATAACACCACAATTTAAGCAAGTTTTGTTTAATCTTTGGTTTTGTTTTTTCCCCTCTCCTGCTTGGGCAGCAATACAGACCAATCACTACAGGCTGCTTTTGAAAATTGCATAAAAAGCAGAGAAGTATTCTTTCCATATACACATATTTTTAAATATGATCCCACCAAGCCATTAATGTCGACATGATAAACTAGCAACTTTAGCTTCTGCTATTAATTCAACATATAACAGCAATTTTAGCCAACCCTCAGTAACAGTTGGTGCTGTAAGTAATGATACAGTTCAAAAGCAGACTCTGACAGCTTAACCTGCTCTGACCCAAACATATATAAAAACTCTGGCTTTCACGTTAGACTGTTTGGCTGATGAATCATAGTGACACAGTAAAATACTTCAAAATGTCTCTGTCAGTCCTTAGGGGATTTCAATGAACACTTGAGAATTGTTCGCACTGGATTCTTACAGCTCTAAAAATGAATATTATAATAATTTAAACAGTCTTTTCAACAATAATTTGAAAGTAGTCTTTTGATGTTTGGCAATAGGTTTATTTTATAAAGGTCCCTTTATTTGGTCTCCTCTGTCCACTCAAAACAAACTTCATGCAAATATTACCAAAATACATTTGCTCTGTCCTGCAGAATCTCCAGTTTTGTAATGCAAAAGAAAAAGTTTTTCAAGTGGAAATTCTAGGACACTGAAAATGCAGCAGAAGATCCCATGTTACACGGGATGAGGCCAAGCATTGTCATAATTCACAGACTGCTTCAGTATCTGGAAAACTCTATCATTCCTCTCAAGTTTCAGGACTGTAAGGAAAGCAGACATCCATAAAGTAAAAAGTCTAAATCTAGAGAGCAACGACACAGGGAAGGTGAAACAGGTGAAGCTGATATATACTGTGCAGCAAAGGTCTAAAAATAAAGAGAAGCAAATATACAAAGATAAAAGCTGCAGTCTCTCAAATGTATTATAAAAAGAGTTCTCATGTATTCCTTTGGTGGTGCCTTCAACAAGCATCTTCCTCGTGGTACCAGACCAAAATATTAAGATTTTCTAACATGGAAAACCACAAATCTTCATATGTCCAAGACCCACAAAACATCAACACAACCTCAGAGAAGTGACAGCAGAGACAGCTCCAGCAATAATGAAAATGCTTCACATAATGGAAAAATTACACACACAGCTCTCCAGCCTCCCTCCTTGCTCCTGGAGGGATCTATGTTAAGACTGCAACTGGTCAGCACAACCCAGAGATCATTTTTGAGAAATTTTGTGGCTTGTGTGCTCCCCAGACTAGAGAGCTGAATTACTCATCTGGCCCTTCACTACCATGTGTCATTCTGGGGGAGCTGCATCCAAAATACTCAAAGTTACAGGAGTTCAACAGCGAGAGGTTCTGCTCCCATTGTGAGCTGTTGGTCTCCCTTGATTTCATTGTCTGAAGGGGATGAATCCAGAATACATCAACCCTGTGCAGTAGGTGCCTCTAAGAGAAGTATATCTCTACATGCAAAATATATTTAGATCATTTTCCCATCTATAATATCCTCTTCCTGACACTTTCAAGTGATGAATGAAATCAGGATGATCTGAGAAGACATAGTATAAAAAACAACACTACCTTCATTAACAGCCCCACCACTGACATCATCTCTGAATGGGACAGTGCAAGCAATAGTCCCAAAAGCCAAGAGCTTCTCTTTCACACAGACTGGAGCAGTTACTGCTCCATGTAACCCTGTTCTTCACCTGCATTGTACCTTCACACATGAATGCTCAGCTGAACAGATGTAAAATATTTTAGAAAAGCTTTCAAGAGAAAGCTCTTATTAAAAATCCTAAACTGCATAGCGTGTGGAACAATAACACCGTCTGCCTGACAATGCCATATCCCTGTCTGAACAGCCCAGTATCTTATGTGCTCTGAATAAAGATAGAGATGTAATTGCTCTTCTTGTTACAACTCACTTGTGCATCATAGATTTTTTAATATCCTGCAGAACACATGTATTGTGGGAAGAAAGCAGGTGACAGCAGTAAACATATGTAATGTTATTTTTCTTTATGATAGGTATAAGCAGGGAGGTCTAAATGATGGCTTAGCTTTTTAATAATCAACTATGGAATCTTAGGGCGAAAGAGCACATTTTGCCAAGAGCAAAATCATTAGAACTTTTACTCCAGCCATTGTGGAAAATTTCACTCAGCTAATTGTCACCATTAAGTGACAGGTTATGCAATGAAATTACTTCAGCTTCATCTGCGCTGAAAACCAGGATGCTATCAGCAAAGTAGCTTTTCCTCTGAATGAATGAGGTTTAAAAATGCTCAGTGTTGTTAGAAGTCTAATAGACTGCCACGTAAGAGAAGCTGAGCTGATGTTAAGCAACTTTTGAAAAAACACATGAGGAGATACAGAAGAGTTCTGGAAGAACTGCAGATGGCAACATCTTTTTGGAATGCTTATAAGTACCATGAACTAAATAATTCCTAAAATATCAGTCAAGATTTAAAACCAGTCCACCCTACATTAGCACTTCACAGACTACCCCAGTAACATATTCATTTGTTTAATAAGTGAATAAAACAATGCATTCTTGTAGAAAAAAAGTGTGTTACCGCACAGATTTTCTGAGGATGATTTCTAACAGTGCCATTTTTAGGATGATTTCTAACAATCCAATAAAGCTTCTCATTCTTCTGCATACTGTCTAGAAGACATAAAACCTTACTGCAGGCATCTCCCCTCTTTCATGACTTTGGTACAAGCCCTATAATTGTACATCTGTAAAAGGAAAATGTTTACAGACTAAGGCCTCCAGAACGAAATTGGACGACTGTTGGATGAAAACATGCATGCATGGTATAGAAAATCTTGGGATTTCCCAGGGTCAGATAACCAAGCTCAATAGCTCCAGTTGGGAAGTTCTCTGATTTTACCTGGAAAGCTTCCTAAACAGAAGCAGTGTCCATGGTAGCCAGTCTGAGGGAAGGTGTATTCCTGATCCATGCAGTTCAACAGTAACAGTACCAAACAGCAGAGAGAAAGGAGAAGCTGACAGAGATCAGACCTGAAGCAGTCACCAGACCTCTCACAGAGCCTGATCACTGATCAATCTGTCAGCTTCACCCAAGGATCCGTGTTCCTACCCCATACACACAGCACTGTCTTAAGGAAGAAAGAAATCCCTCATGTTTCCTGAAGCAGTAAAATAATCTGAGGCTTTCTATTATAAGCATACAAAGCATATTAAGGTATTATTAATTTCATTAAAACAACTAATCAGGTAAATTATGACCTCAAACTTTTGTATTATTAAAAATCAGAACCAAGAGGCACACCTGTATTGCCAGGATTTAACAAGTTTACCTCAAAGCTGTGCCAGGTCAGGGAGTGGGATCAACCCATTAATTTATATAATGCTGCTTCTGGCTGTTGTTGGAATTTCCCTCAGCTGCAAACAAATCCTAATGAAAAAGAAAGCTAAAGGAAATTCTTCTGAAATCCCCAAAGCTCTAGGCTGTTACAAATGAAAAACAGCACTGATGAATTGAGAGAGTATGCTTCAACTCCAGCCACTTCGATAGTACATTAAATGAACTGGTATGAAAATACTGTCCTGGGACAGTATGAATTCTGCTACATTCATGGAAACTAAGGACCATCCTTCTGGGATTCAAGTCTGAGCATAGGATCTCAAAAGGGTTTTCTACAGAAAAACTTAAGTGAGGGCAAACCAATTTATTTTGTTAATGCAGTGCTGATTTTCAAGTACACTGAGTCATATATATAGATTTTATTTGGTGGTCCTAAATTCTGATAGCTTAATCCTTATCAAAGTGTTCAGTTACAGTGATCTAAGGCAACTGCAGCCCCAGTGGGAGATGCATACTGATGGTTTAACATGCTTATACACATTGTCTTCACACCTCTGCTCAAATTCCCCAGCTTTCCAAGTCAAACCAGAGGGATCCAAGGTTATATACTGTAGGCTCACATTCAGGGTTTTTTTAGCTGTACAGTAATTCAGACAAATCCTGTTAAGTCCCTTATAAATGGTTTCTTTTTTTCTCTAGTCAGATCTCGTGGACTCTTCAGGTTGCTAAATGTGTTCTCAACCATTCAAGCCCTCCACTTCAAATAAATGCACTGTCTGCCTCCTCAGAATCACTAAAAATGCCATTAAAACCTGTTTTCAGCATTCAGAGTTTCCTCCTACAAAATCGAAATTACAAAAATTGGTCTGCTTGTGCAAGCACCAGCATGCAGCACTACACCCACAGAGACTTGATGTGGGTCTGAGCCACCCTGTTCTACACAGGAAAGGCCACACAGCTATGGACTACTGCTCCACTCTGTCCCTACAAGGGAAAAAATACAGCCTGTTTTCAGGCAGTGCCAAGTACAGAGCATATCCCCAGAATACTTCCCCATCTCTACTAGTTCTCAGCTCATGGACTTCCACAGTCACTGATCTTCCTGAGCTTTTCAGTCTGGAAAGCAGTTTTCCTCCACAAATGTAATTTTTTACACTTAAAACATTCTTAAGTTAAATAAAATGGCAATTTTAAGAGATCTTTAAAAAATAAGATTCAGCTGAGAATAATAAAGGATATAACTTCATTATGGTTCATGGAAAATTATAATTTGAAAATATTTTTTTCTTTTCAAATGAAGATTCTGTAAAGAAAGGTTTCTCACACAGAGGACAGTATCTCTGTGCACAACTGTGTGAGACAGTTACATTCCTTCTGCAAAAAATCCTCACATGTTGCCCCCCCTAAAAGTACTTCACCTAAAAATCTAGTCTGTAGTCTCCCATGTTCTACCTTACCAAACATAAAATTTAAAAACAAAAAAGAAAACCAGGCAGGGGTGTGGAGGGAAATAATATTTCAAGCATGCTGCCTTAGTTTAACACCAAAAAACATTCCTTGCCATCAGACTGGTATAAAACTGCAGCAGTTTACCAGCATTCTCAAAAATAAAAACAAAATGTTGAAAATGGGTACATTTTAGTTTCAAGGCTTGCAAACACCTTAAGAAAATAAAGCTTAGAAACTGAGTTTAAATACTAAGAACTTCCTTGGCAATGCTAGTGGGAACTAGAATCATCCTAATATAATTCCCTTGATTTTCAGAAAACTAATAATGGTTCTAAATAATTAGAAACTGTTATTACATTAAAATGCATGATACATACTGATTAGATCATATTAAAATTAAAAGAATAATTTGAATTATTTACACAAAAAAACCTCAAAGTGAGACAAATCTATGAAGCATAAAGACAAAGAAAATAATTCCTTTAATAGAAACACCTCATTGCACAAGTAACTCTCATAAATATTAGTTATGTCTGAATTGCATCAAATAAAGAATTTACACAAAAATACCCATATGTGCCTAGTGCAATAAAGTCATTGAATGCCTTGGCTATCTCAGTTCAAAACTCATTTTTAGATGCAACTACTAGATGCAACCCAATGATTTTTCATTAAATGCAAAATATGCAGTACATTACAAATTATCCAGGACTATGATGTGAAATACTTCTGTGACAGCAGGTTTATTTAATATTCATTGTCAGCTTCTCTGAGAATAGACTGAGAATAAATTCAAAATGTATTAGTATTTTAATATGCAATTTATATTTATTGTTTTATACTAGCCATAACATGTAGTGCAAGGCAGGTACACTGAATACTAAGGATTAGATATAGAGGCTATAATAAGATATTAAACTAGATATTGAAATATTCCTGCTGTACCCATGGTTTACATTTGCCTGTTGAACACACAAGCTGAGGGCAACATTTCTGCTTTTCTGGTGATTGTTTCCCTTCACTGTGACATCTGAGGCCAACTCCTGGCTCTGGCTTTCTGTGCCATGGTAACACTGAAGTAAAGGCCATTATAACCTTCAGACAATTTGGTTCACAGCCCAAGTAACACACAAATCTGGAATGAAATTGCTAACTTTCCTCCATCATATCTGTGAGTAGTCTTCTGTGTGTTTTTATATCAAGTACAACCTATAATTGCTTCAATTGTGCTATGCATGATGGACGTCCTTCACAGTCAATAATTTACATAGCTTAAGAAACTCATTTATAAAACGTGACTAAAGAACATAAATTCTTTTCAAGAAACAGTTTTTGCATTTCCCCTGAATATCTGAGAGCTACTGGCTCTAAGAGAGATCAGATACACCACAATGCCTTTACAGCCTGGTTTCCTAAGATGACGTATTCAGTTCCATCTCCTGCCTGCCATCTGCCAGTCCTCTCTGTTACTGTAACATCCATGCCTGCTGGTGGGTTTCAGATAGGGATCTTCAGCTCCTAACAACATTTGGGACTCTAAATGCTGCCGCAGAGAGAAGAGATTCTATTAATGCTTAGACTGAAGAACGGCTGCTGTATAAATTCAAGCCTCCAAACACGAGCCAGAGAATGCTTGGGGCACTCGTGCAAATGCCACGCTCCTTGGGAAGCTGCAGTTACCCCCCTGGCCTCTGCCTCAGCAGACTGAAGGCAGCAGATGCTGGAGGGAGCCGTGCTGGGTTGCTTGGGAAGGGGCAGAGCAGAAGAGCTGTCACTCCCTGAATAGCTGTCTCCAGTCCTGGCACACGGGGAGGATGGTTGGCACTGGCCTAGAGAGGAGGCACAGTCTCTAGGACTGCAGAGCACGGTGCAGGGCATAAGGTTCCCTCTCTAGAGAAAGTATTCTGGTCAAAAGCATCGGGGTTGCCAATTTCTCAAAAAAGCCAAAGAGAGAAGGGGGATAGTGAAAAGACAAAAGTATTCATCTGATAGAAAGGGTAAAGAGGTCTTCCTTAAAGCCTTCCTTGCTCAACTCCATGGTCCTCCAAGCCTCAGGCAGCTAGCTCTGTCCTTACCTCCACAGTCCTCACTGGGTTGTCTGTTCTTCAGCCTTAGCAACTGCTTTACTCCATCATTATTTCTTGCCAGTTCCTTACAGAGAATCATGCAAGCACATTACACCCAAGTCCTTATTTCCCCATCATATTTTCCACTGAGCAGCAAAGCAGGACAACCGTAACTATCTCCCTTCCTGCAAGCAAGTCATTCTGGCCAAAGCCAGAACAGGCATAGGGGGGAAGGGCTGCAGAGGTCACCATCTTATCCATAAATCAACTAGAAAGGTCAAAAAAAGACTGGGTATTGCACTGGAATAACTATGTATTCCCAAAAGAGTTTCCCTGGGAGTCAGAGTGGAGCACACCATCTTTACTGGAGGAAGGATATGAAGATATACTTCACCCTGCCCTCTGATACACAGTAGAAAGATGGGGAAAAGATGAGACAAACTTTTGGGGAATTCAACCTACAGATTTTGCATTTATTGTAAAATAAATGGCTCTTTCTTCACTTGATTCATTTCAGTCCTGGATAATCAGCACATTCATAGTCCCCAGGAAATTAAACTGGAATGCCTGAAACACTTGCAGGAGAAGGCAAGCAGCTGTATGTACTGTGCTCAAGTCCTCACAGAAGAGATGCAGGGCATCAAAGGTACCCATAATTCAGAAGGTATCAGGAATGCTGACATTAAGCCTGTTGTGCTCCTGTTGATCCTCCACTGTGTCAAAGTTTAGGTTCAACCACCTCAGTCTAACTGAATTTAAAAGGTCAGTCAGCTCAGACACAAATCTAATGGAAATCTGGCTCCAGTAGTCCTGGCGCTTCAGAAAACACTTGTTCAACAGTAGTGGTAAACTCCTCGTGTCTCTTTAAAATTAATTAAATCACTGTTTCTCTAAAAAGTAAGCAGTCAGTTTGAATTCAACTGCACTCACGAAATACTCAGATCTCTGAACCAAGTCTGTGTACAAATAAATGATCAGTAGCAAGCAGCAGAAATGTTCTGCTACACTGGTAGGAACATAATACGTGGCTCTGCTTACATCTTGGCATTTACAAGCCGTGGAACAGAAAAAAGAAATAACATCAGTTTCTCAAAAAAGTTTGGCTCCTGCAGAACAAGGGTGGCTCAAAGTCAACTTCAGACACACTTGCTGACCACTTGAGAAACTTGGCAAGGACTCCTTACCACTTGTTCCCTTCTCCTGAACTGCTCACTATACTAGCACCTTTTTTCTTCCCCTCTCCTCAGTGCAGTACCATACACCAAGCAGAGCAAAATCAGCCCAAACAAGAGGGGGCTTAAATCAGGCTTGTAAATATTGAATTTCAAGAAAAGTCAGGTCATTCTCCAGTGAAGACAGACTGCCCTTACATGAAAGCTTGGACAGTTTTTCAACTTCAGCTGGAGCTTTCATGACAAACCTGAAGCTGATAGCTTTTTGCACTGCACAAAATATATAGAATTGGCCATAAGTCTTTAAAGCCCTGATGTATTCCACCCCATTAGTTTTTACAGTTCAATTTATGTTGTATTACGAGGAGATGTGCTGACCTGCCCAAAAGTACAGATTTGCCAAACTATCCAAAAATAATCTGGAAAGCAGGAAAGTCAGGAAACCAGCCAAATCATAAGCAGTATGACCATTTTGCTACCGGTTCAGCTGGTAATAAATTTTTTTAAGCACTGGTAAATGTATCTAGATGAATTTGACTTTAAATCACACTTTCTACTGAATGTTTGAAGAACTATCAATTTAAAATGAAATATATACACAGACAACTGATACAGGTTTGTGTAGAACATGAGTAATGACAACACAGACATCTTCCACTTTTTTAGCTTTGCACAATATATAATTAACTGAGCTATTACATTGCCATACAGTAATCAAAAGTGATCACCTCTAGCAGAAACACAGCTTCTAGGTGAATTCTGCAATATGGAAGATTTAGCTGGCAAAGACAGAAGTCTCAAGGAAGTAGAGCTATTGAGAGACGACACAGCATCATTAGCATCACAGTACATATTCCTACTGTAAAGGAGTGAAATACTGTTAAATTAAGCTTATCTTCTGCAAGTTGAACACATGTCAGGACTTTATATTTGCTTACTCTAAAATTTACATGACAATTGAAGCATTACCCAAATGCAGAGTCATCATAGAAGCAGCAGAAAGCCTGTCTGATCACTTGCATATGAAACCATGGCAGGTAGTGAATGTTTGAATTATTTCTGCTTTTCTTCTATGCAGTATTGATAGAGGATTCTAGGCTCCAGGGCCATCACTGTACTGCTTTTCAATTAATGCATATTCATGGAGATACTTTCTGAGAGTCACTTCCCTAACTGGCAACTGACAGTTCTTCTCTGCCAAAGTGCACAGCTATCCATAATCCCTCTTAAAAATAAGGCAGATTAAAAACAATATCAAGAATGTTTAACAACCATTGGGCTGGCTAACTAAGCACACAGTTAGGAGCATTCTGTAGGTTTTTCCATAGCTAGGTTGTGATAAACTCATGTTTTGCATTGCCATTAAAAAATAAGCTGAGAGCAAGTTTGTGCTATCTACACATGGTAAATCAAAAGTGAAGAATGCCTCTGGAGGTATGTTCTGGAAGAATTCTGAACACAAAAGCTATACCAGGTTGCCATTCCATAGAATCATAGAACCATAAAATGGCTTAGGTTGGAAGGGACCTTAGAGATTATCTACTCCAACCTTCCTGCCATGGGCAGGGATGCCTTCTATCTAGACAAGGCTGCTCAGAGTCTCATCCAATCTGGCCTTGAACGCCTCCCAGGAGGGGGCAGCCACAACTTCTCTGGGGAATCTCTTCCAGAGTCTCCCCACACCCATACTGAAAACTTCTTCCTAATATCAAAATTGTGATAGTGTTGGCCTTCTGAGCTGCTTAGTGCACTGCCAGCTCATGCTGAGCTTCTCAGCAGTCAACATCCCCAAGTTCTTCAACATCTTCTCAAGTCAGGGCTACTCTCAACCCACTCTGTACCACTGGAGGACAACTGTATATTACATACCTCCTCTTGGCCAGTATAATTTATGCCATTATATAAACAATTTTAGCAATCCTACCACAGCAAGATGTTCTAGATTCATGCAAGTTTAACCTCTTCAGGTCAAGAAAATGGACTTCTAACAACTGGCAAATTAAAATGTCAGTAGCAATCATAGAGGCACTTGTTTACAACTACTATTGTTATTTTGCTTTATGGCTCCAAGCAGGTTTGTATTTCTCAGAAATTGCTGTGCTAATATTTTCACCATAAAAGCAAGGTACCAGATAACATCAATGGGTTTTTGACACCTTGATTTAAATTGCAAAATTCTTAAGCGAGGATAGAGTCCCTCACAATTTTCAGATCTTTCATAATCAATGATAATAAAGCAAGATGTTGCAAGCAAAGTGATAGACATCTGCATTTTTAAAAAGTGTGTCTAATTGTGTCTCACAGAGGAAGATGGGGACATGACGAAATCACGCTGTCTATAGCTGTCATTCTGACTGGGCTCAAAGACTTTGCTTAGCATATTAATTTTCTATGCAAAAATAAAAAGCACCCTAACTATAGTTCTCAATTCATAGGCACAAGATGAACACAGATTTCAGAAAATCCTAAAGTAAATTAGGCCTATAATATGTCCTAAGTAATGTCTGTCGGTAATTCTCAGACTGTCAAAAGAGCCCGTGCTGGCCCCTACTTAAGCAGAGAACACTCTGCCCATCACTAGAATCCTTTGAAGTGGCATCCTCCTTCCCTTCAGATGTCCTTGGTAGATGAGAGCAAGAAGTTTCTCGATGGACTTAATCTGAAGTCTGTTCCAATCAAAGGAAAGAACACCATTTGGGCTACACTGAGCATGGTATCAAGATCTCCCTGTTCTTTTTTCCTGAGGCAGTAAATTATTGGAATTGGATAAGAAATTATAAACATCATACTTTTGAGAGCACAAGCATGTTAATAGGGTAATGATTATATAAGATGAGCCTTATGATACACAAAAACCAAAACAAAACAAAACATACTCTGTTCTGTATCAGCTCTTATTACAGTGTTAATTAAAGTGATACGGAACAGCACTGCAGTGTCATAGCTCCCAGTAGTTAAATGGTTAACAACTTTTACTGACAGATTTGATTTTCCACCTTTTCTACACAGGGATAAAAACAATTGAATGTCTTGTTCTGATGGAGCCTTTGGCTTGTGTTGTTCATGTATATAAAAAAATTCTTCTACCCTTCTTTTTGAGAGAAAGTAAATTAAAAAAATGCATTTTGCAATTAGCTATGTTAGAGGTAATGTTTATGGCACTATCTTGAAAACGTACAAGTGAGTCAGAAACTTTCATTAAAATCTCACTACACAGTAATCTACCCCTAGCAAAGCATCTATTTTTCTTTGAACTGACAGATAAGAAAACCCCTATGATTTCACTACTGCTACTTGCCTTGGTAAGAGTAAGGAGCTATGCTGAAGATTGAAAACTTTCAGTGCAGTTTCTCTTCTTCCCTGCTGTTTGAATAATGCTAAACATTTCATAAGGAGAGGATTGTTTTAGACTGTTCTATTTTCTTTACTTCAAACCTATATATCCAAATCCTACAGGGGATGAGGTAGCCACTGAGACAGCATGATGGGTCAGATTAAGTATACTTGTACCACTGAAGCCCATATCCTTGCCTGTATTCTGTGTCTTCAGGAAATAAAATACAGGAAAATGCTACTGTGGCTTTTGATGAACTTATTCTGTTTCTTATCATATGAACTTATAAAAATTTATAGAAAACTGATGTTCCACTTGTGTTTTACAGTGCTCAGCCTAACCAATCCATGATTAAGAATTCTAATTACTACAGTGACACCTGTAACAGTGACCATGAGTACACAAACATAAGAATTTTAAGATCTCACATGGCAGCTTCACAGATATTTTAAAACATTTCAAATATTAATTAAGATTTATAGCTTGTTTATTTACCTAATTCTGCAGGTAGGAAAAGTGAGACAGGGAGGTCAGACAAGTCCATAGCAAAGTAAAATTCAAGTCTCAAAGCCCTTGCATTAATCATAGAATCCCAAATACACTGTGCAATATTTAAAGGTACCACATTTAGTTCTCTCAAAGGCAATTCAGGGACTCACACAGAATAAGCCACAAAACATCCTCTATGTCAATCCTTTCTTAAGGCCTCTTTAATTAGAAGGTCAGAAACATAATAAACTGGAATGGCTCCTTTAGCATTCATCAAGCCAGTGTGTAGAGGACACTGGGATTTTTTTTTTCTTTGAAACAAAACCATGATTATGTTCTAATTCCAGGTACTAACATTTCTTTCCAATTTACTTGCTGAAAAGTAGGTCTAGATCTGGCATATAATTTTTAAAGACAATTATAAGGTTATATTATCGGGTTGACACTGACTTCACTTCAACAAAAGTGATGCTACAGCCCATAATGAGAAGGGGAAATTACAGGCAGCTGTCACATTTTACCCACATACCTTTTCATCCCAGGCTCCAGGTAGAAAGCACACACCTTCCTGTGTGAGATGAACTCCTGGAACAAAAAGCCTCATTATGCAAGGGGGCTGAGTGCTTCACCTACCTCTGAAGTTGGTGGGGGCTGAGACACTCAGCACCTTGCAAGATTGAGCCCTAAGGCATTATCAAGTCATGATTTCAGGAAAAAAGAGTTCCAGTTCTCAGACCTATTGAGAAATTGCATTGTCTTATTTAAACAGCAAAGAACCTTGGGGAGACTGAGTTTCTACTGTTACAATGCCTGCTGTGGAGGTCTGAATGACATCAATTAGAAGGAACTTGGCAGGACATAATCTGTTAATTTTATGCCATTTACATCCATTCTCTTAGCAATGCCAACTGTCAGCATTTGAACTGTTTAAGTTCTCTTTTTCTCCTTCTGTCTCTGCTGCATAGGATTGCAAAAGCTTAAGCTGTAAAAGGAAGCCTCGGCATCCATTGTCACTCCAGGCTTCAGTGGGCCTTTTCCTATGCCAAAAAATGTCACTGGCATCACTATTATTAACTCTCAGAAGCACACTATTATTCCCAGTACATCTGTTATTGCCAGGATTACTGCATGCTTTTTTCCCTTCTCTGTACCTTATGAACCTCCATACCTCATGGGTGTATCTGCCTCTACGTATTTGCCTCTGCCCTCAGAGATCTTCTGTAGCAGCACATCAGCAGTAGAACTGCTAAAAAAACATGCTGAAACACACAGCATCACAGCCCAGAAAAAAAAAAAAAAAGGGGGGCGGGGGGTGATACAATTTCAATGAATCAAACTCATTAAGGAGATCACTACAACATCATTTGGCTTCATTTGCATTTTCTTTCTATTTCTGGCTACTATGAGAAAAGCTGCCTCAGGTATACTTGGAGACAGAAGTAAATAACAGTCATAAATACAATAAAAACCTGGGAAAATGTTTCTGTGACAGTCGTGGTCTGCCTAATGTTGGAGCAAAATCCTATATCAAATCTGCAAATTATTACTGCTATTCAGCAGTCTGAAATAGTGTTTCATGGGCTGTCTGTCTCCAGCATCCCCTGGTACTGACACAGAAAAGAGCTGTTGTTACACCAGGCACACAGTCAGGCTGATAGACACAACTGGCCATGGTTTCTACTGGGATAAAACCAGATTTAAGTTATAAAACACACTTTTCACTAATCTCATAGCTCTTTTTTTCTTTCGTAGCAGATAAACTAGGACACAAATATATGTGGTTTTAAAAGCTCCAAAAAAAAAGTTTGTATTTTCCTCCTTTTCCATTATTTCTCAAGATTGTTCATTATTTACTACTACTTTATTTTTTCTCCTGTTCTCCATTCCTAATTTTATTTCACATGCACCTTAACTGATTGTCTCTCATCCTTCCTGCAAACACACATACTCAGTTGTCCTTCCTTACCTTTCATGGCTGCTAGTCAAAGGCACCAGAAATTTCTAAACTGCACCACACATGTTCAAACCACTTATCATCACATCATTTAATATCACATTTCCTCTATTGATTCCAAAGCTCTCGCTGTTTTCTTCTTTCTTTTCCTCACTAAAAATACACTTCCTTTCCTATTTTCACTACCCTTTTTATCCAATTCATATTTCTCCTGACAGATAAATTAATTTGTACTAGACCAAAGCCCTTAAACTATTTAGATTTGGAGATAGGTAAGATGAATTTTCAAGGGAAAAATTTACTATTGTGCCAGTTACTCTCAAACTTAAGTTTTTGCCCAACCTCAAACGCAGACATGAATTAAATGTAGGAAACAGGATTTTGCTTCAGAATTTGCAGTCTGTTAGGGCTCTGTTTTAAGTGAGGTGGCTCTGAGAGTCTAAACCAACTTCTTGCCAAAAAAAAGACAAATACATCACTGTGTCCTTCTGATGCCACTGAAGACCCCAGGTATTTGTCTGTTTATTGTGAGTGTTTACTTAAGGTACATACTTAACTGAAACACTGGCTGGAAATGGTCCAGATTTTTAAAAATATGTATTGGTTAAATTCTTCTTCCATGAATGTGGGAAGTAAAATGGCTGCCACTCACTACAAAGGGTAGGTAGACTAAAATAACTTCCTATTGTGCTAAGACTACCTGGAAGACCCTGGCAGACATCATTGCAAGCAGTTTTCACAGAACTTGTTGTTATAGAGAAAAGAGATACTGGGGTTAATATTAGAGAAGCTTTTATATTGACCTTGTATCAAAAAAAAAAAAAAAAAAAAAAAAAAAAATTGTCGTGTATGATAAAGGATTTAATAGCTTTCACAGAAAAAAAAAAAGGAAAAATATCCCAGGATCAATTTTTAAATATCCAGTTTACACACCCATTTTGAACTACACACAGGTTTTTGTTACAGTTAATTCTAAGCCAAATATAAGCACTAGGAAATTAAAAGCAGGAATATCTGGACAATGGAGCATTTGGATTTGCTACAGATTGCAATGGTTTCTGTTGACATAATTACTGCTGAAATCTACTCCTCAGCAGCGAGCACATTCAATAGAACGCAGGAGCCAAGGGAAAAGAAATAACAAGGAAGCCAGATATCTCGGGTCAGTTGGGTGGCCAAGTAAGAAACTGTTCCTGAAAGCAGATCAGAGCAGCTGTCATCATTCTCCTCTCCCATGTGCTTCCTTTGGAGAAGAACACAGCAGCCACACAGTGAGGATTCACCTGCTCCCACCACCCCCTGCACACACGTGCCCACACACTCTCAGATCTGGAAGCTCAGAGCTCTCTCACTGGACTTCCAGTGGCTGAACCTTACTCCTTTGTGCCAGAAGCAAAAAGAGTCTCACAGAGATAAAACGGTGTGTTTCATTCCTCAGAAAATTGAGAAACAATCAAGTCTTGTTTTACTGTTCCTATAATGACAAATTACATGTTAACTTCTAGAAGGCTAAATTTTATACAGTTCTGTTTCACACAGACAGTGTATTTGAAAAGCTGTCAAAATGTATCAATAACTTACCATTATCTACCCTGCAGGAAGTATCAAGGTACTCAGAGAAGCTGGAATTGTAATATAACTTTCAGGTGAGTTAGGTGGGGAAAATGGCTATTAGGACACTGTATTTATAGCATAAGCCCTTAATAATTCAAGAGAAACCTTCAGCACAGAGCAGAATTTACCCTGTAGTTTGAAGGACAGAGGCCCATCACTTAAAAGTTCATCTAGCTCAATTTTATAAACTGTAATGTTTGTTTGCCAGTTCTGGCAAATACAGATTCATTTTCCCAAACCTAACAACTTTTAAGTCAGAACGTGTCTCGATTTAAGGGAGCATCTCAAACAAGGATTTACTTTAGAGTCAATAAAACCATAGTGTTAATCCAATTTCACAGATGCAGCCAACCAGTTTATTACTCCAGGGAAAAGTATTTTTTCCATCCTAATGATGAACTAAATAAGCAGTGATCTCAATTGCCCATGATCAAAAATGTTCAGCCTTAGTAGCTAATTAATAGTATTTCCTTGCAGTATCACAAGAGTATATCACGAGGTTGTTAAAGCTTCCTACTTATTTTGGGGTTTTTTTCCAAGGTCAAAGCCTCCAGGGATCAGAGCAGTTTACATATTTTCATGACTGAGTGCAGAAAGATGTGTATATGAAGTACCAAAAGGACTGTAAACATTTCTTAAAGACTGCTACCTAAAAATTTAGACTGCTCCTGGACACAATGCACTCGCAGCCTGGACTTACAGGAGTCAGGACTGGCAGAAGTCCCATGAACTTCAACACCATCACGCATTAACTCAAACCCTTTGCAGCATTTATCATCTTCGTCCTCACCAACACCACATTGGTATTTTCCAAATAAAAAATGCAATCATTTTTTTAAAGAATCTATAAGGTAAAAATCAGTATTCTTTGTCACAATTAAGCCTCTCAGTTTTTGCTGTCAGGAAGTTTTCCATCAGTTCCCTGATTTGCACACTCTTCCACCCACAGTTTGCACTTGCTCAGTCTTTGTTCACAGAGACTCAGAAGTTAAATAACTGACATTACTGAAGACAGCTTGTTCAGGTAATTTCATAAGATTACCACAGAGGTCTCTTGTTACTGCAGATAAATATCAGTGAAACAATAAGCAAAATAAACCACCAGGGAATTTTGCTTGTATAAAGCAAACAGATTGTAGGTTTCATTACCAAGAGTTTCCTAAGCAGGACAACTGAAGACATATCTACTCTAACATGAATCAGGGAATTCTCTCTTTTTTTTTTTTTTTCTCCATTAAAATCAATGTCTTTTACAGTGATTTATTTTTATTTTTCAATGTATCCCTATGAGCTAAAACCAAAGAGCTCAATTACAGACTTAAGAACAGAAAGATAATGCTGCTGTGTTTATCACAAAAAGAATAAGGCTCAAAACCTAGTGAAAATACTCTGTTCTACATTACAGACCAGATTTCCTGCAAGGAAAAAGTGATCCATTCTCTCTGTTCAACCTAATTGTTTAACAATCTGTTGGGAATATATCACCCAGATACCCAAACAGACAGAACTGCATTTTGGCAAGCTTTAAATATGAAACAACCATTCCTCTGCTTCAATACCTGCATGCACACTGTGATACAAGGTTTCTACCAGTGTTTTTAGATACTGTCTTAAGGAGATTCCATAAAATAGGAATTTTTATGAAGCTGCCTGCAATGTTTCTGTGAAAAGGGAGAATATGTTGTAGCTACAATCAAAATAGTTAATTTTGATTCTTTCGTAGAAGAATCTATTTTGTAAAATCTGTCAGCAGCCAGTAGAGTCTGCTAAATATATGACACTGTAAGACTTCTTTACCAGCAAAAATACCAGTGTCCTTAGCTGACGAATTATCCCTGACAATTTATAGGTACATTTGCTACAACCATTTTTTATGCCAGCTGTATTTTGTGTCCTACCGAATAGAAACTGAACACCCACACCAGTCTTACCAGTCAAGGCTGTCATTATGCACAGCACTCCTTTGGGGCTCCGTGCTGCTTGTAACCCTGAAAGAAACAAATGTTGAATAGATCATATTATGGGGCTGAATTCTGATACTACTTCAGATGAGCTGATAATCCTGAAAGAATGCATTTGCTACATCAGTTTTGTGTAAATTTTGCAGGCTACTCTTTACTACAACATTCCTACCTGTAACACACGGGACATGACACTACTTGGGTGATCACAGATCTCACTAAGACTCTACTTTTGCTATTTTAATGCAGACAAACAGTAGCTACTTTCATTTTAATGTACCTTTTAACAAACATTTAAAATGTAGCAATTCAGCATTTATCTATAGATACATCATGCCCTCCCTTCCTATTTAACTGATAAAAAAGGGTACTAAGGCTTCCCTTACAAGGATTTAAGCCAGAAAAACATCCTTCTCCCTTAGAAGCTGAAATTCTGGGTTTTATAGTTGGTGTCTGACCTTGTAAACTTATATTTTGTACTTGTCAGTAACAGCCCAAAGTTTTGTCCCTGTGATTAACTGCACAGTTGATTCATAACACTGAGCCAGCTCATTAAGCTGGCCCAAAGCTAAACATTTGAAATGGCCTTATCAAACTTCTATAAATTACACCTGCAGTTAATTGGGCATGTAAATCTGGATCTCCAAAATTGGAACCCAGAACTTATACACACCCTTGCAAACCAGAGCCACTCTCATATTTGCATGGAAACCAAGAGTCCCCCCAGCAGAAAGGAAGAGAGCTCTGCTATAAACAAACATCCTGGAGTAAAGTGAACACTTGTTATTTTCCACACAAAATATGATGCCAGTAGGAAGCTGAAAAAAAAATTTGCTCTGAATATTAAATTCAGTCTGTGCAATTTAAGTACTTATATTTAATAAAAACATGCTGGTGCAAAAAAAGGGGAAAAAATCTGGTTTCTGCTTTAAGCTTTTATTTGTTGTTTGCTTTCACCTTTTACTCTCCAGAGATACTGGTGCATGAATTTAGAACACTGAGCTGGATGGTCGCAATAAGCCTTTCCCCTTTACTTTTTCTCTCATCAAAGTTCAAAAATATTTCTTCTTTTTTTTAAAGCATAAATCTGAAAACAGGCTACTATACAATAAGTAAAACCAAATACATTACTATTTTTCAAAATAAGGATTTATGAAATTCCTCCAGATGATATTAACTGTATTTGCCAATAAACATTTTTGAATTGTCAGCATGCGTAGGGACAGTTTAATTGATACCAGAAATTACAAAAAAACCCCCCAAGTATTAGGATTCAATGAAGACAAAAGACTGGAATGCTTACACTTGCTTGCAGAAGGTTACAGCACTATGACACAGCAATATACACTGAAAATTAATATGCATGAAGAATTAAAGAGGTGAGAAAAGCCCAAGTCCTGTCCCTTGCACTGGGAACAACTGCTCTGCTTCACAAACATCATATGGCATTATGTCCTGACCCCAGATTACTTGACTAAGCTTTCTACCTTGGATGAGTTGTCAGAGGACAGCTAAGGCACTGATGTCCTTAGTCTCTATTTTCCAAAAAGCAGGTGGGGAATAACATTGACCCAGCAGTCAAAAATGACAAGTTGCCATCTCACCTGGAACACAGTTCAAAGGAGATTTTGAGTACTGAAAGCGTACTGGGAAAAAAATCAAGTATCAAGAAGAAAAAAAATTAAGTCAGAAATAAGTACCATTAAATTGATAATCACAAGAAAAACTCAGCTAAGAACTCTGTTGTTGTTTTTAATAGGCTGAAGGAGTGTTCTACTACTGATGAGAGGATCTACTAAAGATGAGAGGATCTAGGACTGTGAACTAAGAGAGTATAACTTCCTTGGTATTTAGCAATGCTGAAATACCCTAACTTTCTAGTACTATGGAAAAATACAGGAACAGCTGTGTTTAAATTGTGAAATGGAGCTTTTAAGTGATCTTATTTCCTGATACTTATCTTCTTATGGTGGAAAAGAAAAAAAAAAGAAAAAAAAAAAAGAAGAAAAAAAAAGAGCTGAAAGGTATACATAGATGATAGCAAGAGAAAGCTAAAGCTGAACAAACTCTTGTTCACAGCACTCTGATGTTCTTGCTGTAAAAGGATGAATCCTATTAAAATGGAACATCAGCATCAAGGAGAGTGAGCAGAGGTTATAAGAGGAACATAGAAAAAAGCAATGCATCTCAGAACGAATCCTGCCAAAGAGAAGCCAGCTGTCTCCACTGCATTTACTGTCCCACAGTTTAATAAAATACATGGAAATTTTTATTTTGCAAAGAATGATATTGTGAGTAGGTGATTCTATCATATAATGTTTTTTTCTTACAATACTGCAAATTAGAAACGTCACATACCTCCAGCTAAAGAGACAGGGAGAAAGAGAATAACAGATTCATGGGAAGATGGAGTACTGCTATTTTCATTCAGAGCTCATAAAACCTTATTTCTTCCCTCTTCAGTAACTGTTTTCACTCTTAGATAAACAAAGTAAATGGCATGGAGTGCCTGCCTCATCCTGTATTCCTTATACAACCTAGACTCCCATCAGCTGTAAATCCCTGACCCCTGAGGGGCAAATACGCAACCAGAGTGTCAAGTGCATAACTGTAGTAATCTGACAGTCATACAAGGGAAGGAGGGAAAGAAAAGAAAATATTGTAAAATCAGAACAACTTAGGCTCAAGCTCAAAAAGGGCTAAAAACATTAATAGGTTAATTAAAAAAAAAAATAAAGTTCTTCCCCCCCAGATGCTTCTTTAACATGTTATTTTCCATACAGTACACATACAACCATGAACAACTCCCTTTCTAATTAAGATGTTGTATTTCCTCTGTCTGACTAATGAGTATCTGATCTGCACATATTAGAGAGGTCTGCATCAGAGTGAAACACCAGATTGCTCTCATGCCTGCAAATCAGACTGTGCTGGCTAGGGAGTGTACAGAGGTATTAGGCACAATTTCTGTGTTCAGCCATCAGAGTCAGGACATCATGCAGATGCAGACAAGAGCCTTCGTCACTTTCTACTTTTACAAAGCAATGTAATTTTAAGAAGCAAAAAGATTCTCTACAATAGAGCTGCATAGGAAGAAGAACAAGTACCTTAAAATGACAATCCCAGAATAACTGGAGTAGCTAAAACATTGCATAGGTTCAAAAAACAAACACAATCAAAAACAAAAAAACACCAAAACAAATAAACAAACAAAAAAACCCCAAACCACCACAACCAGGCCACCATGTTTTCCCTTGTCCAGCTATGTTGAAGAACGAGTGAAGACAGAAATGAGAAAATGACTGGTTTAAGCATAGAGAGTGTCACCAGGTTAAACAACCCAGTCACTGCTCCCTGCTCAGCTGTGCTGAGTCACACTATCCTTGGAGCAGAAGGCAGAGTGCAAGTTTGTCTTCCAAGGGCCAGAAATACTTAAAGTCATTATTATATTTCCCCTCCTTACAGCTTATAAATTTCAATGGTACACGGGGATCCCTAACAATTCTTTTTTTGTCTGCAATTTACTAGAGTTTGCAGGATTACATTGTTTGTGGTATGCACCAAACTCTATATGAGGGCAAATATTCACCAGCTCACCATATTCAGAGCTGTAACAGGTAGCCAGGTCATCAAAACCAACTGAGGAAATAAACAGTGATGCAAAATGAACAGGCCTCTGTATATTCTGAAACTAAGCCATATTCATTCCAAGAAATTTTCTTTTGCCTTGTTCCTAAGCAGAGGTCCCAGCATCACTGCCCAGGGGCTGGATACCTCTCCCTTTTTCCACACAGGATGTTTTCAGCCACCATATCTGCAGCAGCCGTGTCTTACAAAAGCTGAAGCTAAGCTTTCTTACTGACTGTGAGGAGCAAACTGGTTTCAAAGGGCATACATGTTTCTTTCTGGCTGCACAGGACTCTCCTGCACATGTGCTCGCTGTTCAACCCTCCACTAATTGCCACAAATAACAGGCACTCAAGCGTGACCACCCTGTGCATTCAGCTGTTCATCAGAAAATGCCTAAGAACAAGGAGCAGATCCAGAGAACACAGAATGGGCTCCAGGCCACAGGCAGTGTTACAGGCTCCAGATATTGCCAGGCAGAAGCTGCCCCTCCCTTCTGAAAATACTGTTTTCCTCACACATGCTGCCTTTGAGACTTCAGAAGCAATAGAGAGCACAGAACAGGAACAGCCCTTGAGGCAAAGGGGAGGAGGAGGAAGGGATCAGGGACATGTAGGAAGGGGAGCATAAACTCTGCTTTTTATATCCCAACCACTGGGCAGACTAAGTGATGAATTACATCTAAAACACCCATCCATTTTTCTTCCTGGTGCATGGCCTTTCACCTATGAATTCAGCACCATCACCACCTCTTTTTTTTGGAAGTGCAGCCCTGTCCCAGCAGTGTGGAGGATGCATACAAGCATCTGTTTGTACTCTACCCATTGCACTGACAAATCCACAGCAGGCTACAGGTCTGTTCAGTTATGACCAACTTTTGGGTTTGTTCTTTTTTACTCCCATGTAACAAATAAGAAAAGCTACCTACAGAGAACCTGTTGATTTCACTGCACTGTCTGAAAACCATGAGAGAGTTGAACAAGCAACATACAACCAGATTAGGGATGGTAGAAGGTCACCATATATTGATGACTTCTATTCAAATAGATGCAAAAGGCAGCACTCTAAAATTAGAGAGCAATGTGCTTCTATGGAAGGCTTGGTCTCTTAGCCATGTTAAAATATATTCCATAACAAGTGGACAGTAAATCTCAGGGATCTGGAGATGGGGAATATGAATGACTGCTCATAAATTGCTTGGGGCATTGGAACAGGTACTTAAGTACTGAGTTGTGGTATGAATTTTGCCTGGAGGCTTCAGCTTTCATGTACATGGACTGCTGGAGTGGCCAGAAGGTGTCATTTATTTGAGCACATGCAGCCCAGAATGCCCTAAATATGTCACAGTTATTTCATCCACACATGAGCTATACATAAGCCCAGGCTTTGAGATATCTAGACTTACTCCAGCTACATAAAATTTGGTGTCCAAAAGTCCCAGTCATATGTGGTGGATCTCAAACCTCTCCAGACCAGAACTCCAGGCAGATAAAGAACTGTATTAAGAAAATGAGGCAGAAGGCAGCCCGGACTCCTGCAGCTGGGGTCAAGCCCAGTAGAACCATCACAAAGAAAGCCTTCACTGCAGCCAGTTCAGCCCAAGAAATTATTAAAAACACACGAGATCAGGGTTTGGGATCTGGATACAGCACAGGAAGCATATTTAAACTGCTAAACTTCCACCAGTTTTGTGTAACAATCCAGAGAGCAACCAGAAGGCCTCCAAGGATGCCTGCTAACTTGATCCACTGTTGTATTGCTGCCTGGCACAGCTCTTCCCCCTTTCTGAAGCCACAAAAATCCTCCTTCTCTCCCATTTTCTTTTCCTTTGCTTCTCCCCACTTTCCAGGTGTTACTGATTACTTTCTGGAAAGGTCAGGAGGTTCATCCACACACTTCTCCTCAGAAAAGAGAAATGTGGTTTTCTATTTTCTTGTATTGAACATATTTCCCCAGTTTGTCTGGGGACTTCCAGGCAGACATTGGTCACACAAGTACAAAGAATTCCCAAATGCAACTGAAATCAATGGGGCAGCAACAAGGTCTCTCTAGGTGGGTTTCTGTGCCAGCAGTATCAAATACATAACCACACCTGCCTGGCCTGTTAATAATCTTTTAACTCCACACCCTCTTCAGTTGATTCTGAAGTTTACCACTGTTTTTCCCACTCTTCAGCTGACTCTCCCCAATGGATTTGGAGGAGATCACTGAACTGCAGCAGCACCTGCTTTCCAGGCTCAGGAAGGCCCCGGGTGGCCCCCACAGCTGCTCTGGCTCCTCAGCACTGACACTGATGCTGCTCTATGGGTTTGAGGATCTTGCACACAAACCCCAGTGGCATCTGAAGCTCCAGAACAATGGGGAAGAGCAGCTTTGTGTGTAAAAGGAAAAAGGAATACAGTTTCTTTCTTGCAATGGCTTTTCTGAACACATTTGTGTTAGGCTGCTGAGTAAAACAGAGCAAGCTGGTTTTTATCTCTGATCCGGACTGGTCAGTTCCAGAAAGCTGTACTAGAGGCAGGCATTTGTAATTCAGTGAGAAAGCAAAGGAGAAGCAGCAATTATGTCAGCAAAAAGTTAACATGGTACAGACAAACCCACAGTCTCCCAAGGAAAAAGGCATAAGGTAGTGTCATGATTTTATCTCACTTCAAGTTTTCAAGTGTTGGGGTTTTCTTAGAGATGTGTTAAAAGATATTAAGCTATTTGCCTATACCCTTGGTGGATATGAAAAAAGGAATAGGTGACAGAGTAAAACACACTGAGAAGGGACATGCAGTAGGAGTGTATACACATTGACACACCTGACAAAACCCAGGGAAGATTCATCTCAGCCCTACTATTTTTCCAGTTGCTTAAAATAGCAAATACACTGTTTAAAATCACTGAATTTAACTTGATTTCTCTTTCTGCCATAGGAAGAGGAAAGGTGTCAGCAAAGAAAACCTGAGGCAAGGAACCCAGTTGTACACACAGCTACTCTACTTTTAAACTTTTTAATTGAGACTTTCTCCTGTAACACTCCTACAGTTAGATGAAGAGACTGGTCCAAGAGAGCACAACACAGTTTAATTGCCTGACCCAGGGCCAGCTGACCTTTCATCAGCCGATTCCTTGGCCAGCCAATGTTTTTTTGGCATCAAAAAAGAGTGGTAGTACTAAACTATACTCAGTCACATTACATTCTCTCACCTATATACTGTGTTTGGCCACTGAAGGACAGAATGATACGCAGTCCTGATGCTACAAAATTATCCAGCATATTTCCTGCCTTGAAATGGAGAACTGCAATAAGGTTCTTACAAAGAAAATGTCTCCTTTCTGTAAAGTACACAAAATCAGAAAGGACCTTTTTTTTTCTCTCTGAAAATTATTTATAAGAATAGATCTATAGGAACAAACCCAAGTTTGGTCTAGAATTGAATATTTCAACCCATGTTTGAGGTAGTATTCACAATGAGTTAATATATTATTTAAGTGCATTCAACACACAGCTTGAAATCAACATAAAGAAAAAGCATGTGAAATATGCTTAGATCTACTTGTATTTCCCTCGTTACCAGCCTATTTTCCATGCCTTATTTATCCTTTTTTGCTGGTATATCTGTTACAGACTTTGAATCAAAGTAAAGCAATGTTCTTTTTATTGCCAATTTTTACTGGATCCCTGATAATAAACCATTAAAATGACAAGCAAATATATAAAACAAATGGAATCATTGATGCTTATGTATCACAGTTCTTGAATATAATAAGCACATCTCTCCTCTTTCTCGCTTGTCTTGCATCTGAAGAGGATTATTTTATTTTTGACATAGGTCATAATTCAAAATTATCCTACTTAAGCAGCAAACTGCATCTACAGCTAACTCTTTTTGGAGATCCATACTATATTTCATACAAAAAATCAAGTGAAGGCAAAACCAGTGCTCATTTGTGTAAATAATCATACTATTTCTCTCTTTATAGGCAACTTTAAATTACTCTAAATTTAATGAAATTTGACACAGAAAAGATTTCCTGCAAGAAATCACGTGTCCAGCAAAACTGTCAATTGTTAATATGATTTATTGCTCAATTCTAGGGGATACTTCTATGGCTCTGTGCTCCCTTGTGTCTGTGGTGAGCTTTATCTTAGCATTTTAACTTCTACAGCTTCCACACCTGGGACTGCTTCTTACAAAATTTTACCACATTGTTGAGGCTGCCACTCAAATTCCTTGCATCAAGCCAAGAGAAACATCCAGTGCATTTTGTCTGAAGAAATGTGACTGCAGATAAAAGAGTGAGATAGCTCAAAATGATCACAGAATGGAGCTAATAGCAGTTGCCTTGCTGGAGCAACACATTCTGCCTGTGCCCACCTGAATGTCTGTAAGCCTTCTAAGCACTGTGACCCCACAGAGACTGGAACTCAAGATCACCAAAATGCAAACCTCAGGATAATTCAGGTTTCATCAATAGCTCCTCTTTGAAAGCAATCCTTGGGAATCCTCCCTATTCTGGCAGGTCACTTCAATGACATGGAGCATGAGGTGTTTCCACAGAATTCTGCCCATTAATGCTGATATCAAGCTGTTACATTGGTCTCTAGTACAGAGCAGTGCCCTGAAGACATCTTACTGAGCCAAGGTTTGTTATTCTTACAAACACACCCAACAAGATTACTTCCAGCTATGGAAGAAGCAGATTAAAAAACCAAAAAAACAACAAAAAAACCCACCACCAAACAACAAAACCACAGAAGAAACCCACACCAAAAAACCAACAAACAAACAACCAAAAACACACAAAACCCCCAAATCCGACACCTTAAACAACAGTTCATGAATTAAACAAGAACCTAAATTGATTTGCTTGGAAAATTCATACAGTGTCTCGTGGCCTCAAGAAATTCAGGCCAAATACTTAGTAGCATAAAGAAACTCATACCAAGTAACTTTGCATTAGCTGGAAGGTTTCAAATCTGGGGTCTGAACATGGCCTGGAGTATGGGACATGCACAGACATTTTGAAATTTGCACACTGGGTATACAGGTAACACATTTTTTTCTCTCAAAGCAGTCACAGAAGTTAAACAACATTGCTGAGCTCTGAAATTTCTTTGCAGAGAGATCATATTTCCAGAATTCTCCAGCTTGTAATTTTGTTTTAAATTTGCTATAGTTTCCCATCCTCACTTCAAGTCCTGGAAACATTTGTTCCTCCTTTCTGTTCAGTCATTTGGCAACAATTACAGTTATTTTTCTTGACAAAATAAATGAAACCACTCAACTAGATTCAACTCAAGCTGTCTTCAGCCCAGTGCACTGCAGCAGTACAACCTTGGGATGCTTTCCACTCAGCAGTACCAGCTCCTATAAGAGCTCCAGAAAAAAGACACACAAACTTTTGTGACCAGGGCTGCTTCACCAGACCCATCCCATACTCCTTAACTCCACATCAGGACTTGGTGTTCAGCACTATGAGCCCAAATCATCATTAACTGACAAGTGTATAATTAATTATACGAAGGCAGAATTAGGAAGCATTTTAACAACCCAAAGGATACCTAAAAATTACTGTCTCCACCCCATCACACTTCTGTGTACAGTAGACAAGCCAAAAAGTGCTTCCAGGTAAAAGCCCCGTGACTTCAGCTGTGGTCCTGTGGAATAGACTGACCAGTCTGAAAATAGACAAAGTAGTATCAACTATCTACTGCTTAAAATAAAAATCATAAAAACAAGTTGGCATATTTGAAGCAAAAACTTACCACATATAAAAATCCTGTTCAGAGTTCCATTAATTAAAATCTGTTTGAGCCTATTCCTACTGTCCCTAAAGCCAATGGTAAAACACCCTCCATCCCAAATTCTGGCCTATACATTATATATTAGGTATATATATGAGATATAAGGTTTAACATGTTCTTGCCCCTTGAAAATACCTACTGTCTTCCACTTAAGCTTTGAGTTAAATTCTACCTTCCTGCTATACAACATTAATCTGTGGGAAGGTCTTGTCAGCATTACCAAAATTTATGTCAGAGAATTAAATTTTATAATTCAATATGGCTCATCATCTTAAAAATACAGAGCTTAGAGAGTCACACATCCACCTTTCAGTAGCTCACAAGTTGTAAAGGTACATATGGGGTTAAATTAATATCTTGGAAGATGGCAGAAAACTCTATTTTCAGTTGCCAGTATTTTCTAACCAGCTATGTTTTAATAACAGATTCTGAATTCCCTTAAATTCAGAAGCCCTTTGCTTCATTTGCTCTTTTGCTTCTGAACCTTCGGTCCTCACATCTTCCAGCTCTCCTCCACAGCCACAGAAACAAACAAAAAATTCTTAAATGTTACACAAGCTCAGAGTGCACAGCACTGCAGCAGATGGCTACAAAGAGACAGCAAAGCTTACATGAAAAGGAATTTGGAAACAGAGAAAAAAGGTTCACTGCTGTTCCCATTCAGGGCAAAAATCATGGTTTCCCCCCCTTTCTTGAGCATGCTGAGAGGAATGCTCAGTTCAGTTACAACTTACAGAAGGGCTCAAAGGTGACCTTGCTTCCTACTTCATGAAACCAATTTACCATGAACATAATTCAGAGCTGTTTCCAAGTTTTGTCATTTCATAACTCAAGATACAATTTAAAGGGAGACCCAAATAAATGTGAACAAGGCCTTTTAGTCAATCTTACGGTTTCCAAAGAACTGCCCTGTGGTTTATTACACAGGGAGTGGAAAGTATAAGCAGTGTCACTAATCTAGCTCAATGTGTCAGAATAAAGCAGAATGTAGCTGTAATTAAATTACTGCAGTCTACACCTGTCACACGTATAACATCACCATCAGCCTGAGAATTCTCTCCACAAAGACCATTTTGTTTCCTTCTATATTTTATCACTTTCTAAAACTTCAGGCTACTTTTATACTGTGCTTTTCCCTGTCAGCAAGACAGCCTCTCTCCCTAAGCTGTAGGGGTGCCTTTGAAATTTACACATTGGAATTTATTCTCATTACAAACCTGCTGATCCAAACAAGCTTACAGACATCAAGAACCGTGTCCTGTATTTGCTAACCTCCTCTCTATATACTTTCAGCTTTGTCCCACGTCCTCCCTTTGCCCGGCTGATAACACGTGCTGCCTGGCTTGGTCTGCCTGCTGCCTCTCAAAGCAAACATGGATTGAGTTCTGCCTGACTTGCCCCCTGAAGGAGCTTCAAGGTAGGTCTTTTTTCTCCAGCTGAGGATTTTTACTAAACTTGGGGGAATTTAGTATCTCTGAAGCCTCAACATTACTGTCAGCTTCAGTGGAAACTGACCACTGGTTTCCAGTTATTAGCAGGGGACTGATGAAGATGCACAGGCAGTCAGAGAGGTCTCTACTGTATAAAAGCACATCAGTACTGAAAGTATGGAACAAATCAGTTAAAATTAAAACACAAACAACAGACACTACCCACCCACACCCCCCCAAAAACCAAACAAAACAGAAACAAAACAATTTAAAAACCACAGAAAAGCAACCAAACACAACCACTACCAAAAACCTACAATCTTTTGTCTCTTAACCTGAATGTGAAGGATGTTGGGCCATCTCTGATTCTGTTACTCTGTTAGACATGAGATTTTAAACCCACACCACTGATTTAGGAGTCTGCTGCAACAAGCCTGTTCTTCCCAGCTGAGGAAGCTCAGGAGACATTTCAACCTGAAGGGCAAGGCATCATTGATAAGAATAGGAGGATGAGAGAAACTGGCACTTACACACAGAGTTGGATAAAAAGGATTTGTCCTACCAAATTTAAGCTTGAAACAGTATTTGAGCTTTTACTTTTCCCTTATTTCAACATTCTACTTCATGAATGCTATAATATAAAAGCAATTCAGCCTTAATTATAATGGTTTAACTGGGTTGCTATAATTTTCCTGTCCCTTGATTCTCCCCATGTTTATAACTATCTAAGAGCTTAGGCTCTGGTAAATTTTTTTATTCTTCATAATTATGAAGCCTGAGCAGAGCAATAAGAGCTCCATGCTTAGCATTTCCTTCTGTAATCTAAAGGCATACTGTGACAAATATAAGCTACTTGAAATAAGTCACTGTGAGTAGTGACATATAGGCTTAAAGGTGCACAAAGTATCTGATGTCATTTTCCAAGTCACCCACACACCTATTCATCTCAAAGCCTACCCCATAGCCAGACACAATTGTAATACTATGTCTAGAGCAGAAACATTCCTCTATTTTTACCCTGTTGTTATTCCTTTGTTAAGTACTTAAAACTTACTTTTTGTACAACTTGATTTTACTGGAGCAATTGACACTTGAAGCCTGAGGGAACACCTGTATGCCACCATGTCCCTGGGACACAGCTCACCAGCCCTATGAAAACAAAGGATGCACCAGGGAGCATGAAGGAATTAGACCCTTTACCCAGCAGCTCTGCCCTTGCAAAGAGTGATCTTCCAGTATGTTCTCCCCAGGGCCTCTACAGGGAAACAAGCAAACATTTTATCAACAACAGATAAAATATTGTCTTTCTGATCACTACAATGTGCCGATTTTACTCCAAATAGGCAAAGAGTTTAAAAAATACAATTTTTAAAAGTGGTGGAAACCTTAAGTGTCATACAAGAACATGGGAGAGGAAATTCTTTCAGATGTTGAAAGATACCAAATTCAACAAAAAGTCCCCAAGTCCAAGAGGAAGGCGATTACACTTCTAATTTCAATTTGACTGTGTATGAGGTGGTCCCTAAAATGCAAAATAATATTCCTGCTAAACCAACTCAGGTGTTTTGTGAGCACACCAGCTTCTACAGAACAGAAGAGAAGCAAAGTCTTATGTGCATGTGATCATCTGAGCCTCTCCAGAGAACCTGCCATCCACAGCTCTATCCACAGGAACAGCCCTTCTCTTGCTTGCTGACCAATTTAATTCCCCCCCCCTTTTACGTATAACTTGAATTTTCAAAAAAGTTTAGCCCAGGGGCCTTTACTGGGCTCCATTCCTTACATGAGTTCCCTTCCTTCAGAGCTCCTCACTGCTCTGCCCTCGCCCCAGGTGCTTTTCTGAAAAATCCTCACCCAAGGAGATGGGTGTCAGTGCCTCAGAAAGCAGCTGCACACCTGACACACAAGCTGCCACGAAGCAGAGGTTCCTGGGCCAGTTTACAAAGGCTGCCTCACCAGGGCCCAAATCTCTGACAAACAGCTTGCAGCAGCTTCAGTTTACAGACTTTATAATTGTTCTGGGAGGTGCATTACAGAGTAATCAAAATGATAACAATTCTCAAAAATTGCAGCGGGTTGGGAGGAAAGATTAAACAGCTTGGTCCTATTCTCACTGGGAAACAGGAGACTTAGCAAACACTGAATTAACATTTTTAATATTATGAAGGGGAATTAATAACACAATAAATACGGGGGATGGAAATCAAGTAATAACCTATCAACAGTAGGTATTCTGCTGCTATCTGGAGGCTAACTATGGAAGAAAGAATTTTCTTCTCAGGAAATCTCAGTAGGGAGCAGAGTATCCATGCAAGAGTCACAAAGTCAAGACAGCAAACATGGAGTAAAAGTGGTAGAATATGTGCAGCTGTGCAGTCTTCACAACAGACTACATACCAGAAACTCTGTGAAGCATTTTAGGGGATTTTGTACAAGTGACATTGCACAGCAGGGGCAGACAGCTGTGATTTCCTCTTGCATACATCTAGTCACTCACAGACACAGACAGCAGGTGAGTGGATGCTCTCAGCAATCTCAAATACATCTATCCTCCCAAAATGATAATTCCTCTCTGCAGCTCAACATAACAGTACAGTCTTTGTTTCTTTTCACTTGTAAGCAAAGTAATTCCCAGGTGGTGTTGCCATCCTGCTTAATTTAGATTTTTAAGCATTTGGGAATGTGGCATGACATGAACGATGGCTCTTAAAACATGCTCCAAAACTGTATTCTAGTCATTACAATAAATATTAGAAACTTAGAGGAGGAAAGGGAAAAGAAGCAGGGCCTCATTTGCCTCCTTGTCAACAATTTAATCATAAATTTACTTTTATTTTAAAAGAGGATAAAAAATATGATCCCATCATAACCAAACAATTGGATTCGACACATGCAAACCTGGGTATAACTTTCATGCCATCTTTAAACAAGTAACAAAACTTTCAGAAAACTGCAACTTCTCACCACTGGGTCATGTAGGATTAATGCAGCCTACAGCTAAAGCTGAATATATCACGTAGTTTTAAGTCACAAAGCTCAGGTATTGCAAGTGTAATAGCTGTAGCTGCTGGTATGGTTTGCCTGCTGGAATAACCATCCAGATTCTTAAGTAGCTTTTGCAGCTCTCTCCAAGTTCCTAAAGGTCCTGCATAACCAACACCTCCATTAGTGAGCCAGAGCCATCTCAGAAGAGAGCAGTAAAGGAGAAAACAAGCTACTGGAATGTTATACAACCTTTTGTTTGATGCCCTGAAAACACTTACTTTACCACAGCAAAATAACAGAATGTTTTACTTCAGAGTACATTAAGCAATAGCTGAATGTAGAGCATCCGTGAGCAAGGGCTGTCACCAAATACAGGTAATGTATTGCTCTGAAGCAAAGCTGGCATGCAAAGAAGGAAGAAAGAGTGCTGTGCTCTCCAAGTCACCTACAAACATACAATTCATATAATACCACTGTAAACTGACAAATCCAGCTCCCTGTGAGCTGGTATTTTATTAGCCTTTTAAATTATTTAAATGTTTGCAAAAAAACGTTGCCATTTTGCCATTTACTTCTGTTTTTAAGGTAATTCCCTTGAGCTTTGTAAGGCAGAACTGACAAGATGTGAGAAGAAAGGTTAAAAGAGCCAAGAGTTCCCATTGTGGAGTACAATTAACCAGCACTTTACTTTCACAGGGCAGTTCTGGCTTAGTAAACATAATGATAGCTTTACTCTGAGGTTAAAATGAGAGGGCATTCATTTTTATTACTAACATACCTTGACAAAGGTTCCAAGATCAAAGACAGACTGTCAGCATAATTGTAAAATAATACTTTCTTCCCCGCTTTTAATTACACAAAATAGCTTTTAAATATTATTAATAACATCCCCCACCATTAGAGTAAAACTTGATTAAAGGCATTGCTCTATGCACAAACACAGAGGAGCTTTGTAAAACAGCAGAATCAGATTTTTGGATTACAAACACGCAACACAACCAAAAAAATGTGCTCACTTTAAATCCAGCCAAGTCCAGGCAGCTTGAAGCAAGACACAATTCCCTCTCTGATAAGTTTGCATCCCCAAGAGGCAGTTGCCATGAGTTTAGCTCGGAAGACAAATCATGCAAATGAAGAGGAAAGTTTTATGCTCACCAAACTTATCTTCTGAGAACAGATCAACCTTCTCATAGAAGATCCCAAGTGTGACCCAGAGACTACTGAGCCTCTCTCCATTAATTTCAGTAGATTTTGGAAAAGTTCTTACATATGGCTGCCTCAGATATCCCCCAAGTATCCCATGGCTAGTTTTCCCATCACACAATATTATGCTTATCACCCAGAAGACAGACACCGTGTTACGAGATTATTTGGGGGTTGCACAATGCTGGTTGTATAAAAGCAAGTGACACTGCTGCTACTCTTTCCCAGTATTGGTAATATATCAAAAATAAACAAAATAAACACCAAAAAAAAGGATTCATTGTTGCAGTAATTCTTGCAGAGAAGGACATGCCAAACTGACAAGAAAATATCTTGCATCTGGGGTTTGAAGAATTAAGTTATCCAGTAGGTTTTTGCACCTCTGCCTTCCATAACTTGCATTCAATAGCTTTGGTCCAGCCTTAACCTTCACCGAGACATTTTTGCAGACAATTAGCTCTCTGCTGAAAAATATTTTGCATTGGTTTGATTGAACTTAATAGAGGAATACTGTACTACAAGACTAAAAAAATTAATTTACAACAGATAAACTTATGTTTGCATTAAAAACCCCACAAAGTCAATTCATTTTCCACATGAACAATTCATATGTTTTACCAAGAGATGAACTAACTGCAGCCATTTCATAATCCCCAAAGCAGTGAAACAACAAAAACTCCTGATAAAACTCTGCTGTTTGTACCAGAGCACATGCAAGTAAATATTAATCATATTAAATGTGGCGATTACCCTTATTTTTTCTAAGTTACCTTGCCCTGTAGTTGAAAGGGTTGGCATGGCACATCTGCAACTCTATCACTCTGCTAGCAGTGGATCTAAGAGGAAATTCCCAGGGCAGTTGTGTACAGCTTCCTCCCGAGCAGGGACATAAGTAATGCAATTATTTCAGTTGAAACTACTCTGACATTTATAATTAGGCATTGAATTTGCATTGTTAAACTACACATAAAAGAGTACACATCCCACAGCAAAGTTCTTGGTAGTATGTAAGCCACCATTTTTACAAAGGTAGAAATGGGAGCAGATGAATGTGTATGAAAGGAAAAGTCATCTAGATGTCATGGCACAACTTTCTTTTAAAGAGCTGGCTTGTCTTCATGCAGAACAGCCATCCCTCATGATGCCTGCAGACCTGGATGTTTTAGAAAGTAACAGTGCATCTTGTGGTCTCTCTCCTCAGTTCTGCGTCTTCCTTCCACCACTCCAGCACCAGTGTGGAAAAGATTCTTGAAGAGACCTGAACCCATAGCCCAGAAGGAAAAGCTGTGCAATGGCTGCAGCTCCTCAGTTAACAAAATCACCCTCCAGTCAGATCAAGGTCACACAAGCTTTGGCCTTTCCAGACCCGTGAGAGAGCCAAGACCTGAGGTGCACAGCTTGAGGTGCAATTTCCAGTACCACGCTTATATTTAATGAAAAACCACGTAGCATTTCAGCACTACACCCAGCCCTTTAAAATACAGCCCCTAAAGTACAGATAGGCCATTTACACTGCTGGGCACCCTCCCTGTATCCCAGTTTGCTGTGATCTACCAGACCCAACTGCCCTGTCACACAGATATCTCCAGAAATCAACAGGAAAGACCTAAGAGATTCACAGAATGTAACAAATCCCCTTCTTCTGGGAGGTTAAGATGCTTCTCATGGTGGTGAAATTTGGCATCTGGCAATTTTAGAATGATTTAGGAAGGTAGAATGGCATTGATTTCCTATCTACATGAGGGAGGGAAAAGGGGTCTTCAATAAATAGTTTGCTGCTCAATGTGGTCTTTTGCAGGACTTTAACTTTCTTTGTTATTCATTGAAATTTGTAAGTGAAAGCTGGGAGTCACAAATGGAAAAGAGATTTGACTGGCAGTTACAACTTCAATTTGTATGAGAAATCTCTCTGGAAAACATGCTTATTTTGCCTCAGCCTCACCTCCCAGAAACAAAATCATGACAGTTACATTTGCTGTCCTCTTGAGTACCCACCCCCACACTGGAATTTACAACTAAATTATAAAACAGCTCACCCAATGCTTGTGAAAATAGAAGTCATAGTCCACTCCACTACTAATTAATTTTCTTTAAACTGTACCCCAGAGTGATCAAATGAGACATGAGCTCTTTCATGAGAAGAAAATCCCACTAGAGTTCTTTAACATCAAATACAACAAACACCAGTTTCAACATTTGCATCACCATGTTTGAACCCCCATGTTTGCATATGTAAGCACACATTTGCATGTAAGCATTATGTATTATTAATATTGATTAATATTATTATTCAGAGGTAGTAGTCTGCCTACGCTCTGTGAGAGGTTTGTATATATGCACACAAAACTGCCTCATGAAATGAAACAAAAATAGATTGCATATGGTTAAGTTCATTAAGAGAAGAGAATATATGACCATATTAAAAGCAAAGCAAAAAACCCATGTTCTACATCTCAGCACCTACAGTTCACAATGATTCCACTGTGAAGTTTTCCAGCCTAGCACTTCTTTTGTCTACACAGTCCTGGGAATCCTTTTGCACATTTTCATATAGCTCATATTAAATATGGGAACTTTAGTTTCTCTCATGAGACAGAGCTCTACAGTTATTGTCCCTAAATAATAGCCATCTGTTCTGAATGACCTCCCCAAACAACTTGCTTTGTTAATGGCAACTTTGCTACAGTAATACACCAGTTGGGATTACTCCAGCCAACTTTCCATGGGTCTCTATTGTTATAAAACCTATTATCCAGCAATTAAATGACAGCAAGAATGTAATAAAGTACAACAGTTTTACTTGTGTCATTATCCTGGGTGCTGATGTTAATGAAAGGCTATCACACCCTGGACTGTAATTCCAAGATGCTGTCATACAGGAGAGTAATTCCCATCAGCAGCTATTTTCAACCTTAATGGTTTGAGCACTTATAATCCCTGCCCAAGCCCTTCCTCAGTATTTCATCCCAAATGAAGTTCAGATCAGGTCTGAGCTTATCTTCCAGGCTTGCTGCTGAAGGCCAGGTGTGAAGAAGGAGGCTCAGCCAGTTTTTGAAGGTATTTGTTTTTCTTGTCAAACAGGCAAGCCTCACAGAGGTGCTTTCACAATCACTTCTCTTTGTAAACAAAACAATAAACCAGCTTTCTAAAATCACTTTTCTGTACTTGTCTCAGTAGAAAATAATGAAGCTGAATGGCCCTTACAGTGCTTTTAGGATCCCTCTGTCAGGCTGAATTTCTGGCATAACACCTTTCCTTTTCTTTTCTCATTTCCAGAACTTCACACAGACTTAAACACACCACTCTGAGAAAAAGATGCACATAATTGCCACGGATACCACAAGATGTCTAGAACATTCTGTCTTTCTAAATTGTCCTGGGTTTGAAATTTATACAATCAGCATTTTATATTTCTGATGTATAACATAGCAGTATTTCTAAAACAAGTTCTTTTTTTTCCCCTTGATGAGAATAATCTAAAAATTTATGTTGACATGAAGCAGTACTTTCTCTATCACTGAGACAATCCAACTGCAGTCACACTGCTTGGCATAGATTCAGCTAATATGCATTTATAGTTCTCCTTCCTTGACAGAAGGCAGTATATTTACCAGCCTGCATGTGCAGTTAGGCTAAAGTGCTGTTTTTCACTGGGACTCATAACCTCTACTCTTTGGAATATTTATTTTCTTCCTAAGATGCAATAGGGAAACTTTATGCAACTTACTATATCAATTCTACATCAATACTACATACAGGCTTCTTCCAAATAGCAGATCAAAACAACTAAACAGAGAAGCTCTCCAGTATAAATTACTGGACGGCAGAGAGAATATGAATGTACTCCTTGTCTATAATTTGTTTAGAATTCAGGTGGTCCTACAGCAACTACATTAATTTTATAAGACAGAAGTGTTTGAATCAATCTATTTACAGAGGCAGCATGAACACTGTCCCAAGAAGGGCCTTTCAGGGGGAGAGTTTTTCACATGTCAAATGAGAAACACAGGATTCAGTTACATTATCTCTTGGAAGAGATTAAATTTATTTTGTTGCATTTCTTGGGAGAAACCAAAGCAGGTGCCAAGCAGGATGGACAGACTTGGATCATCACACCAAAACCCACTCCCTTTGCTACCCTATTACGTGGGGACAGAGTCAAAATCTCCTTGGATCTGTAACACAAGCTAGAAATGGGAAGAGCTAATGTGATACCCCATTTCCCCTTTCTGTCCTTCATATAAAATGATGTAATGCTAAAATTATACAACAGAAATATTATATTTTAAAACTGTAATAAAGCACAAGGGAACCTT
Source organism: Heliangelus exortis (assembly GCF_036169615.1). NCBI lineage: Eukaryota > Metazoa > Chordata > Aves > Apodiformes > Trochilidae > Heliangelus > Heliangelus exortis. Next base: position 7,446,400 of record NC_092434.1, read on the forward strand.
GTAACATATGGGAACACTCCCTGTATATTTCTGTCCATTGGAAAAAAGAAGCAGGAAAATAACATTAATATAGTAACACAGATACAATTGTTTCATGGAAGAACATTGATAATAAAAGCAGAAAAGTAGAGTTTTGTTCTGTAAAATGACTTCTGTTAGCATGAGGAAGACCTGAACATCATTCATGCTGCTGAGTGAAAACATGAATTTCACAGCTCTCTTGTGAATGTCGATTTCATCTCTCCCAGCTCTCCATTGTAAAGGAAAAGAAATATGGTGTAGACTTGTATAACAGCCACACAAATGACATTCGCTTTTGATAGCCTCTCAAAAGTTGTATACCACCAAAACCAGTATTTTCAACTAATATCCTCTCTGTTCCTCAACATAACTATTGTTTGGATCCCTTTTTGAAACATGGTTTATTGAAAATATCCTGCTAGAATGAGCGTGTCCTTCACACCACAGCACAATGCAATGCGATTCTCCTACTGACACTGCTCATATTTCCAAACTCACAGGACAGCAATGTCACATAGCCAAGTATTGCCCAGAAAGTCACAAGAGAGATTTTTGCCCTTACAAGAGCTATCACAGTAAGTTTTGTCTGCATACTTTGTAATGGACAACTGCTTAAAAAGTCCACAAAGTCAAAGAGATTCAGTATGCAATGTTTCTGGAGCTGGTAAAATGGTTTGTCATTTTTTCCTCCTTGTGTCATGGATGAGCCAGAGTAAGCAACAACCTGTCATAAAGCTGGATACTGGAGTTTATTTGTTCATCATTTGTGCTGTATTTGCTGATTAGGTTCATCAGGTCTTGACTTCACTGTCCAGCAGAAAGTTGCCTTGCTCCAGCTGCCCACAGCTATGCCTTTCAGGTCTTCCTGGCCAAGGTCCCTGAGCATCCTCTGGCATTCATCACCCTACTCATATCTGATATCCAGGATCTATTCTCCAGCTAGGATCATTTCTACCCCCTTTCCAAGACCACTTCTTTCTTTGGGACCCCTTCTTTTTCAACACTAGCTCTGCCTTCCAGAACCCCAAGGCTTCAGCTCTCCCTATGCTCTCCATGTACACAGCCCACCACGTGCCTCCCAGTCAGTGGTCCTACCTCATGTCTCCTTATTAACAGGAGGATTTGGGGTGTGCCGCTTGTTTAATTTGGGCATTATCAGAATTTACAGCCATCCCATACCAGGCTTCTGCCCAAGTTTAATTGTTCAGTTTTGGACATTCATACACTCAGTTACAGGCCATCTGCTGGCATTCACAATTTTTTCCACCTACAGCACTTTAGTATGAATTTATTAGAATATAACTTTATGACAAACGACACAAATTAATTACAAAATTCCAGACACAGAGTATGCACATTTACCATATTTTTAATGAAATCTGAAGATGAAACAAAGCCTGCAGGACCACTGAAGCATAGCAAGGGCTTTGGGAAGCATGGTTGTGTTCACTAATAGACATAACTGCAAGCATGTGTGGTGATATGAACACAGACTCAACCCATGGTTATCAAGACATTTGTATTCTGGGATACAGCACACCCTCTTCTGAGCTGCACTCAAGGTGAAGTGCAACATCTGACCTTTGACAACAAGCTGCCATTGGAAAAGACAGCCCCTACCAAGCATGGGCTGGGGGAGTGGTGCAGACAAATACATCAAATACACGCTTTTAAAAAAGTGGTGATGCATGCTTATAACATACAGCAGAGGAGCAGCTTTTGCTCTCACCTGCACCAGCATAAAACCTGAATGGCCCAAGGGAACTCAGTATAGCTGAACCTACATAAATAATGAGTTGTGAAATCAAGCCTTGAATAAAAAATAATGCACTTCATTATAGTACTCATTTCATAATACTGCTGCATTACCTTCCTTTCTACATTAACTTGCCTTAGAGTAAGAGGAGTAAGGTTAGTATCCAGCTGATAACCAACTAATCATTGGTTACATAAAAAACTATAATGCCGTAAAATTAGGCTCGGAAATGAAGAGAGAAAAGCTTGTAAATAAGAAGGAAATAATTCTTTTTTAGAAAGTTCTAATTAATTTTGGAAAATAGCATTTGATACATTCACTCCCTTGCTTCACCTATAAAGACAGAGAATAGGAACAGTTAGATTTTTTTTTCTTCCCCCCTGCTGAGTGCTAGTGAGCCAAGCTTATTGCCTGCACACATCATTTGACATCCTGAAAACAGAACAAGTGCTCCACTGGCAGCAAAGGAAGATAGAAATGTTCTCAACATTTGTCACACTCCCTGATTGGTTCTCACTGTGCTATTTGGCATGGAGATGTGAGAAGGAATGGAGCTCTGTAAAACAGAATGCAGAGGACAGCCCTTGCAGCAAGGCATCATCTTCTGAGAAGTGAATGTTAAGACTAAGACAGGCAAATGCATCAGGTTGATACATTTGATACTGATTTTATGCACAAAAAGAGGAAGTTAAGATTCAAGTCCCAATTAAATATGTGTTCACTATTTTGCTAGAATCCATTTTTTTCCAAGAAAGCACGTAAGTACATGTGTAGCTTCAAGATGGATGCAGCTTCAGTATGTACCTCAAGTTCATACCCCAGAGCACCCTGCCAGACAGGGGTAAGCACACAGAGCCCATGTACCTTCACCTTCCATAAACTGGTTATCATAAACATGATAAGCACACAGTCAGGTAGCCAGGAACTTTTCTGTCCAAAAATGACTGTGAAACACTTAAAATCAATTAAGAAAAAATTAAAACAACAAAATTCCATTAAGCTCAAGAAAGCTCAAAAGAAGGCCATCTGACTCAGATTTCATTGAAATTCACTCTCATCCATACAAATGTCTGAGAACTTTCAGAAAGCCAACTATTAACTCCCTGGTTGCAGAGCAGGGTACATAGGGGCCATTTTTCACAGGCTGGCTTCCCTGTGCATCTTTCCTCCCGGACCTTTCAGCTGAACAGATACAGTTGCACAAATACTCATAATCCACACATTAACAAATTAAATTTTTTTCAGTACTGACACCTATCAATGTCTACCAACAGCCAGCTGACATAAAGCCTCCAAAACACTGTATGCACATCTCCATTTCTGCAGCCACTCTTAAGACTAACATACATTCAACTATGTTTAACATACATGCATATTACAAGGTTAGTATAAAATCACACTGTTTCTTTTGCTTGGACTACAGCAGGGCTACCAGTTATGCTTATATTAAATGCTGTACTTTGTGTTTTATAACTCCTGTGAAGTAGACAAGAATTATTATCTCCCTGTAATTCACAAATGGGAAACTGAGGCAAAATAAGGCAAAAAAAAAGGTTAAGTGACTTGCTGAAGGACATCTGAAAGGCTAGAAATTACATTGTTGTGAATGATGAATCAGAGACTGGCTGAATAACCCCTTGTTTAATGTATACTGCAATGGATTAAAAATAGGCTCTTTACTTTTAAAATGGCTTGTTGGAATTTTCCAGCATTTTATGTTTCTTTTCCGTTACTCTCCACCAGCAGCAAAGTTCACATGCATAAAAGCAATATTTAGCATTAAAACATTTTAAAGTTATCCTGATGTCAGTGATGTCGAACTAAATTTAAAACAAATGCAAAGATAAACTTTCTCACCTAACCTCCACGTGCCCCATTCTATCCTTGTGCTAAAGCCCAGCAGTACCTTTCAGGCAGACAGCACTTCCACTGTCTGCAGTCAGACCTAAAGAACAGCAGCAACTCAGCCAGCCAAGGGAATACCCTACAAGCAAGTCACAAGTGTACATCTGCATTTAAAGTTCCTCATGTTTCCATCTAGGTGTTTCCTCAGAACATAAACATCAGATTTTTAAAGTATAAATCCATGCAAGTCCAAAAGCAGTCATATTTGAGCAGTCTTAGTATATATGACTCTGCAGATCAAAAGTATATGCAGCAGAAAAACTGTAATTAAAATTGGAAGCAAAGAAAACTCCAGGTATTTCCTATTGTCTGATATGCACAAAAAGGGGATTCAAAGAGAAACTTGCAGCCCAAGCAACGGGCACCCCTGAACTGGAGGAACTGGAGTCACAGAGAGATACATCACAGCTATAAATAATTCTCATTTTAAAGCTACAGTTAAATGAAAACAGAAAATACAACTGACAGCACCTATGCTTCTTGTCTTTCTCTATATTCTCTTACAATTGACCTTGAGAATACTTAATACTAGCCTGAGGGTGGAAGAAAATCTTCTTCACTACAATCATTTAATAATAGCTTGTCCTCCTCCTGCTCAATATGCAAGTAGACACTGCTTTTATAATGCCTTCAGAAGGTGCTTTGCCCATACTGTTACCTCCTGCATAAAGCACAGGGACTGCATACTCCTAACACATGAAACTCTAATACCAGCACTGAGCATCAAGTATTCAGACACAATGCAGCTCAGTATCACAGCACAGGACAATACCATGAAGCAATTCATCTGCCATTCAACACAACTATTTAGAAGGCTACTTCTGGGGTGGGGGGTCCTGCCCCTCAACTGGAGGGAAAAAACAAACACATTGTTACATCAAACCACAAAGTTAATTTTGATTCAACAGGAATTTTGCAAAGAAAAAAAAAACAACTTTCTAGCAGTTTGGAGATGGGGTGAAATCAGATTATTAAACTGTATTTTGTTCACATTTCTGAAACGCTACAGTTTGACACTGTCATACGTTTTCTGAGAGATGGAGGAAAGGAGAGGCAGCCTTCCTATCGCCCCTGAGCAGCCCTGGAAGCCTGGAGCCGCACTGCCCTCTCCCGAGCTCTCGGCACACTCACGCACCGCGGAACACGAGGGGCCTTTTCCAGAGGAATCCGGGAAGCGGGCACAACAGCTACAAATGCAGTTCACGCCTGTTGGATCAACTTCGCCGCTTTGCTGCCGCACTGAAAAATGGCAGAGGAGTGGAAGGCACGAACACCACTGCTGCCATCATCCTGCTGCCATCCCACTCTCGTCCTGCTGCCATCCTCCAGCTTGCCCTGCTGCAGAGCAAGCAGCACAGTCTCAGTCTCTCATCCTCCTTCCAGAAGGATGGAACACGGGCAACCATGCTAGCTCAGGTTACCTTCTTGAAAATATGAGGAGAACAACTTGAAATATCTGCAGAAAAAACCCTGTCCCTCAAGAGAAGGAGCTTGTCCAGGATGACAAAACAAGGGCTGTAAAAGGAACTGGGAGCTTTGCTCTCTTCCACCACAGCAAGCAAAGCAAGAATTATTCAACCAAATAACATCAGGGAGGGTTTTGAAGATCCACTTACAGCGATGCAGAGCTGCTTTGTAATTCCAGAAGGGGAAAATGCATGTGCATACACAGCTATAATTACTGTGATTTCTGGAACAGGCATAAAAATACAGACCAGCTGCCAGGGAGAAGGCCATTTGTGACTGGAACTGATGGAACTGCATACATCATTCCACCATGCAACCAACTTCAACTGTAGATATCTGGATCCAAATTGTATATAGTATATTTCCCCTAGAAGCCATTTCAGCCATTTAGTAGGCTAAATATAGGCTTAATTTTCAATGAAGCCAAATAAATACCGCTTATCTTCATTTTGCCTATCATAGATTAGTCTCTTGAAGTTTTTTTTTTTCCTCATTTTCCCTATTCACGTATTTTTCCAGCCCTCTCATTTGAATTCGTGGTTTCAGCTCCAGCCCTGCTTTACAATTTCTACTGATATTGACTCATTCCTAGTGAAATGGTTACAAGCTCTTTCCCATCCTTTCTTTCAGGGGTTTATGAGGACACACATACACCACGCAATTCCATTTCAGAAGGCAGTTAGTTCAAGGGATGATTAAAGACAGTTTAATTTATTTCTCTTTATGTTTATTGCTGCTTTTTTTCTTTGCAGATTCACTACAATTGAGTGATAGACATTATAACTTTATTTAACAAATATTGTGGATCACGGAGAATGAGATGACAATAAGCCAACTTTTGGCAAGCAAATCTTTGCTACAGCTCTAACATACAATTAAGTTCAGGAGCTTTTTAATTAAAAGCATTTCTGCACTGGTCAGACTATGAAGGAAAGCTACTCCCACAGAACTACTCTGCCTATTTATTTATCATGCTAGCAGACCACTACTCTTTGCTTATAGTAATTTAATACTTGTTGTTACCAAAGTAACATCCAAATTTTTAACTCCTATGCTCACAGTTGTTCCCTTTTTGCAGACACCCTTCTCCATGATGCTTTGCTCTCTTCCAATTATAAGCATCAGTTCTTTCCTTCTGTTTTAAATTGAGCTTAAATTAATGCTGCTGTTCTGTTTAGCAACAGCAAGAACTTCAACTTCCAAAGCACCTTTTCATGCCAAAACATCTTTGTTTGTGAACCAGCAACAATGATTAATGTCAACACAGCTCTGGGAATTGTGTTTGTTAATTAACTGCTGCTGTAGAACTAGCAGGCAGAGTACATAACATGGCGTTCCTACAGGGTGTACATAAATACTTATTATTTTTCTTATGCAAAAAAATCCCAGTGGAAGACTTATTGTTTGGGATTGTTTCAGTTAAAAGATGAAATAGGTGCACTTTCTGTTAGGTATTTTGGGGTAGGGTCTCCTCACCTGAGTGCCACCAGACAGAGGACCAGAGTGGATGAACAGAAAAGCAGGTTAGGTTTCTGTATTTCTGAGCCCTCTGAGAGGTCACCCCTGAAGTAAGGCAATGTCTGCTCTAAAATGAAGTGTGATAAATTTCTGAAGGGGATTATATGATATAGTTTTCTGTGATAGCAAGAGACTGAACTCAATGACCCAGAAAGCCCCTTTCCAGTCCTAAGCTGCTAAAATGCTACTTCTCAGGCCCTAGTTACTAACAGCTCTAAGATGTGAGCTGTAAGAGAAGTCTGAAGTAACCTGTGTAGCAGATGAAGCTGACAGGAGATATGTAGCATCCTTTTGGGGGACCACTTAAATCAGGTGGTCCTGATAGGACAGGGCTCTCTGTTGCTCTGGAGAGCTCAGTGATTTGGGGCATCCAAATAACAGGAGAGGAGAATCAGCTCAATGTAACCAGGATCTATAGCCTGAAACCTTCTGGCTGAGGTCTGCACACCACACAAACTCACTGAAATATTCCCCAACTAGGAACTGATCCATAACAATAACCTCTCCCCGTGGCTCACAGCAGAACCCTTTTTGCTATCCTGGATCCTGGGATGCTGCTGTAATTGACTCCATCCATTACCTTAAAATGTTCTCCAGTTTATCCTGCCTTTATCACATCTAGCCATTGTAAAAATCTCTTCTGTTTTACATCTTCCCTGTGCTTTCAGCAATGCTATTACTCCTATAATAAGCTTAATGAGGACACTGAGTGGAAGAGTCTTCACATAAATCTTCACAACAGAAAATGCTCCAGAGATGTGTACAGCAATGTCACACTGCCCTCTGTTGAAATTTGAGGCACTAAAGTAATTTTTAGACTTCTTATTTCTAAGGACTAAAGGTTAATTATTTAATGTTTTTTAACTGCAACAGTTCTTTCCAGCCAGAGAAGATGATTATTTTTTTACAGATTACAACATACATATTGAATTAAGTTTAATTAGCTGTCAGAGAGAAATCCTTACATCTCTAAAGTCAGGGGGACAGCATGGAGGGGCTTCACATTCTGATAAAGAATCTGCCTTTCAAACTTGAAGACGACTTGCCCTGACACTAAATGTAATAGACTGAGCCCTTTTAGCAACCGAGTCATCAATCCACCCACAAGCCAAGCCAGCTCTCCCCAAACTCTCATCATCTGTCACACCATCCGCTTCCTTCCACAACCTCCGGCAACCATGGCAAACAATCTCTCCTTAAGAAAAATGACAACAGGCAATACTCCTTCCTCAGCAGGACTGGTTAAGCTGAATGACACCCTGGGAGAAGGTGCTGAGTGGTCTGCGAGTGTCACTAACATTTGCCCTCTACACTGTAAAGGGCTCTCCTGCTGCAAAGCTCATCCTGTCTCTGCAGAATAATAAAAGCATAAAACACAAATCATTCTGCTTCTGTACTTATCAAATTGTGCCACATCTCGTATTTCAAAAATCCCAGATGGCATTTCATGATTACACCACAAAGAGTTTTTGACGTACACAGACCCATACTTTAATTAGTCCAGTTTGCTTTGAACACATTGCCCCAGAGATGAGTCAGGAATAACGTTCAATAGAAGTGTCGGAGGCTGCATTCAGCAAGTCTATTCTTAGGTACAGGAGGAAAATCAGACTGCGTGAGAACAAGAATATACTCTGACCCTGTTCAGTCTGAGTTTACCCTTAGTGGGGTGGAAGCTGGGGAAAACATCTTTTGAAATTACTGGCATCAGGCCAAGAGAGGGAAGGTGCTGAAATGAACAGCTTATGCCCCTTCAGATGAAAAGCAGGGGGTAATGCTATGGAGATGAGAGCTGCACAGCACAGCATATTCTGCTCTGGCTCCTTGTCCTCACGTGGCCAAGCAAAACCTCAGCAAGTGCTACGTGTGAGACATGGGAGCAGCTTTAACTTGACATCTAGATCAGAAACAATTGGAAAAAAAAAAAAAAAAAGACTGGCCTGTATCATTCAAGATGCTTTCATTGCTTAAGAGTAGCAGAGTGCCCCCTTCAGAAACATTCACCCCACACAGCTGTCAGTATGGAGTCTGATGACAAAAGCAGAGCCCATTTACCCTGGCTGTTTGAAGATGTATTTTATCCTATGTGTGACACTCTCAAACACAAAGGCAAGCAAGGCTCTTCACAGCATATTTTCTAGTAAACATAATGTTTACTCAATGACAATCCAACTTATCAGTGTTCTCCTCTCATCTAAAATATAATTCACCAGCTGTATCATCATATTTAATAAGAATATGCTATAAGGTCTCAACTTTGAAAATGTGAGTCAAAAGCATTTTTAAGAACCCCATGGAGCTTGTTTCATTATTTAGCATTTGCTACAGAAATGAGAGCATCAGCTTTTCTCCATTTAAATTATAGTAAATAATGTGTTCTTTTGGTGACTCTAAAGCTTTCCTAAATTCAATATTAAAAAGATATATCATCTGTAGCATGGTCCAAGAGGATAGGATGTAGGACTGGAAGCCAGACAAGTCTGACCCAAGTAAACTATTAGATATGTAAAACCAAACAATCAGTTATCTTAATTTCACCACTGCTAAAACAGAAGTATTCTAGCTGGCCTGTGAAAGAGTGAATTATCATAATTTTGGCATCCCTATCAGACTGGGGTAGGTATTTAAGGCCATGTGAGGATAATACAATGATGGAAACTGAGCATACTCTAAGCAACATTAGCTTTAATTACGTATCTACTTCTCCATAGAACAAAGGTTTAAAAAGCAAATTGAGCGCCTCCCCTTCTGTTAGGAACTTCAACACCAACAGTGATTTGAGGACAGATAACTGCTGTCACTACAGAAGAAACTTCACAACAGAATTGAGGTAGAAATCAAACATTCCTGATATCAACACAATTTTTTGTTACCAGAACAATGTATAATAGAGACCAGAAAAGGCTAAACATTTAGACACACACTTAAACAAAACTTGAAGCCAACAGGTAAGATTATCAGGCAATATACAGATGTAGATCACACAACATCCCTCCCCAAGAGTTGTCAAATGTAGACCTAAAGAAGAAAGGATGAATCACCTAATGCTTGAAGCCCAGTTCTATTAAAACAAAACAAAGGGGAGGGAAAAAAACCCTACAGTAGGCTAGCAAGAATCCTGTTAAAACTCATGGCCAAGGCCACATCAGTCTTCAGGAAAAAAGGACATTTTTAACACTTCAGCTGAATAACACTTCACCCTATGCTAAGTCTTCAAGCACAACAGTTTTACAACACTCTTTGGTTTAATTTTTCAATATCGGTTCTAAAATATTAAACTCAAGTTCAGTCTTTTAGACTTGAGAGCAGAATCTCAGAGAAAATTGAGATTAATGAGTTGAAACACCAAGGGTAGGTTTTAAGCAGACAGTTCTTAACAGTCCAACACTAGAAACTCATGTGCCAAGATAAATGGAGAAAAAATCAAATAATAAAAAACAAAGTCCAAATATCTACTTGTACTTGAAATACTACATACAAACCTAGTCAGTGCTAAAACTCATGTAGGTTAACATCTGCACTATGTGTTAATGTCCTTTGTTTTTTAAAAAATATAATCAGAGTACCTGGGCAAACCATACATCAGAATCACTACAGCCACTACAGCCATCTCTGTGGGACAGCAGCGTTCAGAAGGCTTGGTACAAGACTGCTTGAGAGTTGAGGAGCAAGAATTTGTGATGCAGTTTCTACCTCTGCTCCAGTCTCAAACAAAACATACAAAAAACATACAAAAACAACAAAAAAACATAAACTTTAAGAGTCTGAACCATTTGAAGTATTCTTCTTGCTAGAAATAACTAAAGGATTTGCATGTTTCATGTACTACTTTTAAAGTGTTTTTTAAAAGTTGCATCACATTCTCTCTCTTCCTCTATAGACAGTTTTTCAAAAGTACTACATAACAGCTCTTCCATGAACAGCCAAAACTACCTCCAGTTTCTTCCTCTTCCAGAAATTAATACTTCTTCAAGCAACTTTAACTTCAGACCTAGCATCATCCTAGCAGTACACAGCATTTCAGAAGCCTGGGGATGTACAGCAGTTCATATTCAGCCGGATGAGCTAACTTTTCATACTATCTTTCATACTGTTACATTATTTTTCCTATGTGCTCTTCTAATTGCAACCATAAAATAAAATAAATTTTAAAAAGACTAAAAAAACCCAACCCAATACGCAAATTTCCATTCAGATGCAAATTACTTAGCATCCCAATTAAAAATAAAGCACTAAGTTCTATTGCACTTTTCAAGTGCACCACCTACTGCTGAGGACAACCAAGGAAGAGGACAAATTTCCTGTCACATTCATCTTTCTGGGAGGAACTTGCCTGTCTGTGTTCACTGGACACAGAAAGGTCAGAGCAAGCAGTGGCCACTGAAGACAGAGCCCAAAGCTGGTTCTGGAAGTGGGACAGCTGGACCTCAGTTCTCTGGCAATACCCAAGTGCAGGCTCAGTCCCAATCTTTTAACCTGAGGCTTATCTCAGGCATCCATAGAAACCAACAAAGTTTTGCTGTCTGCATGGAGGGAAGCAAAGGTATCAGGCTTTGTTCATGTTTTCCCTAGCAGTTTCTGTGAATATTTATGAGGCAGGCTTCATGTCAATACAGTTCCAAGCAAACCCAAAGAGCACATCAGAGAGTCTGAGAAGGCACACATAAAATGCTGAGATAATAAGTGAGATCTTGAGAGAAATAAGCCATCGAATTAATTTATAATGCTATTGTGTTTCTCTGAATAATATGGCCTGTTATATATAAGGTACCTATTTAAGTATTTTCCCTTTTCTTCAGCCTCCAGAAAATAAAGTTTGAAAAGCATTCTTCTCCTTAAAAGCTCTCTTTGGTGGTTTATATTACACATGCAGTCTGAATTTCTGACACAATTATTCATGTAATTTATCTACCAAAAGCATAAAACAGATAATTTCCCAGCTATGAAAACACCAGCATTCCACTTCAATACCTGCTGTTATTTCCTCACCTACAAAAAAAACAAAAAACCAAAAAAAAACAAACCAGCAACTGAAATCATTATCTAACTGTTACAAAGAGATTTCAACTTTCTAAAAAGCTGAGATAAGTAAAAATGCCATTCTCAAAGGTCTACTTTAAAGCAAGTAAGGTACATTTTATATTTAAAGGTGAAGTTTCTTCTTTCACCCTAAGGGCTTTACATTCTCATCTTGATGTATTAATTAAAGCACATTTATGGTGAATTTTTAATTATCTCCCTAATAAATGGCATCACAAGGAATAAAACAGTCTCTTCACAAGTCTCTCTAGACTACTCTGTGTCTTGGAAACAGCACTAATTCCACAGAAAAAAAAAATGCAAAGTGCTGGGAGGACTGTAAATGCTGATGGGCAGGGACCAGACGGCTGTCTTGCACTCCTCCTGATCAAGGAGTGCTGCAAAATACTGCAGCCACACGAAGAGATGAGTCTCTGCTATATTTCTCCCTGAAATTTGTATCTCCTCTCACAGAAAAGCAGGAGGAGGGAAGAACTGTTTTGGTGAGGTTCGTTCCTATGCTCTCTGCCTTGGGCCAGTTTATGCTCCTCTCTATTCCTATCTAGAGAGGGACAGGACAAGACATTGAGCTATTTCCACTCCCCTGTGCTGTCACCAGTCATTTGCAGTGGAGGACCAGCCCAGGAGTGACAGCAGCTGCAGGACCAGGCATGGCCAGTCCCATCCCAGGCTGCAGCAGCTCAGCACCTCCTGAGCTATTGCTCCACATCCCCAGCAGTCATACAGGGTTTTCAGCTACTAAAATATGTAGCTAGCAGGGAAAGCATCATGATAGCTATCAAACACCATTTAAGGCCACTACTCAGTTCCAAAGGAAGAATGGCTATACAAAAAACAGCAATATTGTCAAATGAGAAGAAAAAAAGTGCCAAACACTATGCAATCTAAGCTAGGTCTTCAGATGGTGAAGGTACAGGACTGTCTTTAAAATGTAAAGCACTGACAGCACACAGCAGGTGGGAAATGAGACATTTACAATCCAGATGGCAGACAGTGTTGCCTTTTTACTCATACTTCTGTACACACATGCACAAAATATATAGGATGGCCTCTGAACTCCAGGGAAGTTTCAATTCTTGAGTCACTTTTCAAAAGCCACTTTAGACAAGACACTCCAGATCCTGCCAAAGTTTACAGATCCCCATTTATCAAAAAGTAAACCACAATTATAATAAGCCTCAGCACACTGAACTAAAGTCTTCCCCCTTTAAGGGACAGCTAAGAGTCCCCTTAAGAGTCCCCTTATCAGAGTGACTGCTGACTGCTTCACCTATCCCTTCTGTAGCATGCCAATGATCAAACAAAGCCAACACTTCCCAATAGCTTTTAGTGTGTTAAATGAGCAGAAGTACATATTAGTAATTCATAGGTGGAGCTATGGTTCCTCTGTTTTCAAAAAGCTAGAAGCCAATTGGTGTCAGGTGTCATGCAGCTAAAATCTTGCCTTTTCAAACAGGCTGCACTCCTTAGTCTCAGTCCCTCTGGCCTGTTTCCAGCCACTTCAAACACAGAAAAACATCAGAATACATTACTGCCATATGAAATACTCCATTGATTAACATGGAACTTAAGACTATTTCTTTTAACCACAGTCTAGCTGTTCTAATCAATTTTTTCTATATTTAGTTAAGAAAGTTACTTCAACTCTGCCGAATAGCAATAAGTAGTAGCATTTTTTTTAAATGTGCATGCAAGAGAAGACCCTAAAGTATCATGCCACAGAGTTACACAGAAGAGCATTAATGTACTACAAGACCAAAACTGTAGCATTAATTCACAATTGCACATTTATTTGTGAAACTGAGCTTCTTGTATTTATTGAGCAATGTTTAAAGGTCTAAATCTGTGGATAATTTATAATCTCCTAACATGCTTAGAAGTGCCTGTATACATGTTAGCCACAAGTAGGCATGTATATTACACTTTGAACATGTTTAATGATTAGGTTTTCAGTTCAGCTAAAATTTTTTATTAATGAAGGTTTAGAAATTTCATTATTTTCAAACTGCTTCCTCTTAGCTTCAAAGACTTAAGGAGTTTTGCAAGACTTCTCCACTTCCTAGTTCAGAAGCTACTATTTATTCAAGGCTCTGAGCAGCAAAAAGTCAATGGGAATTACACACATTATGTATTGTCATTAGATGCTGGCATGATTCCCCTGCATAACAGATTAGGCTACATTTCCAACATGTTGATTTCCTAATAAAGCATATTAATTTGTCTATGACAGTTATTGCCTTAAACCACCACAAATTAAAGATGAAATAAAATACTTTATTTTTAACATTTTCATTTATATGCTCATCTGTTGAAGTACAGGCATTACTTCCATGCAAGTTATGATGTGAATGAATCAGATTCATTTGCTTGTAAAAACTCTTAGTAGCTTGTAATTAAATAGCTTATTTTACATGCAGTGCAGGGCAGAGATTTACTGCACGAGCACTGCCCTGGCATGTGTGCAACTTCCCTTGCAGACTTGCACAGTGGAAGCACTATAAAACCCTATATTTCTACTTAATATTCAAAGCCGTGTGTTTTTAGAATTACCCCATAGAAAGAGAACAGACACAAAATCAGGGAATGACTGACCTAGGTCTGCTGAGGCCATCCAGTTCTGAGCGCCCTTAGGTCAGACACAAATGCATCAGAATGCAAACCTTGCCGGGCTTTTTGTGTCCCGGCTGGCCATGGTTAACTCACAGCTGCTCACAGGGGTGTGCGTGCCAAAGCATCGGCATCCAGCGAGGGCAGGAGTGCAGGGCGGCTGCCGGCCCTGTCAGTAACACCACAGGCAAGCATTCAGCTCATACATCAGGTCCTTATATTGCAAAACTCCTCCACGGCAGGAAAGGCAGAGCCGAGCCCTCCGGTTCGAGCAATCAGAACGTTCATCTGGTTTTACATGTGTGGTATTACCCCTGCAGAGCAGGAGGCACAGGGGCTGCCTCCCAGAGATGTAAGTTGTATCCTCTAAGTTGTATTCTGGTCACAGCTCCCTCTCACAGCTCCTACAATAATTCAGTGTGGGAACACGGCTCCTCATTTTCATATTCCTATCTAATTTGTGTCACGGGGCCAAAGAGGAACAGGAGCATTATTATGCCAGATATTGGAGGGAGGTCACAGATGCGTGGTGCTCACTGCAGCCATCGCTGCCAACAGAGCAGCGGCTGCAGAGCGACATGAGAGGCACCAGCACACCTTCAGGAGGAGAGGATGCTGAGGACAGCATGAAAACAGAGTGGGGGTGACTTCATAAAAATTATTTCATTTCCATTTAGCAGACAGTATGCACTATACTCAGGATACAGCTAAAATAATTTTTTTTAAAAAATTGAAATTATCTATGGCACTTTTAGAAAAACAGCACAGGCAGCTGGAGCTAAAGTCAGGGAGCATTTCTCAGGAAGTTACTCAAGTGTTCTGTGGAAAGATCATTCCTTTCTAACATTCTGCAAGCAGAAATGTCTGTAGACTTCTAGAGACAAGCCACCAGGTCACAGACCTTTCTCCTTCCATGCCTGTGAGGTACCAGGGAAACTTCCAGCTTTGTCTTCTCCAAAGAAATCCCACACTGGGTGAGCCCCTCTCTCATCTGACAGCAAAGCAGGAACATGAGGTACCAGCAGTCAACCTAAGGTCACCAGTTTCCTTCTGGTCCCCTTAGCTGATCTCAGAGCAACAAAAATTGCTCTTAAGCAATTTGTATTTCCACACTGACATGAAACACATCAGAAATTACACTATTAATAATCTCTTGCATTTGTCACCCACTAAACTGTCAACCTTTTGACAGCTGACTTGTTGAACTTGTGTCAATAAGTGATGTTAATAAGTTTTTCCAAAATAGTTGGTGCATCTATTGGTTGCTAGGCAAACTTTTTATTATAGCATTGCATTAGATGAAGAGGTGCAAGAAGACTTAATGAAAAAAATGGCAAAGAAATCCTCCCTTCCCAAAGCAGTTAACAAAAAGCCATTTACAAGATCAAGATGAAATGGAGTAGAAACTACTAAGGAATTGGAGGAGAGGGAAATTATGTATCATTTGGCTGAATTTTACACAGCAAAATATTTATCAGAAACTTTGAAACAGTAGTTTCTTATTGAAAAATTGAAAAAGCAAAACATGGATATCTGCCAGTTTTCATATAACTTCTTCCAAATCACATAGTATCAGTGCAGCTGCATTAGCATCAAAGGGAGTAGTTGGGAAGTAAGGCACTATTTTAAGAAATCTATCCTTTGGTTCTGTCTAATATTTACTCTGGGATATGTGCTTAACTTCTAAATAATTCACTTTCAGTCATGTCTTTGTTTTCAGTGTAGACTTAAACTCACTTATATTGCTACACCATACTAATGACAACCAAGGAGCATTTGTCCCAGAATTCACATTTTTACGAGATATAGCTACAGCTTTGTGCCCTTAATGGAGATTGTCAGATGGAAAAATATATAAACCAAAGATTTGTAATTAAGCCTCATTCTCCCTTCCTTTACCTGGCTGCAGCCTGCCCCAATCTCTCTATCATCCCAGCACCGCCTCAGTGGCTGCTGATAACAGCTCTTGGTGGAAGAAACCTCTCTCCCTTTCTTCGAAAGGGAGATTAGAGGATCAAAAACCTCTTACTACTTCTCACCGGGAGTTTTGGCTAATGCCCTGAAATACTCACAGGAGCTTTCACTCCAGCCTCTGGTGGCAGGGAAGCCCCAAAGTCCCCACCAGCAGATGCTCTGCAGCTAGGCAGGCTGCGTGTTGAATGCATTTTCTCTCTGCTGTGTGCTGTGGAAAGCTCTAGCTCTTTACTTCCAACCTATCCAAAATATTTAATGAATATTTGAAATGGGCACAAACGTTTAGTTTGCCTCCTGAAAAACAAGGGGGAAAACATATGGGTAATATGCAGCTTGTTTTGCGAAACAATAATGAAGCATCTGGTAACTTCTCCAGGAGAAGAAATGAAAGCTGAGGGGATATTTTACAGAACTTGGAAGCGTACATCGGATGGTGAACTGTTATCCAGCATGTGTCTAAACACACACAGTCTCCTAGCACAGCTTGAGGAAAGATATTTGGTATATTCATTGTAAATCTCTGGCAAGCACACCATACGGCTACTCCGTTCCCGCCAGCAGGCACAGGAGCCGATCCTGCTCCCATCCTGCCAGCCCAGGCACAAGATAAGCCTGAAAATGCAGACAGAGAGGTTTGTGACAGAGCTGCAGGCAGACACATCCCCTCATTGTGCCATCACAGCAAACCCCTCACATACCAAGGGATTAGTTCCTGCTGGGCTAATAGACCTATCCTAAAATTCGTGTTTTCCCTGCGTTTAAAATTTATCATCAAGTCTAATTGTATCCCCTGCTATCATGAATAAGCAAATTCAATTTGTATGACTGAAATTTGAGGCATCAAATTCTCTTTTCCAGACACCACTTTTACTGCATTACTATACTACCTATAGCAATGTATAAAATACCAAATTTAACAAGCACTACAAATTATGCACTACATATTCCTCATGTACATGTTATATGTTAAGCCACACTGTCAGCTGGTATAACCTCAGGAATTGCTTCAGTAGTGTGAGAAATTAATACTAATTAGACTGTAGGACAATTAATATCCAAATTGTTATAAAATACTATAAAAAGGACTGATGCTGACAGAAGGAAGGGCATGCAGCTAGAATCCAGGCAGCAAGGGCATGATCAAAGCTAGGACAAATAGTCTGCAAATACCACACAACGTGCAAACACCTCAAAGGTATGCATAAGAATCTGTGAAGCATCCTCACAGCAGGAGGCTACAAGCACATTTGGAGTGGCCTAATTTGCCAACATATCACAGCCAACTAATAAAAGCATTTCTCAAAGACAGGCAAGTTCTGCTGGGCTGGCCTAGCACCATGCAGTAAAATTAAAAAGCTGTTCTCCATACAGCACAGAGCATCCATCCAAATCTTCGTTACACTTTCAGCATTGCATGTAATACATTGTTAGAGCATGGTGCCCTTTGCAGAAATTATCAGTGGGAGAGCATTCATCAGCTGGCAGCCTGGCATTGGCAAGGGGGACAGTTCAGCCTGCAGTTCGGGTCCCTGCTTGCACCTAGCACAGGACCAGGGCTTGCTGGGTCCCCTTGTCCCTCGGGGGGACAGTTCACACATTCGGGTCAGGCAGCAAGCAGGCTGCAAGGCCGGGGCTCCGAGCCCAACGCATCCCACAGTCACGGGGTGAGCATCTCAGACACCTGGAGTGAGCCTCCATCCGAGCTGAAGAAGTGTTTTCCTTTTCGATGCATCTCGGTTCCCAGAGCAATCCTCAGGAACACCGTGCCTCGGATGTTCTTCTTCAAAGCAAAAACTCTGCCCCACTTTCCCTTTGCTCAGGAAATCCCACGGGGAATGTTGCAAAGGAACGGCCACACCGCTGAGTGCCTGGGGACTGAGCCACCCGCAGTGACACAGCGCTGGTCCCAGCTGTCACACAGCAGCTCTTCTGCCACATCGGCCACGCCGGGCTGCTCTACCTGTTCCCAGCGTGTCCCCACGCATGAGCAGAGAAGGGAGGGTTTCATACCTGTTCCCCAGTTGCACCTGAGGTTACAATCGATCCCTGGACTTGCAGCTCTCTGCACCCATCACCGTGCAGAGATCCTAGAGCTCCTAATGCCACTGGTCTTTGAAAATTAGGAGGGGGAACTTTTGAAAAATTCAGCTTTAACCTAAACCAGTTTTCTGCACAAATATGTGCAATGCCTAAGCTTGCAGACTTCCAAGGAAGAATTAATTATTAATAACTTAATGCAACGAGAGCTGCTGTTTTCATTCTCCTCACATCCGTCAGGGAGGCACAGATGCAGCACCACCTCCTGTAATTGGAATCTTTATTTTACAAACAGCGCAATAGACTGTGTTTTATCTCCTTTGATCCCTGTGTAATACAAACAAGGCTTCCTAATCAAGGCTCCTTCCCCTTTGTTTGCCCTTCAGATGCTGCAGAGAGCCTTTTCCTGCTGGATGTTGTCGCTATGTACACTGCACAGTGAAAATGTGTGTGATGACACAGCCAGCATTGCAGAGTTTCTGTCCTGACTTTAAGGTATCCCAATAGCACCAACTGGCAGCACATACCAGCCTGGCCAGGTGCTGTCTCCTAAAGATATCGTTAAGTACCAACAATTAACAAATCAACAGATTTCCTTTATCATTCTTGGTGCTACTGGACTGAAATACACTACAGAGGAATAACAGTGCCTGGATGGTATACAGAAACCTATCTCGCTGGCAGAGCTGAAGCACAAAGCAAAGCAGCTCCACTAAA
Organism: Heliangelus exortis; assembly: GCF_036169615.1. Taxonomy (NCBI): domain Eukaryota; kingdom Metazoa; phylum Chordata; class Aves; order Apodiformes; family Trochilidae; genus Heliangelus; species Heliangelus exortis. The sequence goes on from NC_092434.1 coordinate 7,465,442, forward strand.
CCAGAGAGAGGATGGAAGCACAAGCACATCATAACCCTGTGGAAAGTCTTTCAGTTACAGCCAGAGCAGAGGTTGTCATGGGAGCTGCCCAACACTCATAACTGCAGAACACCAACTTCAGTAGGAAACTGTAAAAATTTTTAGTTAACCTGGGTAAAATTAGTGTGCTCTTCCTCTAGGGCTCTTCTCAGAAATGGCAGACGTGTTGAAATGTTCACAGAAAAGCACCTTCTTTTGTTTGGAAGTGCCTTAGCTGGCTAAAATTTGACGAGCTATTTTCTTTAAGAGCAGGAGTGTCGCAATGCAGTGGAGCAAAAGGACAAAATATAATCAAGTTCAGTTTTCATAATAACCTGCCTGATTTTGACATAACTCTATAAGTAAAGTTCCCATCCATTGAGTATGTTTCCTTAAGGACGTGGGAGAGCCAAGATACTTCGAAGGAAGTTTTTCTTCTGTGTTCTTGCCTGCTTATTCTAACTTGTGCTAGGGTGCATGGAGGATAGTTTAAAATAAGAAACGCTAAATGGCAAATAAGCACAACAGGTAAGAGCTGGAGATAGCTGGGACTGGCTAAGGAAAAAAAGAAATCAACAGGAAAAGGAATGAAACATCGAACAAGTTTTGGCTACAAGTAGTACAAAAATGGCTGCAGAATAAGCAACATTTTTTTTTTTTCCGAGAATTTGGAAAGATAGGTGAAGCTTAGCTGCCTCCAGGCCTTGCTGCACTAGACTGACTGCTTTTCTTTTCGAGAATACAGGGAAGCATGAGACCCTCTCTCCAGTGAAAACAGGGTCAGACCCAACTCAGCTGTCTCTGTGCTGGTTCTGTGACCCAGAGAACAGAGCTGCCTTACTGGCCATCTTCCCTCTCTCCTCTCTAAGAGGTGGAGAGAAATCTGGCAGCAAGTAGATGAGAAGGGGCTTTGGACCAGAGTTTACATTTCCTACCTAAGTCCCAAGAGCTCAAAAGCTTTCAGCTGCATCTTATTCACATCTTTCCCTTGTCAGATATTCCTTGGATGTGAACGGAGCCTGACAGGAGGGGAAGAAGAAGGAAATTACATAAGCAAAACAAAAGTGTAATTAAATTCCCTCTGCAGATGAGCAGATCAGGTCTCGGCTGTTACTTTGCTTCATTCTGTCACATTCTGGACTGTTCTTTAAGGAACTCTCTGCTAAATGAAACTAAGAGGACAGCTTAAGGTTTCCTTTTTCCAAGGAATGCCATATGTCTCATCTTTTTTTTCACACCTGCTGTCTTATGCCATTCTTACTAACATGAGCACTGGCTGGATGAAGTATGAAGCATATATTTTCAAGGTACTAAAATGAAGCCGCCAAACCCAGGGCTGAATTATGCAGGAAGCAAGAAAGCTTCCACTAAGTGACAGCATCCCTGGAGCATGGTCCTGAGTGGTCTCAGCAATTGCTTCCAGCAGTAACAAAATGCCATCTGACTGATACCCTTAGCATTTCTAAGGCATTTCATCAATCACAGCTGAAGTCTTTCCCAGGGAGTAACTTAGAAAAACAAGACCATACCTCCTGCTTATTGCCCACTGATGATTTTCAGTGGCTCCATTATTCTGAGTTAGATGCCTTGTTTCTCTCATTGCACAACTTCTAGGTGCAAACTACTTTTGATTTAGCACCTGGATTAAGTTCTTACTCCATCTCACTTTTCCAATGGGAAAAAGGCCTGATGCAAATTTGAGGAAAAATGTCCGTGGCCCTTCCTTTTAAAATAAAGCTGTGATATTTTTAAAAAGTGTTGAGGAGAAGTTGGTGGTACACTAAGTTTCCAACACTGCCCAGAACGAAAGAAAAAGATGTTCTAATGACCAAGTAGTATCATACTAAATTGATTTACTTTTGTTCAAGGTTATTAGGCAGAACAACCTGAAGATAATCCTTACAGAGCAGAAATGAGATCAACTCCAGATACTTTATCTGCAGGCAGAATGTCACCCTGACATTCCTGTAACACTTAAAAAGACCAAGACAAACTTACAAGACCTAGTTCAGTTAAACCAGATTAAAACTTTTAAGATAGAAAACGCAAGCTACTGAATTACAACAGACTTCTACTTCCCATGTCCAATGAGGTCTCTGCACAACAATATTTTTTGCTCAGTTTTTGATAACTTACTTAACATTGCAAAGCTTCTACAAAAGGTGCTGAAATGGTAGATCAAGTTAGTTATCTAACTGCTCGCATGGATGTGTTACCTTCTCTTTTCAGATACTTTTAGCAGACAGTTATGAAATTCTGGCAGGCAATTTGTACAAAAACTCTTGAAGACTCATAAGCTTAATAAGCACACGTCCAGTTTCTTATTTTAAAAATTATGTCTAATTTTCTCTCAGTATTCCAATCGTCTGAAAGCTCTACCTTCTTTTGGGGAGGCATGAAAAATGATACAAAAGTTTTAGAGTTAGGAATAGAAATTATGAACTTCCTAGAAAATTAGAGGGAAAAGGAAGTTAATTCTTCAACTCAGAAATGCAAGGTAGACAGCAAATCCTTAGCATTTAAATCAGCAAAGATTACACAGCAGTACAATCAGGTTTATTGAATTGACAGCTTCATTTCTTAACCTTTAACTTTACAACATTTAACAGAGGCTTCAGAAAGTAATTATTTTATATGGACATTTAGTTTACTTCTAGGGTACTTGATTTTTTTATAGGAGACTGACAATGGCACTTTAAAGAAATATCCTCAGTTATAGCCACAGTAGAGAAAACTGTCCCAGAATACCATTTCATTTCCATGACACAGTTATTTCTGAAATTCAGACTCCAAAACCTACCAATTTAATGTATCAGATGGATTTGCATGCGTTTAAATTCATGATTTAAAATACCAGCAACTGTGCTCACACAAAATTAACATGCACACACACTTGCCTGCATTCACCCATCACAATTCAACTGACCCTTACTAAGAGATTCCAGTCTTTGCCCAGTCTGAAGAAGTGATTTACATAAATGATCCCTAAAAGGGGGAACTAGAGCTCCAAATTCTGCCTTTCTCTACTTTAAAAAACTCACCAAAATTTCTAAAGGAAACAGTTCTACATTTTTGAGGCAATGTTGCAAACCACAGGCAGTGTTTCTGGAACACACCAGCAGCATCCTGCATGGAAACAGGTTCCTGCTCAGTTCAAGAAACAGTAGGTTTGGTTCAGTTTGACTATCACAGAAACATTTCTCATTATATTAGCCACAGAGTTAATTGGTCTTACTTAGGAAGGCACTGAATATGGAAGGGAAGGGCTTTCCAAATACTGCAGTATCCTTAACGACACAGATTTTGAGGGTATTGTATCATATACTTTGGGGAGGACTTTGTGCATGCAGTCAGACAGATGGCTGGATGACTGCATATCTATATAGTTTATTAACTGTATGAGTTATTTATGCTCCTATTTCCAGCCAGTTTTACCCACAGCTTCCAGCTTTTATGCTCAAAACTGTGCATGCAATTGCTTAATCCCTGCACTCATCTGTTCACCCTTCAACCTCCCATAACCCAGATCCCTGCATGCAGCCAGGCAGTGCAGTTCCAGTAAATAGGGCACTGTGAGGGAGCAGACAAAGATGCCCTGCTGGCCTGCACTCAGCAGGTGCAGAAGCTGCCTATGTGCTTCATCTTTTGTGCCTGCAAATCCCCAGTCACTGAGGACAGCTTTCCAAAGCCTGTCTTCTGGTCTTAGGTATAATTTAAATAACAATCATTCTAGGAAAAAAGATGAGCCGTTAAAGCATTTCTACATTATTTAAGAAGGTCTAAGTAATGACATGAATTAAAAACTGCTAAATGAGTTGAGACTTACAGTAAAATGTGTCACTGCAAGGAACCATTGCTCTACAGTCCCTGAATGTTTAGCCTTTGGGCTCTCACAACTGTGCTATGTAAGGAGCATATACTCCCCATCATAGAGAAACAAAAGTCTGATCTTTTTAGCATGTACTCAGACATCTCTCCCAACTGTAGTGAAGCAGAGAAATGCCAGAGTCTTTGGAAACAGCACTTAGGAAATAGCAGAATTTTATAATTTGAAAATTCAAATGGAGAAGTTCCTGTAATAGAGTTGGTTTTGAAGAAAGACTGAGGGACCTACAGGCTCAGTTTAAAAAGCTCTCTATATGTCTTTCTCCAAAACTAAGATTGTACTTAATCTCTTACGTGAAAAAGCATATTTTTTCAAACTAAGAGCAATAAATAGCTTTTTTTAAAAAAATCACTTAGTGAAAACCAAATAGTGGCACAGTGTTATCCCTCTCATCAAATCCTGACAATAATTTCATTGTAAATAGGAGCAATAAATGTTTGCCTGTCTTGGCTGCAAAGGGCATAGAGCTTATATGATCTGAACAACTGCCTGCAATAAGCACAAAGGTAAGGAAAAAGCATTATCCAGATTACTAAAGTGGCAATCTGCTGTAATACATTTCCATTCATTTATCTATTTGCTTAATGCAATGTCCAGTGTATGAACATTACTCTTTGCACCATCTTATTTACTACAGGGAAGAAGGTTAACGCAGGAGAGCATATTAAAGGTCATTTCCATTCTTTGAAATAATTAAGTGTAGCACTTGCTGAATCCTTTTGAGGAGATCTGCAATAGAAAGTGCTTTTAAATAACTTCACAGGTAGCTGCATTAAAATAAATCCTCGAACAGTGGAGATTTAATAAGGAACTTGGAACAAAGGAGCAGCCCCCTTCTGAGAGTGAGCAGTAGCTTCTTGTCTCAGGATTTTTAAGTTTTCAAACCTGCAGTATCCACTGCACACCGTTTTGTTCTGTGGCTCTTGTAAGCACAGTAAGGAAATTTTCTTGTACACAGAACTAGTTTAATTCCAGACTTTCATATCGGAATGAACCTTTAATGGACTGGAAATACAATACAGTCTGCTCTGTCATTTCACACATATCTCTCAATGTTCCCAAAAAAACCTGAAGCCATCACAGAATTGTAAAGGGAAACTCAATAAATAAGAGCAGAAAATAAATTGAAAAAACCATGCTCCTGTGGGCAACTGTGATTTTGGACCCAGAACCTCATCTTGTCAGCATGCAGAAAAGATTTCATCCATCTGGGGCAGAAAGCACTGTCAGAACCCATAAGCCAGCGTGGGGCAAACTGGCTCAGCAGCCACAGTGAAGATGACCCCAGGAAAGGCCATCATCATTGGCATCAATAAGAGAACACCACTTCCTGCCCCCATTTGGGATGTGGTATTTTTTTTAGGTGGGGAACTTTTAAGAAATTATTTTTAATAGCTGTTAGTTCAATGTTGTCTTCTCTCAAGGTAGAACAACTAAAACATACAAGCCTGATGATATCCACACAAAAAAGAGGAAGAAAATTATCCTATAGTTTAATCAGCAGTTATACACGACAGGAATTGCTGTGGTCATAGCAGGTGTAGGAAGCACAGGAGTGTCAGGCATCTTTTCCCTAAATGAGGTTATAAAACAAGCAATGGGATGTGCCAAAATAACTGGGTACAAGATTTTTTTGTAGTCTTTGTTGATTCTAATAGCTAGAGCAATACTGCCTTGTTTGAACAACACCAGGTGACATTTTTGAAAACAGTGACAAGCTTACAGACACTGTACATCTGGTCTCCAGTTTCATCAGCCTCAAGATACACCACAAGGCCAGCATGAGCCCTAACAAACTCCTATTTAGTGCTCACCAGGCATCAGCAGTCAGCAAAGACATTACCTACAATCAAAGCCTTCAGTAGCAGTTGTGGAGTTGGTTCAACTTTGTAGAATTTTGACAATTTATTACTTTTAAGACAGAACAAAAATCAGTGCCCTGCAACAGAGATCACCTCTGTTTATTTATCTCTGGTTGCTACTCACAACCATTTCACTTGTTTTTACACAAAAGTCCTGAAAACCTGAATGTAAAAGCCGAAGGGATGGGAGCTTTCACCATGTTGTTTAAACACCCTTAAGCTGAGAGCTGGGAGTGTCAGGACCAGTAAATCAATAACTGCTGCCTGCTCTTTACACTCACATTTCTACCTGTGAGGAGCAGGCAGCATTTCTAACGATGCCCATTGTCCTTCTCAGGTCACAGCAACCCTCCCAAGAGGGTAGTGAGATGCCATTGAAAGGCTTCTCCTTCTGGCACAAATCACTGTGGCACACACATCAGAAATATTTTCCTGCTGAACTCTGCTGACATTTACATGGCTGTATTTTTTACCCCTAGACATATTACAACCATAATGGAAAATACAGAAGTGCATGCACAACGATTATAGATATTCATATGCATTCTGCTAGGGAGAGATCATGCTTATAATTCATATGGGGCAAAGTCACAAAAATATGAAGGTCTTCCTACCACTGCCATTTATAATCCAATGGGAATTCATTACATTTTTATTCTCGTATTACAAGAGACAATTTATGACTGCCTGTATATCACATTATGTTTTAGAGGTGATGATAATGTAAAAGCAGCCTGTCCTCAACATGGGACAACTGATTCAAGCAAAATGTCATTTCAAAAAAGTGCATTTGGTTTCTTTGAAAAATAAGTAACTGTAGGTAAAGCTTTTTAAATTTTATTTACGGCAGCCATTTTAGAAAAGAAGTTTTGTCAAAATATTCTATTTCTAGGGTAATTTCATTTAATTTTCTCTTTAGGAGCAGAGGAGGAGCAGAGGTGTGGTTTTATGTGATTTTTTAAAATCACAACCAAACATACAAGTTCAGGCTATTTCAAAAGCCTTAAATAAGCCCATTCTGTAATCTTTTTCATCTGGTCATTTGTCCTCAATACTGAGCTGTTTCTTGTCCAGACTGAGATTTCATCACCACTAATATTTATCCATCTCCTAATTGCATCACAATGCATAAGCTCCTGGTGCACTTACTTGAGAGTTTCTGTGATGGCTTCAGTAAAAGAGGCCAAGAATTCAAGTCAAATACTTGACATGCCTACCTAGGCAGGATTTCATGGGTTCCAGTTGTACTTACTACCTTCTGCTTATAAATGATGTAGCATTTGTGATAACAACTACTCTGTGTCCTCACAAAGCAGACTCATGAACACAAGGCACAACATGAATATTCCTCTACCACTTATTTTTGCTGGGTTTGTTATTATTTCTAAGGATAAGATTTCTATTACATTAACTTGCTTTCTTAACAGCAACATAATTTTGTTCATACCTTTACAAACTTAGGACATTTTCAGGTTATTAAGTTTCCAATAGTAAGGACATAATCTGGTTACAGTTTTTTAGAAGCCATAAATTCTGTTCTCTGTTGAGGGATACCTTTCTGTAGGCACAAGTATTTCAGAACAGATTCATAAAAACGGATAGCCAGCTAAATTTATACATCTTGACCTCACAGAGAGTTCAGTTTCACTTGCAGTAGAGCCATTTATATTGGCATAATGTGTTACACAAGTATAGCTGAAGTGAAATTACACTTAATAAGCTAGACTGTATTTTAAAAGGAAGATGAAATAATGGCTATGATATTTAATGTGCCACTTAACTGCCACATTAATAGTAAATTTATCAGTAAAGATGATGGAGCTACAATGATTTAGAAATTACCCATCCAGACCATTAGAGCTTTATGAGTAACACCAGTAAACAGCATTATAGGGCAAATTCATGTATTTTCTCATATGGAAAATTAGTTTCCTGAAATTCCTGAACAGTCCCAACTAAACAGGACCAGTTGTAGGGCTGTCCCAAGCCAGTCAAGGTACCAGAATGGGGATCCAGCAAATATAAAATGCCATGTTCCAGACGTGACCTCTACGCAACACCTGAGCGACCTGCTGCTTGTGTTACTCTCACAGTGCCTAAGGACAGACAGGAACTCCTTCTTACACTCACCTGCACTAGCAGAGATCTGCTGCCTTCAGTCAGAGCTCTTCCCTGAACCAACTCAGTGAGGATCATGGAGCTGCAGGGGCAGGACATGGAACCCAAATATCCCAAGCTTAGATCAGTTTAATCTGCCATGAAGCTGAAGACCTTAAGCGGGAAAAGCTGAGGACTGATTTCAACTTCCACAAAGCCCCAGCAGCTGCTGACTGCAGTGCAGGTGACAACTAATTCATTGAAAAGGCTGCCAGTACAGGTTCAGTGGATGCTACATGGCCCACGGACTTGGAACCACGATTTCCTTGGGCATTGAACATTGTTCCTCAGCAACATGCTGGAACAAGTGAAAAGCTCCACGGCCCATTACAAACATCCTCAGCTCTTTGATCATTCGGATTAGAAAGCCTTTAAAGATTATAGGTGAAAACACACTGGTTTACAATTAGCTGCTTTAGGCTGTGTGCTGTATAAATTCGTGCTTGGTGAGCTCTGTGAAAAGCTTTCTCAACAGAAGCTGAAATCCTTTTTACTATCTTTAGTACTGATCTACCCCAATAATAAATTTCATGGCCATTGTGGTCCGCTCAGAAATTTAGTAGCCTCCAGCCAGAGATAACCATCCACCAGGTAACCTTAAATGGTATCCTCTCAAGGTTAGAGAAGTGTGTTTCAGATTACTCTGGCTTTCAGTTTTCATTCTTGCATCCTTCCTGAACTCCCAGCTTCCCAGGAGAGCCTGCCCAGTCGGTGATGGATACAATGTGTTTAGCCTCTTGTTTTTAAAAGTCGATTCATTCACCACACTAGGTGGGGTACATTTTATAAGCACTGAAATGAGAGCTGGCCAGCACAAAACAGCACACATGAAAAATAAAACTACAGTGAAAATCAGGCTAGTACTGGGGAACAGAAGAGAGAGGTGCACAAAAACCTGTCCTACCAGACACAAGACCTTACATCAAGGAGCTCACTGTGCCTCTCTCTCAAAAACTCTCTAAGTCTCAAGTAATGCTCCAATTATTATGATGAATTAGGGATTATTAATATTAACCTGGAATATCACAAAAAGAAAAAAAAATCTAATTTTTTTTCTCATCTTTGAGGTCTATTAAGGGAAGGCACCCAGAATGACAACTGCTCCTTATACAGCCTGGCTTAGTTTTGTCTTCATAATGAACCCCACTTCACAGTCAGAAATTATTACAAGTATTTTCCACTTAACTTTTTAATAGACAATTACTTTTCTTTTCTCCATGTATATTTTCTGCTTCATGGTACCTAAGCTCATCCTCTTAAGTCTCCCATATAATTGCCAAAGAAGACCTTTTAGACAACACAGACCACCTTTCACTACAACTGAAGTCCTACATGCCATTATATCTCACCACTGCTTTTCACATTACAACCAAAAGATTTGGGATGTAGTTAACACACATCAAATAAGAACACTACTCATAAGATTACTGGGGAAAATAAACAAAAAATAAGAGGGAATCAATAACAGGGCTTGCCTTTGCACAGTACAGATATTCACTTACTAAAAAGTCCTCAGTCATGGAATATTTGACTGCTGTAAGCACAGCTATGACTTTGGGACAGGTCACAAAACTCAAGGAATGTAGGTTTAATCTATAGGGGCAGGTACTAATGCACTGTGCATACATTAGCAAAGTGACTGTTTTAAAACTCAGGTTAGTTACCTAAGCAAAATGCCAGAAGAGATTTGGATTCAGAGCTGAAAGCACCATTTCTCTACAGGCATAGAAACAAATTACAACCCTCAAGATGAAATCTTTCTACTGCTGTCGATATTCATGTATCACTAATTTACATGATCTGTTATTTAATCTACCAGTGCTATCACTGGTTTTAATGGGCCAGTGCTAATGATATATTTTTTTAAAGCTGTCCTTAGATACAGAAAAAAAACAGACAGATGTCATAGGCATAAAAGAGATATTAACAGAGCAGATGATGATATCTGCCTGCTGAACTCAGTCCAGCATGCAAAGAGATTACCATATCTTGGGTTGCAACAGCCCTTCAGGAGGGCATTTTAGGTGCAGGCAATGTAAGACACAACCCTTATCTTCCCTCATGTTGTCAGCTGATCTATGCAGCAAAAGGGATGTGGTTTATTTTTAAAATGGGACTCTTCTATTTCTCTGCTCCAAGATCTCCAGTTTCTTAAACTCATTAGCATTAAAATACTACGCCAACAGAAAAAAAACCCTCAATTTTCTCCTTTTCCTTAAATTTTCTTTCCCCAATAGTCAGTTTTTAAAGTTTCTACACTTTAAAGGTACATGTTCAACATTTTTCAACAGTCTATACCTTGCTGCAGCAAAAATCCAAACACAGCGTGCTTCCTGTCCCAAGCTTTGTTATACAAAGGAAATCCTTTCAACAGAAACATAGATGGGTCAAAACAAAGCAGAACTACTGTACTCAGAGAAAAAAAGGGAAAAAAGTTCCCATATATTCCCACATATTATTCTACTCAAAGTGTATTTGATAGCATATACAAGCATCCAGACTGCATCTTCCCTTTGCACCATGATATGTGCCTTTAACTGAATGCCTTCAAAAACCTGAGAAATCAGTTGCTTATTTTCTCTTCAATAAAAATCTCCTCCTATGACCAAAGAGGGGGGACATTTCTTAAGTCATGTGCTTAGTAAGCACATAAAGCAAGTAGCAGGGAAAATACTATCCTGGGGTACTTGAACTCCACAGCACCTCCTGGAAATATCAACCAGTTTCAGCCTGTGACAGATGGACAGATATGGGTGACAGAGAGGCCATCAGGGAGAAGTCAATCACTGCTGAAAAAGTAAATCCACACTTTCAACTATTACTCAAGTTGTTGTAAAAAGTGTTTAACTAACTGCTGATTACAGCCTCAGCAGAAATTCTTGTATTTACACTGGCATAATTGTCAGAGATCAAGTCTGCTCCTTTAGTGTAAACTGACTCATCTTGGAAAACCTCCATTTGTTCTATGTAGTGTATTAAATATCTCAGCCTGTCTGTAGATGCTCAGGTATCAAATCATGCTCGGGTATCCATCATTTTAGTCTTAATTTGATCTCTCTTTAAAAAATATTCTTTTTGTAATGACAGCAGTAACACCTTTTTATTTTCCCCTCCAGATAAGACAGGACAGAAAATCCTTGCCGTTACAGTCAGAGAAAGGAATACTCTGGGACAGGCAGATGTGCCTCTCTGTTTTAGCCCCAGACAAGCTGCCCTGTGCTGGGCTGAAGCTTTCACCCCCAGGGACACCCCAGGCAGGCAGAACTCTCCCTCCCCAGGACTCCCTCCCACGTGAACTGAAAGGCTCTCTCCAGAGCCACACCACACTTTTTGTTCCCCCACCCATATGGAAGCTACCAAAGAGCATCACACCACAGCCAACAGCACATTCCATCCCGTTGAGTCACTGCATTTCACTGCTGTTGGGTTAGGTGCCTTTCTGTTTCTAACAAGCCAGATTTTTAAAATCTGCTCATATTTAGTGCTTATGGTTCAGAACACTTCTCCACTTGTTTCTTAGGCAGCCCTCGCTTTGATAGTGCTCTACAGGGATGACCACAAATGGCTCCTATTTCATTCAAGCCTCCCCTAAACAAACCATTCTGAAGATTTAAAGGAAACAGGCAGAAGGCATTTCTCATTGTGCTGCTGTACACCTGCAGATGGTGACCAAGGTCAGGGGAGGAAACAACAAAATTCTTCACAAAAGCCAGTTCCTTTGTCATCTGAATATGGGCAGGAAACACTGGAAATGTCATAAGAAAGTTCTTCTAATGAGATCTTGGCCCAGCCTTGCAGAAACCAAGTACAAATGATCATTTGTGGGTTCCTTTGAACCAAAATAGTCTCTCCTATTCTGTACAGCTTTGAGGAATACATGCTCTGATATCTGGCTATGTCAGTCCAATATTCAAACAGGTCAGATCCTCGTGTTCACAGATGTTCCTGCAATTCAGAGCACAGAAACAGCCACAAAATACTGGTATGAGGGGAGAGTAAGGTCAAGGTCTGGGTCTGACCAGCTTTAGCTGAACTGCCCCACCTGGAAAAAAATAAAAGGGCCTGGATTTGGGATCTATTGCTCCAGTTTAACTTCAGGCAGCCATCAGAGGAGGCTGTGAGTTATTCCATAACACAAATAATACTAATTACAAGCCATTTTATTTCATAGAAACTTGAAGCACATTTTAAAATATTGCACCTAGTAACCAAATAATACAGAAAAGTTTGATTTTTTTCCTGAAAATCAAGTGGTTTAAAATTATGCTTTCTCTTCAAAGCAAATTTTTAAAGTTAAATCAACATAATTTTATGCCGCATTGAATTGGTGACAAATCAAAATAGCTGCAAACCTACTTGGAGTAATTCATGAACATTTATCTTTCCTGTTGTTCATTGTTGTTCATTGTAAATGTATCTTTACACAATAAGCTAATTTAACAGTGTACGTTTTCAGGAGCATGCCCAGGACCATAGATCCTAATAAAAGCGTTCATGCACAACCTTTGGAAACTAGCAAGATCATTTATTTTTCTGTTTCTCTGAATTTCCAAAATTAATGTAAAACCTGAAAAGTCAAAGCCAGGATCTAACCATATTAAATTTTCCATTGTGCTTTTAAATATACATATTCCCTCCTTTGAGATTCTGTTTGGATGTTAGGAGGCAATTCCTATTCTTTTTTATCTCTGTTAAAAGTGTACAGGGATGGGCACGGCACAACCATTTATATGTTCAACATGAAATATCAGCAAAAGAAAATTGTCCAGGGCAGATATATTTCAGCATGAATCATTAATTCCTAAAGTTTAAGTCTTTTCATTATTCATTACACATTTTTCATCCTGCATTATTCCCTCAGTTAGCAGAGTCACAATGAGATACTTACAGCTCAGAAGAGGTAGCATGTAGCTGGCTAGCCCAGTCCTGTGCCTCAACACTATCAAACTGAGCAATTCACAGGTAACCAAAAGATTTTAAATTACTTTTCCACTGCATTGCAAAGATGACAGTCACTGAACTTTGCCATTTTATTGACCAGGCCCTTCAACCTCCATATCTGCTTTCCCTGACTATTTGCAGGTTGCTTCTTCGTTCCAAAATTACAAGAAAACCCAAACACAAATCTTTGGGCTTCCAACAAGTTTGCACCATCTCCACGCTGCTGGAAAATAGAAATTTATTTATGCAATTATAAATATATTTCCTTGATTAAGAAAAAAATGCTATTTTATCAGTTCTAGGGAAAGGCTGAAACTTTATATTCCACATTCCACTGCAGTGACTAAATTCAAACTAGTGCAAATCACAGCAGTTTCACTGCAGAGAAGGAGACAACATCACAGCAGAGAATGGCCTCCAGCACTTAAATAAAGGAAAACAGTATCTGCCCTTGCCTCTGTATGGATGGCTCTGTTTCAGCAGGTTGGGTAAAAAATCTATACTGACTGATTTCCAAGCCATTAGGAGTTCTTACACATATACTTACTGGCAAAAAGAGGCACAATGCAGACTGCAGAACAGGAACAATACATGGGGGACTGTCAGTGATACACTTAAACCATCTGCATTTGCACAGCACTTGGCAGCAAAACCAGGAATAAGGCAGCCTAGGTCTGGGGGTATAATAAAGGGAGTGCATATAAATGAGTAAAAGTCACTGAACCAGTTTACAAGGCATTAGTGCATTGGCTCCCCGACTTCAGGCCCTCAGCAAGAATTCTTTCAGAGAAGCTCTCTCCAGCCTCCTTTTGGCAAATGCTCAGACACACTTGGCCCAGCAGAGATATCCACGAATGCCTTTTACAGAAAGCACATGTACCCCCTTCCCTTTTCCCATGTCCTACTTTAACCAAACAAAACCCCAGTCTGAAATCCTGTGCCCTGAGGAACAGGATGGCAGCAGTCTGAGACTCAGCTCCATCCAACCTCTGCCATAGAAACCTGGGGACCGTCTGTGCAGTGCAGCAGAGCCTGGACCCCACGCCTCGCACATCAACAGCAGCGTGGGGGGGGTCACAGTCTCTCTCCCACTCCATGAAATTGTATGCCGGAGAGATCTGGCTGGCCCAAAACGGGATCTGCCAACCAGCTGGGGCTGGCACAGAGCCACGGCTGCCCAGTGGCCACGCAGCGTGTGCCTGCAGGCACCTGAACAGGGCACGGCAGAGGCTCCCAGGGCTGCATCAGACACTCCTGCCATCCCTGAGTTGTCCTGGTTTGGACCAGGATAAAGGTGATTTTCTGTCTTGTACTTTTGCTTTCGGCTAAGTCTCCTGTAAGTAGTTGCACTTGCTGAAATTAACAGCAAGTTTCTCAGACAGTGCGTGTTTCTAGGACTGATAACACTTGATGTTTATAGTTACTGCTAGAGACTGGTATGCAGAGCCAAGGACACTGCTCGGCTCTGAGGAAAACATCAAGAGGTCCCACCTGCATCCCTCCTTTGGGGAGGAACGGACAAGATAGATGCCATAATTGACCAGAGTATTCCATCCCATATACGTCATCCTCCGTATAATTTGAGGGATCACGAGGGCCAAGCCAGATTTCCTGCCTCCAGCTTCCGGCTGCCTGCTTGTCCTGTTTCCTTTCTTTCACCCGGCATCGTGGAAGGATCCCGTCCATTCCTCTGCCTGTGGTCCTGATCCATGCCAGCCCATATCTGTGTGTTCCTGCCTCCAGCTCCCAACTGCTGCCGACTCCAGGAGTCCAGCCTGGACTTTCCCAGAGCTGCCCTGCAGCCTCGGTGGTGACGTGAGAGCTACTGGGGGAAAGAGGCGAGGAACGTGGTATCCATTTTCCTGTATATTTGTATATATTTAGTAATTTTTTCCTATTTATCATTACCATTTCATTAAAGTTGTGTAGTTTAGTTTCCAGCCCATAAGTCTCTCTCCCTTATTCTCTCTCCTTTCTTATCAGGGAGGAGAGAGAGATTAATAGAGAGCGTCTGTTACTCGGTTTAATTGCCGGGCCAGTGTTAAACCGTGACACTGAGTGACAAATCTGGAGGGGAAGAGGAGGCTGATCCATGACCCGGTGCAGGAGATGCTAACGTCAGTGGTGTGACTTCACACACAGAGATTAAATCACCGGAATGCTGGTAGTTCAGTGTAACCAGATGAAAGCAAAATCTAGAGACTTCAAGGGGCATTGAGGAGAGCATTTAAGATATGGGTCATCTTATGTCCTGTAAACACCCAGTGCAGCAGCTTCCCTTCCAGAAACTTGCTTATCCACAGATTCATCTGGCACAGAACAAAGCACTAGTGACACACATCCCTCCTCTGGTAAGTTTCCAAGGGGGTATGGTGCATCAGCATCAGGAAAGACACTGAGGTGAATGGGACCCCAACGCTGCCCTGAAATCAATGCCAAGTCTGTGACCTATCTCTGTTGAAACCTGCTCTTTTCACCTCAGTACTGTAGAATTTATACTCCCTCTAATAATGCTCCTTCTGCACTTGATTAGTGTCATGAATCCCAGCATCACAGAGCTATTTGTGAGCTGCAGCTTTAGGGATGACATCTCTTCCATATCTGGAATGTGTATTCAATATACAGCTTGCAGTTCAAGCAGTAATCTGACTTCTTATCTCTCGTGAGGCTCTCACAAAACAGTAAGAGGCAGATAAATTAGGTTTTGGTCTTTTCTGAAAGAAAAATCAACATTACTTCAACTTTTGTTAAAGTTCATCTAAAATCTTCTGTTTCAAAGTTTCATAGCAGAAACTCAGAACAAGCCAAACAGCCAATGTTGCTGAGAGAAGGGACTGAGATCTGCTGCCCTTGGTCATCCAAGTCAGGAGATTGATTCAAAGTGCTTCAGCTGGCAACATCTGTCCCCTTAATGGGGAGAATGTCATATTAAAGGCACCACCAGAACAGGCATATCAGCTATGTAAATATTGTAGGAAGTAAAGTGAGGCCATATCCCTGCTTCTCTCCAGCTCCCTACTGATATGCCACATCCCTGACAAAATGAGGAATCTCAGCGCCCAGTCAGGACACAGTGTCTTGAGAAACACAGGACAGGGCTCAAACAGACAGAAACCTCCCAAGTTCCTCCTGCTCCCCAGGAGCTTCATAGCACTACCTCTCCATCACCTACTGCAGACTCTGGTTCTATTGTTTGTTTGTTTTTTAAAATAAATGCCACAGACAAAGAGAGTGTTAGCACTGCAAACTTTACCAAGAATTAAGATGGTTGTTTTTTCAGACCTGGCATAATTCTTCTACACCAAAAGATGAGCTCTCCATTCACATTACCAGTCAGAAGTGAATGCTGGGCTGCTTCTACAATCACCATTTTTAATGAATGGGAGGGAAAGATTTTAATCTTTTTTGTTTACATGGAAGAAGAAGAAGAGACTGTCTTGGTTTGGATTTCCATTTTAAGGGACACTTCAATTGAAGCAGCTGTGATCTTTGGGTTAAGTAAGTTTCACTGAAATTGATTGTTTATCAAAAACATTTCTGCAAAACTTTTTATCACCTCTGCATTAGGCTTGCTCTTCAAACTCAAATCACATACCAATAGTATTGTGCCTGAGACAGCCTGCAGGCTTGCTTGTTAAAATCTCTGTGGATTGTGTTTTCAATAAACAAATCAAAAGGATTCATGATTCCTTTCTTTCAGTTCAGTGGGATGAAGCAGTTGCATTTTACAGCTCCTGCTTAGAGTGCTACTGGAGTTCTCATACAATATGGGTGCATTATCTATCATCTATTTTCTCCTGTCATTTACAAACAAGGGAACAAGATCATTTGGGATCGTTTCCTGCTGAACATTTTAGATGCAAATCCTGCAGTATTAGTCTTCATGTAGCCAGAGGTCTCACATTTGATGAGAGATCTGCCTGATTAAGGAGCACAACCTTCCACAAGAGATCCAGTTTAATGAGATGCTGATGGTAGAGCCATAGCAGTACTCTGTAACCCATTTCAGAAAAACGCTGTCGCGTGTCCCTAGCAAACATCCAGTTCCACCAGTTTTAAGTAAAATCCCTAAACAGTTTTTTAAATATACCTTATACTGACAAAAATTCAGAGCTACACTCCTTTGTTTAACAAACCTGACAAAAGGAAGCTGAGTCAGACTGACTGCAGGATACACAGCTCAATCTCTGACAAAGAGGAAAACAGTTACCAAGTGGAAATGACCAAGAGCACTGCACTCCCCTGATTAAAAGCACCAGAAATAACAACACAACGTTCTGTGGAGATCATGCTTCCCATATGGAGCAATAATTTGTTATTTTTTTAACTTAAAGTGATGTTTCTTCCAGAGAGGCTTCAGACAACAGGCAGATACAACTGCATGTTTAAAACGGGAGGGATGTACAATGACTATTTGAGGGGTTCAGAATTAGTGTTTTGGTTTATTTTTGTAGCCAAAGAAAATCTTATGCTCTCCCCCACCATATTTCTTAGCTGGTCATAAAATTACTGACACAAGTATTGCTGCTGTGAATGAATTTCAAATCTTGGCAGACCTTCACTTGCACAGTGCCCATAACATGCTGATTTTAGCAAGACAGACTAAGAGGTCTATAAACTGATACAAGGCCAAGTTGGATGGGACTTTGACAAACCTGCTCTAGTGGAGGGTGCCCCCACCCATGCAGGGGGCTTGGAACTTGATGATCTTTAAGGTCCCTTCCAACCAAACCTATTCAGTGAGCCCTTCTTCAGTGAGAGTCAAACATCAGGGCAGTTGAGAAGCCTCATTAGCTGCAGCTGTGTCAATAGCTGTCTGGTTTTGATGGCTGTGCTTATTGAGGTCTTATTTATCATAGGGAATTTCACCATAACTAGAATTACTTGTGAAGAAAAGTTAAAAAAATTTAAAAATCCATGCTTACTTAGTGAAAGGCACTGATTGTTTTATCAGCTTTGCTGGAATTTGTGCTGGTTAGGAAAGCAATGAACTCATTCCTACAGCTATGGTTTTCATTAATTCTTCGAGGAGATCTTCATAGGCCACTGATCAGATGGAAGAACAAACAAACATTGCAGTGAAAAACTGAAACAAGATGTAGAAAAACTACTATTTTAAGAGTAAGCCTGCTTTACTGGCCATGTAGAAAAAAAACAAAACTAGCATTTCCAGTCATCTGAATAATTGCCTCAGCAACAAATAAAATATAATTCTGAAGAAAGATGCAAGCTTTAATCTTGCATTCATTCTGTGCAGGTGTCAATTCCATTACCTTACACTAACCCAGTCACATGTATCCGTGTATAGTGAGAGCAGTCAAATACAATAAATTCAGCATAGTAAATGAGGGCTCTGTTTCTGCCCCTTGTAACACATTATTCCTTTAAGCAGTAGCAAGATTACAGTTATGAGATTCCCAGAAATGTCAAATTCAAATTAGGCAGAAGCACCTTTAAAGCAAAGATGTTCTACCCCCTTTATCCAAGGAAGGAAAGACTGTTTTAAATCTACTAGCATAAGTAGTCTGAAAGATCACTGAGACACCAGCATTTAAATAACACAGACTAACATGATAAAGTTTCAGAGAAAGAGATGCTGATCTGAAGCAGAGATCTCTAACCTGCGTGACACAAAGTCAGAAAATAACAGGTAATACACACCCATGGGAAAGCCTTGGCAAAAAAACCAAATGATCCACTTGGGACAGATGGATATAAAATGGAAGAAAACTTGTAGAGTAGTGCTGAACAGACCAACAACAAAGGCCTGGTATAAACTGGAGAAAGGAAAGGCAAACAAACACTGTAAAAAGCCAAGTAAATAATTATTGCTTCTTTTAGTCATGCCACCAGATCTATCCATGAGTTACACAGAGTAATGGAAAGTTGTCAGATGCTAAGGATTCTACTTATTTTTCACCTTTTCCTTTCATTTCCACAGGTTTTTATCTCTTTTACACATAAAATGAGGCACCTAAAAGGTAAATACGCCTGCCAATGTTGTCTGATCATGCAGAAGTCATTTCTCATTAGCAAAAATTGGCATAAATAATATTTTGTTTAAAATATAACCTCCTTCCTTGCAAAAGACATGAATTATCAAGGAATTTTTCCAGAGTCTTATTATTTGGATCTAATGATAAAGAGAAAGAAGTCTGAAAGGTCTACAAGAAAACCTGCTTGCTGCCATTTTGAGTCAGTAGGTTCGAGAACATGGTGAAATTTGCTGTCTAGGAAGCACAACAGTGCAAATCCCTGGGATTAACCAGAGGGCGTGGGGTGGCCTGAACCATTAGGAGCTCTGACACCTGTTGAAGAGGGCTGCAAAGATGGATTCTGTGTTCAGGAACACCTCGATGCACATTTCCTCATTGCCAGAAAGAAGACTTAAAGAATCAGTTCAACAGAAATTAAATCTATAAAGCATATTGTGGAAGGATTTGAGATATTAAAAATACTTTTCTAAAATTTAAATGAAAGTATCTTCCTCAAAGCTGATGAATGGTTTCCAGTTATGCTATTGAGCTCTGAAACAGAGCAATCTGAAAATGCCTTTAGAAACTTTCTCACTTCTTTTTTTGAAGTTCTCAGTAGAGATAAAACAAATCCCCTAATACAAAGCTTATTTAGTAGGCATCAAAACAGAATTTGATAATCTAGGTCTATTGCCTCAGGACATACATAGACAACATAGGGGTTTTCTCGTTTCCTTTTCTGAGCAGTGGATGTGAAGGGCTCCCCTCTCCTCATCCTTCATTTAGATTATCTAAATAGCATGCTTGCTCCCAACTCCATAGATATGAACATCAAAGGCTAAGCAACAGTTGTAAATACAGTTGAAATCATTTGCAAAAGTAAATCCTATCTTGGTCAGTCGCCTGCTGTGGGTACTGAATTATCACTGAGCTGCATCCTGACCAGATAACTGCAGTTCCCTGGAAAACTCCTATCAGCATCCTCCCTGCTCTTCTCTCAGGAATGACACAAGAACAGCTCATTTTCTTATAAAGAAACTTAATCCTAGTTAGTCTCCTTACATAAAACTTTGAAAAATATCTCATTAGTTGCTTAACTTTTCTGAATAATTAATGTATGAAATTTTTTAAAAAGCAATTAATCTCTGCTGCTGTACATCATAAAAATGTGAAATCATCTAACCAAACTCTGCCTTCAAGCAAGCCAGGAAATCAATTCCATCACCTGTGCCAGACTGTGATGACAAATAGGGGCAAGAGAGTATTTAACCGTGGAACATTACTATTTAAAATCCTACTTAAGATACATTGAACATTTGCCTAGATTTATTATTAGTGGTTAAAAAAATGTGAGTTTTGAGTTAAGTCCAACACTTCTCAGATTTTCCTCTGCATTATTTAGTACAAAAAAAAAAAAAAATCCTCTTCCATTTGTACTGCAGTGCCAGAGATGGAATTTTGCAATCAGCTTGAACGGGCAGAGAGAGGGCAGGACAGGGATGCAGCACAGTCCTATAGCAGGGCTTGGGTCCTCAGGAAAGTCCACTAGGTCATAAGGCTGGGCTCACTGAACAAAATCCCAACTTAAGTAGTGTGTGGGAGACAGTATTAGAGACACTGACACCTGTGCTGTGGTGAATCTCCCTCAGGCTGCCACAGCAGCTTCAGGAATGTAAGGCAAATACTGAATCTCTCCTTCTCTGCCCTGACTGGTCTCAAGACTTAAAACTAACAAGCAGAAAGGTGTTAAAAACATTTTCTTCTTCTGAAAGGCCCACCAACACTGTCTTATTTCTGATTTTACCTGTGAAAACTACTGTTAAATTTCATTTTTACATCCAGTGCTAACGGTGCTTTACAGGAATCCAGTCTCATTCACACGAGAGCTGTAGCTCTTTTGCTTGCAGGTATAAAAATCCTTATAGATAGGACACTTCCAAAATGCTTTGAAAACCCTGTTTGTGTAAAACAGGGATACTCTGTGCTGATCAAATATCAGACATGAGTTAAAGTGCCATTGAGATGTTTAATAACTCCTAAAACTCTCTATAAAACAATACTAAAAAACATGGCAACTTCTGTGTTTCTCTCAGAGCCAATTTCCTTTTATTCAGCTCCCTCATTAGAGTCAGCAACAAACCAGTAGGTATAGCAATAATAAGGTTAAGTTTATCTTGTTTCCTCCACTCCCTTTTTTCACTGTATTACTAAAGACTTGGAACAATAACAGGATGCCGGGATGCAGGATGGGAAAAGGCTGACTCCCAGCTGGAAAACCTTGGAGACTGGAGAGCTGAACACTCCCAGTATTGCTTAACAAAAAGCAAAGTGGATTTTTCTATTTGATCTTCATTTTCTGTATGCTGCTTAACATTTTGGGATACTGTTGATTTTATTTTGCCTGATTTGGGAACAAACTGAAGCTCCACTAACTCTGGCTCAGGTAAGAGAAACTGCATTTGCTGTCCTTCAGCTCTGAAGTCCGTTTCAAATGTTTTTTTGCCTCTACCAAAAATGTCTTTTATTCTCTTAAATAATTTAAGAAATACCAGGAGTCAGGCTATGAATCTTATACATGTCCACAGATTTTTTTGGGGCCTAATATTGATGGCACTCAAACCAAATTAAGTGTCGTCAACAGCAGAGTTCTTTACAATTGGAGAGGAAAACAGGTTTTCTTGGGCTATACCAAAATATTTCCAGATTGTTTAATAGAAGATACTTTTTATGCTTTTTTTTAGTTCTGTTTCATAATATTTAGATTATGTTGCTGATGTTCATCATAATGGAAAAGAGACAGAAATGATACTGCAGATCACACCTGTAAACTTGTTAGGCAAGGGTTTCACTTGCAGTGTGAACAGTTATGGGCTTAGTGCAGTTTTGAGTGAGG
The DNA here is from genome assembly GCF_036169615.1 of Heliangelus exortis. Lineage (NCBI taxonomy): Eukaryota > Metazoa > Chordata > Aves > Apodiformes > Trochilidae > Heliangelus > Heliangelus exortis. The sequence continues at coordinate 7,487,174 of NC_092434.1, forward strand.
AGGTGGTTTCTGTGCTATGATTTGATGCAGTGTTTTATTGAAGTGGAGGTTGACTCAGTATCTGTTTTTAAGGTGCTATGGCTTTACTGTGACCAGTGCCAGAAGAGGTGAAAGCCACTGTGTTTGCTAGCCAGCTTCAGCATATCTCTTCTGCTAAGAGATTTGTTTAAGGCTTTGAGAGGGGTTTACATAAAGATGTCAGGAACTTGGTCTCCCAAATCCCAAGTTTAAAGTGGCTCAGGTACTTCAGCACCCTAACCCTAGACTGGCAGCCTTTACAGCCCTGATTCTATAGGCCAGCTACATTTAATTTCAAAGTTTCTTGATCTCAGCGATCTGAAAAGAAGTATTTTTTCTGTTGAGGTATCTTAGGGGCAGTGGCTTGATACAAAAAGTTGGTTGAAAAAGCTTTTATCTTATCCTCCAGACAGTGTAGCAAGTCCCTGAGCGAACACGTTTGCTGTACAGCTTGCAGAGACAAAGCATTTATGCATAAGAGATGAACCACTACTTTTTCTATAAGAACTCTATTATGCATTAGTGGGACTGTCAACGTACACAGAACCTTGCTGTGCTGGTTGTCACACTGTAATAAAGATAAAGGAAGGAAAGAAATGCAAGGAAAAAAAGATATGGAAGATTAATTTCTGTGAGAAAATACGTTCCATACTTAGCTACTGAAAACATTAAAAGTTGGTTGGTTGCTACGGAAGTTAACAAAGGTATTTTTAATCAATGTGTCCCTATCTCCACTGACTATAAATCATTATATCAGCATTTGTAAAAGCACACAGTATTATAGATGTTCATACAGGAAAAAAAAAAAATAGACAAAAGCAAGGGTACTCCAATGATTTACAAAATCTCCTCCTCTTAGGTTAATTTGTGCCATGTAACAGCAACCAATATACCAGAAACAAATCACAGAAATGCTGACTTGCAATTTATCTGCGGTATCTCCAGGAGTTACTTTAATTTTTAAAAAAGGGTGACCAACAGAAGTAAAGCACATGAGTAAATTTAGCATATGAAAGTCTTAGAATAGTACAGTATCCTATAGAGAAGAATGCAGAGTTATAAAAAAATAAAACAAATTAATTTTAAAGCAAAAGATAAACTGAACCAACAGATCATTCCTCCTTTGTCCACAAGCCTACGCTTTACTTTTCAGAGTGCCACAGCCACACTCCATTACAACAAGAAGTATTTCCCAAAGCTTTGCTCTTTAACATAATAAAATTGTTAAATGTTTTAAAACAAATATTAACACTGAAATTATGCCATGAAATAGACAGACACCACTCAGCAATCTGCAGTTTGCAGAGCACTGGGTGCAGGGCTCAGTGCTCCTGAGGCAGCTGAGGCAGGGAAAGTTCCACTCCAAAGAGTTAACAGGTTTGTTGCCAGGTTTGCTTCACATCCTGCCTCTTGCTGAGTGAAAACAGGATACAGGTAAACATCACTGGTTTAGAAGCTTCTCTGATTCACAGCACTTATGGAAAAAAAGGACTTTACTGAGCATCCATAAATCATTCACGTCAATTAATATTTCAAATGAAAAACAGAAAAAATTAAAAGGTTTTTTTTTTTTTGCTGTCAGAACTAGAGGCATAAATCAGAGCAGCTAATGCTTTGTGTTTTCTAGAAAAGCAGAGGCTCACAGAATAGAGGGAACTAATTATTCAACTGAGCTCTCTGTAAGGAATGTCATGGTTATTTTTGTCATACATTTAGAATTCCTTTTTTGCTCAGGTTCTAGAAGCTTAAGTCAGAAGTTCAAATGTTAGTATCAAGAAGAAAGTAAGTTTCTGTCTTTGAGAGAAATTTATTGGCCGTGAAAATATTTTTGTGTATTTTTCTTAAAACAAGCATCTTTCCCTTTGCTATCCTTGTGGGTTTAGAAAGCAAGAATCCCTCAAAAAACAACTGGCTTTCCTAGAACACAGCAGTTTGTGTAAACTAGAGATCTTCTAGGACAGAGAGATGCCCAGCTCACAGTCACTAAGATAAAGCAATTCCTCAGAAATGCCTTTGAAGAGCTTATCAGAATCTGAACTAGAACAGACCTTAGCAAATCCAGAGCTGGGTACAAGTTTGATACATGATGGGAGTTTGCTTGATTCACCTGTGGGCTTCAGTTTACACCCTACTCCATTCAAAGGGCCTGTGCAGATTTATTTCCACTGCAAGCATAGAAAACAGACAACACTCTGGTGCCATGGTCATGATCAGGAACCATCATTTTTACTGCCAAGAAACTTGCAGGCATCCTGCTCCAGGGCCTGTGCACAGCCCAAGAGCAGAGCCCAAGGCAAACCCAGGAATTTCACCAAGACCAATGCTGAGAATAACAACATGCAAAATGAATGCACATCACTCAGCAATGAATGTGCCACCTACCTTATAAATTCTGCAATTTTGAAATATTAAAAAAAAAAAAAAAAAAAAAAAAAAGAAAAAATTGTGAAGAACCTGTTTATAGCTCTTCAGTACAAGAATACAGATCAGCCCTTCCATTCAATGAGAACCTGAGCTTCACTCATCTTGATCTGATTTCACATTTGTCATAATAAATAATCATGGAACTATCTCCATTTTGAATGTAAAACTCTGCTAAATATTTTATGGAAGTTGTCTCTGTAACATACTTCTGAGATGGATATTACTTGTGTCATGAGCCTATTCTGTACATATGCTGCTCTTCACGTCTGTCAGGGAGGCTGTGGGAACACCTGGGACCCTGCCCTCCCAGCTGCTTGTTACAGACCACAGACATTCACAGGAACTGGGAAAGTTCAAGAGCTGAGTTTTCCAGGGCTGGACAAAGGCAGAGGAAGAACAGAGGAAACCTCATCATCCATTGCAGGTGTTCACACTGCCTTCACTTCAGGTTTGGTACTCTGACTATATCCAAGTAAACATTTACAGTCAGTAAACCAGGAAAAGTCGAGAAGATGGATGGAGACACTGGCAAGACTTTTCTCCAGACAAGTATTTTTGTGTGAGATAGACAGCAAAACTGTCTTACAGGACCTACTGTTTTAGGACCTGCATGTGAGAGTGTTATCAAGTATCATCCATGAAAGGGTCCAGACTGTATAGTGAACTTATGACTGATTTTAGAGATAGGGCAAGCACGGATGCCCAGGATGGACTGAAGGAATTGTACAGAGACCTTACCAAAAGACTGATGGAGAGGAACTTAAATTACTATGTGAAATGCAATGGTTTACAGACCACCACCATATCTTGAGGCAGACCAAAAGCAGGCACGTTTTAAATTCTTAATTTTTCAAAATCAAAAGAGGTCAGTTTTATTGTCCCAGTCTAGGTCATCAAACCCCTCCTGTTCCTGTGAGATTTCATCACCATCCTCTGCCAAAACTTTACAAGAAAGAGCCCCCCATTCTATTAAACATTATTTTAAAAAGCCTACTATCAGTCTTCATGAATCAGCAGTAGCCCCTCTAGCTTTGCCCCCCCACTGAGGTCATCCATTTCTCCTCCTTGCTCCTCAGGTCCACCAGCAGCATCTGGAGTGGTCCTCCTGACACCTGGGAAAGTTCAGAGGGCTCAAGGTGGGTTATCTGCAGCCCACACAGCCCCCAGTCCTTATTGTGTAGGACAGTGTAAAGGGAAATTCCACTTCCACAATATGTCTGAAGGATATAGTTGAATTCCTTCTCCTGCCTTTGTCCACGTTTCTAAGCAATGCTTTGCCAGGATCAGTCTTCCTTTTCCCCTTCCTTTTATGATGCTATCTGCTATGAATTTCTGTTCTGGAATCCCTCTAGGAGTGCAAAGTCTACCTTACAACACACTGCTTGAAGAGACTAAGGGCCTAATGATGATCTCATGCAAATGATAGGAAATCCTGCCATTGATGGGAATTGTTCCTGTGATAGGGTTCAGCTTCATTGTCAGAACCTCCACTGGCACAGAGTTCTAGGATAGTTTTGCTAGCTTCTCCCTTCTTTTTCTGGGATACTGCTTCACCTTATCTCCAGTTTTATCTAAATTTGGAGGAGAATTTGCATAATATTTTTGGCTTTTGTTGTCATTATCTTTCAGATATATATGATTTTTCTGCAAGAGAACCTTAACTTAGACCAACTAATCAATACTACTTATATGGTATCACACTTTTCTCTGGCTAATCTATGAATCCAAACCTACCATAAAACAGCATATATTACCTATTTCCTCAGTCCTGTTAATTTAGGTTTTCCAGGATGTCATTAAAACATAAATAAATATTGCTATACTATGCACATTGTAGTATCATCCAGACTACCAATGCACTCCACCTAATATATGTATCCAGCAAAGAAATTGAGAAGAGGGAGGAAAGCAGAGAACACAAAAAGCAGGAATGCACACTTGATTTGCCAGTGGCAGCCTTGGTAAAAGGTAGGATTAGAACAGATACTTAATTCTCCAGTAATTTGTCTTGGAGATGACTTAAGTTTCAAACAGAAAGGGGCACATTTCTCTTTGGAATATATTGCATCATTTTACTGCTGTGAAATGGTTAGCTATATTACCTGCCATATATGGATTGATCTTCAGCTTTTTTAAAGAAAGAAAAAGGCCTTATTCACACAAAAAAAGGTATTTTCAATGTCCATTATTAAAATATGAGCTGTAGGAGAAAAAAACGTTCCACTTACACAGCTACTAACTAGGGAGAAGAAATAATTCCCACCTCAACTTAAGAAATATCTCCAGCTGTGTTTCAGATTCAGACAGCGAACCCCCAAGTGGAGCTCTGCTGTGAATAAGAACTTCCCAAACAGTTATGTGACTGCAAAGCCATCAGCTCCCAGGGGAATGCCAGCTACTCCCCGTACTGAGCCCCAGCAGTCCAGATCCTGGGCACTGGCTTGAGAAGACCTGTGAGCAGAAACGTCCCTGGGTCAGCAGGCTGAAAGCCCCCAGCTGTCCCTTTTATCATGTTGACAAAGGCTTCCTACCCAAGGAAGGCAGCAGTACAGCCTGCCTTGAAACAGGCTCACTCCAGCAGTCACATCTTACGGGTTAAACCTCCCGTGGGTGCAATCTGTTTCACAAAATGAGCTCTCCCTGGGTGCAGGTTCCCTCATTGCATCTGGACTTGGGTTGTCAAATTCATCAGACTAATGACCTGCTAAAGCCAGTGCATAGATAATGGAGGGAAACATAAGACAACACTGCTTTAAATCACAATCACTCCCACGTAGAAATGAATCCATACAGGCAGAAAAAGGCGAGCTCTATAAAGTCACAAAACTTTCAAGAGCTTTTCTCACTTTTTTAAGCTTCCTTACATCTGAGGCCTGAATTTTCAGGCCCGCCAGCTTCCTTCTATCATCACTGTAAACTGGAAATTTGCTTCCCTATTTTTACTTTGATTCAAAGATGAGATTTTCCTGACAAGAGCTAAGGAAAGTAAGTAAAAATATTGAAAGGCTCATTGTAAATTCAGAACAACAGTAATACTATCTTTTGTATCATCTTACAACACATGGAGATTATAACAATGGAAATGTTCCAGGAAAAGACTGTAACTATAGGGGTGGGCAAAAAAGGTCTTAAAGTTAAGCTTGGTCTGGAAGTCTAGTTGAATAAGGGCAGGAAATTGAGAAGAATGAACTGACATTTGAATCAGACATCTTAAAAAGGGAGAAAAATACTGAATACTAATTACCAAACAAAATATATCCAGACACACCTTGTTTTTTTAGCCTCTTGCCCAGCCAGAAAACAAGATTTATGTATATGAACATGCCTTTTTTTATCTGCCACAAAATTAATTTTCAGATGAAATACTAATGCATTCATTTACCCAGTAGAATAACCCAGACAAAGGAACCAGAACACAGAGACAGTTAAACATGTTTTTTCTGCTTCAGATTACTGTTAGCACAATAAATATCAATTACTGTGACCTGTGGATGATGTTTGTGTTCAAGGCAGATACTTTTGCTCTTTAGCTTTTGTTGAAGGAAAATGTCACAAAAATCTTATCTGCTGTAAACACAGCTACATTGTACTTAAAAAAAAAAAAAAATCATATTTATTGCATGCAGCTCCTCAAAGGATGGGGACTTCTCCTTAATCAAAGCTACTCAGTTAGAGCTCTGTGCTAGGAAGCCTCTCTGATATTAAGGCTTTATCTGGAAACAAAAGGCAAGTAGAAAAAGCACTATAATACATTATTCTCATGGTGTACCTTATTTTGTTTCAGTTTGGTCAAACTCTTAAACATTCAGTGACAGCTTCAGCTAATCTCTGTGTACAGCAGAGCTAACCAGGGGGCACTATCAAAACAGATCAATTCCAAAATGTGCACACAATTTATCGTAGGAAACAAAGCTGCTGCTTAAGAGACGCTTGAGAAATCTTTTCAGTGATCACAAACACCTCCAAACTGCTCCTCTTCTGCACTGGCATGAGCCAAGTGATTTTTGGACAACTTTCCTGTCACCCAAAAAAACAGTATCATCTGAGTGCAGGAGATGCTGGGGATGAGGAAGATTTAGTTCTGAGACACCTGCACCTCCATCTCTCCTGTCGGAGCCACCACAGTTTGGGCTAAGCAAAAGGAAATGGGCTCAAAGAGAGCAAGAAAGCAGCTGGATCTACACACACACAAATAATGCCACTGAGACTGACAGAGCCTCAATCATTCTTCAGAGTCAATGAGACCCTTCACAGGAATGCACCTGACTGCAAGACCATTCCTGAAACTTTTTTTTGCATACAAGGAGGAGAACAAGTTCTTTCCCTGTCTGTAACACTGGCACTCCATCACTATTTTCAGTACCTGCCTTTATCAATTATTAATCTGAATGGGAGATACATTCCTCCTAGCTTTATTTTTTGGACAAAGACTTCACAGGGGAAAATGTATGTAGTTCCAGACTATGCATGCAGGATTTATCCTACACCTCTTATTAGTCTACTTCAGAGCAGAAGGGCTGTATTTAAGACAAAGCTCATGCTCTTAAACTCAATATTGTCTATGCTGCCAAAATTTCTGTTTATGATAATATATTTATTTGTTATGAAATAGTGTCACAAATTTGCTCAATAATATAATCACAAAGGAACTTCAAAATATTTCAGTGGCTAGGCTTATGCTGGGCACTGTGTTTAATCATATTTTATCTTTTTTTATATTTTGTACTAACATATTTGTATCCAAAGTAAAAGGCTTTATGCATGGAAAGACTGGACAATATCACTTGCTTCTTCTTTAAAGCCCTCTAATCCATCTTGAGGTCACTTCAGGGAAAATTTCTGTAGGAAAGCATTAAATGACTAAAGTAGCATGGGCAGAGTAAGCATGCTCTTATGCAGCACCAGAATATACATATTTCAGTGCTTCACATACTGTATCTGTTCAGTTTCAAACTGGTTATTATCATCCCTCAAGTATCTCTGTGATGATAAACAATATTATTGTGAAAAATGAGTTAAGACATTGATTCAACACCTGGCCATGATGCATGATCTGCATACTGAGAGTGTGAAATGGGGAAGATTCTTAAAACTCACCTGATGATTCAGGGTGGCTCTGATAGACCTTAAAACACATTTCTCTCCTGGGGGAAGCAGGAGGCCAGTAGTTTAAGTAAGACTGGTGGATTATTCACTAGACATACCAGGATACTCATGTGAAAGACAAACATTAAATCCATTAAAATAACCATTAGACTGCATAAATGACCACATGAGGAGAAAGTCAGTGCTCTCAGCACACATTTTAATGATTTCAAAGTATTGTTGTACCTTCACCACATTTGTCATCCTCACTACTGCAAACAACCTTCACTTGAACTGTGCACTGTCTTTCAATAAATGTATGCACTTGAAGTGGCTCAAGAATTATTAATTTATCTAGTCCAAAAACAATGCTTCTTCAAAGTCAATGAAGAGACTAGCCCAGTAACTAAAACTTGTATTTAATTTACTTTTAAATTGTCAGATTTGCTAGTACAAAATTCAGATAAAAACTTGTTTAGATCAATGGAAAAACTGTTTAATTAAAGGCTAGATTACGAATCATAGCTTGTGCACATGAAACACAGAAGCAGAAGATAACTTCACTATGGAAGGTTTTTGACATGCCACATAAAAAAACCCCACAGCTTCTCTCCAGCCTATGAGGAAGTTGCATAATTTTATACGCAGATACACAATAAACTTGTTTTATAAGATCATGTAAAGGATTTATTTTCATAAACCGGACCCAATACCAGAGCCAAAATCAGAAGTGCTGAATTATCTCCTCAGCTACATTTATACACAGTGCTGCAGCATCAACACCAAGAACTGAACAGCACCAAATGCACACTATGGTGCTCTTGCAATACTAAGTGACATCTGAGATTTTTTTTTTAAAGTAGCAAGTTTAGTTAAGGTATTGCTGAAGTGGCTATTCATTGCAAGATACCATCACAAGTACAAAATGTCATTTTATAATCTGTTTTCAGGAAGGCATTTGCACTCCAGATTGTTTAGTCATCAAAGTGGCTATTTACTCAAAGGTACTATCATGCATATAAAAAGTCATTTTATAATCAGTTTTCAGACAAGCACTTGCACTCCAGACTGTTTAAGTCATCAGAGGAAACCACTTCTCAGATGCATAAAGCCGACATAAGGACAATCAAAAATACAATACCAGGTAGTCAGGCACCAGGCCCATTTAAATCAGCTCAATAATCTGGAAATGAAAAAGCAGCACAGTGTTCTCAGGAAAGGCCTATTTTAAAATGAATCCTTGTACACTGTTGAGAGCATGTGACAAGACAGCTTTAATAAGAAATAGGAAAAACACTGAGTAACCACCCGAAACAAATTATATCCGAAAATGCAACAAAAAATGATTGCTCCAAGCCAAATGTTGCCCAATTTACTTAGACAGTTTTTTAAGTAGTGTTACTAAAGTTTGAAGACCTATCCTATTTCCTGTTCTCACTATACTTGCTATGTGCCTCAACTCTTGTCACATTGTGAGCAGAAGGGAGAGGAGGAGGATCACAAGTTTTGCAATTTAGATGCCCAGCAGAAACTGGAGAGAAGGTAACACCTCTGCTTGTGTGAGTACTTTGGTGCTGTGCTTCTCTGGGCTTGTTAGAAGTCAGTTAGAAAAAGGTGGTCTAATGAGATGAAGAAACTGGGAGAACAAAATCTGAGACTGTGCACCAGACCACACATTTAAGTCCTCTGTGCTTCAAAAGTACCTTTTGAAAGGACTACTGCTTTTTATCTAGCTGCAGTACTTTTCACAGAGGAATGAGGAGACTTGATCAATCCATTTTTGCGCAGCCATTTAAGGTCCCTGAAAGGCAACATTAAGTATTGCTGGGACTATTTGCTTTTAATAACGTTTTGTCTGCTTATCAAAACTACAAGCACTGTAAATAATTGTGTTTGTTATGTTGCCTTTCTATTTCTTAATGCTCATTGCATTCACACATTTACCTTTCATCTTAAGCATCATGTAGATGAGGAATTGATGCTAGAAATGGATTCTGTTTGGCAGGGTTGATCAGGGTCATTTTGTTAGATAGTTTTTGTCAGTTTCTGCTCTCTTTATCATGGCTCCATTAAGCACAGTAACTTTGGAGGTGTTTAGATGGTGCATCGTGTTAATTATTTTTTTTCATCTGAAAACACTGTTGCCTACTCTGCATTGTATGGCTTAATCCACTGCAAATTCAACAGAATTTTTTTGCACAGAGCTACTTGGGAATACTGGGGAGGGTGCAGCAGGTAGGAGGGGGAAAGATAGTCAGAAAACACTTATAAAACTAAACTAAAGCTATCTGAAGTTTAATTTTCGTCTAAAAAACCTTTGTGAAGAGGTTTTGTTTGTTTGTGCTTCGTTTTATTTTAGTTTTCGTTCTCCTTTAGTCCAGGCAAGTGGGACTCCAGGGGTATTCACCCATCCTGCTGCCCCCTTCACTGGGACACTGCAGGGATGGGGCCCACAGCAAGAGCAGGTTTGACCTGAGCTCCTTCAGGCTCCACACTTCTCCCAGTTGATCGAATACAGTATTTCAGATGTTTAGTATTCCCTACATTTACACTGCTGCAGGCCCAACAGCTGAGGTTTGATTAACAACCAGTAGCAGCCAAATCACCAGTACTGTGGAATGGAATAGATTATATCCCCTAGTACCGACTAATTTTGTTAATATTTTCTTCTTTGATGAAACTCTCATTTTTGCATGGGAGTTTGGATTTACATTGTTCAGACTTGAACCAAGTTAAAATAATGTTTAACAGCCCTATCAACAATAATAGTTCCATTTCCAGCTTTTCTGACATTCAGGTATACAAAGCATCTGAACGATATCGACACAAACCTTTTAAAATTTATCTTCTGGTTTATGACTGTCACTTTAAGCAAATTTCTCTTCTAAGATATTCCTTATCACTATTTCTAGCACTATTTCTGATTTTTAAATGCTAAAAAGCAAAAATTCTCAAAGATGAGCATAAGACTTTAGTTCAATCAACCAGAAAAATGCATCATGTCAGATAAAACTGCCACTTCGTTTACCAGTATCTCCATACAGCAACCTGGTTGAACTTTTAATTAACATGCAAGCATAGAACAAAATTCCTTGGTAACTAAACTAACCTTGCATAAGCATTCATACACATTTTTAGAGTGAGCAAACCAGGTAGAGGCAAATACCAGAAAAAAAAACCCACAAATGTTCAGAATATTTCACCTAATATGTATTCAGTACATGAAGACCTTACTTATACCAGTTGGTCATCAATCTTGTAGTTGATTTCTTACCAAAACAATTTGTAAAATTCAAACTTTTAATTCATACAGTATTATCTGTATCTCCACCTGACATTTTTTTAATAATTACTCCCAATCTGCAAGAAGAAACTTCACTATATGAGTCATGTGTCCTATAAATCAGTTTGAATACCAGAATTTCTCAGTTAACTGTCTATAGTACCCTGCAGACCAAGAGTTATTCGCTAAAATAATTCAACATGTAAAATGAATAATGTTGGTGGAAAAACCCATCATTTGCTGAAAGAAAATTTAAGAGCAAAGCAAGAAACTTGGCTATTTGAATAAACTATTCCCCTGATAACTTTAAGGAACATTTATGGTCTCTGCTTAAGTTGAAAAACATTTGAATTATTGGTCTAATCAGTTAGAGACAGAGAGGTAACTGGAGTCTGTACATTAAGGTAGAGCAGTGATGGGACCTCATGGCAGCACACCAGGGAGAGCCATGCGTGGGACAGATTATTCTAAGATTCTGTGATCAGTCACAGTATCTGCTGTGCTGTCTCCTTCTCCTGGGGGCCATTATTTGAAAGAGCACTTCTCATTTCCTTATCTCAGTCCTGGCTGCTACAACAGACGTGAGAAGAATCGAAGGCAGTCTCTAGGTGTCACTCACCTGTCATCCCTTAGAAACCTCCTTGTTTCTGACTCCATGGGGAATGCATTCCCCTGATCAGACATGGGAGTATCTCTCTTCTTCTACTACCACTGCCCTTTCAAATGAGATCTGCTGGAAAGGGCATCTATCATGGCCAGAAAAAGATAGAGCACTTAGTACAGCTTGTCAAGAGCTGCCATCCATGGAATGTGAGCCTCACACCAAGACAGTGCCCTTACCCTATTACTGCTCAGAAGGGCCCTGCTACTGAACCATTGCCAGAGAAAGCTATTCCTAAATATTGTGATGGATTCAGTTGCAGACTCAACAGCAATGGAGTCCCAGTTGCTGACTGGAAAACTTGCCTGCCACCATAGAGGAAGTCCTGTCAGAGTCAGACTGTCTGATGGAGCAATGGACATCAAATGTCCCTAGAAAAGACAGAGTGCACAGTGCCTGAGTGTGCAATGTTACTTCCATCAAACATTCAGAAAGATACCAATGACAAAGCAGAAGTCATTTTTGCAAGAGGATCTTCCATCTCAGTCTGTGCTTGATCTACAATGCATACCAAAGTGTGGACCAAACCCCATCAAATGGCTCACAAAGGAACCATTGATTTACCAAAGAGGCTGGAAAAATGTTAAAAAAGAATCCATTAATGAGGAGATAAAGGAAGTGAAACCACCTTTAAATTTAAGAACAGAAAGACAAATCTGCTGAGTAAAAGAAGCAGCGTAAGTTTCAGCTGAAATGTGCATGTATTTAAAAAGATTCAGTCTAGTGCTTTCTGGACTAATGACCAAGCTTTCCACAAGGCCTGCAGTGTGAAATACTTCAAAGGAGAGTTTAGATTTGCTGCATGGCTCCTCAGGAATAATCAGGATATTACCACAGTCCCAGGGCTTCTATACTGATCATCATACACTTGTTATGACTTTGAGCCCTTAATTTCCCATCAGCTGTACCCTGTGTGAGGACAGCAAAGGTGCTGGAGTTGCTCTCACCAGTAATCACTTTCAGCAGTGAGCAAAGTACCCTGAGGGGTTTGAGAGAGGACACAGCAGGCTCTGAATTGAACATTAATAAACAGAGGCAAGTATTAGGAAAATATTCCTGGAAAGACATAAAATTTCTCCCTACAAAGTAAATATACACTGAGACCAGAATGCTTTAGTGGAGATTTGACTATTTCAGTTAAAAATGCTTTCTGCAAGGATGTTTGTAAAAGTGTCACTTCCAGGGACCTGAAGAGCAGCTGAAGTGGGCACTATTGTCCTCAGTTTTCCCACCTTATTTCTTCACTACAGCAGTACCGGAGATCTCCACTGTATCAGAGCAATAAGAGAAAATTACTTTTTAAACACTACTGCCTGTTTTGTTGTATTTTGGTTTGGTTTTGTTTTGTTTTTTATACTACAGGCTGTACTAGTTGATGCTAACCAACTGGTTTCCTTTGGTTATCATACTTCGTAATTTTATGGATAAAAGGCAGACATGATGGCGACAGAATCATACCAATGCCTTCCAGTTGTAAAATATTCATGTACCCAAATAAAACAAAGCAAAATAACTCTTACTCATTTTTCTAAAAATAGTCAGAGACAAATTAAGTTCACAGAATACAAAAGCTACCTATAGAAAAAAAGTTTTATATGAAAAAATAAAACTTAAAAACATGGCTTAACTACTAAAAAGCAACTTAAAAGCCACCTTATTTGGTCAATTCCTACGCAGTCACAAAGAAGTTCCTCGGCTTCTGTACAACAGTGTGGAAAAGAGAAAAGTAAAAGAATACAAAATTTCATGGTAAATAAAATCTTTTTACAGACAAGGATGCTGCAATGTTTGCGTAGTTACCAAAAAGTAATATTGGAAACATCTCCACACCTTCCTGCTGAAAATACTAATTTAATCTCACATCTAGCAACCCTTCTGATGTCAACTTCTCTATCACAATTAACAGGTTTATTTTTTACATACATGTTGACAGATCCTGAAAGCTAATGGAAAGTCATTTATGTGTAATTTAAAGTCTCACTGTGTGACCATTTGACTGTTAAAGTTTCCTGAGTCCTTTATATTGGGAGGGGGAAATTTAGTAGGAAAATTAATTGGTTTTGCTACGTTAAAAAACATTCTAAATATCATCTGAAAATCAGGCATAAAACATACGATGCAAAAATATGGTTTCACCTGCTAATAATTTCACAACTTACCATTTTGTAGATGGTAAAACCTAAGAACAGGGGATCAAAGGAACTTTGCATGTGTCTTCAAACATTTCAAAAGACAAGGATTTTAATCAGTAAGTGAACACTCAGAGCAAGATAATTTGCTACATTGTACTTGGAATTGATTGAAATTTTCACAACCCATTTTTTTCAACCAAAAAAACCCAGATTTTTTTCTAAATCGATATTTTCCATATGAAGATAATGACTACACCATATTTTGCATCAGGGCAAGTCAGAACATTGCATTTGGGTTTGTCCATCTGGAAAATTTCGTTTCAAGTTGAGTTAACATAAACTTTGATTTGGCTTAGCTCAGCCTTGGTGTTGCTTCCATGGCTACCCTCCCCAGGAGCCATGCTCTTGCACTCAGACTCCACTTCCCACAGCTGATCTTCACTACTGAACCTTCTCTTCAAAATACCTATGGCAGCCCAAGTGAATGATGGCCTTTACGCTCGCTTTCAAAACTTGCACATTTTTTATCTCATGAAAATATTTTTCTTGGTTTTTATGGCAGTCATCTAATTAAAACTTAAAACTGTCATAATTAAAATTAAAACTGTTTGATGGAAGGAAGAAGCCACATATTTCAAATTTTGGTGCTAGAGGCAGGTGAAAAGAAATACAGATGAAAAATAATCAAAATTTCCTACAGAAGAAAAGCCTCTTTGTACACTTATGCATGCTCTCTCTCTGATTAATCTGATTCTCTTGTTATTTATTTAGTTTTCATATTTTATATTACTTTCTAGGCTGCAGAAGAAGATGAACTACCTTATCCTACTTTTCTCATTGTTCCTGGATCCAGTATTTGCTGGCAAAGAAAGTCAGAAAACAAACCAAAATTTTTCTTCAAGCAATGCCAGTCATAAACGACTGAAAAGAGACTGGATATGGAACCAAATGCATATCAAAGAAGAGATTGATACACCATTACCACACCATGTTGGCAAGGTAAACAGTGGTCTGTTAGTAATGAGTAATTAGAAATGCAGACAGCAAATGAGTTTTTCAGCAGGTATCCCTTGTTTGCAGTCTAAGCAGAACAGAAGAGAAAAAAGGCATTAGAAATGGGACTTTACTAATATGTTGAAATCTTAAGAGTGTGCATGGTACATCAAGAATAATGTCAAAGGGATTCTAATTCTTTTGAAGTATACAAACCAATTTTTGGAGAATGGCTGCTATGGAGCACCCTCACTACAGAAACAATTGCATCGCATGCAGGTGCATGGTTAGGAAGGAAGTCTGGTGACTGATGTATGTCTATTTTCCTGGCAGCTCAAGATTTTTTTAAAAACTGAGGAGATCAGCTAATAAAAACATATGCATTAAAACCCAAACAATTTACATCTTTCAGCTCGGATACAAAACAAAAGTCCTATGTTTAAGAATACTGTTAACAATCAAAAAAATTGTTTCACAAAGTGAAAGAAAATAACTCTTTAAGATAATAATGAGCAGTGACCTGCTTGCAAACTCATTTTCTCCAGGGCAGTGCTCATAAAATTCTGTGATTAACTGCATATCACCCAGACAAAGTTCTTCCATTCTGGTCTTTCAAATTGAACTACTTTGACACTTTTCAGATAAACGCAGTTGAACGTTTTCCTCCCATGTACAACAATCAGCTTCTGTCAAGGCTGTCTCAGCAAAGTGAAACAGACCTTTCTGGATCAGTGCTGCTTACTGGCAGGAGAGAGAGAGAGAAAAGAGGCCATAGGGTGCTCTCAGCTAACACAGGGTATCTCTGTTTCATTTCAGACCAATTCAGTAGCAGATTGAGAAGAACGCTTCTATTCCTGGAGCTGTCCTAAATAAGAGTAATTCACTTTGTACTGTGCTCTGTGGTCTTTCAACAGTGAAATGCTTCTGATTACTTCTGCAATGGATGTGTTCAGTGCATTGCATTGCAGGATTGAACACCTGATAAACCCTTTTAAAAAGGCCACAGCAGTGGCGTGGCAGATCTGAGTGACAGCTGCAGGAATATGCTGATACATTTCGATTTTATCTTTCATGACCTTGGATGCTTTCCTTTGTGTGCTCACCCCCAGTTTTAGAAAAGGCTCTCTTGGAAGCCTGTATCTTTTACACTGAATAAGTAAATAAAAATTGAGCAAGGCGGCACAGACTACAGTATCTTTGAGACGGGGGTGAGGTTATTTCTCATGTTTCATCTTGAGAGCTGTAAACTGTACTTCAGCAGCCTCAGCAGACAGATAAGTACAGGGAGTGAGGGAAAAAAACTTTAATGACACGTTTCAAAATAGAAAACAGAAATTAAAGAATGTTCAACAGTAAATGACAGCTACAGGATAAATCAAATCCTGAATACCAAGCAACTGCAATTTATGATAACATCAGTAACAAAAAGCTGGAAATTCTTGGTCAAACCCAGCAATTATTGAAAAATAGCTTGTTGAAATAAGAATGCTGACACAGTGCATGGAAAATTGGGGTTTAAACCTTCTATTGATGTCCTTAGACGGATGAAGGTATAAAAAGGGAACAATCATCTGATTATCTTCATATTAAATAATGTGCAATTGGGACTGGATTAAATTACATTTTAAAACTGATTAATGTTCATTCCTTTGCCCCATCCCTTTTCCATTAGATATAATCTTAAATTTTTAAATCTATGGGGTGGAAATTTAATCTTACTGTCATAGCATGTGCCTAAAGACTGGCAAAAAAAAATTGCCTCTGACTGAACACAAGAAAGCTGTCAGCTATGGTAGGAATGCTAAGTAGTAGGGAGTAATGCTGATTAATGCCAGTAGCTGAGAACATAGATTTGATTCTGCAGTTCTGTGAAATCCAAGAAAATTCAGGTTATTTGGAAACAAGAGTAGCTCAAACTGTACCTGGTGGCACGTGTTATTTCAAAATCAAAAGTCTTGATGGTTGTTCTGATTTCAAACTGTGTCCGAAGAAACCCTGGTTGTGTGTATCTCCTGATAAGCACTGTGTTGCATCTGCTTTTATCTCTGAATTATACTTTCCTTCCAGATCACATCAAGTGTAAGGAACAACAATGCTAAGTATATAATTGAAGGTGAATACGCCAACACCATTTTTAAAGTGGAAGAAACCAGTGGTGATGTATATGCTTTTGAGAGGCTAGACAGAGAAAAGAAAGCAGAGTATGAGTTGACAGCTCTCATTATTGACAGAAGAAACAACCAGTCACTGGAGCCACCATCTAAATTCATTATCAAGGTTTATGATATTAATGACAATGTCCCTGTCTTTGTACAAAAAGTATTCAACGGGTCTGTCCCGGAAATGTCACCAGTAGGTACGTTCCTCTATCACCCATTTCCCTTCACACCTCTGGTTAAAAAGCAGAATTTATAATAAATGCACTGTTTGAAAATCCTTTTCTAGGAACCTCAGTCACCAAAGTGACAGCTGTAGATGCTGATGACCCAACAGTTACTGGTCATGCCACAGTTACCTACCAAGTCATTAAAGGAGATGAGTACTTCACAGTTGATGACAATGGTAGGTTTGACACACAAATGTCTTTATGCTTTGAACTTAACTTCCAGTTTGAAGAAAATAAGGCAGTTTTAAGCCTTTTTCATTCTGGACAAGGGGGATAATAGCAAAAAAACATCATTTTAACTGCAATATAGAAAGATTTTTCATCCACGCTGACACAGTGCCACCGCCTGTATTTTGAAATTAAATTAATAAAAACAAAATATCAGATGCCATGAACTAAATGAGAAGATAGGTGGTATTTTCTTTCCCACAGAGGAAGAGACTGACAAGTGTAGCTAATATAAGTACATAGATACCATTCTTTTGAGCTAACAAAAGAATGTAATACATAAATTCTGAAAAAGCATTCAATAATCAGTAACTCAACCCTTTGCTTTCCTAAGCTTTCTTGCTTAAATTTCACCCAGTTTTAAAAATAATGTCAGAATCTCTTATAACCATACTAGTCCTCTGGAGTAAATAACTCAGCTAAAAAGGCATTCAGATTAACTCTCTAGATGCTGTAGTGACCAAGTGTAGACATCATTAGACTGCTTCTAGGCAGCAAAGATCAGTTCAAAGGAATGTATCGTACAAAATCTCCCAAATGTTCTATCATATAGAAAGATTTTAACATTATAGCCTTAGAAAAATAAACTGTAAAAATGCTTCTTAAAGCTACACGTGGCATAAGATGAAAACTTCCTGTCAAAACTAAGAGATGTTGGGCAAACTGCAAAGTGTAATCGTATTCAATGTTATTTTTCAAAGGTGTGATTTCTACAACAAGGGCTGATTTAGACAGAGAGCATCAATCAACATATGAAATTGTTGTTAAAGCAAAAGATGCTCCAGGGTCTTCGGGGGATTCAAGCACAGCTACAGTCATTATCACTTTAACAGATATCAATGACAACTTCCCAGTGTTCAAACACTGTAAGTATAAAGCAATCATTGTAAGATTTGGAAAACAAGGGCTGACCCAGCTATAAAAAAATATATTTCAGAGCCAGATGAATATATGTCACAATTCAGCTTCTATTAAAAGTGGACAAAAGAAGCTTACATATTCAGCAGGTCTTCTGTATTTCAGCCCTTCCTATATTTCCTGGGTGATGCACACCTAGAAGAGAAAACAAAAATCAGTATTCATTTTGTAATTTTGTACAAGGTCTTGACAATTTTTATAATTACACTTTTATAAAAAATATATCCAAATGCTGTCTGTAGAGATAAATAATGCTAAATTCTCAATGAAATATTTTTCTGTACTCTATAAGCTAAGAAAAAGTTTGAAGTTCTAACTTTCATGTACACATTCTTTGTCTTTTTTGGTTTTTTGTTGTTTTTGTTTTGTTTTGTTTTGTTTTTAACAGCATCATTTCACTTTAGAGTTCCTGAAAACATTTCAGTAGGAGGAGAAGTTGGCAGAGTCAAAGTAGAAGATATTGATGAACCACAACATAGAAATACGAAATACAGCTTTGTCAGAGGAGACTACAGGGACACATTTGAAATTGTAGCCAACCCATTCACAAATGAAGGAATCATTAGGCCAAAGAAGGTACTTTTACCAGTAACAAAGTTGCTTATTTTGTTCCTCCATGTGTAACAAGTGTTTGACTCAGACCAAGTCAAACAAGTGTTTGACTCAGGAAAAAATAGAAATGCATTAAGTCCACATGAAATGCATTAATCCTGAAAACCCTGGTCTGTAAGCTCATGTTGTAATTATGCACGTCATAATTATAAATATGCAGCCATCTGAGATAAAATTTCAACTGCTGGATAAGCTCAATCACTCCCATTGCAATGTCTACTCAAAGAGAAAAACAAGAGTCACCACAATAAACTGCTGTGTATTACAAGGTGCTTTTATTATTTCAAACCACAGTGCAAAGGGACACAAACTTTCAAACAAGTGACTGCTTGGGTATTTCTTACTGCCCTTGCTCCTGGCCTTCCTTCCATTGTGTGATTCCTTTTATAATCTCAGTCAATGGGAAAAACAAGGAAGCGGATGTTATTTATCACTTAATGCCCCAGCTATCCGTCAGTGCAGCTATGAATTCTGCCTTGAATGACTTCAGAACAGAAAGCCTAGCTAAAAAGAGGAGGCTCTGGTTCTCAGACTGTGAGAAAAATGAGTTAAACAAGTTTTGGTAGCTATAGAAAAAGAAAATTATTTAAACCAAGTACTTGTTGAATTTAGAATACTGGGTGAATGTGTTCAAAGCCAGAATTTGCTCAAGCCACTCTATGAGAAGTTCAGTCTGGAAATGCTCTCCCACCAGGCTAGCTAAGGTACAGTTTGGTAACATTGCCAAAGATGAATTAGAGCTTAAATTCACATTGCTAATGCAAAGTTCACTTAGACATCTCCAAAGGAAGAAAATCTGTGTTTATCTTTATTCTAGCCCCTGGACTTTGAAAAAGTAGCAGAATACAAGTTTGACATTGAAGCGACAGATCCCACTGTTGATCTTCGTTACTTTAAGTCTGGTGGCTCTCGGAGCATCTCAACAGTCACCATTGAAGTCACTGATGTTGATGAGCCTCCTGTCTTCACTAAACTACCCTATGAATTTAAAGTAAAGGAAAACGATCCAGAAATAAGAACACTTGGCTCAGTTTGGGCACATGACCCTGACGCAGCTAAACGGAAAATCAGGTAACATGACACCAGCCTTAGTAATTCTATTTTGGGCACTCTGGCCCTGTTATTCAGAATTCACATCTAAAATAAATAAATAAAAATAAATAAATTGTTTTTTAAATCCAGTTTGATTTTTCTTGCACTGCAGCCATGGATATATACAGTAACCAAAAAATGAACAGAAGTTACATTTACCCATGCAATTTTTACAAGAACTTACTCATTAAAAACTTTGCACATTTACAGGAAAATGCATAATCCTGGATATCCTTACACGGTTATATTTTTTGTAACATTTTTTAATCATAATAACTCTCTCATGTGCTTTGAAAAGAAAGTAGACTTTTGAAACAGCACAAGACAACAATCTAGAAACTTTTCCGACAGATATACTTTGTTCTCACAGCTTGCATAATTTTAGGGTTATGTTCTGAAACTGCCTTGTAAAGATATTAATGTAACTTGTCACACAAGAATTCTCTGACCTTCTACAATGAGGAGCTGAGGTGAAACACAGTATTACCACCCTTGCATTGACATGTTTCTTTTTAAACAAAAAACCCCCCTAGATTTATTCGACGAAGAGCTAGTCCTAATGGAGACTATATTCGGGTATCTGATTCTGGAATTATTCAACTTCCTAAGCCCTTGGACAGAGAATTCAGTTCTTCATACAACATCACTGTAGCAGCACAGGAGATCCTTGAAGATGGTAAGGGTTATACACTTCCTCATTTGAAAGAAATCAGTGTACAACTTTACAGCAGGACTGTAGCTTAGCAAAAAGGAAAGCTTCAACCTGACAACCTGTTTCCATTAAACTACAAATGAAAAGGATGACTGCAGGGTTTGCACAATATTCTTCCAAATCAATTAGTACCTATTAGTACTTACTAGCAGGTCAAATATACTTTTAATATTTGGCCTGCAGCTGTCATGAAAATGTATAGAAGATGTTACAAGGAATACAAAGGGCCTGAGGAGTGGAAGCAGCTTGGGAAACAGAGGCAAGCCTGTGGTTAGAGTAGAAACATCCTCGCCAGCTCCACTCACTCACAGAGTTGCACTAAGTCCCTCTCCCATACTGTCACAGAGACCATTGTTCCACTGGCATCCCCCTACAGCTTTGCTCAGGTTTGGGGAGCAAGACAGGCCCAAGGGTTGGCCCCGAGTCATTCTGGGGGAAGGGGGCCTTTCCTGGAGGGTGAGATATTTAATATTATAGACATGGCCTGGTCTGTGCCTGGTAATGCCAGAGAACAATTCTGCATCCTTTAGCCACACAGTGTGAACAATCAGGAAGTCATAAGCAATGGTCATTTGCTTCCCTGTTGATCCTTGATGATTTAGCCCAATAGGAGAGTTTTTATGAAAATATCTGAATCCAGCAAAGGAAAAATTTAAATTAATGATGGAGTTAGAAACTCTCCATATTCCTCATGCAGGAGGTACAGATGTAGACATGGAGTGGAAAGGAGGGGGGTGGTTCTAGAAAGCACTGAGATTGCAGGCATCTCAGAGACCTGTACTGTTGTCATTTCAGGACGTCTTTCTGACAGAGAATCACATGCCCACGTTCATGTAATAGTTTCTGATGAGAATGATAACGCTCCAGAACTTGTTTATCCTGAGGAACCCAGAGTGTGTGAAAATGCTGCACCAGGAAAGGTGAGACAGGAGGGAGTTTTTTTCCCTTAAACCTGAACAATTTACTTGCAAACTCAAGCAGAAGATATCTTTCAACAAAAGTTAGTCTCAGTTTTTATACCCAAGCAACTGATCATTTCACTGATTTCCAAATCTCCTTTAAGGACCTAATTGTGGACTCAATGCTGGAGTATTGAATTTTATCTGCTTACACATATGGGCTGCAGAGTTTCTCTCCCTTCAGGCTTTTAAGTACATATGTGCATTAGCACTTGAACCATGAAGTACAGCCAAGACATACAGAGCAAAAATTAGCAATTTAGTTTTACCGCACAATTTTTACCACAAATACATGATATTGAGAATTAAACCATTTCAAAAAACTAAGAGAAACATTGCTGCATATAAAGTTATTGTGGTATTCTTCAGATTGCAAGTAACTGTTGTTCGTAACTGAGTAACTGAGTCAGTAACAGTAACTGAGTTTAGATATTTGGCCCCAGACAAAAGTATTTAGCCCACACATGTAATTTCTGTATAATTAAGAGACTTTGTCACAGACTGAAATTTCTTATTGTAATTTGTTAGAACACACAGGGTATTATTTCACCCTTAATATAATTTTAAAAAAACTTTTGGGACCTAATCATAGACATATTTTATGTTTTATACATCTAATCTATCCTGGGTTGAGGTTTAAAAAAAAAAATGGATGTCATTCAGGAGTGGCAGTCTCAACATTCAAAAAATGAGTCATACTTCTGAGATGAACACTTTAGAAGACAGTCACCTTAGGTATAAATATGAGCCATATATCTTTGCATGTAAGACTTTTTAATGCTACAGTAAGATTTCCTCTCTTGTTTCCGACCTGTGAGTGAAGGGGTAAGATCGCTCTTTTTGGAGAGTTAGAAGGAAAGTACTTGCCTTGAAAGAGCTTGAAGAGGAACATTACAAGATATATTTGTCCTGCCCTTTCCTGAAAGCTTATACAGGATACACAGACCAGTTCTAACTTAAATACTTTGAGCAGCTTTATCACTGGCAGCAACGTATACTGAAAATTGTGACCTCTTTTATCTTCCCAGGTAATCATCAGGATCTCAGCTACTGACAAGGATGAAATATCACCTAGAGGTTTCTTCAAATACTCCCTGGCCACAGAAGATACCAACTTCTCCTTGGTTGAGAACTACGGTAGCGTATCCCTGCAATGCATTTTCTCAGCTAGCCAGAGCCAGACAATCAGAGAGAGTCAGGATACAGGGGAGGAGAGCTGCAGCAATGCCCTAGGATTGGTCTTACTGAGCTAAGTAAAAGGGAAAAAATTGTTATTTGTTGCTGGGGAAAAAAATGCTGTTTGTTGCCACTCAAGTTTCACTGGGTTCACTAAAGGCCGGTTCTGTCTACTGGGAAGATCTACCAATTGACTGATAATCTATAAGGAAAATCTGGTAGAGATTATCACTTAATTATATGTCATTACTTCTTCTAGATAACACAGCTAATATTACTGTCAAATATGGACAGTTTAATCGTGACCTTGCCAAAATCCACTACCTGCCTGTCATCATCTCAGACAATGGTGATCCTGAGCTGAGCAGCACAAACACACTTGTCATCAGTGTCTGCAAGTGTAATGAAAAAGGCAACTTCACGTTTTGTGAGGAAAGAGCTAAACAAGTTGGAGTTAGTATACAAGCACTGGTGGCAATTTTTATCTGTATCTTCACAATCATTGGTAAGTACCTGGCTTTTGTAACATTCTCTGACTTAAAATGTAGGGTTTACTTTGGGTTTTTTTCTTAAACACGTTCTGCAAAAGCTTTGTGACTATAAATGGGTCTCAAAGGCAGAAATACAGATTTTTTTTCATCTCATTTGCTGTCTTTTCCTCTTAGCATAGTTTCAGCTACCAAGCTGTTCATTCTATTGCAAAGGCTGAGTCACAGGGAAGGTTATCACACGTATGCATAATATACTTGATTTACTGCTCCTAGGCTCACATGCAGCTCTAAACCAGGAAATTTGTGTTGGGTCCATAATAATTATTCCTGTTTCCAAAGGCTGAACTAGTTTGGAAGCCCTTTAAAAAGTACAGTGAACATTATATATATTTAAAAATCTGTAACAAATCAGCAGACCAGTAGTTATTTCCTGCATTTGGAATCTCTCAGAGAAGGGGCAACATTTTCTCTCACTTGAGAAGAGGCCTCCTTTGCAATTTCCACAAAAGTAGCATTTGATGCCAGGCATTAAAAGATTTGCCAGTTCAAGGAAGTAGTTTTTTCAATGAACTTGTGACACTATGCATTTGTACTCATGACTCCAGCTCAAGAATCAGTTGTACAATTCCTGTACAGACTGAACAGCTTTGAGAACACAGAAATTCTACAGTTAAACAGTATTTTAAAATATTTTTTTAAATAAAGGTATGGTAAAAAAAAAACTCTGGAAAAAGAAACCTTTAGACTTACATTTCTTAAATGTTATTTGCTTTACTTCCTTACTTCTCCATTTACACATGCTCATCTAAGTTTTCTTTGCAGTAATTGCATTGCTAATTCTTCTAAGAAAGAGACACAAGAAGGATTTGAGTGGTCTTGGGAGGAATGTGGCAGAGATTCATGAGCAGCTTGTCACTTATGATGAAGAAGGTGGTGGTGAAATGGATACCACCAGCTATGATGTATCTGTACTCAACTCTGTCCGCAAGAACGGAATGAAGCCAGAAGCTGTTCCCTCCCCATATGCACAAGTCCAAAAGCCTCCTGGAAATATAACTTCTGGTGCTGGAGAAATGGAAATGATGATTGAGGTTAAGAAGGATGAAGCTGATAATGACAGGGATTTGCTGCCATATGACACACTTCACATTTATGGCTATGAAGGTGCCGAGTCCATTGCAGAATCCCTCAGTTCTTTGGGATCGGGCTCCTCAGACTCAGATATTGATTATGACTTTCTAAATGACTGGGGACCCAGGTTTAAAATGTTAGCTGAGCTGTATGGATCAGAACCAAATGAAGATTTTGTGTATTAAATTCCAAATAGCCATGAATTTTTTCCCTCCCACTACAGGCATCAAGAGCCTGCCAATGGCCAAAGAACTCAAAGCTCTTCACCCAAGCCATACTAGGATTTCAAACAGACATGAAAAAAACCTGAAAGCAGTAGAGCCAAAAAGAAACACACAGAACTATATATACTGACTATACATGTATACTACTATAACCCCAGCACTGCTATCCTTTCTAACATTCCGTGCTTTCCCCAAAATTGCTGCTTAAGGACCTGCTCAAGTCTTCTAGGACACAATCCTCTCCCTATCCAGACAGACACTTCTCCTTAGAAAGTGGTTTTGTATCCAGTTTATCCTTTATTCCTCTCATCCTCTACTGTTTTCATCAACATTCAAGGCCACCATCCACTGGAGCAGAGAAGTTCAGTGACATGGGGAAGGGATGTTTTCAATAAACTCCTGCATCTCCAGCCTGCTGGTCTGCCTGGCCCTCGTGTAACATCTTTATTGATATTCCACACTTATGCTTACCCAGCAGAGGAGAGGAGGAACATATGGTCTATCACTTAATATTGGAAATTATTCCATCACTTCTAAAAAGAGGCACGATTTTTTCTTCTTTCCAAACTATTAATTATTCTTGCTTTATAGTCTTCTACTACATCTATGAGTTACCAAGGATAAAATTAGACAGGATTTTTAGATGAATGATCTGGTTTCATCTGTCGTTTTTAACAGCCTGATGGTGGTTTCAGGCCCCTTTCTGGTGTGCTAGAATTTGCTCTAGCTAGCAGCAAAATCGGTTTTTTCTTTCTGTAAATAGGATCTCAGTGTTACTCAGTGGAACATATCCTGCAGAGCAGGAAATGTGAAGATCAGGGGAATGTTAAGACTCCAATACTGTAAATCTCTAGATGGCAACATAGGTCTCTCTAGATTTCTGAAGAGGTTGAATAGACTTTTTATTCAGTATTATTGCAGCAATTGTATTTTTTCAGGGACAAACAAACGAAGGGCTTCACTACTGTGAAACTGTTTTGATTTTTTCTAAGCAGGTACTGTAAAACAGGTATTTTCCACCTAGGAAAATATTGTAGATTTCCAAACCAGAATGCTATACACCTACATATTTGCTTCCATAAGAGAACCACAAATGTAAGCAAGGTTTTGGAGCTGCAGCTACTATGTCCCTGGTAAGTGTATATTTAGTTTCTCACCTGTAGAGCCACAGAATGAAGTGAATGAAATTTCCCATGCAGGAAGTTACTCAGCCAAATACATTTAGTCAAAAGTGGGTTTCTTAGGACAGTGGCCTGTCTCTGGCTTCTGGCAATGCAGATTTCTGGAGCCTCCAACAGAAAAGAGCCCTACCACACAGACACTCAATTCTGCAGAACCTGTGCTGGAGATGTATATATTAGTTTAGTTGATTTGATTTTTTAAATTTGGTAGCTAACCAAATAACACTGAATCTTTTTTTTTTCCTAAACCAGTATAGTGGAACCTCACAAATTAGCTTTTCACTCGGTCATGTCATCTCTTAATTTACACTCTCTTCCTTCTAAATGTTTTCTTGGCAAGAAAAAGAAATGCACTATGCTATGATCTCACATTAGTCCTCGCTACTGTAAAAAGTTGTCCAACACAATACTTAGCTGAATGCTAATGCCTGTGATCAACAATGTCCTCAAAGTTTCAATCATGAACTAAAGAAAAACTAGGTAGAATTCTGTCCAACAGTCAAATCAGCTTTGGATCACATCCTTTATGAAAAGTCCTTTTTGAGACAACAGCCTCAGTTATTTTTAATGTGTTCATTCTCTTCTGTTTTGCTTAATCCAGTGAAAAGCATATGCTATTGAGGTTCCACATGTTAGTAGAGTATAAAGAATGCTAACTAATAATACTTACAGCCTAAGATTTTCATCAGTAACTAAGGTATTGGTTATCAACAGGTAAAATTAGCTATGAAATTATTTAGAGCAGTAAGTAAAGTACTTTGATAAGCATGATTCAAATAGTACTCCCTGTAATCGCTGTTTTTAAGTGTGTTTTATAAAGCTATTTTAATGATCACTGTATCAATTTCCACTGTATAAAGATGTTTGCACTGGATAGTTTCTTTTTATACTCCTGTACTGTATTATTATTTTTTTTACTATATAAAAGCCAATCTCAAGTTTGGGTTTTCTGTGCATTAATGAGTTTCACATATAAGACAGTATCAGGCTTTGTACCACAGTGAGCTCAACCATAAACCCACTGGTATTTATGCTCTAAGTAAACTCGGACTAGACACAAACTCACCAAAGGACTTGATGTAAAGAAGTTTTCTCACAGTCTTTGGAAAGCTGTCAGTAAAGCCCCTGGAGTAAGGAAGAGAAAAGCCTCAGCAGTGCAGTCTTGTTTCAGCAGCTGCTAAGGTTGAACCCTCTGACTTTGGAGGACTCGTGACTTCTGTCTGCCACTGCTACAAGGATGCATTCAATTTCCAAGCAGATGTTTGCTATTTTAGCAGCCAGACATCAGCATGATTTTAAAACACACTTCTTACCAAGACCCTACCCTTTTTTCCTACTGGAAAAGTATTCCTCTCAAATGGTAAAGGACACAGAAAGTACAACACCCTGGGTCACCACATAACCACCCACCCACAGGGGAACTACACATATGCCCACTGCCTGAGTGGTTTACCAGTGTAACTCCAATGGAAAAAAAGGATGACACCCCCAGCACCACCACACCCTGGCCCCTGGCCTGCCATCTGCTTCTTCTCTGATCTGCTGCTACAGACATATGCCAGCAGGATTACTCTGTAGTACAAAAAAACCTGCATCTTTGCCACAGTCCAGATCTCAGATAGGACATGACAGAATAGCACACACTAGTGACAGGAAAAAAACCTACCCCTGATTTGCAGCTTTAGATAGTACAGTTTCTCTCCATTTCTTTTTGCTACTTACAATGAGTACCACAATATATTCCCAATATTATTCTAGCACTTTTTTAACAAAAAAAGCACATAGATTTTCCCCAGATATGACACTCATAATTTACAAAGCCTGGAATAAAGCAAAAAAGTTAAATTCCTTCACTGCTAATTGCCATGAGCAAACTCCAGATCAAACAGACTTTAGCACAAGTTGTATTAAAAACACAATAGATGTGCTAATTATATTATAATGAAATGCATTTTTCCATAGAACGAATTTGATTAAACAGCTACTTACAACTTGTAGCAGAGATTCTCATAAAGGCTTTCATTATCCATTTAATTAATATGCATTTTAATCTCTTATCCCTAAAATATACAATAAATTATTATATTACATTCATATGCAGAAGTTCATGCCATTTAATAAAGGGTTTTACTCCCACCCCATTAGAAATTTTTATGAAATAATGATTTGTGATCAGAATCCTTGATACTTATCAAAGCAACCATGAAAAGCTGCTTGAATATTAATACCTGGCACACTGCCACTCTTCCCAGATAGGTCAGGTGAGCTAAGGCCCTGTTATCAAAACCAGTTTCTACTGTTCAGAGAAAGAAAGAACAGTTGTATTGGGTATCATCCAATTACAGTCCAGTACTACTGATACACTGTCAGGAAGAATATAACAGCAAATCCAGTGAAAACAGGATAAACTATAAAGAAAAAAAAAATTTAATTTCTGATTTTTTGTTGTTCAATTAGTGGGCTCTTCCCTTTCTTCCTTTCAGCAACCAGGGCATAGAGTAACACCAGAAGGGACCAGCCAGCCTGGCAGTCAGACCAGCTCAAGCACAGATACTGTCATCCAGCCAGGACCAACCATCATTAGCAAGGCACATAAAGCCACACTGGTTTCTTGGAGCTCAGAGTTCAGAG
This sequence comes from Heliangelus exortis, assembly GCF_036169615.1. NCBI lineage: Eukaryota > Metazoa > Chordata > Aves > Apodiformes > Trochilidae > Heliangelus > Heliangelus exortis. Next base: position 7,515,511 of record NC_092434.1, read on the forward strand.
TACAGATTCACCTATATACATTAATTTTAAATGTTTTCACTCCTGTGCATATGTCACATGCAAAGGAAATGCTCATGGTGGTAGTAAACATGCAGAAAATGTCTCTTATTTGGTTATAAATAATAGAGGGGTTTTTTTACTGAAAGCCTCAGTATTGCTCAAGGCCTGACCTGTACCAGTCTCTACAAACCAGTCCATTCTCAAATGGAAGGGTTCAAAAGGAGACATCATGTAGCCACCTGCTTCTCTGACCTGCAGAAAACCTCCTATCTAACCACTCAAAACCACTGCTATGCAACCGGGGCAGCACAGAGAAACCAGGATGAAATGTGAGTCCAAATTTCATTATTTAAATATGTCATTTCTGAACAACTTTCCATGCTTTACTCTGCTCATTTAAAGAGCAAACCTCAAAGAACCTAAAGATGCTGCAAACCTGAAAGGAACCCGCAGGTTTTACTGCTGCACACAATATCCCCTACACCACAGATGCACGAAATGCACCCCAGTGCAATAGCCGAAAATAACCAGCGAATTTAGCACGGGTTGACGCTGTCGGCACTGGGAAATGGCACAAATCCCGGAACCCGGGATTGCTCAGGAACCCGGGATTGCTCCTCCAGCTGGAGGAGCAGAGGCTGCCATGGGCAGGACCGAACGCCTGGTGGCAGCCGATGCCAGCGCTGCGGCGGGGACCGCGCCCGCTCGCTGCGGAGTCAGCTCACACCCGCATCTTACTCGTGGTCAATAAAATAATACCAGAAAGTTAATTCAGACGCCAGAAAGTCTGCATTTATAAAGGAGAAAGCAGTGATCTTGTTCAAGACAGGGGGCTAGGAGGGTATAAAGGGCACGGCAACAGCTTCGGGGAAAGAATGCAAGCGCCAGGTGCCTCCTTCACCCAAACATCACTTTTCCTGTCAGTCCGGATCACCAGACTTAGGGCCTGGTTGCCAGGAGTCAAACACTAAATCCTGCCAGTCTGTCATATGACATTGAAATCTGTTTTTTATTATAAAAATGTTGTCCAAACCAAATTCTTTAGAATATTTTTCTCCCCCAAATCAAACTACAACTACTAAATTGGATTTTCTCAATCAGTGGCTCTTGTGTAACAGTTGGGTTTTGCCTCAAATTAGTATATTTGTGTATGAATACATGCATTATCCTCTAGTCATTATTGTTCATTATCTTTATAATATAACCATGCAGCAAAATTTCCCCAAGTAGCCACACAAACAAACCAGGAAAAAAAAGTAATGGGAACCTAAAAGTTGAAACTATTCACAAAAATCACTTGTCACACAATGACAGATTAATGGCTTCATGGAAGTCACAGACTCTTTTCAGGTGGATTTAATTCAGGCTTTGCATCCAGACTTAGTTCTCCCTCCACCTCCTACTTTTCTAGATTGACTACTGCAACTCTGCTGTTCCACCAGCTCTGCAAAATCTCAAAGTGCAGTCTGGTAGGAGAGGCAGAGTCTGCTCTGGGGACTCAAAACAATGCTGCCTGCAGATCAATAGGATGAGGTCAAGCTGGTCAGTCACAAAGCAATGGGAACAAATACCTGTACTGGTTTAAAAAGTGTGTTTATAATATTTTACTGGGTGAAGGTTATTACAAAGTTTATAGCAGAACATATGATAGTGCACAGTGGGAACCTGCTGTGCCCCTCTACAGCCATCTCCAGCAGCTGCTTCTCAGTTCACCAAGTCTCCTGCTCATCCCTCTTACAGCCATCTCCAGCCTCCCTCTCTTCCTCTCTTTCTGCCCAGTGGCAGCCGTGATCCCCCCTCTTTTGCAAAAAGCCCAGTGCTCCTTATTTCATTTCACCTCCAGCACCACACGACCACATCCAAGCTTACACCACCCTGATGGAGAGGCTCAGCAGGGCCAGGCTCCCCTAGAAACAGGCAGAATGAAACCAACAAACCTCTTTGAGCTCCTACACAATATTGCAGCTCTATGACAAAGGACTTGGCAGCAGCCACTACCTCACCAATCCCACCTCAGCCACTCTTTAATTACTATTTTCCCATGCTACAGGCTGAGCTTTCCCATCCATGTCATACTTGCTTCCCCAAATGCAACATTTTGACTGATCCTCTGCCACTGCCAGCAACAGCTTGCCATACACTGACAGCAGGAGGATTGGGGTCCCAGCACACCCACTGCACTCCCTACCCTAACCACCCCTCCTCCTGAAGGCCTGGTGACTTTGCAAAATTTTACATAAGAACACACCCAAGCCAATTCCTTGACAGAATTCTAGCAAATCTTTTTAGGACAGGGAGAGAGGAGGAAAGATAAACAGCAGCACCTGAATCTGTAGGACAAAAACAGAAGGAGAAAAAAAAAAGAGCCATGTCTTCATCTGATCCAGAAAGGTCTATGATACAGAAGTAGTAAATTGTAGCAAATTCTCTGTAAGCAAAAACTAGCCTGAGAGACACAGCTTCCTCATTCCTCAGCAGCTGCTGAGCCACCTCAGCCTGCTCAGCATATACATTTGTTCCCCTGATGCACATGGGTCCCATCCTGCCACCATCTGCTCCTCTCTCCTTCCACAGATGCTGGGCACAACCCAGCCAGCAACCAGAGCTCTGCAAGCAAAGCACACACTGACCATGGCTCCCAGCCTGCCAGGCCTCCTACTTCAGAGCACCAGAGCGTCTCACCAGTATGTGCAGCTGACAGTGGCTGAGGATTTCTTCCTAAAACTGCACTCCTGGCACACTGCCAAACAGAAGTGACAATCAGAAGCTTCTACCCAGGTCAGCAGGTCCTGAGCTGCTTGCAGGCAGCCCTGATTGCACAGCCCTGGACTGCTGAAACTCCAGCGAAGGGAAGTTTCATGCACCCTCCCAGACCAGCGACCAACAACATCAGTGAAGTTGCTGCTATGATTGATTGTGCGTGGGTGCAGGGCAGAGCAGGTGGCTTCCTGGTTGGGGAATTATTGTTTGAATGGGAGGGAGCATGGATAGAGATCACACAAGTATGTAACTCAGCTGGTGACACTACAAAGCTCTCCTCTGTATCATTCAGCTGGGTAAGAGCCACCCACGTGAAGCTTCCCAAATGCCATTGCTAACTTACTCCAGCTTTGAGTGTCTGATGATTTCCCAAACCTGGATTATTATGCCACTGCAAATATGAGGGACAAGCAAATGCCAGCAGTGCACTTCCCTCCTCACAGTACCATGCTTGGGGATGACATGAAATCTGCAGTTGCAGCCAGGTAAGGATACAGAGCAGCAAAACCCACAACTTTAGTGACCAGTGCAGCCTGGACAGGGGTCAGAAGCACAGTGGCTGTGCTCAGTTCTGCTGTCTTCTATCAACAGCAAAGGCAGAAGGCAAGGCTAGCAGGGACCCACCAGGGAAGTCAACCATGCAAAAGAGCTGGGATCAAGGAATACACCTAGAAAGCTAGCAGAGGGCTAAGATGCAGGGCAGTCAGAAACAGCAGCCAACAGAGCTATGTCTCATGCTGACACAAAATCATTATCTCGTTCTGTTGATTTGGCAGTGACCACTTGTCACCTCACTGAGAAATCATATCTTGAACAGACTTCGATCTGTCTCTCAGTACCTGCATGGATCTGGCAAAACTGCTCATCAAGCCAGGCAGAGTGCTTGCTTTGAATAAGTGAAAAGCATAAAAGAGTGTCAGAATGTAGCCATCCTCGTCTTCTTCCTTTTCTAAAAGAGCTTTGAGTTAGCTAGATTAAAAAAAATTCTCTTCAATCGCATTAAAAAAATCTTCACAATTAATTTCTTCCTACAAATAGATGATTAAGCATCAACTCTAATCAGAACCGGGTTTCTGGGATTTCATCACAAGATCTGGATCTTTTTGGATGTTGGCAAGCAGACAAGGCATTCCATGAGCATAGCTGTGCACCATCCATCTGTTGTCACACACATCAGTTCTGAATGAACTGGAAACACCACATGGCCTTCCAAGAGAGGGCTATCTGGCAGAATATTACATGGTCACCAAACAGACCTGTGCAAAGCTGACTGCATTTGGTGTGGACATATCTCAGGAGGATATTTGTGATGTACAAGCAATATGCACTAATAGAGCCTATTTGGAAGAGTAGAACTCTGGGCTTGTATCCTAGCTGTGACACAGAATTTTCTTTTCATCACAGGTAAATCATGTAAATTCAGATTTTAGCTTTTACAGATCAAATGTTCAAAGTGGGACTCCTTTCTGAAAGGTTATCTGGCCAATGCCTTCCCTTTCCTGTGCTACAGTGACCACCCAAAACCACTTTCTCCACATCATCACAGGGGTTAATATGCCTAAGTGCATTCTAAGTAAGTAACATTCTCTATTGCTTACACATTTTAAAGGTGAAAGCTTTAATACTATTCATTATTTTACAGCACACTTCCAGGCACAAGAGATTTTTGCAAAAGATCTATGAAGACTTATAATTAAAACATCCTCCCCTGCACATATTTACATCTCTGCATGATGTATATAGTATTATTCCTATTGCAATTAACAGAGAACCTGTAGCATAAAGCATGAATAGAAAGTGCATTTCATAAGTTACTATAAGCAAGAATGAAGGGTAACCCAGTTCTTACGGGGGAGAGTTAAAGAAAGGCATTCATATACACATCTGGAAGTTAAGATTGCCATGTTAGAAATTTAAAATTCATGGCACAGCACAATTAGTATTTATTATATGCAGAAAACACTGGTGAAAAATAAAGCACAGATTTTATCTTTATGAGAAGCTAAGTGTATGACAAACATGACTCGTGTGGCTCCATGATAGAAAAAGACTTGTATTTAGTCAAGGGACTCAAGTTTCAGTGCCTTCTCATTACTTCAATTCTGCCTCTAAGAAAGATGTTTACTTTAGCCATTCATACTAATTACATCAGACCTTTACTGCAGTTGCCCAAATGATCCCATTTAAGACACAACAAATAATCAACACTCAGCTGGTTTTCTTGCATAGCTCTAAGATTAACTTTTTCAGTTTCAAGCCCCCTCTGAGGTTTTCAGTCACCAGAGTCAGAGGCCCTCTGATTCAAATCCTTCACATAATGGAAAAGAATTTGTGAAAACACTCACTTCTACTTAATATTTCCTTTGACCACAAAGAGCTCATCCCAGGACAGTCCTGAAGACCCCAAAGAACAGCTGAATAGTTGGACAAGCTTTCATTTCTCTAACAGCAGCTGCTTGAGTTAAACAAATGGCTACTCAAACAGTGCTAAACTACACTCCTGTTAGGTAGAGAAAAAAAAACATCCGCAGCCAAGGCTCTACACTATATGTGCTTATGCAGTGCATTTTATTTTGACCCCGCTCAAAGGTGCCTAGAATTGCATCACTATAAACAGGACCTATTTCTAGTCATCCTTGAAGCAATAGGAGCTGAGCCTGCATAAGGTACTAAAAAGAATAACTACAACATGCCCTTAATGCACAATAACACAGGCAACAGTTTACAGGGTACTTGTCTCAGAGACTTGCTTACTACAGGCAGTATTAAAGAGGCAATATCCCAAAACCTTTAAAATTTTTCCCTAGGAAAGGAGAGGCCTTCACACGTCAGCATTTATATAAAGCCCCAGAATGGGCAAATTTAAGTCCAGAATTGCTACACACTTTAGTTTAAGTCTCTGGACTCAGAGCCATCAAAAAAGCTGAATGAACATTATACCTTATTTATATATTGTTGGGACTCTGAAATATCTATATTAATCCCAAAGGAGAAGGGAAAAGCCTGAATTTCAGGGTAGTAAAGCTAATAGCACCAAGTTCCTGCAAGAAAACTTAGCTGTACATCTACTGATTACCAGAAACAGCACAAAATGATGAGCACCTTCAATGGCCCAGGTGATCATCCTTGCATGTAATGTTAATGTGCTGCCTTTAGAAGGTGAAGTCTTCCTGAGGCTTCTTTGCTTTCTGAAAAAAGACAGGACATTAATAAAGACGATGCCTTCCTGAGTCACTGTTAAGCAGCCAGAGTGTGCAGACATTGAAGTCTGAATAGTCTCTTTCTTCTCTTCACTGCAACAAACCAGCCATCTTCCCTAGGCTCCTTATAAAATGAAGTATTTTGAGTGCAGATCCAAACTTCTGCCCACCCACACAACCTAATGCATCTTCATTGGCTGCTGGATTCTCTTAGCCCTGAGAAACTTTTCAATACTTCATGTGAAGAGAAAGGGATTGGTGCCAATTCCATTCCTCCTCAAGCACAGGACATGAAATAAGAATCAGCCTGTGACTGTCAGTCCACTGTGATTTTCCTGCCCTCTTCCAAGCAACTACTTCATCATGCAAGGATAAGGCTCCTACTGAACACAAACACTGAATTCACTGTGCCCATCAGTTCAGCTGCTCATATCCCCACAGGCAGAACAGTCTGCAAAGAGTCAACATTGTCCATAGGACTCTGGAACATATGGATTGCTCTAAGTTCCTCTGGTCTGAACAAAGCTCCACCACTACTGGAGCATAGTTTCACATTATAATTTTTGGATAAATGCTAAATCACAGCACAGTATATTGCAAGTGCCAAATAAAGATCTGAAAGCTGGGTTACCGGACCCTGAAGACACATTTATCATAGAAATGCTGGTGGAAGCTTAATTACAGTGCTACTACTGTATGCTGCTCTGCTAGGTAGGCTATTTAAGTCCTTTCAATAATGTTTTGCTGTAACGGGAACAGTTCAAGCTGCAATAGCTGCAATACTTGCAATAGCAGGTTTGGGATGTAGCAAACATTGTAGCAGTTGTGCTTATTCCTTCTAATGCATTCACTGGAATAATGTTTTTTCTGCTGCTCCACCTATCAGTTGCCCTTGTCTCCAGAGAGCACTGTTGCCTTTTTTCTGGCATTTCTAGTTAGCTACTATGTTCAGGTTCAGCTTAGAAGGGCTTCACTCAATCTCAAATAAGCATAACTTTTTCACATACCTCCTTCTTTGAGGAAACCAAAGGTTTCTAATTGAATGCTGAGCATGTGACTGCACTGCACCCAAGTAACTCTTTTCTGATAGGTAATAAAGAGCTGCAACACTTGCCATGCCAAGAAGCCTGAGAAAACTAAACACTCACTAGGTACTTCCACAGAAGAAGCCAAAGGAACAAGTAAGACAGTATGAGTTGGGGTCACCTAGGGAAATGGTTTTCCCAATCCTAACACCGGATAGTGGGAGGCCAAACAAAGAATGAGAGGCATCTCCTCTAACAACAGAGTTTGAACTTGCTCAGCTTCAATGTTCTGTTTTTTCCTTCATCCTACTTGCCCAAAGTAGGAACCAATCCCTCTCACACACATTTCTCCTTCCTTACTCCTTCATCTTTTCCAATTACTATCCCAAACCCATATTCTTCTCACACTTTTACCCACCCCAACAATTCTTACCCACACTTCCCCACATCTTCACAAATAATACCATGAGGTTCCTATCTAAATTCATAAAATCCCATCTGCCTTGTTTTTCTACAATTCTACTTCATGTCACCTGACCCCTGACAGAGAAATACAGGCAAATCAAGCCTGCTTCATCTATAAAAAATTCACAAGCAGCAGGGACAGTAGCACCGACTGTAAAAGAACAGAGCATTGTAGGACAGATTTGATCTGCAAAGAGCAGATCTATTCCATGTCAATCAGCTTTAAGGTTCAGATTGACTCATCTTCAATGGTGAGACACAACCTAAGCCAATTTGTACATTAACAATTATCTGCCAAGTATCCTCAGTCTCTAATACCATGTTTAAATATCAAGACATTTTGCTTAATCCAATCTCCAGCTACGATTTCCCTAGGATTCTGATTTTTCTAATGAGTCATCTTGTTTTCCATGTAGCAACCCTATTTGCTCAAATAACTACATATTTTTAAATATGGCATTCTAAAACATAGGTAAGATTGCAGGACTACATTTCTCAAAAGAGTAAATAAGGTTGGATCACTTGAATTTTTCTTAATTTAGCAAAATACAATTAAAATACATTTGTCACGTGACAGCTTTACTTTGTTGCCTGCTACTTTTTTTTTTTTTTTTACATTAGCAATTAATTCTATTCAATGGCAGGAAGATAATGTTCATAAAGTGATCTCTTTGGTAAGAAGTCCTGAGTGAATTAACAGGCTTGGCTGTCTTTATGTAATAAAACTTGAAATACTTGATGTCAGACATATACTCTTACTGTATCTTGTGTAAGCTTCTAAACTCACAACCAAGCCCACATAAATAATGGCAGTGACATGCTCAGCTTCCCCGAGGCTTCCTTATCTCTCATGCCCATTTCATCCACACAGATTACAAGACCTAGGAAAGTACAATGCAGTTCCCAAATCCAAGTTCATGTACAGCCTGCCTAAGAGTTGTTTCAGAATAGACAGACTCCATAAATAAAATCTCTTCAGAGCAACACTAATCCCCTTCCATCAGTAAAAGGAGTGTTCTTCTTTACTCTCCCTCATCTTAGAGCTCCTGCACCTCAAACTTACTTCTGCAGTAATTAAACGCAGAAGGATATTGGTTTCTACTAATTTTGAGATAACCTCATCCCCCGCACAGAGCAAGGACAGGGAAAAGAAAGAAGAGCGTGTACAAAAAACTCTAAGTGGGTGGGACTCATTTTCATTTTGTCAGCTCACACTGTCAGAAGCAAAATGATTTTGAAAGTAATAGAAGCTCAATGACACAACACTGCCCTCAACACAGCTTTGAAATCCATTTATGGGAGCCCCATGAGTAAAGCACACATATAATTACAACTGAGGTTGTATTTAGCTCCAGACTAAACACCACCAGGAGGCAGTGTGTTAAATAATGCATTTCCCTAGTACTTTTTACTGAATATGCAATAATTTCATACATTACATTTATTGTTTTGATAATAAATCCTAGTAGCTTCACAGCCAATACGCATTAACCTTTTGAAGATTTCAGTGCAGCAGGATGGATCTGCAGCCCTAAGAAGCCACCACCAGTACATACAAATTTCACTGGGTTTCAGCTGCATTCTCCCTGCTTCACCTGGGACTTACTCTAACCCCCAAAGAACGAGCAGCATTCAGGGAAACAGGCACCCTAAAGCTCCCTCTTCACAGAGGTCTCATAGACTCTAATTTGAGAAGGTTTCTGCCCTGGACACTGGGCAAAAATCATGTTGTAGTCCACATGCTTACTTCTAGCTAGATGCACAGGAAGAGTGAGCAAGCAGCAACTCTCTTCATACCTTCTTTCTCAGACACAGTTTTTTTAACTTGAATTCATTTTTTATCAGTATTTTCCATGCCAGATACACATATGTGTCTGCTGGCATTGACTTTCATGTTGCCAAAATAACTGCAAACCAACAAAAGGCAGCATTCAGAGCAGTAACAGTTGTCATGGGAATATCTTTGTCATTTAATATGACATTTCAGAGCAGGGTGGAGACATGTTCTTCCATTTTAAAGTGTGGTCAATGGAAACTGGCTAGATAATTGATAATGCACTGTGTTTATTCTTTCTCTGTTATTAATATTTGTTGTATTTACAACAGAAAAATGCATTTTCCTTGTCAGGAGAGCAAACTCATCTCAAACTTCAAAATCCACGTGTTGTCTTTACTTCTTAAGCCTGCGGAGTTTACAACCAATCTTTCTGTTGGTACAATCTGCTACAATTGCTCCATAGTGATTATCTCAAAATCTGGCAGTAGAAAGCAAACAGAATTATTATTTTTATATACATATAAAAAGACTTAACTCTTTCCAGTGCTAAGATTTAATAGCTATATGGTTTTTTTGTCTTGACTCTTTAGTACAGAAATAAATGTGCTATCTTCATTCTTGGTCATAGATATTACTTGGAAGATTGACAGGAAAATCAATTTATTATTCAGAAAACACCAGCACCTGCCATTGTGTAAATAAATTCTTCTGAACACAACAGGTTTACACTTCCTTGTGCACCAGCTAAACTTCACTCACGACAGAGTGGCAGTTGCAGCTAAAATGCAGCAGATGTCAATGAAATCAGTTTATTGTTGACATGACTGTTGTTGATTTTCCCTAAATACTGCCACATGTTTCAAGCTCAACAGGAGCTGAACCTGGAGTTTTGCATTATCTATAGGGAGCATGGATAGAGAGAACAGACAGACAATACACAGACAAACACACAAGCTGAACTTTTGGAACCTAACTCAGTAAAATGCAGTAGTTGTTGGTGTGTAACTATAACCCTTTATGGTTAGATGGGTTGCATCAGCAATCCAGGCACCCCAGAATAAGCAAGACTCAACCTTCTCAGTATATTCCAAAACCTCAATAATTGTGTGGGTTATTTTTTTATTAAAGAGAAAAAAACCTGATTTTGAGCCTCACACGGTATCGAGAAGCAGAAAGCAACACAGGTTGAGTCCTTTTCCTCTGTAATGATGGCTTCAGTGAAAGTGACACTCTCAGAAATAATAAAATGGGCTCCTGAGTGGTTTTTTGGCACGGGCAGGGAATGCTGTGAGATAGTTTTAAATTAGCTTGGAAATCAGCATTTCATACTATGATTTTATTTAGGATTTTTCCCTCTGTATACTCAGATAACCAGTGGTGGAAAAGACAACAGTGCTGACTGGGGATGCTGACTGAAGGCATCATTCACAAGCCTGTACTCGGCTGTGCACCTGCAGCCACTGCCAGATACCAGGGGAGGCAACAGGGAGGGAGAACAGATGGGACAGAACTTCTGTTCATGTCCCTCACATCTTCATTGTTGGGACTGGTTTTTGTTATGCCCCCCAAAACAAAGACCTTTTTGATACACAATAGCTAAAATATTATTAGAAGCAGTGAAAAACCTAAAATGAAGTGGAGGAGACAGGATTTGCCTTTATTACTTTTCCTTGCAACTAAGCTTATTTTGTTGGAAAGAGATCAATGTATGGTACTTGAATCAAATTCATGCTACTGAACAGCAATACATGAGTAAATGCCATACTACTGGTGCCTTATGCTCCTATTTATGTCAACACTGAATCACAGCCTTCTTTCTGATGCCAGATAATCTGAAAGCAAAAATACAGGCATCTGGAACAACAGTTTTTTTTTTTCCTAGACCACTTGCTTACATTGTTGTGTATAAGTTCTCAAAAGCTAACTGCTAGATCATATAGAAGAAAAAGATGTAATTATTGTAGCCAGAAATTTCAGAAATTAAGTATTATTTTAACATATGATGACAGGGCGTAATTCTGAAACCTATTAGGGTAAACTGAATAATTCATTTACAGTATTTAACAGATGCTCATCTTGGGACTCTTCATAGACCTGTGCTACCCTGGGACTTGTTTTTTGTTAGACCTCTGAAGAAAAGCAGGATTGGACCTAACTGACACTGATACAGTCTTTGCACTATGTTCATGTGTATACTTTAACCTTTAATGACAGCGAGTTGCTGATGAGAGTTTTCAACAGTCTGATTAAAACAGTCTCTATTTATTTCATTTTATTTTTTTAATTATTTGTTTATTTTTACTTAAAACAAAACAAAAACCTCACAAACAAACAATCCCCCAAACAATAAAGCCTAGCTGCCCTTTGCTATCATTGCCCTCTGTTTGACAGTCAGTACATTTTCAAGTAAACTGGGGCAAATCTGGATTAATAACAAAGCCATGCTTATCTGTCCAGTCTGTAATGTAATGAGAGCATGAGGGGCAGAGACACAACTCGGGTGCATGTGTTCATACCATTTCCCTTTTTCTATTGGGCTTTTGATAAAAATCAACTGTCTTTTTAAGTCCTAAGGAACACAAAAGTGTCCTTTCCTTCCTGATTACAAGGCACTAATTCAAGCAGCCCATGATTTCTTCCCCTTTCCATTCCTTTCTGTTTTCTCCACTGAAATTTAATAATAATTTCCCCCTTCAGACAGAAGCCAGTTGTACTGCCTTTGCTCACCTATACCCTAGAGCAGTTATTCACAACTGCTGCCTTATAATTTTACCCTCAATTTTGAAAATATCTTGTTTTGTCAAAAGGATACACAAAGGCTGACTAGAAACTGATGCAGCTGATCTCGTAAACGTGGTCTCATTCAACAACCTTTCAAATGCTGCAGCAACCCAGTTCATCTGATTTCTTTTTGATATTTTTTACTCGTTTGTGCCACGCTATTGTTTGCTCTTTCCACTGCATTAAACACCATGCCCAAGCTGTCAGAGATAAAGTTTTATCCCAGTGCAATCTTTTTGTATTGTATAACCCTCTGGGTCCATTCCTTTTTCTATGCTTCCCCCTGTTCCCTTTGTCCCTAAGCCTGCCTTACATTTCTCTGCAAATGAATTGCATAAGCCACTTAGCTGCCCTGGTTTCCCACCTCTCCAAATCATTTATCACTGTGCTTCCTTCCTAGCAAGTGAACTTCTCTGCTCTTGAGATTTTAACTTAATTGCCACTTTGCTTATCCTACTGCACATGTATTTCCACAGGTTAGACCTATTAAACAAAGGACTATGTTAAATCCTTATTTTACCCATTAAGAGTTTATAGAAAAATGCAGTCTGGCAGGATACAGGGAGAAACACAACCTGGAGGGTCCTGATACATTTTTTTTTTAAATCATATAAAATCTGGCAGCTTTTGAATCATCCTCTGTGCAGGTTCTTTTCTGTCACCAGTTTCTGCTTCTCACAGCAATTCCTCTCAAGCAGGAGCCTCATCATTACATAAGGCTGAGCACTAGTTCCATGGCCTTATTTTACCCTCACCTCTGCATGTGTAATGCCAGTGACACCAGGTTTGAGATGCACTATGGTTTCCTGAGCCTTCTCATCCCCAAACTTTTGAATTCCAGTCTGCATCTTTTCCTATTATGAAAAATGTTCACAGTTCAGAGTGTGCATTTACAAACTTTTGACCATCTTCCAGAAGGCCTGCAGATTCAGAAACACTTAATAACTAAAGTAATAAAATTGAGATACAGGTTTGTGTATTCATTGGTAAAATGCAGAAGACAATGAGTTACAGGGTTTATATTTTGCCATTTTATACTGCTCCTTGCTAGTACACAATCATTTCAGAAATATAAAATCATTTTTGGGAACCATGTATTTTCTTTTGCTGCCATACTGTCTTTTTCTCATTTGTATTTCTGGCTTCTGTTATCAAATGCATTACTAGTGCATTTGATAACACTGAGGGTATGGCTTCTTCCCCAAGAGCTCTCTGTCAAAATGCTCATTTAAAAAGATTATTGAGAGTAAATTACAAATACTTCACTCTAGTGTCTATGTGTAAAACGTAAGAAATAAATTATAAAACTCCTAATCTCCACAAGGGTTACACTGACCAACAATTTTTCAAGAAGTCAAGCAAGTAGTTTGTAGCATGAAGCTTGCTTTTATTTTAATTTTTTTTTTCTCCTTCCATATGACATCTGACATACAAGTGGGGCTCTGCACCTTAGAATTCTGCCTGTGCAGAATTGGACTCCACACCAAAGAACCAATTTTCAAGCGACATTCACTCCCAAGACCATAGATAACCTCTGCCTTAGGAACAGGTATCAGTGACTGATGTGACCACAAGAGGATCTGATCATCAAAATGCAGGATTTTTAGCTCTGAGTAGGGCACTTATGTCAAAGAATGGACCTGAATTGTATAAAATGTGTTGTAATACTCTGACTTGCAGATTTACTCATGGTGGTGGTATTACCTAATTTTAAATGCTGTGTGTGACAGAATACAGTATTTCTTTTTATATATTTGGGTATGTTTATAGATACGTATCTGCATAACGTACACATATGTTACTACTTCTTACTAATCCATTGGCCATCTTTAATTCAAAAAGTACCATTAGAATTCATTATAAACTCACACAAGGATTCATGGAAGTAAACACTGAGACTGCATTCACTGTCAGATGCTTTAAGGTCCTTGAAAGGTCAACACAAAATAAATTACATAATTAACTGTAAATTTAATTACGGAGTCACAGAATGAGAGGGAAAAGAACACTGAGATCAAATTTTCCATTCTGCATCCTCAAACATTAACTCAATTGGCATCAGGAAGATTGAAAGCACAGACAGGGGAAATAGCATAGGCTTTTTAGTAACAGTCTTGGAACCAATTATTTCCTAGTGCATACACTCATTAAAACAAATACATATGTACAGACGGCAATGACACCATAGCTCACCATCTTTCTCAGAAGTCTGCAGGCAGGTGAATAAATATGAAATAGAACCTGGCCTCAAAGACTAAGAGCATCTTTTGTTCTATATAAAAAGACAGCTAGTAGCTTTAAAAATCAGAAAAACAGCCTTTGAGAATTTGGGCAAGACATATAATTCGTACAGAATATTTTATTGACATAGCAACTATAGAAACAGAATGAAGAGCTCCTACATTCTAGATCTCATTTCTTTACATGGCATGCAAAAGAATGCAACTTCTGCCTCTGGGCCTTGGAGGTACTGTAAAATATTTTTTATCTATTTGTTTCATCTGTATTAATAATTTAAGCTTATTTTTTCTCTTGGCAGATTTCATGCCTAAAGAACTAAATCACTTGATTTAAACCTCTAGAAAGTATTTTTCAAAATAATTTTATCTGTCCTGTAAATGCTAGATAAAAAATGTCCTTTCCATCCCTTTCCATTAAAAAAGTTTTTAGCACAGAGGAATTGCCTTTTGTTAGTAATTCTACAGTATCTCCAAACTCAAAAAAGCTTTAGGATCTTGCTGGGAAATAATTTTATTTTCAAATCCATTCCTTGAAATTTGCTAACCAGAAAACTGAAAACTATCTTGACTCTAGGATTTCTTAGAAACACAATTTAGTGAATATTAAATTAAAAAATTAATTAAAGAAACTAACGATCTATCCTAACCTTTCAAGAATTCTACTCACAAGAGATCTCAAAACTGTAACTGATTTAATCGCTTCCCACTGCCCCGCTTGAAAGACAGCATACAAATGGGGGGGAAAAAAGAAAAAGAAAAAATGAGAAATGAGGAAACTAAAACATGAGCACTGGTACAAGAAATCCAAAGGTAGCAGAGACTACTGACTACAGGGAATTATATCACAGTTCTGCTAAATCCAAGGAATATGTAATATGTATGCAGTATCTCAGGCTCTTCTGTGAAACAATGTCTTGCACAAGGCTAATAGGAGCTCCCTTGAACCTGGAATCAGCCACAACTGCTCTTCTATTTGAATTCCACAGCAAGTGTCAGCACACTAATTTAATTAAACAATAGATATTGTAACACCAACATCAAAAAAAATACATATTGCTTATAGTAATTTATTGATATTTAAAAGGGTCTTTACTCCTGGAAGTTCAGTCTGCAAACTGTTATTTGACAGAAAAAAAGACTTTCCAAAACAGCCTTCTGAAGGGACTCAGGTCATCCACACAAATTAAACACAAAGTATCTTTGCTGTGAGAATAATAAACTGACCCAAAATACTCACTTAAGGAAAGCCACATGCAAAAAATATAGATTCCCATCCTCCTTCTTCTGAACTAATCATTCCCCTTGATTCAGCAGCTGAAAGACCACATCTGGAGCACTGTGGCCACATCTGGACTCCCCAGTACAAGACAGATATTGATGCACTGGACTGAGTCCAGTGGTAGGTAATCAAGATGCTTTGACCATGCTGATTAGATGTAAGGACAAGAAAATCACCGCGAAAATGGTTCTCAAAGGAGTAGGAAACAGAGAAATTTGAATGTCACACCTTGGGGATTATCCAGAACTCAGCTGGACAAGGCTCTGGGTCTCCTCTAACTGGATCTGCTTTTAGTCAGAGGATGAACAAGTCGACCTCCAGAGGCCCATTACAACCTACTCTGTTCTGCAGCTCTGTGTGATCGATGGCAAAGGCCTCCTGTTGAGTGATGGGGGCAAAGAATCATTAGTGCATAAATTTATGCCTACAAATATCTTCAGTACTGCTGCCGGCAGTCGGCATTAAGACTCTCCATGCCCAAATTACTGTCTTTCTCATAATTTAACTACATTTTTGAGAAAGCAGAATAAATGTGTTTGTTAGTCTTCAGTAGAGAATTGAAAAATTTTCCTTCAAAGGATTCTTTTTATCTTAATTACATTTCAGAACACAGGGAGCTATGAAAGCAGGAGATCCTTCCTATCAAATTCCAGTCCCTCTTTTTCTGACCTCTTGTTTTCACCTTTAAGCAGACATTTACACAGCTTGATCCACCGCACAGTGGAAACTCCCTGTGAGGTATTACCTCAGCCCAGGGCCTGGGGTAATGATCTCTCCCAGAAACAGCAAAGACATGGAAGTGCCCAGCACTTCTGGCACTGCTGGCCTAGCACAGGTGCAGGGAGAGCTGAGCTGGTGTAGGACCCGGCCAAGAAACGTGAAGGCAAATGTGTCTGCATACATGAGGTGACAAGAGCTCTACAGCAGCTAGCACTGATGAAATCTCACTGCTACTAGATCAATGCTATTACCACTGACAAGGCATAAAATTTTCTACACTGGAAAGACTTCCCTGTTCCCATAAACAGTGATTAATCAATTCTACTCATCCTGAGGCATTTTATCCAAGACTAATTGTATAATCCTACTGACATTTATTTCATTACCACCTTCTCTGTTAAAAAAAAAAAAAAAAAAAAAAAAAAAAAAAAAAAAATATGGTGAACAGTATCCCCCAAAGTCTCGTTATTAAAACATAAAAATTCCCAGTCAAAAAGAGACCTCATTATAGGAATAAAATCTATTTTGCCCTACAAAAACTGGCTGTCAAAAAAAGCCCACACAGATAGCAAAGCAGCTACTACCCTTAAGCATCAGTTCAGCACTGAGCTCCAAGAATCTCAAGCAAAACCACAGGAGATGGTAAGCCAAGCTGAGGTCTGTCACTTCAGCAGACTGCACTAATGGCACAGTGTTCTAATGAATCCCTAGATTGAGGAAAATGTAACATCATCCAAGAATAAAATTACCTGTCTGCAGCAATGGTTTCTCACTGATTTCCCCTTATCAGTAAACTGGGAAACACCCCCTGAGGATAATAACTTTGTACAGTTCCATCCATAAGAAATGTCATTCCAAAGCTCACCTAACTGTACTTGAGCTCCTAGCCAGCCAGGCTTGCTACCTCTAAAGGCTGGAAAAAAATTTCCTTGAAAGTGACAGAGATCAGAGTGGACATCCAGGCAGTAAACCACCAGAGACAGAAGGTCTTTTGGTCCTCCTTGCTTTGTCACACTATGAGAAAGACAAACTTACCCAATATAAACAGATATAAGTAGAACAAATTCTGATTATTTTTTATCTTTGTGCCAGCTCTCCCACATACAGTTTGTAAGCAATATTCTGTGAAATAAATCTTTTATTTATAGAAAATTTTAAGACAAATATTGAAACAGAAAAAAGACAACAAAAATAAACAAATAACAATGTAAGTGACCCACAATATCACCCTGACACAACTCATCTCTGCAGAGGTATTGCACCAAGTGTGCAAATGAGAGTCTGGCCTGAATTCCACAACACATCCAGATTTGATTCAGGTGCAACACTGAATAAGAAAAACAGACATCCCTAAAAGCTGAAAAAGACAGAGAATTAAAGGGTGAAAAACTGTTTCATCTCCGTACACGTGATGCATATTCAGAAATCAGTGGGGTGAGCAAAACCTAGACTTAAGTAGGTTCAAGATGAGCATACCAAGTACTGGTGAGTACCAAGAAAATTAGTATTAACTGTGACCCTGTTTCTGCAGGCTCTGACAGACTGTATGTTTTACATTGTGTTGTCTAACTCAGAAAGAAACATTCTGTCTCACAAATAGTTGCAATTCCTCCCGGAGATAAAGACTGTCACAGAAAGGGATCTAAAAGCCAGGCTTAGATTATTTTGTTCAGAATTACCAAACACCAAGCAATTCCCTAGCATTCAAAGTCAGCTACTAAGGCCTCTATATTTTTCAGTTTGTCATCTTATCTAATTGTCTAAATGTGTTTTTTTCTGACAAACATAAGACTCCAAGTCTGTCAGGATTAAAGTTAATACCGCTACTACAGCTAAATGTAAGGATGCCATTTAGAAAAGATGCCATCACCAAAATTTGCCGAAGTATTAAACGTCAGAAATTTCTGAAATTTGAAGTGGAGAAAATATTTTAATATCCTCAAGTACAGTGTTACATGTGTATATTACTTTTCACATGCGGAATAAGGCCAAGGGGACACATATCTTTAAAAAATTACACACAGAAAAAAGAGCTTTTCAGACGAGTATAGAGTGAGCCCTTCACGCTGTAACTAAATAATAAAGAGCCCTTAAATTAAGACATAGAAAGAATGAGTCCTTCAAGGAGACACATATTTTGAGGGGCTGAAGGAATTAATCACAAGACAACTTTTACAGCATCATTTTTAGGAATTTAAGGGTAGAGATGTTTTAAAAACCAAGGTCCTACAGTTTTAGCAAAAGGTATTGAGTGAATGAAGCCAGGGTGAAAAATACTTGTAAATTTCAAGTAAACTTTCATTCATCTGCCTTCGACTCACTTAATGCTTGCCTGAATTTACAAATGAAAAACAGAAAAGGTGATCAGTGACAGCAGGAAACGTTTTACAGAAAGACCAGAGAGTTCACAAGCTTTATATCCACCCCAAACTTCATTACAACTCTGAATCCCTCACTACTGAACCGAAGAAAAATTAAACAGTCTAGATATTGTTGGTGAAGTTGTTCCAATGCGAGAGAACCTACTCTGGACTACAAAGCCCCCCGGGAAAGGGATGTAAAGGTGGCTTCCTCCGTATTCGCAGAGTACCCATTTCCATTTCCCTCATGCACAAGCAGTACGTGTGGGACCACTCTGCAAGCGCCTGCAGGACTAACACATACACGTGAGAAAAAAATTACTAATATAATTTGGTCCTTATTTCTTGCATTTCTTACCAAAGCCGCAAATGCGTGCTTCTCTTAATCAACTAATTATGAAAGCTCATATGCTTTAGTACCCACTGCAACCCTATAGTGTCTCCGTCTCTAGCACTAAGGCACTTAAGCGTTCGCAATGAGAAACGCCTCCAAGACCCCTGGTAAGGAGTGGATCGTAACGTGTCTTTAGTTCTTACTTGAACTACATTCTTCTCCAGGTCCCCATCCAGCCACAGCGAATTGTTTCCTTTGTACTTCTCAATAATCCCGTCCCCGCGGGTTTATTCCCAGGCAGCCCTCGCCTTCCCTCCCTCTTTCAGCCGGAGTGCCGAGCTGGACCCGGCTCTCAAGAGTCGCTATCCACCTACAGCTCTTTATCTTAGCAGCAAAACCCCGCAGCGTCCCCAACACTCTTCTTCCCTTTCCCCGGGGACTGCAGAAGCGTGGGGAAGACGCGGAGCCAGGTTACCTCCGGCCGCCGGGAGCTCCGGGGCTCCCCCGGGCCGGGTCAGCCGCCCGACATGTGCAGCCCCGAGCATCCCGGTCCGCCGTGCGGCCTGCGCCAGCCCCGCCGCCTCCGGGCCCCGCTGCCCCCAGGCCAAACCGCCCCTCTGCACCGCGGGGGGCTCCGCTTCCCTCAGCCCGGGCCACCCCGACTCCGTCCCTCCCCGCCGCGGCTGGAGGCAGGGCCGGGGAGAGCGAGCTCCGGCCGGCCCCCGCGGGGCGGAGGTCACCCGCCTCCCCCCGCCCTCCGCCCATGGGCGCCAGTCCCGTCCAGCAGCCGCCGCTCCGGCCCCGAGCGCAGCAGGAGGCGGCGGGGCGCGTTTCCCGGCGGCGGCTGCTCCCGCCTCGCCGCCCGTCAGCCGCCAGGGAGCCGCGGCCGAGGCGCATGGAGACAGCGGCCGCCGCGCTGTGCTGGGGTAAGGGCGCGATGAGGCGGCGGACGGGCTAGGACTCGGCCCCGGGGGGTGGGCGGCGGCGGCGGCGTGAGCCGGAGGGGGAGGAGGGTTTCCGCGGAAACTTTCTGTCACTCGTGCACCACTTCCCCCCCCAAAACACACCAAAAGACCCACAAAAAAACAAAAAAAAAAACCACCACAAAGCAGCAGCATCCGCGCCGGGATGTGCCGCCCAGCGCTGAGCAGAGCGGGGGTGCGGCTCGGGGGGCGAGCGCGGCAGCGAGAGGGAAAACCCCGCGGAGGCGGCGGGCGGAGAGGCTGCAAGCAAGGGCGGCCCCGGTCCGGCGGAACGCCGTGCTCAGACTGGCATCAGAGGCTCGTATTTTATGTGGAGCTGCAGGAGGGAGCAAGCCCGTCTGTAAAGAAATCTAAACACTTTGTTATTTAGGACACGTTTTACTCGTGTGCATGTTGTTGCCTGCAAATATAAATCTTTGAGTTATAAATATTAAAGCTTAAGAGCATAGGGGGGAGTATGTGTATCAAATTTT
The DNA here is from genome assembly GCF_036169615.1 of Heliangelus exortis. Classification (NCBI taxonomy): domain Eukaryota; kingdom Metazoa; phylum Chordata; class Aves; order Apodiformes; family Trochilidae; genus Heliangelus; species Heliangelus exortis. The sequence continues at coordinate 7,535,908 of NC_092434.1, forward strand.
GGAATAAATTTATTCCAGCGCAGTTTGACACACAAACACACCTAATGTAAGCAAGATGGGTTTAAAGAAATTAGGAAACACGGATGTTTCCCAATGGCAGGTGCAAGTTTCAGAGACTCGTGAATGACTGACCAATAACAAGCATACATATATACATATATATATAGCTCATTGTTAGTTTTACACGGGTTTTTGAAGCTAAGAGGCATTAAAGTAATTTATAAACATTTCCTGAACTAGAGTGATACCTGGAAGTATGAAGCAATCATGTGTTAGGGTATTTTCACCCCCTTTCAAGCTACATCTGTGTGTGTGCTCACAGTAATTCACATAACCCGGCCCCAGAGCAGGCGGGTGCATGTTAACATCACAAAGTGTCTTCAACAGACATCTGGTTGCAAACCAAAACCAAACTGCTCCTAAGGACCTTTTTTTTCCCATTTTTCCCTCCTTAGTTCTTTTCTTCCATCTTCCTCTCATCTCTGGAAGCTCCATCCGTATTGGAATAGGCAGCAATTATTCCCATCTCTGTAAGTAGTCTTTTTTTTAACTGCATTAATGGCATGTATGCAGTCATGTACAGCTGTAGGAATATTATATTTAAAGCCCTTCAGCACATAAACATCAATCCGTTAAAAAGCATATAGCTTTCTGATGAAGAAAACAACTGAGTTTACAGAAATGGACTTAACCTTGTGATTTTTACACAGAAAACTCACAGGAATAAGTGACATGTTTGAGAAAGAACCATAAAATTTTGTGTCAGGTTCAAGTACTTCATTATATCTTTTTTTTATTTAAAGCCCCCTTTTTTAGCATTTTCTCCCACTGCAACGAATTAGCACATAGCTGCTAAAACTGACTTGCAAATTGACACCAGTCAAAATTTATATCATTTTGGCAATCACTATTGAAACAAATATGGCTAAAAATTACTTCCCGTCATTGAAATAAAACAATTCCTGACACTTGACTTCCTCCTACTCTTTTTTTATGACTGACTTTTGTAGCTATTACTTGAAAGTTTTTTAAAAAAAGAAATATAACATTGTAGGAGCCAATTCTGTCCATGCCACTGGCCCTATTATAGCAGAAAACCTCATGTATGAAGGAGCAACAGGTCCAATCTCTTGGATGAAAGAATGCATAACGACAAAAATACAGGCACAGCCATTAAAATAACCAAATACCTCTCTAAACAAATGCTGCAACCCAAGAAAAGCCATGCTGATATGTTGTCACTAGATTACCACTTCAGAAACAGCCATCAAGCTCCATTGCCCATCATGGGTGAGAAATAGTATGACTAAACTTGAATTTTAAAGAAGATACAACAAGTTATTTGTTCTGGAGCTTACATAAAGGCACAGCAAAGTCTGGCAGCTACCATCATTCACAGACTAGCAATATTACCAAGCTTAATGCTTGCTGCCCTAACCTACCAACTCAGAGAAGTTAAGAGCAGCTTCTGTCAACCCTAGGTATTTGTAGGATCTAACCCTAAGATAACTTTTAAGGTAACTAAGAGCAGAGTTTGGTTGGTAAAGCTGGTATAGTGAACACTAAAAAGACTGCTCTTATCCCAGTCTATCCCACCTACACATTACAGGAAGGAGATGACATAGTGGATTCTTCAACTATAAAGAATCATGGTATGTCAGGGACTGGAGCTGTTGACTCTCCCAGCACTGGATTTACTAAGCAAGTGCAGAGGCCCAGGAGCAGGACTGCAGCTCTTCTTATACAACATCCACTGTGCCTCAGGTATTCTCTATCTTCTACAGGACAAAAGGCTAAAGTCACCCAAACCAGTCCAGGCTGGCTAATACTCAAGAGGGTACCTATGGGACTTAAACAACACAGTACCAAGGCGGGTTGACAACTCCAGCATGTAGTGGAACTTTCTCATCAGAAATAACATTTTCTAGTAGCTTTGTTGCTTTAGATGATTCTTTCTGAACGAAACATTGGGCTTTTGTTGGAAAGTACTTTTAGCTTTTGATCAGGTATGTTTAAGATAAAACATCTGTTATCCCTAGAAAACATTGATGACAGTAACTCAGCAGTCATGAAACAGTCAATGTTTGTAATACTTAAATGACGGGGGTCCAGAACTATCAGAGAAGTTAAACGTTCTACAAATGGTTCTACCCAAATTGTCTTCCCTTCCTGCATGGCACTGCCTCCTCCACCTCCTCCCTAGCCATCCTGAGATTCATGTCTTAAGACATGTATTTTAAGCATAGGTAAAAGCAAACAAACTGATTTTTCAGTCATTTATCCAGATTGCCAGTACATATCAGCTATTATAAAAAGTTATTTTACAACTACTAAGTTATTATATGGTTATCTATTTAAATGTTAGTAAACCTTTATGATAACTGTATTGAACTATGTGTCTGCAGCTACATCTAAGAGCACAAGGGATGTCCAGAGAAATGTACAATGTTGATTTGTATGCATGAATCAGGACAAACAAAACTTCTGCAAGAAAGCCCACTTAGACCCAGCATAGGGACATACTTGCCACACAGGAAAAGTACAAAAAATCCTGATCCTAAACTGAGTAGGCCCTTGAGTAGTTACTTTGGATGCTGTCCCTCAGCATCTGGCTTACACACTGTAACAGCACAGCTGGTGGGCAGCTGTGCTGTCATTGACTGTAGCACAACTAGCTGTGCTTGAGACCCCGGGACAGCAGTGGAAGAGTGAATAGACTTCCACTCATAAGCAAGAAAATCTTTCTTTACACTGAAAAAAAAAAAAAACAAACACAAAAAAACCCTAAGGAATCTGTAGCTTTTGGTCTTGATGGCAAATGCTGTATTTTTCTGAGGATAGTCTCCAAACTCAGCCAATTTAACAGTTTGCCTGGAGCCCAGCACTTAAGGAACATAACTTCACATTCACATACACAGGCATAGGAAAGCCCAGGACCTCAGTTCAAAGAGGTGAAGACACAGGGAGATTTTGGCTCTGTGCAAGTATCTCACAGTGGTTCTGCTGTCTCCACCAGATTTGAGACATACAGAAAGACAAGAGGTTGCTTCAAGCATGGCAGTTTTGCTGTGAGCCCGTGTCCTGGAGAGAGTACATTATGCAGGAAGTTTGAGACACAGACTGACAGATTGGCACCAGGACTGCTGCACCCTGCAGCAGTGCATCCCCCCTTGCTCTTGTGGGATGCCTTGAGAAGTGTCAGTGATCAAAAGCACCAGCAGCAACCACCAGTCTCTCTCTTCTCTAACAGAAAACGCCAGAAACCATGTTTGTCTGTGATGCCAGATGGAGAGGGAAACACATGCTGTAGTTGCCCCTCTAAGTGCACAGCAGTTTATACAGAATATAAATAACGAGTTGGTCTTTATTTTCCTTCACTGATTTTTTTTTCTCAGAGTGTGGATGTTTTCCTAAGGCAACCATCTTTCCTCACAGTTTTCCAAGTTGCACTTCAGGCTTTAATGACTGACAGGGGGCAGAAGGGAAGGATATGCAAATACCATCAGAACCACACCTCAGACTTCTTTGTTCTCTCTTAATAAGTCATATCCTCCTTAGCATCTTCCTGCTATCAATTTATTTTATGATGGCTTGAAATCATCTCGGTTACATCAAGAATGATTTTTTTCACCTTTTCATTTATTAGACTGGAATCTGCAGTAGGAGGATGTCAATTTCTCTCCAAGCCTGACAATTTCTCATCCTTGTTTACAAGGGTGTAGGCTGACAATGCCAAATCGTTCATTTCCACTCTAAGTACTGACTTGATGCTTTAAGTTTCAGAAGCTTCTCCCAACTCCTACCTCTCATTCCCATGTTTTGGTTTGGTTTGGGGGATTTTATTTGTTTGGGTTTTTTTGTTGTTGTTTTTTTAGTGGAGAGAACAACAGATCAGAATTTATTCCTATGCAACTACTGTGTGCAAAAAAACCAGATGAGAATACAGTCCTGCTCCTGCTCAAATGAACAGGAACAAAGGGAATCTCAAACTGGTGCAAGCAGCCATACAGAGAAACCTCTCAGAGAACAGAGGCAGAACACATCTTAGAAGTGCTGAATACAGTTGACTCTTGGGGTCTGGCCTTGCACTGTTATCTAATGATTGTATTTGAACTACATATTCAAGCACCTCAAATGCATTAAATGCCCGGCACCTTTATGCAAAACATCTGTCAAGGAGAGGTGGGTACCCAATTGATTATGAGCTCTTGTAAAGTCTACTGGAATCTCTGTGTTCAGATGCTTTGAAAATTTGGCTTCATATTCAGAGCTGGCAGAAGCAAGCAATTCAGCTGGCTTTGACAGCATTTACGCAGTCAGTAAAATTAAACTGTGCAGTCAATAGTACACTGAATGTGATGCCTACCTCTGCCTGCTCTATGCCTCAATTTCTTCCTCAAAAAAGCATTTACATAATTTTAGGCTTATTTAGTTATTTTGCAGCTCTCCTTGAGAACAGATGGAAAATCTGTATTCTCTGGATTCACAAAATACATATTTTGCTCTTGCTATATCTGTGAAACAGTTTTATGGGACAGGTTTGCATACTCTTCAGGTTTTTAACCATTGCTGTCCCCCACTGCTTTGCAGTTCAAAAAAATTGGATCTGCCCATATAATTTCTTAGAGCTTAAAAGCATAATAGTTCTTCCTGAACTATTTTATCCTGATGATAAAACACCACAGTGGGTTTCTAGTGTTTTCATAAAGACAGTATCCCAAAGTGACTTACACAGTTCGACAATAAATAGCAGATAGAAAAAGCATAGTATTACTTTCTGGATGACAGAGGAGTTTATCTGAAGGGCCTTCAAAATAGAGCCACTAAAGTGGTGAAAAGTAAAACAGGATTTTTATATTGTGAGAACTGTAGAAAACTTTGACATCCAAACAGTGCTGAAGTCTTAGCCACTGATAGAGGAAATCATGTTGAATTAGTGGAAAACAAAAGAAAGGTGAATAGCGAAAATACAAAGGGGAGTAAACTGAAGCAAGTTCACAAATATTTATATCTATGTATAGCTATCTGTTTGAGTCTGAGACCTTTTTTACACCTGACAAAGAGGAGAGTGTTTTCACCCACCCAGGGCTTTCAAAAGCAAGACTGACTTTCAGTAGACATGTGGCTTTGTTACTTAGGAAGGAGTTGCTCGTTACACAATGTCATCTATTGTTTCTCCTCCTTTCAGATGAACAGAGCATTCTGCCCTGTAAAAAAGAAGAACTACAGTGTGGTGATGGACTCTGCCTCTTGAACTGGCTGCACTGTCACTATAAGAAGGACTGTGGCAGAGACTACATGTCCATCAAACTAACATGCTCCAGTGAGTTACCCTTCAGTTTCCTATATTGTGCTGCAACATCCTGTCAATGCGAATCCATTTCCTCACTGAATTGGTGTTTGTAGCAATATATGGTTCTAAACATTAGATGTGATCTGGTTTTGCTGTTGCAAGTGTATGAATATTTATAGATGTATTTATTCATGTCTAAATCATTTAATTCTATGCTGATTTCAAGACTTCTAGACAAATGGTAGCAGTAGTGGGAATGCAATACTTGGTCAAGCTCAAAATGCATTAAGCTAATGTATTGTGAAGGCTGCTGCTCTGAAATGCCAGTTGTGGGGGAGAGGGAAAAAAAGCCTAAAAAACCAGTCATCATTGCAGAAAACAATTAGGCACTGGCAGCCCTACAGACAGCGGCTGCTGTCTGGGCACTCTGCATTTGGAAATATTAATATGAATAAATACACAAACTGCCAGCTTATTAAAACAGTACTTGGGCAGGTAGGAGGTAAGAATTGCTGTCAAGATATGCAGTGTATTTAAAGGAGTCATAGGATAAAGTCTGTAAACAGTGCAGAGAGTTTGACCATTTGTTTTGGAACCAGATTTGTTGCAAATAAGTTGAAACATGAGTTGGATTTCTGAAGAAAAGTGTGTTGTAATTTCAGCAATTTCTGTTTACTGGCAAACTCAGTGATTTAACCACTTCAGCTTTTTCTGGTTTTTTTAACCATTTTCAGCTTTTTACTTTATGCTTGCTATGTTTACTTGTTAATTTCAAGCTATAGTTTTAACTTTGAAACCTTCCCTTTAACATACCCATTTTGTAGCTAGCAACCTCTAAGGGCAGAAATTACCTTTAGACCTCTGTTCTACACAGTACAAATAGGGTGAATCACATGCTGTCACTAATTATTTGCCAGAAATACTTGCAGACTTGGGGGTTTTAATTAACACAATATTGTACACAGAAGGTCATACCTACAATTTTGCAAAAGGAACAGAAGTTACAACAAGGAGGGCATATTGACAGCTACTGACAATAAACTTCAAATGAAAGTAAATGAAAAAATGAGTTTGAGGAGTGAGCCCAGTACACTCCATCTTCTAATGGGCATTCAGATGCATGGAGGCAGGACAGAGCTAATCCAAAGTAAAACCCTCTGAAACATGGCTAGTGCAGACAGCAGGCCCTCAACAGCTGTTAAGTCTACAGATCCAGGCTTGCCACAACCTTTGGCTTTACAGCAAACACTTGTGCAACACAAGCACTCTGTAGAATTGATCACAGTCCATTAAGCAGAGCTGGTCAGATCCATGAAGCACAGAAGATGATGAGTTTATAATTGAGAATTGAGAAGGGCTACAGTTAGCATGCATGGGAGGACAGACAAGATCTGAAATTCGGCAAGACCTCAGGTACTTACGCTCTGAATTGCAAATTTAATCAGCAGGGACTAAAACTAGACATGTGGTTTGTTTTTTCCCCTATATAAACAAGTTGGGTGTGGTCATGGAAAATTTAATGGGAACACGTGAGATCTTGCGTCTTGCCTGGAGTGCTTGAAAACCTTTCAGAAACTTAGATCACACATAAATAAGTGTGCATTATTTTCTGCCCCTCTACAAAGTTGTGCATAAAGTAATGAGTGACAACAACCTGTTTTGAATATGTTGGGTTTTTTTCTAAATGTAAAGCTGTCACTTCAGCGCTAATAAGAAAAAATGACAGCTGACAAAGGAGAGTCAAATAGTTTTGCTCTGAACACATTACATTACAGTGGTTAAAAGCACAAAAACACAAAACCAACAGATCATTTGCAATGGTTACAGAAGCGCACACAAATCAGAAATTGCCTAGAGGAAAAATTCATTATTTTTCAGTGGAAAGACTGATTTGCTGTTCACAGATAAACCTGAAAGCAGAGTGTCATCCAGTGAGGCACTAACATCTGTCACTTCATATATACTTCATGGCCACAGAAATGTTGCAGCCGAGTGGCAGAGCACCTCTGTCGTGTTGGTTCTGCTGAATAGCAGCAAGACCTGTTAGATCTGCACCACCAGAATGACTCTGCCATCAGACCTGGTGGACAATATCCTTCAGTTCCATACTGACCAGTTGTTGGTATGCTTCAGATGAGTGCTCCCTAATGTTTTCTAAGTGAAGAGAACTCCAGCTAGGAAGAATAGGCTTATAATAAAATAGGAGGTTGGATCAGCTCCTCAGATGAGGCAACAGCTTGTTAGGAAGTTTTTAAGAATTACAGTAAGAGTCACCCCTAGCAAGAGGACAAAAACTATCACAGAGAAGATGACAGTATCTTCACAAGCATCTCCTCTGGTTGAAGCATAGCTTGTTGAAAGCTTTACTCTGAGAAAGTAGGATTGAGATTACTTCCTGAGCCTAAAAAGTCCTAAATTCAGTATTGTACTGAATATAGAGGGAAGTGTCTGTAAATGCTGCTAAGAATCATAACCCCTGCTTCTAATGGAAGATTGAACACACAAGTGCATTACACACCACTCAACAGGACAGCAAATAAAACCTCCAAGTACTACTCACAGTTCTCTTTTCCATGTAATTAGCAAAGCACTTTTATGATAAGATCAATTAATTACACTGCCAAGCAGCTGGTGATACAGTCACATAGTGTGTAGAGCTTTGTTTTTTAAATTCCATTATGTGGAATATTTATTGAAGTCCAAAAAGACTTTCAGTGCTAACACATTTTACTGTGTTATTTTGCTCTATTTTAGTTTTGTTCCACTTCTCCTACGTCTGACTTTCTAGAAACCCAGGAAGCCTTTCTGTAAAGCCAAACCAGCAGGAATAGTACTGTCTCTGTATAATAACTAGTGGTTACACATCACATATACCATAATGAACACACATCTTTTGGAACCATGTGGAAAAATCTGTACAATAATTTCAAAAACAATTAACATCCATCAAACTGGAAAATGAAAACGTTGTTCAGGTGCTTCTGAAAAGTACTACAGTTCCCTCCCAAGTAAATACCTACAGTCAGGACTTAGGTATTTGGGTGTTTCTACTTACAGGCAAGTCTCATTTTTAAGACGTAGAAATTTTGGTGGACTACAGGTACACTGGGATTCCCAGGGAAGCTTATCACATGCAACATCATTTCACAAAACTGGAATAAAACAATAATTCACTCTCAGCTATCAAATAATACAATAGAGCAGTCACCCAGAAGAACTGGGATAAAATACAGCCACCAAAGTGAAAGGAAGGGATTTCTTTCCTATTGCCCCAAGAAAATTATCCCATCAGTTTGAAAACAGGTCAATCATTCCTATCAGCACTAGAGCTCTCAAAAAGCATCAGAGAAGCATGGTGGGGGTATTTTCCTTTGACTGGACTAGATCCTCTTTGAGAGTACTGAAATTTAAACCTTTCACTCTGGTGTGAGTATTCAGGCCTTTAAGCAAACACACAACTTCAGATTAGCTCAGAAGGTTGTGCTTTATGCAGGTTTCAAAATAAAAAGCTTTCCCATAGTATACCTATTGGAAGCTTATTCATCAAACACTTTTCTTTTTTAGTCTGAGAAAGCCTTTTCTCTTTAAAGAGAGAAAATATGTGGCCAAGTTCCACAGTCTGTTATATGTGCTCACTATGAATGTGTATTCATTCCAAGGGATTTTGGATTTGTAAGTAGCTAAGGGAAATGCCTGAGATTTGCTTCTTAAAGCACTGGCAGCACATCAACCACTGAAGCAGACTAATGATAGAGTGAAAGGGAAATTACTTTCAAATCATCTCCTGCCCACTGTGTCATTAATGCCTAACCTAATATTCTGGATTCACGTACTTAGGCATTGGGAGGGAATAAAATGAGAACCTTTTGTTCTAGCATTTATACAATCAGATACAATAGTGACTATAATGGGTGCTTCCTACACCAGTAACCACCACCATGTGGTCTCAGTGCTCATTCAGAGTAAGAGATTGCTTTGTGTCAGCTATGCAGGTAAGGTGGAGCTCAGAAATGGGAAAGACAGAGGAAAAAGAGATGCCAAGGAAGGAGTTCAGAAATAAATACCCAGGAAAGGGAAAAACTAAAACTGACAGCTCTTTCTCAACTGTATAATACCAGTTTTACTATCATGTAGCATACTAAAATCTGTTATGGTCCAATGTTTAAGACAAAAATGAGGCCACGGTATTTTCAGAATATTCATGACTACTGTGGGCAGTCTGGTCACACTGGAACTCTTGACATCATTGCTTGTCCAGTTAGGAGCAAATGGCAAAGATACTTGTTTCCTATATGAAACAATGAAAAAAATCCCCCAGAGGGCCTGCACACAGAACAGTGGTTATAAAGCACACACAGGCAATAGTTATTTTACACACCCTTTTAGACCTTGGCACATACAGGAAAAGCCTTGAAGTTAACCACTGTAAAGTGACGTTTCAGGGAAGGAAATCAGGAAAACCTTGGGTCATCAAAATCAACCTCCACAGTATCTACTGAGAGTAAGAGCAGACTTTCTAGTGAGGCTGTATTCCAGGAGAGATTTCCATCAAAAATTCAGCATATTGCTACAAGATGGAAAATATCCATGCTGTTGCCACAAACCAGTCTAGTTCTGGCAGGAAGAGCCTCAACAAGTGGTGTGGATCAACCAGGAAGAAGGCAGGATAAAGTTCTTTTGAGAGGAAGAAGTCTGAGTTTTTCATAGCATCTCACACATCCTATTTTCCTAACCATGGCTCCCAGACATACTGGTAAGTAAAGAACAATAGTACCAGTCCATTGACCCCTGGCTCTGATACTCCTAAAACGCTGTTCATGGCATCACACTGATCAACAGCTTGACAAGTTGGTTGTGTAAAAATCATCTCTATACTTACCAATAGATGATGCATGCATACATATATATAAACACAGCTCTATAAATGTAAAAAGAAATAAACAAAAACCAACAGGAATTAATTTATTATTGTGGGATTTTAAATCCCCACAATTCAGTTAATTTTTGCCCTTCATAGTTATCATGTCTTTCAGAAACAAAATAGTTACTTCCTTAGCTTACTCTGAGAGCTTAATTTTAGCATTTAAGAAGCAAAACACTGACATTAAAGTATTCCTTTAATGTGCAGCTACCATGAAATTCAGCCTAATGGAAAAGAACATGAACTATTTAAAGTGTATTTCAAGTATGAATATATTTGCCTATTTTCTTCCTGTATCAGTCAACCAGAATCACCACATGAAAAAATCCATTCTTGTATCTATCTACTTCCCCTTTCGCTTTCTTGTCTTCTTTTTTCTTCACTGACAGTGATTTTTTTTGCTGTTAAATCCTTTTGAATCAGAAGTAGAACCACTGTTAAGTCTGAACAAAAGCATTGTATTACATGTACTCAGGGGAAGCTGCTCTGCAAAGTAATGCATGGATTTATTCCAGTTGAGAAAACAAGCTAGAATTTCCCTTGCCATAAGAACTCGCATGTATAATCTTTGCTTGTTTTCTGTATATTTCTCAGAAAATATTCAGCAAAACAGTGTTGACCTGTAGCACTTAAGATGCTCTTGCCTTTACCTACTCTTTCTCCAGTCCTGTAGCCAGCCATTTAGCATAGAAGCTTACATGCCTACAAAACTTTGGCTATCATTCAGTATCTCTAAATTACCTTTGTGCTTTTTTTTTAAGGCTGTATTATCTATCAAGAACTTTACTAAAAGTAGCATCACCTGGGGTTATGTGTTTAGTACCAAAGAAGTGTCTTTTATGTCATTTGATTGTTATGCTTTTTACTTTTAGAGTAACTAAACATGGCATGAAACTTTAAAATAACTCTGTTGTGAAGACTTAAGGTTCATATTAACAGGAAACAGGTTTATATTTGTTCTAAAAGCTGCATCTACACGGATAATCCCACAGATTGCCTTTCTATTAAGTACCACAGGCCATTTGGATTAATAATCTCCATCACTCTGTAAGGCTTTATATAAGGTCATGTAGGTAATCCTGCCTATGGAAAGTTCTTCCTAGGTAATCCTGTCTAGAGCCAGGCAGGATGATTAATGTAATCTTGTCATGAGACTGTTGAGAAAAGTATGTTTGAATACTATACTGATTTTGGACAGTTCTTGTTAGGAAAGCAGGTTTCAAGGGAGTGTTAATTATATATATACTGTACTGTATAATATACAGTATAATATATAAATAAAAACATATATATGCAGTAACATGACAGTACTTACAATGAGAGAGCAACAACAGTCACTGAAAATATTAAATTTTAATCTAATGAATTCTTTTGTTTCCATTCGTTCCAAGTTAAATCCATTAGATGTCCTTTTTAAGTTACTCCAACTGAAAAAAAGATCTTTGTAATTTCACAACCTCCGTGCAGATTTGTATCCAGGCTTCTCCTAGTCCTTGCAAACAATTTCAGCAAAGGTGAACAGACCCTCTGAGTTCAGATTTACATACTCCAGATTGTCAGTGGAGATGGAGAGGTAGACTCAGGCCAGTGATTTCATAGAGGTTCAACCTGTCCTATAGATGCATCCAGTCTCTTCTTACTGACCAAATGGGAGGCCTAGAAAGCAGCGATTCCTAAAACAAGCTCCAAAGTGAGGTTCTAGAAAGGGCTGAATACTTGCTCTCAGTCTGTGTGATACTTTTATGCTCCACTGAAATTGATAGGAAATCCTTGTGGAAACACAAATGGAAGGCATGCCAGAGGCACTGTCTTACAGCAAAGAGCTCTGAACTCAAGAGACCCAAACTGTCCTGTGTCTGTATAGTTCTTAAGTTATTTTCTTTTAAATTCTTCACTTAGCAAACAACCTAAAAAGCTATATTTGTCAGCTTTGAAAATTGCTGTATTATAGGCATGCTAGCACTCTTAAGAAGCAACAGAATGATATTTCTTATATTTAGAAATACTTTTGTAATACAAGCTTCTCTATTAGGAAACAGACTTCAGCATCAGGAAAAAAAAAAAGGGGGGGGGGAGGAAAGGAAAAAAGTCTACATGCAATTTGAAGGCACCTTAGTAAATCAGTTCTTACAATCTTGCTGACTACTTCAGGCTTTTAATATCACATTGTATGCTGTAATGATAGTTTAAACAATCTTTATCATGCATTTAAGTTCAGAATTGACTGCTACTTGTTACTCTTATTCTTTGCTTACTCACAAGATGATGCTTTGGCTTCCAGTTAGATTTCAGTGTCTTCCATTCTTCATGAAATTTATTTTTTTTTTACTAGAATTTAGATTGTTTTGGAAACTATTATCTACTCTTTCCCTGTTACAACAATATGCAGCCAATATGCATACAAAAATGTTGTTGCTGGATTTTTTTGTAAATTTCATACACTACCATAGTCTGGATTATCAAAAGTAATGACAACATCCTCTTCCCTTACAATGTTTATTTATCTCTCCTAAGGATTACTTTGAAAGACTGCTTCTTCCAGTGCTGTTCCGTTTATATTAAGCCTGTTTTCCCTTTATTTGCTGACATTGTTTTATTCATATTGTACTGCATGCTACGGGTCAGTATTTTTTAATCTTGCTCAATATAAAAATCCTACTCACGTACAACCCAGCTTTTGTAAGCAGAAATTAACAATGTCCATAATTGAAATAGCCCTCAGGTAGCTGTTAATTAGAACAGAATTTTTATCTTCATTATGTATCTTTAATTTGACAACTTATCTTTTCATAAGCATGTAGCTACAAAGACCAGAGAGTTTAGAAAATAACAAGTGTAGAGTTCTGACATACAGTAAACATAAAAGGCAGGACTGCATGGCTCTGGCACCCTTGTCCTTGTCACCCTGGTGTTATAGCTCAAGAACTCTGCAATAGCAACTGGAAGTCAGTAGCTTTAAGAAGGGAGTATGATCAGGTAACTGAAGCAAATATGCCAGTGCTAGAGCTTCCTGAAATAGGACAGTCATTCTGAAGATGACATCCCCCTCCTTGCCCCATGAACTTAGAAAATGCTCAATTCTGCTAGATTCAGCTATTTTCAAGACAGAGATATATACTAAATTATTTGATAGGCTATAAAGAATTACTAGGTCAATTTCATAGCGAGATATTATCAGTATTACTGTTATATTTTGAAATATGGCATTTCTTTCTATGGTTGCATTTTTTCAGGAAGAGAATCTAAGGTTGAAAAGGAGAGTTTCTATCAAGGCAGCCTGCCAAAGGCTGCTCTGTAAACCTGCAAACAGACAAGAAACTGATCCAGTTAAAGAGTTATGTTGATATGCCTTTTCCTTCATCTGTAGTGTGAAGTCTGAGAACTTCAGAAAATAAGAGCTTTTAAACACTTGAGTAATTGTTATTATAACACTTCTATGATACAGACTTTCAAAACAACAAGACAAGAAGAGCCCATCAGCGAGGTAAATACTGTTCCCACAGTATAAATAGGTACAACAGGTACAATAGGTATCTCTCTCTGCTCTCTGAATTGGAAAATTCTGTAAAATCAAGAATGCATTTACAGTGTGTAAAGTATGTACATAAGCACTTTCCTGAATTGAGGCTTACATTCTTTGTCCACAGTTTCTTTATAAATAAATATCAGAATGCACCTTTTGGCGCTTTAGCTTTATGACACGAGTTAGTGGGAAACACTATATGCAGTAGAACAGAGAATAAAACAACAAAACAGAGCAAACAGAAAACAGTCAGCAGGGCCATGGGGCAGAAAGCCTCCCCGAAATCCTAAATTCATATATGCCTTAAATCATGACTGAGATAAGGTGGTTGGTTTCATCTAATGGCTAACAGAAGCCAGAGAAGTGCACACAGCAGTGAGTGAAAGGAAGACTAAAGAGCTCACAATCTAACTTGGATGATGCTTCTGGCCTAAAGCACTATTAAATCCTTCACCACCTTTGTAATGCTGCACTTGCTATAATAGTTACATGGGGGAAAAAAAAGATTCTTTGCTGCAACTTCAGTGCAATTACAGGGGCAGCCTTTGTTGAATGTGGATTCAGTTGTCTGGCCTCAGGAGTGATGGATTAATTTGAGGTTGAATTATGTGTCTGGGAGTTGAATCTGCTTGGTCTCTAAGGGAGCCCTGCTGCTGCATCCTGGCTCTTCTGCATTTTGTTGACATAGTTGTGTTTCTATTTAGATTGGGTATTAGGAAAGATTTCTTTACTGAAAGAATTGTCAGCCATTAGAACAGGCTGTCCAGGGAAGTGGTGGAGTCACCATCAATGGAGGTGCTCCAAAAACATGCAGCCATGGCACTTCAGGACATGGTTTAGTTGACATGGTGGTGCTGACAGTTGGATCTGATGATCTTAGAGGTCTTTTCCAGCCTTAAGGATTCTGTGCTCTAGAAACAAGGCCTGGGCACCAATCCTGTGTCTACTCTAGGAGCAAGGTCAGGGTGCCAATTCTGCTTCCTGGGTAAAGCTGTTGTGAGGAAAGTTTTTATTCACACAGTGTGCTTCACACCATGGCCATAAAAATTTTTAGTGTTTTTTACCAGCTAAGGGACAGAAATGGTTAAAGACTTGCATTGCTTTCTGTGCACCTCCACTAGTGAAGCCACAAGTCTGCTACTAAGAACAAACCCAGACAGTCTGGGGAGTCTCCCAGGAAAGAGAAATGTCAGAACTGACACAATGTTTGCAGTAGTAAGCTATGTTGGCAAAATTCTTGTAGATGTCACCAAAATGTAAATTAATTCCACTGACTCAGGGAAGCAGTCTCCTGAAGAAAGAGACACAGAAGTTATTTGCATTTAGCAGGGGATTACAAATATGATGGCTCGCTCTCCTCCTCTCAGACTAAAACTGTTGGCTCAGTGTCAGCTGTGCAGAGCCATTAATACCAAAGGACTGAAGTGGGTATCCCTGTGTGCTTGGCAGCGAGCTTTTTTTTCACACAGACTTCGCTACAGAAATGCTGATTTCTCAATACTAGGAATACAGTGCAGCAGAAAAATGCAGAAGTATATAATAGGTACAGAAACAAAGAGGTCAATCAATGAAAATGCTGGATAGATTCATCACTTCAATAATATTCAGTGAGGTCAGTCCACAAGCTTTTGCTGGGCTCCGGGTGTTTTCTTGCCCTGAGTGCAAGAGCATGCGCTTTGCAAAGTTCTATACAAACCCTGTTCTGGAAATAGTCCATAGAATATGAGTTCACAAAAGGACAAAGTTTACCTGATAAAAATGTATGAACAAGACAGGTATAATGTAACATCTTAATTTTTGTTGCCTGGAGAAAGGAAGCATCATCAGGATAAAACAAAATCCATAAAGGTAGTACAGGAATGTTACATTTCCCATTTTTTAAGGAACATAAAGCAATATATGAAAAATATAACAGAGGTAAGTGCCATAATTTCCCCATAAAGAATAAATAGCACAGTAATCCCCACTGCAGAAGAGAGAGAAGTATCAACAGGAAATAAACCAGGTTTCCATAACAAATCTCTTTTTCTCTATTTTGTCTTCACATGACCAATGTACTATTCATTAGATGCAATTGCTCAGATCAAGCTGATTAATTGAGAGATGAGCAGATAACTGGCCAGTGCACAAGATAATTTGACTGGACACTATTGATTCCTTCTGTAATGAAAGATTCAGGAACTGGAAGTGATGAAAGTGATGAAAACTTGTTTGGATAGAGTAGTAGCAATTGTACACAGAAACTACCAGGTATCTGTGCTTCATCACTGATACCTACCCACACAGTCAGTAAGCCAGTGAAAAAAAGAAATCTAAATTAATCAGAGAAAATGGGTCACTACTTCTTACTATCAGTAAACATTTTGACACATACTGTAAATTAATGCTTTATACACTGTTCATAACTTTTTATCTCAGCCACAGTAATTGTCTAAGGTTGATACACATGTTTCTCTTTGCAGTCTTTCTGGCTAATCAAACACGGATAAAGAGCAACATGAAGAACGAACATATGCATTACTAGGCTCTCTGATCTTTCTTTAGAGACAGGATTTCTTTCCAAGTAACTCAGCAGATGAACAGGAGCAGTGACTTTCCTTTCAGAATCAAAAAGCTCTCTGAACAATCTTAGCACTTCTTGAATCAACAAGGTTGCTCACATCTTCACAAGCATTCAGTGCTTACAAGCTCAGGTGTAATGTGGCCAATGAGGCCATCAGTTTTATCATCAACCCTGTGTTCCTTGGCCCAGCTCTAAAATCTGGTATATTAGGAAACTGCAGCAGCTGCTAGTTAGAAAAATCTGTGATCTCATCCCTAGAGGGACTTCACAAGATGGTATTAACAAGTGACACATTAAGCACAAATACCTCAATTATTTTAATAATCCAAACTGCATGATATTTCTTGTATCATATGCTGCCAGCACAAGGGAGATCAGAGGATCTTAAATGAGAGTCCATGCACATGATATTCAGTACAGCCTTTAAAACAAATCCTAGTAGGACAGCTTGCACAGGTTCAACGTTATAAAGCTGTAGGTGTAGCTCCATAAAATGGTGGTTCTGCTTGTCAACGTTTAGGGCACATTTCTTCAATAAATACCAGTGCAGAAGCTATATAGAGAGCAGCAGGGCTTCAAAGAGGGTGGTGTTGAGACCTTCCTAGGTAAAGAATTGCAATCTATCCCTTTATCCTCAGTACTGCCTCAACAAAACCCACAAACCAAAACCTCAGAAGAACAATTGACACTATCAACCAAACCAAATTACTCACACCTAACTTCAAACCACATTCCTGACCACTGTATAATGGAAAGCAGGACCTCACCCTTCTCCAAGCCATAAACAACCTATCAGTGTAGTAGAGTTTCAAGACACCTTGACCACTCTTGCTTACGACTTCTCAAAAGATACCTTGTGAGACAAGAGACAAGAATGAGACAAGAATGAGGACTTGCTGTAGCCTATACTGATAAAAATTACAATGGAATCCAAACTATAGGGTTTGAATACTCCATGACATCATCACCATAATTCATATGCAAGTGTGTAACAACACTTGCAAACCCATTTTAATTCTTTTTAAAAGTTTGATTTATCTTGGAAGAAAGACCAAGATGTATCACATAAGATACCACCTCTTAAAGACAGATCTTTGGATTCCAGCATTTAACAGGTTTCTATCTTATCACCCAAAAGTAGTGACTGTCAGTCATTCCTCTACATATTATTTTTTTAGTAGGTTACTACTGTTGAAGACTAGAGATGAGAACAGGAAAAGAAATAGGATTATTTTGATCAGAAAAGTCCTAAATAAGAAGCAGCACATAGCCACAACACTAGAAGGAATGTTTGAGATATATGTAAGGTATTCCTGAACCTCCATTAATAGTTCAAATTCAGAATTTTGTTGCAGATACAAGTTTTTTAGCAGAGAGAATGGTGAGGTACAATATAGAATTATTTGCTGATAACAATTTTTTCAAAACTTTCCCTCTCAGAACAAAGTCATTATATTGGTACCTTTTTTTTTCAAATTCTGCATGAGAAGCTTGTGTTCCCAAAATACCAGAGTTTCCCACAACAAAAAATGTACTGCTTCGGCCCCAGTCAAGTCACTACCAACCTAGGGTGGATCTGAGCTTATGAAGGTAACTTTACTTTAATGTGTAAAACTGGATTCTCATCATAGTTATTTCCAAGCCCCAATACAGAGTTTCTGAGAAAAGTAATAGATTTGGGGCCTGATTATAAAATCTTATTAGTTCAAAGTTGTTTGTATATGAGAAAATAGGGGAAGAAATATATTGTCCATCACAAAGTGGGCTGTTATACTTACAGAGTGATTTGTTTCACTGCAGTGGTATTTATCATGTTGATAAAGTAGACCATGGATCTGAAAATTGGATGATTTTTCCTGTTAATTTGAAACAGCACCTATACATGCTGCTGTGACATCAACATAATACCCTAAAGCCACAGCATCTGAGAAGATTTATTTTCTAAGCCCTTATGCAGCCACATTCTCTTTGCTTCTGACATTCTCAATTTGCAGGCTGCTGGTGATCCAATCTTATTTATTCTGGCTCTATAATAAGGATGTCAATGCAAGAAGAGAAAAGTCATTATCTGATAGCCAGCAGACATGATAAAAAGGCAGAGTTAGGTATCTCAGAGGAAAGGCCACCCTTTCTGCTTTGGATGAGCTTCTCAAGGTCATGGGCAGCTTTTGTACATGTAAGTATGCTCCAAATTCACTTTAAGCTGAGTGCCTCACATAAAACTGACATCTCCCTACCACACAGTCTCATGTTCTGAATAAGGTTTGATTTTTTTTACTATTGATCAGTGAAAAGTTTTAATTATAATTAGAACATATATATGCAGTGAGAAAGATCAAACAAGCAATGTGAGCTGTAGAGACACTTACTCTAAATTTATGGGTCCTGTCTGGTTAAGTGCATTCATATGGGTTTGGACTATGCTGAAGTATCTCCCTCAGTAGCAATAATCAGGCAAGACTGGTTAACCACTTGTACAGAAAGATTTTAACCTCAAATTTAAAAAGAATAATGAATATAACCTTGTTTAGGGAACTGTTTAAATGTCACAGTTGTAGCAACTGACAGCAAAAATTTATTTATATGTCAGCTTTGCCAAATAACTGCTAAGTACCACTCCAGAAGATAAGCTACCATTAAGCACAAGTTAATGGGCACTCATAAGCAGAAAGTGGATGAAATAGTTTGATCTGCAATATACATGAGCTAAACTACACTAACCAACACTCAGTCTATGAATAGGTACACCATACTATGCCCTTCAGCAGCCACATTATGATAAAAATTTGAAGCAATCCCTATATAGATATTATTCGATATCAATTGTAGCTTAAGAAACAGTTTAGGTTTGTGTGTGCAAATCAGAACAGCAGGATATGACTGGCCCGTGGGCTGTGGGTAGTGGAGGCAAGCAGTGAGAAGTAAATACGTTCCTGAACTGAACATTCCTTTTCCCACACTATTTGTATGTTCTTGTAAAACTGATTTATAGAGAGGTTATTTCACATTTCCCACTTTGCTACAAGATAGTAAGATAGATGCAAAAGGACCAATAGCCTTGCCTGCTCTTAGTATCATCATAAGTTCCTTCTTAACAGTAAATATATGTATATATGTATACATATATATGTAACATAACTTTTTCTCTCTAGAATATAGGAACAATCTGATGTGCAATGTTCCCACAGCTAAATGAGTGTAACTGGTGAGCTGAGTGGGTTAGTCTTTTGGTGTTAAAAGCACAGAGGTTTAAGTTTGCATTGTAGCGTGACAGTTTGCACTACAGTAACTCTGTGTTAGAGGGCAAGAACCCAAATATTCAATGCATTCAAATGTTATGGTAGCAACACCTGATTTATTGCACTCGACACAAGCCATTGCTGTAGCCAGATCTACAAAGCCCTTTATATCTTCCATACTTTTAGTGATAGCTACAAAGTCCCTGTACTTAATTTTTCTAGTCCTTTTGGGTCCCTAGTTATTCCTGCCTTAATAAATTGCCATCACAGCTGCTGTGGATCTTACTCAACAACAGGTGTGCCAAGATTAATCTTTTTAGAAGACAAATGTATTGCCAGAAGCAATTTGAGGAGAACATACCTAGTTTTTTCCCTCTCCAGACTGGTCAGAATTTGTAAAAAGCATAGTTTTTTCCTCTTTTTTTATAATGGGCAGGGAGCCTTCAGTTTCAGTTCTGCCATGAAGTGGGACTCTTGATCCCGCAGTCAAAAGAAAGCATAGATCCATTACAAGTGTTCCGTGGAAAATGTGCTGATTTAAATATCCTGTCTGACAGGGCTGAGCTGTTCTTATAGCCTCAATATTACTTTTATGGAATTGCTGACTTTCTTTTTTTTTTTTTTTTTTTTTTTTTAATACTTTTACTATACCTGGGGATTGAAAAAATTTAAAAAAATAGAAAAAGTTTAAATTGCCATTTGAGTCAAAACACTTATTGTTTACACAACAATAAGTGTTGAACAAAGTATAAATGTAAATCAAATATACGCCAGAGTTCAATCTGAAGCCATACTGAAGTGTACTTGGGATAACCATGGGAGGTCCCATATGGTAGATAAATGTCAGGATGTCATTTGCATAAGTGGGAGGTTTCAACCTTCCTCTAGGATCCAGATGGAATAGCTTTGAATCCCGTAGAGACTTTTTAATTTCTTTTTACTTTTTTATTACTTTAAAGATTTAGCTCCAATGTGGCCTTTACATTCTAAGAATAAAATCCCTCTCTTTTGCTACAGTGATTTTCTGTACAAAGCCATTGCCTGTGATCTGAAACTTTTTTCGGCTTGTTTTTCTACTGATTTTGTGAACTACTGCATGGGAGCTAGAGAAATAAGCAATGTGACAGCAGCTGCAGCCAGAGGCTTATTTCACACTGTAGCAGGAAGTGCAGAATACAATTGGTCACTCTTGGCCAGACTAAATCATCTTTGAACAGGAACTTTTCGTAAAGGCAGAATCAACAAAATCTTCATCAGTTCCTCTAATTCAGCTTACCTTTGTGCCTTTCTGGGACATCTACACTCCTTGCCATCTGTAAGACTCCTCCTCTGGATAAAGAAACTGTACATTCCAACAGTGTCTCAACAGGAATTTTAAAAGTTAAAGATATCAGAAACATGCTTTGAATTGCTTCAGTGTTTGAGATGTTTGTTGGGATTATTTAAAAAACAAAACATACTATGCACTATCCTATACTGAGCTCCCTCACACTTGTTTCCAGTCCTGTACACTTTGTTAACAGAGGATATTTAAAGGTAACAGGAGGTGCTACCTCATCAACCCCAAGCAACTTGTACTAACCCAGGGCATACATGCAATACAGCATCGTTCTGTCAGTGTGCTGCAGCTATAGTTCAGCAAGTAATCATTAAAACCCAGTCTGTCCTCAGGCAAGGCTTAACTGAGGCTGGCAGAGATACAGGGGTGTATGATACTGCACACAAAATCCTTCCAGCACAACACATCAGCTTCTTCATGAGCTACTCATGCACACTGTACCCTGGGAAACAAAGCTGCATGTCTCATGCTCTCCACCAGTGATAACATCAATTACCATCTTCATGATGATTTTAAGCAAGGAGAAGATATTTGCTTATATTGGTAAGACCCAGCCTTAAAATCATCTCCAGTTTTTAAAGGGAATGAAGAAAACCCTATCAGTTACACCACTGTGCCTTCACTAAAGCTGATGTGCCTTCACGGTAAAGAAAAAAAAAAATAAACTTGACCCTACAAGTATTTCAGTATGGAGATAAGTGATTCTCATTATATATAGTGCTTCCCTTCTTTCTGACCTGGGATACAAGGAGGTAAAATCCAGTGAAGAAGAGAGAAGCCTCTCTTAATAAAGGGCTATATGGATAAACCAAGCTTCCATGACACATCTGCACACCAAGACATTTTAGTATGATGGTATCTGACCCAACTGAAACTTCTCATGCTTTTTCAACATGGCAGTAACGAATGCTGAAGTGTCTCTTCTAGAATAGGTTAATGAGAAGGAGAAATAAGTTGTACTTCACCTTCTTCAATAACTTTACAAGGTGGTCTGTTGAGATTCAGAAGCACCAGGCAAAATAATATGATCTGATATTTAAGGGATTTTGCAGGTGCATAATTTATTGTCTACCACCAAATGGTAGTGTAGGCAATTTTCCACTAGTACTCCCATTCTAAATTAAGTCTTTGCTCAGCCATATGTGCCTCTTGTATTGTAGTCACAGCTGCAACAGCCAGCATGTTCCATTTGTGCCATGTCTGCATAGTTACACACCTCCCATCACTGGATAAAAGCAATGATTTATGCATCCAATAGAATCCATATTTAGAGAACTGGATATAAAACATTCATATTTACGCATGTATTGTTTATGGTTTCAAAGAGAAAATACAACTTACCTCAAAAAAAAAAAAACCACAAACAAAAAAACCCCACAAACTTCTGCTATTGCTGTTATATTTATAGGCTTTACATAATGTAAATTACAGACACTTCTATTCTAAATGAAAAAACTAACATTTTTATTTACAGAAACATACAGTTTATCAAAAGAAGATGTATTTGGATGAGAAAAATCATAAAGCAATGAAAGCATCAAACCCAAAAATCACACCCAAAGAATGTTTATCAACATAGAGTCTCATTCTGTAGTTGTTAATCACTTGAGCAATTCCCATAGTAGTAAGTCAGTCTGTGAAGTCTGGAGGACTTGACTTACAGTATCAAACTGAAAACACCACCATAAGAGAAGTTTATCAACTGCACATTATTTTAGGAGCTAGGCTAAGGGGAGTTATTAATTCCTTCTGCAAGAGCAATATTGCAATATATCTTGTCTTTACAAGAGACGGGGTTCAATTAGACTAAGAGCATAAAAAAAAAAGAGAAACAAGAGATAAAATAGACAAGATTTGGAACAGCTAAGGAAGCCCGGGGAACATGCTAGATAAATGAACTGACTTGAAATAAAAAATAACACCTCAAGCACAAGTGGAGAGTATAAGAGAGAGTGCTTTCTATTTGAAGTCACTCCTAACCTGTTAAATACCTACAGAACAAAACAGGACCAACTATTAGTGCTCACACTGGGTGGCACCACAGGAATCTCCAAAATAGTCAATGTGTTAAGGTACCAGCTGGCTTTTGTAGCTAAATACACAACAACAAAGAAAAAAGTCTAGTCTATTCTTTTCCTTAGACAGTCCTTTCCTGATAAGTGGATCATTTAGAAGTTGTCCACATTTCAAAAGATGTGAAAGCACTCACCCTGGCCTCTTTTTTCCCACTGAACTGGACATGAAGTTTATTACTGACTCCAGTTTCAGTAATACTTGACAACAGTTTGCAGACCACAAGCCTGCACGGAGCAAACTCCCACGTTTTTATCATGAAGTCAGTAAAGCTGATTCTTCTTTTTTATCTTTGCAAGTTAGCCAAAACTACCAATAAATTAGTTGGCACTACTTTCAGTTCAGGTGTCAATTCCCTACAATTGTGTATTAAACTAACTGGCTCTGTTATGACACTTGCATCTTTCAAAGACAGAATGTGCAACAATTTATATAAACAAGGCCATGGAAAGCCAGAGGAAATATACACTTGTTGGACATGTTACTAACAGAGACTGTTTAAAAATAACTACAATAATGAGAAACAACATTAGGATTTTGTAAACTTAGAGGAAGTCTAGTTATATAGTGCCGTGCTCATAATATCAACAGAATCTACCCCTCAAAGATATATCCCATACCAAAACCATCTTTGTGCTGAGAGTATTAATTAGGGCAGTTTTCATACCCTTTAACACTACAGTCTAACATTCAGGAAATTCAGTTTTCTGTTATAGAATGCTTTGGGAAAGCTCAGCACATTTCTTGGCTGTCTATCTTAAATGCTTATAAAGATTCTCAGCCAACAGTCAAGTGTTGCTAAAAGAAAAAACCAACAAATATCAACAATAAAAAAAATCTGCTATATGCTAATTCCCCATCTTTAAAATATTTCTAGTCAGTTCTCTCAATGCCAAGTGTTAGCCAGTGACAATGTACACTAGCTTGAAACCATCATCTTAACATACTGTGACTGCAAGAGACTAAGTGGTACATCCCAAAGGAAGAGAGCAGTGAAAACGCTGATGAAAATTAATTGCTAACATCTATCCATGTAAAAAAGACTTGCACTTTCAAGAGCATATATTCACTTTACAGAACGTTCAAGAGAGCAAACTTTTTTAGCTTTAGTTTCTGTAAGAAACAAATTATTTATCTGCTCAGCCAGCATATAGCCAGATACAGAATAAATCCATGCCATATTTGAAAGCTAGTCTTGGTATTTATGTATCTCCAATAATTTCCTGCATAAAAAAAACTCCGATTTGTTTGGCATACGGTCTGATCCTGAGCAGCTGGTTAGAGATTTCTTTTTAGTTTGGGGAAGAGTGTTTGTTTGTCTTTTAATAAATTGTGAACTCACAATAGGAAAATGGGTGTTTATTGCAACTTGTTTTCAAGGCCAAGGCCCAAATTTAGTTAACTTTACTGCATACCCAAACTTTTGTCCACAAATAAACACATGGAACCTTTTACTTAAGGAGGGATTCTGTCTGCTTTCTTGAGATGCTGACTCATCCCACATCCTAGAGCACACCCTATGCTACAGAAAAGTAGCTGCTCTTGCTCAAATCTTTCTCTGCAAAATCTTGGAGTCTTTTCACACCTAGTAAACAAGACTGTTCTTCTGTTCTGCTCTGAGCCCAAATTTTTGAGTTTTTACAGTCCTCCTTGTGCACTGAAGTTCTTTAAGCATCAATCAATTAACAATACAAACTATCTTGCAAGGAATAAGCAATTGAAATTACCATTATGCACCATACATTGTTGACTCCAGCAGGATATTCCCCAATAAAAAAACTGCCAAGTGACCCCCCTCAGAGTCAGCCATAAACAGCTCCAGAAAGCAGTCTAATAAGTAGGTGATCCATAAGAGCATGGATTTGTACAATGGATGTCTCAGGCTGTCTGTTTGGGCTTTGAAAGCCCTGAGGTTTGGTGTCTGTAAAACCACACTTTGTATACCTCTCTTCACCAACTGACACATTCTTTCTGTCTCTGCTGCACAGAAGTTCACTTGAACCACAGCAGCCCAAGCAGTGAATTCCCCAGCTACAATGAAATTGGAACTGATACCAGTTTACTTGTTTCACCTCTTCTGGTGGCTGGAGTAGTTATTGGACTTGTGCTCTTCCTATCCTGTGTTACAATCATTGTTGGCAGTCTGCGAAAGGACGGACGGTTAAGACACCCACATCTGAGGAGAGATGCTGTTTATGGTAAGATAGCTACTTATGGCAAGATAATGCTTAACTTTATTAATATCTGGTGCTACAGGCAAAAAGCATCTGGCTGACGTATCAGGGCTAAAAAAATTAAGTAATTTAAAAGCAGTATGAGAAGGGTCACAGGCAGTTCAATAGCATCTTTGTGCTGGCACCACATTCACTTAACACACCCTCCATAGTTAATGGTTTACATAAACAAGGCCAGTGCTAACAACATTTCTTAAACAGTGTATTTTCCCTTGAAACAGTGTAAGATGCTTTCTCCGATGCTAGATTCACAATTGTTTATTTTTATATTGCATTATAGCATTGGTGTAGCATATAATGGAATTTCTATCTGTTGGAAAGCTTTTAACTTCTGCAGTGGGCACTGATCTACAACAATTACTGGGCAGATTTTTCTTTCCTGACCACACAAGTTAGTAACTCCATCTAAACAGAACAACAGAGCATCAAAATGTCATTACAGCTGTCATCACCATTAGAGAAGCTGGCTTGCTATCAAAAAAAGGCCTATTCCTATCCCACTTCCCCCAGTAAAAAATGTTTGGCCACCCAGAGCTACTAATAACTTTTTTTGGCTTTTCAAGAAATATTTATCCTGGTAAGCTTGTCTGTTCTTTTGGGAATAAATTTTAGACTCCAGAAGAAGTAAAACGTGAAGTCCCATGGTAAAGTACAGAGGCAAACAGAAAAAAGAAAAAAAACCCTAATTCTCACTGTTATTGTAACATCTATTTTTCCTACTTTTCAGCAGCTACATTTGGAATTAAATAGTTAAACCCAAATTGAAGTAACAGTTCTACCCATGAACAGCAACATTTTCACATGATGAAAAACTGACCATTAAGGTTTAATCCTACATTTAAATCTACTGCTACGTTAATTTCAGCTCTTTTAAGAACCCTGAATACAGGCAGAAACATAAAGGACAATTTTAAAATTGCTTGTTAGAAATAACAGTGCTGGAGAAATGGAAAAAGAAAATTGTGGTGACATTTTCAGAGAAATCCAAAACAATAATCTTAAGCTAAACTGTGCCAGTCTACCAAAGTGAAAATTTTACATTAGCACACATACCCTCCTTGTATCCCAGCATGATTTCACTGGCCAGCATGGGAGCAGCAGGACTCACAGTGAAATTGGCTTCCTTCACTTACCCACCAACTGGGAAGCACAGTGCATGGTAGACTGGGTTAGTCCTGGTAAATTCTTCAAGAATTGGCAGAGGTGAACATAGCCAGAAGATGAGCAAGCAGTTGGGAGTGAATCCTTTACCCTCTGTTGAAGGAGACTACTTTGATGTCACTTTAGAAGCTGGCTCTTCTCTCCTGGCACTACTTTAATGCATCTAGTGAAAAGGGGGGATTACTTCTAAGAAAATTGCAGCAGGGGGGAAAGGGGAGAGTGGAGATTGCTGAATTTCCATAGTTAGGGTCGTGCTTAGAGAAATTTACCCTGAGAGTGTTGGGCATTAACTAATTATCCTCAAAGACAGAAAATAGTGCAAACTTCTTGACAGTTCTGGAGATGTGAAGACCTCACATGAAAGCAGTAAGGAAGTCCTGTCTTCCAGTTCTTCCTTCTGTGAGGGGTTTTATTGAGAACAGCACTTTCTCAAAACACATGTATACAACCAAACACCTAAAGCTCCTTTCAAAAACCTTTGCAGAATTGGCAAGGTTTCAATGTCTGCAACTCCTGGGAACTTCAACAATCCTGCTAATGTTTGAAGCTGCATGCAACAGAACTGACGCTCCTTTTCAACCTCTGAGGCACAGGAGGAGCTGCAGCCACTTGCATCATATAGGGCAGCACTAAAAATACAGTCGTAGTGCCATATCCTGAAACAACATAATCTACAGATGATATTAACTTGGTCTTACAGGAACAGAAATGTGCTGTGAAACCTCATTGTTACAGGATGCCAGTAATTTCTCTGTTCCCAATAGGTTTTGTTTTCTGATTTATTGTAATATTATAATTTATAGAATTTATATAAAATTTAATATTATAATAATGTTACAATTAATAGTGGTATTGTCTCATATCATACACCAAGGAGAAAGAGAGCAGCAAGTATTAATTGCTTGTTTTCCAGCTCTAGATGGCTTCTCTTATGGTGGCTCTTTTGGAGAGCTGAGATCTACCTGCATGGAGGAGTTTCCCCCAGCTTTTGATTTTGGTTCCTATCTGGATACACTTTCTCAGGTCAATGTCATGTATCCTGATTCACCTCCCCGGTAAGTACTTTTCTAAGATTCTGAGTGTTAGTAGTCCTGTGCTCGTAAAACCTTTTAAAGAAGAAAATAAAATTGCAAGACCTATAGTGACTACACCCAAGCAACAACCTGAGTGGGCAGTTGGCCAAATTTCTGAGAACAAGCTGAGAGTCCTGATAACAAGCTCTGAGAACATATTTCTTTAGCAAACAGGTCTCCTAAGACTATACCAAAAGTTGCTTCCATCTCCAGTTTGAAATAGCTCAGGGAAGGATTTGACACCTCTATGTAGTTCTCTTTTTGGAAGGAGATAGATGAGTAGTACAGAATTGCACTGGATGGTCTGGGTTTCCCTGTAGATTCTCCATCTGCTTCTGTAATAAGCCTGGCACAAGTTAATATCTTGTGTCCTACCTGTTTCTAACAAATTATTCTGGGACATCAAATACGAGGATCAGAGAAACATAAAGGTGTCCAACCACTACCTCCTCAATGTTTCCTTCTGGTCTGAGTGGACTGCATACCTCAAGGCCCAATATCTGACTGCATACACAAGAAAAGGCTGCTCTCCCATTAATTGCAGCTCTCATCAAAGGTCAAAAATAAAGAGTATTGTTAATTGTTCTGCTGTTTTCTTGCTGCTACCATAATTAAATATTTTAGAAAAAACAGCTTTGGCAAATCATCAACATCTTATGTTTTAGAAACACAAGAGAAAACTTCAGGAAAAGTAGAGCTTATCAGATGGCTGAAAGCAAAGCTACATAGAGAGATGTTTAAGTTTACTATTAAAATGTTATGTGGTCCATTTTAACTTTCTGTTCAGAAAAGCATTGCCTGAGAAGCATCATATGAATACAATGCATTCTGTAAGAGCCTGAAAATTTTCTGTTCATTTACCTTTACACTCTCTTCCATGTCATAACACTAACAAGTATTATTTCTAATTAGTAGAGCATGGACATTATTTGGAACGATGGCTGCTAACAGCAGGAAAAGTCAGACATGAGCTTGAAGTGTAAACAAAACGTGCTTGCAGTATTTAAAATATTGACTCAGTGGAATCAATCTCGTTACATATGATAATGTTTTGAAAAGCAGGTTTACTGAACTGTAGCACTGGCCCCTAATTCATGCAGTGGAAGATGTAACTTAAAGCTGACCTAGCATGCCTAAAAGCCAATACACAACTGCAGCAGACGAACCTTTCTTGGGGCACAGCGCTTCGAAGTCAAACAGGTGCTCTTGCCAAGGTGCACAAACAGTGCTCCGATCTTGCTGCCTTTAGACTCAGCCGGCCTTGTTGCGTGCTTCTGCTCCAGACCCAGCTCACCTCCTCCTCTGGCTGCTCGAGAGTGAGCTGAGCATGCATTGGGAATCTCACCTTTTATTGGTCGCCCAATCCTGCTCATGCGCAGCTGGGGTCAGCCCTAATTGGGCACAGGTGGGCTTGACACAAGCTCACACCTCCCACCTCATAATTAGCAACACCTGATTGCCTCATTTCACTACACACAACTGCAGCATAAACAGAATAAAAATGAAGGAAAACAACTGCAATAGCAAATAACTCAACACATACTTGAAGTGAAAGAATTCAGTGAGTGTAACCTAGTGTCCTGTTGCCACAGGCAGGCACCAAGGCATTACCTGCATTTAACCACATTGTTCTCACACAGCTTACAAGAGCTGACATCATTACATTATTACATACTTGGTGCTGTGGATCTTCAACATGCTGGTTTTACTAAAACCATAATTTCTGAAATTATTTCAGCAGAAACCATAACACCTCCATGTGGCCAAGGGGGTAATTATAGTCAGTATGGAATGTTTTCATTAGGTTTTACAGTTGGGCTTTAAATCATAAAACTAATTTTAGGGGAAGGCTGATGAAATAAAAGAGTCAGAGTTAAGAGTTTCTATGGCTGAGGGAGAGCTAACTGTTCAGGACTGCTCAGTCTCAACTCTCAAGTTGAAAGTTCAATACAAAATATTATTTATGCAAAAAATAAATTCAGAAATTAATTTATGAAAAATGCCTTGGGATGTTAATAATTTAATTGCTTAGATATATCACAAATCTCATGTGAGGCTTAATTTGATTATCACCATAGACACTTCCACTAACCACTTCCTTACATTAGATTTTACATTAGATTCAGAGGAATACGATGTGATGACATTTGCCATTATCCTACCATAGTTGCAGGGTGGTTACAGACAAGTCAGGTGGTCAACAACCCAAAGCATAGTGCTCCTGTCCATAAACATCCCTTTAGGATAATTAATGGCTCTCATGAATTTCAGATCTGTGTTAGTATCTGTCAGATTGATTTTACATGAGGTGTAGAAGAAAAATACAAAAACAAAATACAGGAGATATGAACTAAGCAATTTCAAGATACTGGGGATCTGTCTTTTACAGGCTACTTCTAATGCAGAGGTTCTTGCAGCAGTGCTGAAAACTCGTTTCACAGTCTGTGTTGCCAGATAATACTCCTTTCCTAAATACTCCTTTCTAAGAAACCTCAGTTGTCTGAGAAAGGTGATCCAGGCTATCTAGCAACAATTCTAAACCACAGAATTCTTCTCCCCCAAATTAGGAAACTTCATGGATTTGCCAATTTGTTCAACATTCATTGTGATAATACGAGTAAAATCATCTCACTGAATTTTTAGTATCTTTAAACTTTTAAAATAAAAGGAAAACAAAAATCAAGAGTATTATTCGAAGTCTTCTGGAGCCTGATCAAGAAGGCTGTAATTGTTATTTTACATATCCCAAACACATGCTGTTGATACTGTTTAGATAATACCATTATAGACAGAAATCACAAGCTCTTGCTCATGTTCCCTATGCCCAGAGTTGATTGTGACTCATGATTGTGGCACAAGCTGCTTGAAAATAGTTTGAGCTTACATGTTCTAAATGACTCACCAAGTAAATTAGAAACAATTGTAGTTTCTTGATGAGAGTTTCTAAAATCCTAACAATGACAGTATTTGAGATTCCCTGTCTGAAAAGAATTTTATCAACTTTTCATCCTTTGGCCAGAGGAAATGCATTTCACCTTCTCTGCTAAGTACTTTTTCATTCCTTAGTGACTGGATGTTAATGGTATGTACACAGCTTCAGGCAACCAAGGCTATTGCCTTTTTCATCTGTGAATCCTGACTGTCTAATACAGAACATCACTGAGGGATGACTCTTGAACGAGGTGGGGGGATTTAGCTTCAGGAACAGTTTTAATGGAAGCCACAGAAGTCCTCTCTCTATATTTCACACTGAAATCTGTCCTGCAGGGTGCACCAAGATAAAAACCTTTTAGTCACTCATTATCCTAGTATTCATATCAGAACACACTGGGTTAGTTGGCTGGTTGGTTTGTCTAAAGTATGCTCACTCTACCTCTTCTGTTCACTTTGCCTAATTTATACAGAATCAATTCTAGGGAAAACTGTCTTGTATAGGTTTGATAAATTACAGTTCTAATACCCATGTTCAGTCTGTATTTTTAAAACACATCAATCCACTTTAAATTACTTTAATGAAAGGAACTGCTTATGTCTTAGAGACATACCATAATTTCCTTTTAAATATGAAAACAAAACCCCAAACTACTAAACTGTCATGATTTGTAACTTAACTGTACTCTGTCAAAAATATCTGTTAAGACACTATCATCTGACCAGCCGTCCTCTATACCTGTCCCAGTTTCAACCTAGAAGTGCAAACTATTGCTGTGTGTAAGAAAAACCCAACAAACCACCCTGCAGCAATGAAAGCAGAAAAACCTGATGGAAGAGAGGCAGCAAGCATTTCAAACCCAAAATGTATTGTGCTATGCAGAACAATCATATCTTAAAGCTGTTAAGCCATTGATAACAGTACTGGGAAAAAAGTAGTATTTTTATTCTGGCTTCCTGGTAGTTGGACTTTTTGCTGCATCGTGCAACTGGTATTTTCTTCACCTGCTCAGAACTCATTCCTGGAATGACAAAGAGCCCTTTCTAGAAATACAATCCTAAAACATGTCACAGAGCAAGCCTCCTCTAATATTAGGAAATCCTAGGCACTCCTACTGATATGCAAAAATTGGTATTGTTGTTTGTAGATTAATTCCACAGCTTGGGAATCTACAAGGAATTACTCTGAAATAAAATTAACAGATGATTATTATTATTATTACTATTATTGTTGTTGTTTTTATTAGTAAACTAGTGGCCATAGCTGTTATTTTCTCTGTAATGGTTACATAAATCCAGAGACTAAGCACTGCTTATGACCAAGTCCTTCTTATATATTAAATACATTTTAGCCGGGCATTCATCACATCAAAACCTTCGTCAGAAAATGACTTTTTATTCAAAACATTTATTTTAGTCATTTAAAGCCACATAATTACATTCAAACTGTATCATAACAGTTTCAGATGCTATCTGGTATACGTTCTTATGAAAAACTGTTTACATTTTATTTCATTTTTCTATTCATCAGAAAGTCAAAACTTCCTCAAGGTTATCTTGACACATAATGCAGGATAAAGATCCAGACTTTTAGTGCTTATTAACACAAATAGTTTTATTACAGTTGCGAGAAACTGGAAATTCCAGAAATAACCATGAACAGAAAAAAGGCAGAAAAAATTAATTCCAGGTTTCCTGTTTTTTCATGGGCTAAGGTACTTAAGCCCTAGATGTTTCCTTGAACAATGCCTTGGGTTACTTGTGCATGGCTGCCTACTCCAAGATCATGCAGGCACCTTAGAGGTAAAAGCTCCTCTGGGAGCTTAAAAGTCAGTTAAGGTAGGAGATCAGCATCACTCTCCTGCTAATAAAAAGAGAGGTTCCTCCAGAGAACCCTAAGAGGAGTCTTCCCCTTGTTTAAATAGCCACATTTCAAACATATGTGACAAAACATTCCCAGAAAATACTTGAGTGATTTTTTTTTATCATTCCTTCAGGGCCTGGCTTTGCTAACACTTCAGGCTGTTATTTCTGGGTGTTACATTTTTGTTGCTTACACCCTCACCCACTCTAATCTGGGATCAGTTGTAGTGACAGATTCTCATGTAATACTACCCAGGCCCAGAGACAGAAGGATTTTTCATACACACACAACAACCAAAGAATTGAAATGCCATAGGAGGAGGTGGCACATTTGCTTATTTTTGCACTAAGTTCTCCTAATTCCTAGACCCTAACTATTCAGCGTTTCTTTTTTAATAACTATCTTTGGGCTCTTCATTCTAAGTCACTGTTCAGGAATTAAACTAAGTGAATGACTAAGACAATCAGTTATAAGGAATAGAAAGCTATTATATAAAAATATTTAACTAATGCCTAATGCAAAAGAAAAGTCAAAATATAGCTAGTAAATGCACCTGGTATTTCAAATGGAAACTGTCAGTATCAAATATAAACCTAGAAAAATATGCTGTCTCATTACCTATGTCACTAAAAGAGTGGTCCTGTCAAAAATGATACATTTCTTCATGGTAGCTACAGATCACCAAAGAACACCTGTACTCTAAGAAGAAATGCCTCAAGGGAAACACTGACAAATTTCCAAGCTGCTGTTGTACAAACTCAGAGATGCCATCATCAGCTGAATTGGTCAAACACATTTTTTCTTTGATCCTCCTTTTAGAGAGTTACAATTTATTTATTTTATTATCAACTTTTCTTTACTAAGTAACAACCTCCTTTGTGTTGTTTTCATCATACCTTTAACCCATCAACACATTTATTTTTCAAATTCAGTAATTCTGTTTACCATTATTAAAAGAAGACAGTAGGTCATCAGCAAAGCAGAAACAATGCAAAAGAAGCAATTTCATTAAAGAATGAACTAAACAAAAAGACTTCTCTTTCACAAAGAATTCGTTCCCTAGGTTTGCCTTTTTTTCTCTAGCTATTGTTTGCATCTTAAATAATTCTGTAAGTAGAACCTTCTTTTTTACCCAGACAGTAGGTCATAATTTATGAATGTCAGCTACTTAAATAAGCTCTCCAGGGTTTCCTTAGCAACACACCTGTCCTGATACTTACTGCCATGAGACCTGATGAATTCATCAAGTTATTCCCCCCAGCAACATTCTGGGTCAACAAGGGCAGCTTGAAGAGTTGCTGTATATTTTTAAGCAACATTATTCTCTTTGCAGATCACATTTATATACAGTAAGATCATGTTAACAGACATCAGCCCTCCTTACCATTCCTTAGTATAATTATCCCTTAAAAACTCAACAGTGTAGTCTCCAATGACAGTGAAGTCACTCTGACAAGAAACAAGGCCAAAAAAGTCAACAACAGCACATTTCATGGTCAGTAACCCCTTCTGTCTCATGATTGCCTTTAAGATACACTGAACCTTAAGATAACGAATTTTTTCAAAAAGAATGTATTAAAATGAATTCACTCTCAAGGATTTTTTTTCCAAGACTGATGAAGAGATGTGATACTCATGAGATGCAGTGTAATGAGTTCCTGTGGCCCTTCATTAAATTATTGTAAAGTAACATTTTCCAAAAGCATTTGCTTTCCTGTCTAAAAGGATTTTCCTGTGACTGTTGTACTGAACTTGAATAAATAGGTAATTTTTACACACTCTAACTTCACACAACTAAATCTCTTGGATAAAACATAACTATCATTGCTTTTTTTTTCAGAAGACTAGCAAGTACTTTTGTTTCTCCATTTATGTCATGCAAGCTCCATGCTCCTGCATCTCCAGTTAAAAAACATATATATCTATACATACATATATATGTAGATGTCCATTCCACAGCAGTTATTGAGACTCCACTTTCATGATACGGCTGAGAAGTTCTGTTTGTGATCTGTGGTCTAAGACCTACCCTACTTCCTTTATCTCCTATACTTCTACTTCCTTGTATTGCATTGATGGCCATCTTACTACACTGTAGGATTCCAACTTGGGTGGCTAAATCAGTAGAAATCCAGCCCAGAGAAAACATACATACATACACACCAAAAAACCAAAACTGAAATAAACAAAAAAAACCCCAAAACAAACCAACAAAAACCTAAAGCCACACACACACAGAACAAAACAAAACAAAAAACAACCCAAAAATGCACACAAACTTTTTGCCTATTTAGCCACAGATTGAGGGACTGTGGTTTAGAGGAAGTGATGAAACAGGACAGGAGACATTTCCTTTCAGTGGCATGGACATTGGTTTATGTTCAAATCACAGCTCTACGGCTGCCGCTTTCTCAGATCACATTAACAGCATTAATTACCATACTTAAGTGACCTGCATGTAACAGTACAATTTTCATAAGAGGAATCATCACAAGTGATATGTACAAATGCACTCATTTTTAGTGGTAACTCTTACATAGTACCTCTTGGTCTGTCTGGTAACAAGATCTCCATACTAGATAATGAGAAAAAAGCTCCTTCATTCTATGCTAGTTTGTTCTGTTTGCATGGAAAAAGAAACATAAAAGCTAAGTCAAAGGCACAGACCTCACACTGCAGGACACTGCAGTAGAATGCAGGAGTCCATTTGTCTCTTCTCAGAGGTGAAGGTTTTATTTTAAGACAACAGTAAGGATTTTGTCCTGTATCACTCATATGAATACACAGCCGTCAACTGCAATAAATTATGGCTATTACAAGTTTTATAAGTCATCCTTTAAATATACATGGATAGTGGATTCCTGTCAAACTGTGCATTCCTTCTTATAGTAGTTGCTTAGAATTCTCTCATAAAAATAAGATCTGGTGAATACTAGAGGCATAAGTTTTATGGTCGCTTTGAAGGAGAGCCTGTGCTTTTCTATCTGCAAAATAAAATTCATGCTTGTAGTGTTGATAATTCATTATTTATACTTCAGGAGTGCCTCTATAACAGCACTCAGAAAACACAACAAAGTTACTTACTGAGGCTGTAAAACAAAGGGGGGAAAAATAAACAAAAAACTCCAATCACAAAACACTCAGAAGCTAGGGAAACAAAACACAAAAGCTAAAGTTGCTTGTATGGCTGTAATTCATCTCCTTTCTATCTGCAACAGAAAATCCTAGGAACCTACTGTGCAGCCTCCACTACCAGTATCATAGCAATAGCTATTTGCAGTGTCAGCATTACAAGCAAAGATACCATGCTCAGAACAGAATAAGGGAAATTGAGTATGAAGGTCAAAAATTTATAATGAATAAAAAGAAGCTATTTAAAAAAAAAAAAAATATATATATATATATATATATATATATTTGAATGACTTGTAGTTGCCTGCTTGGTGAGCATGATCTGTAGGTACACTTGTGAATGTGCCAAAAAGTTATTTAATTGAAAAATTGGCATGTATTCATGGACATCAGGTTCTCAGTCTCTGAGGTATACGATCTCTTAAAAGACTATCAGGTATGCTTGAAAGCTTCATTGGGCTTAGTAGAGTCTGGACTGCAATCTTTTTCACATGCTATACAAAAACAAGTCAACCTCCCACATGCTGGGACTTGTTTCTGAAGTATCTAGGAGCCCTATTCAGGATCTTCAGAGCAGTATTATGGTTTTAAATAGTATTCTTTCTGGAGAAAATAAAAAATATTCTAGTCTAAATTTAAAATCATTATGTGAAAAGTACATGAATGTGAAAAGAAGATAAAAGAGAGGTAAAAATAAAAACATCCTTGGATATTTGAGTTGCTTAGCAACCTAGTACTTGGATTTCATTTTCTTACTTTTCCTTTCCCCAAACTGCTTCCATCTCCCAGATTCAGACAATACCACCAAAATCAACAGGATCACTCCAAGGTATTAATGAGTGCAGCAGAACCAAGTATTTTTCTAAGGCAGTGGCTGCAAGCCACTTAAGTCTAACAAGTAGGGTTTATTAGCTTGGGTTCAGCCTGGCAGTAATGCAGTTACAGGGAGCAGAATGATTGCCTGTGGTCTATTGAGAAGACATATGCTAAGTATCCTAGGTTTTAGGAAATATCCTACATCTTAATAGCTCTGCAGTTAGTATGGCTGAGGGCTCCTAATTTGTCTGGCTCCAGCAGAATTGTTTTTCAGGTTAACTGATAAGTCAAAGGGGATTTTTTTTTTTTTTTCACAGGAAACATTTCCTCTTCAGAATTGGATTTAAAATGATTCTGAAATAGTTAAACAAGGCAGACACAAACAAAGCGGGTCCAACATTTACAATCATGATATTATGACTATTCCTCACTTTTGTCTGTAGCTAGCAAGCTAGAAAAACAGGACATTCTTTCAGCCAGCCCACTAGGCCTCGGCTGGTTTGATAGCAAAAGTGAAGTCAGCTTTAGTTTGCCAACAAAGAGGTGATACTAGGGTAGGCAGACTGCAGGCCACATAGATAACAGATCAAATTCTGCAGACCTGGTTCTGCCCTCCTTGAGGCCACAGTGCAATCTCCACAAAGCCCTCAGGCTCAGAGGACTGGGTAGTGCCAGCATGGTACCCATGCATGGAGCTTGTTCATGTCCACACTGTTCCCATCTCCTTCCTGCAATACAGAACACAGGAACACACAAGCACAGACACACTGGTCTATCCAGGGTCATGATTTACCCCTCAGGTCAGGGACCTCCAGAGGCTGCACACTCAAGCTCCAATCTGAGGTGCCTGTCTGCATTCACACAAGGGCAGCAAGCACCGAGCATGGTAAAGGAACAAGGAGCTAAATGGTTTCCTTTGGCTCTGATTTGGTGGTACAGACAGAAGCCTGGATAGACCTGAGATGGCTCTTCTCAGAAATCCCACAAATTGGCCTGTCTTGTATTCCTCCTTTTTGGGAGGAACATGATGGGGAGTCTGCCCAGTCTCCAAATGACCAGCATGAGTCTGTCAAGATTATTCATCGAGGCTCTGCACCTCAGCAAGAAATCCTGCTGCCTCTGCCAACACAGATCTGCAGCCCAGACAAACCACAGCATGTAACTGCTGGCTGAGCACCAGAGACCTGTGAGTCAGGAGGACAGCACTTGATGTGATACTCCACTTTAGATTCCATTTCAAGCTCCCTGTACCTTGTTTTGTAACTAAAACACCACTGGCAACACCACTTCTTTTTTCCTCAGCCATATTCCAACTTAGCTACTTAACATGCAGTTGAGAGCAGGAATGAACCCCCAGCCGTGTTGCAGCTGTGGTGAGTGGTGCAGCATGCACAGCTTTGTGTAATCCAGCAGCCTCATTCCTCCTGCATAACCAGCTGCAAGGAGCTGGGCTTATCCCCAGGAACCTCAGCTGAACAGTGCTGCCACTGATGTCACTTTCATGCAAGAAGATGGGGTCTGAACTTTCACTGATACCTCTGGGATTATCTTTAGGGATTTAGAGATGTGCTTTTAAATATTCTGCTTCTGAGTGGCTCACACAGGAGGGTAAGCAAGGATGTGAGCTGAGGAACAGAACACCAGATAATCCTTTTCTTCTCACTGCATCTGCACACGTTATGCTGGAAACATGGCATTTTTCAAAGGTATCTATTGAATTTTTTTGTTTTTCTTCTTTCAGCTACGATGAATGTGTGGGGCCAGGAGCAACACAAATATATATTCCCACAGATGACCCCCCTCCATATTCTCTTACGGACCCTTGTCAAAGAAATGAAGTATCCATGAACATTAGCTTGGAAGAGGAAGCAGCATCTGGGACTACAGGACAGGCTGCAAATTATGCAGTCAGGCTGCAGGACTTGCAGCCCATTTCATCCATCTCTTTGTCATCTCTCACTCTGGAGGCAGCTCCCCTGTATGAGACAGTGGTGTGTGAACAGAATATGCCTATCCCACTTGGACCAATGGAAGTACTGAAAAATTCATCCACTATGAGACTCTACTGAATCAAATTGTGTGAATAAAAGTGGCTCTTTCCTTCAATTCTCCTGAAGAACTCAGATATAGAAACATATTTCAGTGGAAGAATAAAACCTATTTTATATCTATAAACAGGGATGCAATAGGATTTTTTTTACAGTGAATTTTGAAAGTTTACTTAAGCTTCCCTCTTTCAGCTTCAAAGTGTTCCATGATATCACACAGCATAAAAGAGCAGCAGTGACAAGCAGTGCATCTGACCTTTTTGAAGCATTTCAAAACACATTGAAATCAGACACTCCTAATGTAGATACACATTACCCAGTCAAACCTACTTGTTGATTTTATACCTTGCATGTTTTAAAGAAGGAAAAAGAGCATTTTGTTGTCTTTGTAGGTGTCAATAGTACATTTCATTCAGTGTCTTGGCAACAAAGCATTTTTAAATAATTCTTTGTCTAAATATCTTTTTCAGTAGACAGAGACAGAACACTGCCTGCAAAACAACTATCAGTACCATAAAGAAGCAAAAGAAAAAGGACAATAATATTCTTATAGTCACATTTTTCCTTTGGAGACCCTGGTACTGGCCAGGCTTTCCAGACCATTCCAAAACCTACTGTAAGTCTTCCTCAAAAGTAACAAGTGGGAAGTGATGGAGAGGTGTCTATAGATGCCCAAAGACCAATTGGCTTTATGTAGGGATGCTGTACTACAGCTGTGTGCAGGCCTGTGAGCTGCATGCCCTTCACAGAGACCTGCCATAGCCAAGGAAAGGGCAGCGTCTGCAGTCCCAGAAGATGCTTCCTGCCATTTCCCGTGCATGATTGCATTTTCAGGCACTAACTGATCTCTTTCATGCCTGTAGCATTACAAAGGACCTTGGCCTCTGGTAATTGCATTAGTGTGATGTAAACAAGAGATGCAGGACTTGGCATGCACAGTAATAGAGAACCCCACTTTGTGCTGAAACCTCTTGTAATAGGCGTGATCCTTTTAACTGAAACCCACAAATCTAGTCTGTACAGGGTCCTCAACCTAAACTTCCCCCGCATTCATATGATAAATGCATAAAACTTGGAGGTACACACTGGCAGGAACAGCAGAGGTAAACTGCAGGTGGGAGAATTTAATCTTTGCATGGCACAGAAGCACCCTATCACCACAAAAGGACTAAGCTGTATCTTCAACCAGTACTAGAACTGGCAAAGTTACCAGAGCCTTATCTCCACGAACTCTCTTAGAGGTATTTTCACTGGGAAAAAAAAAAAAAAAAAAAATTACACTGTTAAAATGGGCTTGAGTCCCCCACTGACAGATATGTAAAAATGATTATAGTAAATATATAACCATGTTTAAAAGGAAGCATCATCCAAATTATTAAAATTGCACTTAAGATTTTCTGTAAATAATAATAATTTTCAACTGTAATCATCATTCAACACTCCAAAGATTGGCACAATTATAATTAATACTTAGATGGGAAGTAATTATACGGTTCTTACTGCTTTATAAATTATACCATTACTGAGTCATATGCACATGATGAGATAAGGTAAGTATGCAGTTTTTACTGAGTAGTTGAGAGTAAACATACACTTTGCTAAAATAACAATCCTTTTGCTGTTCAGCAAGACTTTCAATATTCTCAGTATACTATGCCCAAAATAACAAAAAAAAAATCACAATTTTGCATTGCAGAACTGCTGGCAGGCATTGCCAGAATGTAGGCTGTATTTCACATTTTTATTTTTAACAGGCAGAGAGGAATATTCCTCTGTATAAAGTACTAGTGTAAACAGTTTTGTGATACACAGAGTATCCTTCAATAAAAGACAAAACTGTACACCATCTATTAGGGGCTATAAATGAAAACTCACATAGAAACGTGCCAGTCAGTTTTATTGGCAGGAAAATAAAATGTGAAGGAAAGCACAGAGGTTTATTTATGCAGATCAGGACACTCTCTCATGGCTGTGTCTTCCTACAGCTCTTGGAGACCTGCCTAGAACAGAGTAAGGCACTAGGTCCAGACCCTGCTTACTTCAAGCTGTTACTGGGGAGATGGAAGGTGAAATCTAATAAATCTTAGAGGGCAAATTTTTTTTTTTTTTTTTTTTTTTTTTTTTCTGAAAGTGAGTCTTACTTTTACTATAAGATCGCAAACCTGAATTTTCTTCCTAAGACAAGCACAGAAGGCTCTTCATATCTGGCAGTCAAGCCTTTACTTTGTTACAGATCTTGACAGAGTCTGCATTTTGGGATTTCACAGCCTTCCACTAACTTTCTATTTGTGGTTTAAAATATAAACTATTTTAAGTAGGCCTCTAATGTTAATGGGAGATTTGTATTTCACCTCATGATAGGATAACAGAAAACTAATCAAAGTCTGTCTTCATGTTAATCATCCTTAGCACTGTGATCTGGATTGTGTGTAGCACCACTACTTACAAATAGCTGCCTACTCCCTCTTGTGGCAATACTGCTTTACAAAGTCAAGTCAAGTTGGCACAATACACAATGAGGAACTTGTCCAGCATAATAATCCTAGGTTTTTTTGTCACACAGATATGGAAGCAAACCAAAACATACACTCTCATAGTGTAGCATTTTTCTAAGTTATCACTAAATGCATG
Organism: Heliangelus exortis; assembly: GCF_036169615.1. NCBI lineage: Eukaryota > Metazoa > Chordata > Aves > Apodiformes > Trochilidae > Heliangelus > Heliangelus exortis. The sequence continues at coordinate 7,576,749 of NC_092434.1, forward strand.
GCTTATGTCATTCGTTATTAACAAACCTTAAAAAAACAAACTGTAAATTAGAAGTAGTGTTTGCTGCCTTCAGTGATACATGACCACAGTCAATTGCAAGAGTGGCTTAGAATTTTCTGCTCTTGTTAATGTTTTTAGCTAAGTGATATCCACTGAAGTTGTGGGGAAAAAGCTTACAAATCCAACCCATATACCTCTGCAAACAGACAGTACTAGAAAGAGACATCTGTAGCTCTAAAGCTGCTCTAACAGGTTCTGCTGCTACTACTGGAACTGTGTTGACATCTCGGGTCATGATGCAATAAGAACAGATTTTAATTTATTGGAGAATATTTAAGATCTCAGATAAATCTCAGCAAAATAGTCTGGGAATCTCTCTGTGCTTAAGGAATTTGTACCCTCCTATCAGATTTTACCCTAAGCTTTCACATAATTTTGATGCCAGTCCTAAAACACACATAACACAGGCCTCACGCATATTAAATTGTCAATATCAGAAAGAAAATTGTTTGAACATGCTATAACAGTACTGTATTTCTTCAGTCATCTTTTTTTGCTTTAATTTTTAGTATACTGATCTTTACACAAAACTTTTAATAAAGAATATACATGTATTCAATACATCTTCTGTGCTTTTTATTGCATCAGTATCACTTTGGGACTACCCACAGCCTTTAGCCTCCTGTTAATGAGGCAACTAAGCAACTGTTGACTAAGCAACATCACGCTTTCAACCACTTACATATGGATTTTCCACCTGTCAGAGGTCACAGAAATAAGCAGCCATTGGGTCTGGTCCGGTCCAGTCCAGTCTCTTGTGCTCAGAGGAATGAGTCAGTGTGTGCCCTGCCTGGTTCAGCCCAGGTCAGCCAGAGCAGGAAGGCAGGAGTCTGCAATAATGCTGCAGTGAATACTGCTACCCTTGAAGTACTTTCAGGCACCTATGGAAGCATCAGAAACTCTTGCAAACATGCTCACAGGTACCTCTGAAAATTACTGAGGTCAGGAAAATGGCAACATACCACCAAGGAAAAAAATTTTTACTTTTGTCAATATCGGCAGTTCTCCAAACCCTAAATGTTCCCCCAATACCCTCTGGGAAAAAGAGGATTCTCTTAGCCAGGTCCACATTAGTGACCCACCAGGAACTACATGATTTTTAACACCATAGTGTTGTCACAGCAGAAAGCTTTCAGTGAAAATACTCACCACTACAGTTACATCCAAAAACCTCCAGGCCTATCTCCAGTGAAATTATGTGCTACACGTGAAGTGGGAATTGTAGATAGATCAGAAGCTAAATCCATGTTTTCTGAATCCCCCCACAGCATCTCATGCATTAAATCTTTCAGCTAGCCAAGTTCATATTCATTCCCTCTTCCTCAGCTCTCAGTAATGTATGCTTGAACACTGGCTACTGAACTTGTAAGCATATAATAAATTCGCAGCTCAGATTTCAGACAGGTCCATGTGCATACATATTCTCACTTCCATTAAATCAAGAAAAATAAAAAGAAAAATAGCTTCTATCTCCAGCAAAAATACAAAGTAAGCAAGAGCTTTAAGGAACCTAGAAGCATTCATGATGGTCCACTCATGTTTTGGATCCAATGCCTTGATTCTCTTATTTTTTCTCCTACATCTCCTATAAATATTGTTTCAATTACCCTCCTCTGTCTTAATCAGCCCAAATGCAATCAAAGACAGAGGGGTATACAGCCTGATGCAATTCACCAGGTTTTGGCATTGCATCTTTTGAAGCCTAGGGAAACAACAACAGTTTGCATGCTCAGCTGAAAGCAACCATTGCTTTCTACTGGATTCCTCTTCTCTCCTGTTACTAATGACCAGGCTTTTACCTTGCTGTAGTCTTTAAAACAACTTTCTGATAGAGTCTGCCTTCTGTTACACTTCAAATGAACCCAATACATTCATAATGAAACTACCTTTTCTAAATTTAATGAAGAAATTAAAGAACTCTGTAAAAAATTATTATTTTGTCACAGCTTTGATCCTAGCAGGATTTTATATTACGGCAATAAACAAAATTAACACACCCAGAAAATAGCAAAACTTCTTTGCGAAACATTTCAAAATCTCATTGTTGAAGGAGAAGCAAGATGGAGACCTCACAATGCAAGGAACTGTAATAGGTCTTTCAAGCACCTGTGTCATGTACTCTGCTCATGAGTCATGTACTCATGTACTCTCTGTTACCACACACACCAGAGAAGTGATTAAGCTTCCCTTTGAAACAACAGGTTTTTACATATCCAGACCTTCAAAACAGAAATAAATCCTCGGAGGCTGAAACTAATTCAGACAATAATAATTCGGCTAGATAGATAAGACAACTCAGTATTTCCTGTGTTATGGAAACAATGATTTACTGAAAAGTAAAACACTCAAAAGTAGCAACAAAGCAAGACCGCCCATATCATTCTACCAAAACACAGCTATTCAATACAGAAATGAGAATGAAGTCTCCATATAAAAGAACCCATTCCTGCCCCCTGGGAGTGGGTGTGCAGAAACATGAAATCCAACCCTCTCATTTGGGTCAATAAAGTTTTCCACATGGTGATAAGAGACCTGAGCCTGCAGGCACCCTACTAAGAGAACAGCCAAGCTTGTCTGTGTGTGCACGCACATATGGTGGAGGAAACTCAGACGTTGCAGCAGATGGCCAGATGGCCTCATTTTAACATGTGGTGGCAGTACAGGGATTTGCTCCGTCTTGGCTAGATCAGCAATTTTTATATAGAAATTATCCCTACACCAATTCTACAAAAGTATTTCCTAATGACATTTCACTTGGAATGACGATCAAAAGCATATGGTTTTGGAAAGCTCTCTTGCCTGGAAAGTCGGAGAGAAAACCAGTTTGTTTGCAACACCACGCAGCCACTTTGCACAAGAAAGAAACAGGACAATGGTCAAGTAAGCCTGAGATTTCCCTTAGCCAGGAGAAGCCATACCTTCCCAGTGGCTTACAGGGAGACAAATATTAATTTAAAAATCCATCATGTAATGAAAGGAAACTATAATAAGATGAGCCATTAAAAAAACATCACTAGCAGCAAGTCAAGTCAATGGAGACACCCCTGAAGACACCAGCCCAGCTGGTCTGCAACAAAATTTAAGGTCATGGGAGGCTGCTTCCAGACCTAATTTATGAAACCACAGAAACACATCACATCATAGCAGCCACAAGAAGAGAGTCTAAAATTCAGATCATAAAAATTACTCATTGGGATGAAAGTCAGCTTTCTTTTCCAACTGCTGGACCCAGACCTCCATTTCAAGCTCGTTCCAGGAAACCTTGCAGCCATTTGAGTAGAAAACTTTCAGCTGCTCCTAACCCAAAGCTGGCCCAGGAGCTCAGAGGCAACGTCAGATAAAAAGAATAACAAAACAGGCACACGGAACAAGCTATGTCCCGAGTATCCTCGTTTCACCCCAGAGCACCATGAGGGCAGCTGCCACCCTCAGACCATGAGCCTCACCTTCCCACGTCCGTACCGACGGTGGACGCCTTCCTCCGGATGCCGGTGGCCGAAAGGGGCAGGAGGGTGCCGGGGGGAGACAGGAGGGTGCCGGGGGGAGACAGGAGGGTGCCGGCGGGAGGCAGGAGGGTGCCGGCGGGAGGCAGGAGGGTGCCGGCGGGAGGCAGGAGGGTGCCGGGGGGAGGCAGGAGGGTGCCGGGGGGTGGCGGTCCTGGCACTCCCGGTGTGGCGGAGCGGGGAGCGCGGGCTTTACCTCAGCGGGGCGAACGCCCTCACGCGAGGCTCCACGCGCAGCACCCGCCCTCGCGACACAGCGCCACGCGCCCGGGCTGGAGACGACGACGCCCGGCGCACGCGCCCCGCCCGGCTCCGCTCCCGCCTTTCGCTTTCGGTTTCTCCGTAGCGCCCGCCCCTCCCGCCCTGACTGACAGCCCCGGGCACCACTGACCGCCTGGCCCCACGGCGGAGCCACCAATGGCCGGAACAGTATCCCGGCAGCCGGTCTGGCGCCGCCATGGAGGAACCGGAGGCGGTGGCCGAGGAGAAGGAGGTGTTGCGGGACTACCTGGGGTACTACGCGGGCCGAGGGGCGGAGGGGGAGCTGGCGGTGTGCGAGGAGGCGGCCCTGAAGAAGAGGGCGCGACGGCTGCTGGGCCCGCGGCGGGACGGAGCCCTGGACGTGCGCAGCGTGGCGGAGCGGTGCCGGAGGGCCCGGGGGGAGCGGGGCGGCAGCAGCAGCAGCGTCCTCCGTGACCTGGTGAAGGCGCTGGAAGTGCTGGAGCTGCTCTGCGTTAACCTGCTCCTCTCCCCCTGGAGGAAGGAGATCAGGTCCCTGAAGGTAGGGAAGCGCCGAGGGGCAGGGGCCCAGGCAGTCCCGGGAAAGGCTTCTCCGGCCGCGGGGCTGCGAGGCTTCAGCCCCCGGGCTGCGGCGCTCCGGGGAGAAGAGATCGGGGTTTTGGAGCCGCTTTTGAAGAGGTTTGGGGTGCCCTGCGGTTTGGGGTGTTCGTGGCCTTTGCAGGCCTGGTCCTCGCCGAGGCCAGGCCTCTGGGACTTCCCAGGGGTGCTGAGTGGTGCAGGGATCTGGGAACCGAGACCTTGAGTTATTGAGAGACGGCAGAGGAGTAAAGAGGTGCAATGAAAGGCTCAGCATTCATCTGAGTTTTAACCTTAATTTGCTTCTAGGGAGGGGATGCTTTTTAGCACAAGTTACCAGTTTTACTAAGTTTGATGCCAAAGGCCAGGTGGGACAGTGTTTTTCTGGTCCGGTGATTTTACCACCTGTTCTAGCTCTGGTGCTTGCAGCTGGTGAAGTGGGTAAAAAAAAAACCCTTCGGATAAAAGGAAATTATGCTGCTTTCTGTAGCAGGGTGGTCAAGGTTTCCTCTTCCCTAGCACTGTGAATGTATCTCATTGCCCACAAGAGACAGCAGTATTCAACACATGTATAATCTATTTGCATTTAAACAAAATTTCCAAACACCCCAGATGCAACCTGACATCCCTTCCTGCAGCAAGAGGTGCTGGTGAGGAAAAGCCATTACTTGCCTTATTTCTTCCCATCTGTGGATTCTCAAAACAGCTGGAGATTACAGTTATTTTCATTCATCTCCCTAAAACAGGGCAAAGCACAAGAACCCCAGGCTTCATTAAAATCCAGTTTTGAAGATCACCCCAGGCAATCCTAAATGCAAGACATGCCTTGCAGTTTTCAGGCCTGCTAACAGGCTAAATTAGGCAACAGTCAGTACCTTGTGTACACGCAGATTGATAAGAAGTTACTAGTTGTATGCAAAATACTTCTATATATATATATTTCCTGTCTCATCTGCACTGGTATCAACCCACACACAATCCCTGCTCCTCACATCCCCTCTAGAAGGAACAGGAGCTGGGGAGTGGAAGTTAGCATTGAAAGCTTTATCTGAGAAACAACTGAGGCCCAGTCCTGTGGCCTTTTGGGGGGTCAGTTTTGTTCTCGCCCTCAGCTTGTGCTGCTGAGACCAATGCTGAGGTCTCATCCTCACGAAGTATGTAAGTCAGTCTCAAGCTGGGCAGCCTGAAAAAAAGATATATGGTGCATCATGTCTGTTTCTTAAGAAAAAGATTAGATGTCAGTGATTTGCTCTAAGAGTCTTTGTTTAAAATCTTTGGTTTCATTGGAGTACATAAGACTTATTTCCGAGTTTCTCTAGTTTGACTAAAACTATTTTCTTACTCTTTTCCTTTTTGAAAATCGATGTCCTTAGCTAGTGTCTCAGCACAGTTAAACTGACATGATGTCACTGAAATTAATGTGCTATAGTAAAGCTATAAAGCTGGTGAGGCTGACCAAATAATGCTAGTTTTTAAGTACTTTTTATTTGTAGGGAAGTCTGTTATGGTTCCTCCACCCCCCCAGATGTTCATGTGTTTTTCAATGTTGCATTCTGTTTCAGACATTCACTGGTAATTTTGTCTACTATATTCAGTCTGTGCTCCCAGATGACACTGTAAAAGCAGTACTGGAGAAAATCGGTTACATTGAAACAACAGCAACAGAGTTTTCACTTGTCAAAGAGAGAAACAATGAAGAAACAAAGCAGACTGCATTTGAAATATTCCTGGCGAGAATTGAGTGTGAAACCATCCTTGAAATGACAAATGAAGAAAAACATGGCAATTTGGAGAAAACCCTACAGAAGAGAACACAAATGCACTGGCAGCATGGAGATAAGGACAAAGAGGACCAGACACCCCAGAGAGAAGATGCTGAAAATCTAGAAAAGAAAGAAAACAGTGAGACATCTCTGTGCCTTGCTACTCAACAGAAGTCTTCAACTAACAGCGATACAGCCTTTGAAGCTGCTGGGAACCAGAAGATCAAAGATGATGTGCCTCAGTCAGCAGTTACTCAGTCCACTAACAGGCTTCAGGAACACCAAAGGCAAGTCATTAACACAGTACACTTCCCGGGCAAATGCTCAGACAGTGAGGACTTCTTAATCAAATATAGTGACATTGTCATAGGACAAACGCCTATTTTCAGCGAGAATCTTTCTCCAAAAGCTTTTGAAACAAAGCCAGGAACCAGTCTAAGTGAAGAATGTGTTTTGGCAGTCTCTGCAGAGTCAACTGCAAATGAGATCAGGCCTGTGCCACTCTCACCAGGAGCGAGCGGTCCGCCAGCCTTTGCAATATTTGCTGACGGCTCTTGTGACAGGTCTTGTGAGTATAAAGTTCAGGAAGTCCCCAAAGAATCAATTGAAGCAGAAATTAACGATGCCATAAACTGCGTAGACCTGGACCCTGCAGATGAACCTAATGAGCTAAAGTCTATGCCTTACAAGGATATTGTGTCTGTCCAAACCCACAGTGTCCCTAGGGAAGAGGAACTTTGTGAGCTGTCTTTAACCTTTACAAAACTACAAATCAAGGACACTCAGGAAGACCTTACCTATCCAGTAGAGGAAACTGGCCAACCTGAGTCTGTATCATATGCAAGTACAAATGACAGGCACGAAAGAGAATTTTATCATTCCAAAATAAACCACATATATCTGAGTAATGCTCAGGTGCAGAACAGAGCAGCTGCATGTCCTGAGCCATCTTCAGACCTACGCTGTACTACCAGGAATGTGGAGGATCCCACTGCTGGTTCTGAGAGCAAGAGACTAATGCTGGATACCCCTAATGCACATGCAGCTTCTGAGTGCTTCAAACACATTAGAGAGCCACCTAACCTTACCTACATTCCACCACAAAGTATTGATGTTCGGTCTTCATGCCTAAGAAGGACCACTGCACAAGGCAGAAGAAACCTCTTGCAGCCTGAATGTGACTCTCCCAAATCCAGTGAGGTAAAGCTGGAGGACTGTAATTCAAAAGTAAATGAAATCCAAGAGCCTTATGTCATTATTGACAAAACTGACCAAGGAATGTTATATCATCACACTTGATTCTATCAGTGCTTTATCTATAATCTGCCTGGGTTTTTCCTCTCACTTGTGGCCTTGATCAGCTTTGCAGAGATGATTAGCCTTGTCAAAACAGTTAAAAAAAACAGCAAACAAACAAAAAACACCACCACAGCTTTTGTACAGTAAAATAGGGAAGTTGAGCAAATTTTTAATGGCCCCTTCTCATCTGGAATCTTTAGCACTGAAACCCAAATGGTCACTTTTCTGAAGTGCAGGCAATTTACATAAATTTAAATCAATGTAATTTGATTCCATTTGGCACTCCTTCATGCCAGACAGGTTTCTTCAGTTAAGCACACCTCTGCTGCTTCTTCCTGTCTGCTTTTTTTTTTTTTTTCTCTTTACAGACATTTCTGGAATAATCCTTATTCTTCCAAGTATAGCATGCTGGAAAACGATAGAAACAACAGATGAATGTTTCAAAATGGGATGACCCAACTTTACAGCTTTACAAATGCAATAGTTGGGTGTATGTCTGTAATTCCTGTGAAGCTGTGCTCTGAGCTAATCTTGCTCCTTTTTTTCAGATGAGAGTTTAGAAAGTTTTATAACATTCCATTAGGTTTAAAGAAGGAAATGTCCTTCTGAAACACTTTTTATTTTTATTTTTGCATTAGGAAGAACACTTTAGATCTTGGAGAGCCAATAACCTGTACTACAGGTTTTATACCTGTCTCCACTTGCTACCACAAAGAATTTTGGTAACCACCACAAATTTTCAGAGGAGTACTGAGCATTCAGATTGTTCACTGATTCCAAAGAGGGAGATCCAGCTATTGCTGCCATTTCTCTTGCCCTGTTTCTGCCACTTTAGCTCTCCATGAGCTCTGGAGTTCACTGCACTTTCTGTAAGCTCATCTCACTAAAATGAAAGGGAAGAACTGCCATCTTCTGCTATTTTAGTGGCAGGAAAAAATAGATCAGAGAAGGATTCCTGTGTGCAATAAAGCCAGGATAAGGGATACCCTGTTGGCAGGAGTGCTGTGTGAAAAGCACTGTGCTGAGAAGGCAAGGGAGCAGCATTGTTAGACCAGATCACCTGGAATCAGGAGTCCCAGTACTGAGAACATCTGCCTACACAACACTTGATTTAGAAAAGCACAGTCACTGGTGCTGTATTTCAGCACAATTTCCAGTGCTTCTTTATACTCGTTACCTTGAAAGACTTCAGAACTGCTTCAACTAACTTCAAGGTGCCTAGCTGCTAGCTGGGTCAGCCCACCACAACCTCCTTTTTCTTCTTTCCAGTGCCTCTGTGTTCTTCCCAAGCATTTTGATTTTTATAAGCTATATTTCCCCCTGTGGGGGTTATTAAAATAATATATATTTAATCTCAAATTGTGTCAATTTTTCAGGAACTCTTAATTCAAAACTGCAAAAAGTCCTTATAAGGAAAGTATCTCCTGAGTATTTAGATGACCACCAGTACTACAGGATTCCAGTACCTAACCTCCCAATTTTACTGTTAATGTAGCCACATGAGAAAAAAGGATTTAACAGCAACTTACTCATGAAAAAAAAAAGAAAAGGAGACTGAAGACTACTGCTTGAAAAGCCACCATCTTAGGCATCTCATGCCATTAATGCTATACTGATGGCCTTTATTAAACTTGTTAACATCTACTGTTAGAAACTTAAGTCTTCAATAAATTTCCCTAATGCACCTGAGCACAATTGCTTCTGTCTAACAGAATCAGAATCATTTAGGCTGGAGAAGACCCTTAAGATCATTGAGTCCAACCATCTTCAGGATACCTGGCATAAAAGGGACACAGATCTTCACTTTGCCCCCTTGTGAGTAGTTTTGGAGCAGCATCTTCCATGTCCTGGAGCTTATGAACCACCTTGATGGGGAAAACAAAATACAGAGGGTCTTACAGAGAGAGGAAGCGTAGCCCTAACCTGCAAACAGTGCACTGCTCCACAGAGTCACAGGAACACTGCTGGAGCTAATGTTGATATTATGATTAGTATTTTTTTAGTTTCTGAACAATGCCCACCAAACAAACTGCATACAATTTTCTACATATAAAATGGCCACATTTGGAGAATCTACTTTTTGTTAATATTTTAAAACCTGGATTGAGGAAGAATCTCCTCTTCATGGCAGGCTTGTCAGGACTAGTTAAGTGTTCTCTCTGCCTTTGATGGGAGAGCTGTTATGCACTTACAAGTCTTCTGGGTGTTTTCAATCTAAATTTCTTCCCGTTGCAAGAACACCCTCAACTTCCCTTCCTGCATAAACAGTAGGGTTTTGAAGTCTCATACTATAAATTACTTCCACATTTTCAAATTTTTAAAGTCTTAAGAGACAAATGTTTTAAAGATGCTTGTGCAAATAGAGGATTTGGAAACCAGCTGAAATAAAAGATGTCATACATGACAGGCCCCAAGCAGATCCCATGTGGATCTGCTTCCATGAGTAAGGTACAACTGGGTTAAAAATCCTTGTTGTAAATACAGACCTAGGGAGAGAGATAGACAAAAAGGACTGAAAGATTTCAGCCCCCATCTGCCAGTGCCTTCCTCTCAGTGTTTCTAGTGACTACTGCACCTCTCCTTGGCTAATGAACTTTAAGAGCAGCCACTCAAGCTGCCTGGACCCCTTTCTAGCAAAAGGCAATTTTGTTTGGAAAATGTGTGCCTGTCTTCTGGTGAGCTGTCAACTTTTAATTGTGCTACAGCTGGTCCTGATTGTCTATGAATTGAATGGGGATTTACTGGCTGATTGGAAATCTTTCCATCATAGAGACACAGGGCCAATTCTCTTTCCAAATTTATATGCCCTGCACAAGCATTTTGAATGGCTTCGCTCTTCCAAGCCTTGGATTGGACAAAGTCTCTTTTGATCAGTGCAGACACAGAGCTCAGGCAGCAGACCTGGTAGCTGGCTGATACTCACACCACCTCTCCCTACTGGGTCTCTCATTGTAGGAATGTTAAGGGGGAAAATGACTGTCACACATACACCCTTGCCCTGTCTGCAGGTGCTCAAGGAGCACAGCTTGGTTTTAGAACAAACTGTTGATTTTAAAGTCAACAATGAAAATGAAATTTCACTGTTTAAAAACCAAAACAAAACTAACCACAGAACAACCTCAGAACATCACAGGTGGAAAGCATGCAGGCAATAAAGAAAACAATACTACAACTTGACTCAGATTCATAAATGACAATCTTAAAAAATAACTATTCCCTGAGACAAAGCATACCTGAGAGGGACTAGTAAGGACTTAGAGAGAACCATAGAAAGCACTGAGGAAGATAGACATCTTTACTGTTCAGAGCCATCTCATCACAAAAAAACAATTTCTGAGACACTCCTTTATCAGTTTTTACATGTACCTAAACAGTGGAAGAAAAACAGCCCAGTAACCTTCTACCCCAGGTGAAGGTCTCACCTATGGGAAATTACCTGGCACAGCTCTCTGAAGGAGACAGCCTGTTCCACAAGGCTCCTTTTCACAGCACTGAAAAGTAAAAAACAAACTAGGATTGGGATGGAATATAGTGACATCTGCATAGCAGCATACTCAGACGAGGAGTCCTGACAGCTCAACACACTTCCTGGGGGATACAAAGGAGGAATGTATCACTATTACCTGGCAGAAGGCTCTAGGATGGAGAAGAGGGTTCAAATCCTTCTGGCATAAAAATAAGTAAAGTCATATGTATGCAGGTAACAGAGCTTCTCTATTCTGTCACTCTCCTCATTGAGCCTCTGTATGTGTTCAGCAGAGTTCATTCTGGAAGGTGGATGTTTACACAACACTAAACAAAATGGTGCCCTGATCCTAATACAGCATAAATAATTATCACGTGCCAGCCTCTTAAAAAGCCTCTTCCTAGACCAGCCATTAGTAAGGAGAGGGACAGAGACCTTCAGGTCTGAATTTTAAGAGCAACTAATGATTGAATACCCAGCACTTAAAAGTCTCTGCAGGAGGAAGTGCACTGAAGATAGATGCTGGTTTATTTCCTGGTGTAGGCAGTCATTTTGTTTGCTGAATGCAGTGAAAACAAATCTCAAGTTTGTCCAACTGTCCAACAGTTTTGGACAGTCACCTCTGAAATGTTTAATCAAACAATGAAGATCTCCTAACCATGCTTGTCGTGCTAAAATAAATACACAAAAGGCCAGGCTAAGAATACAACTGTTAAATTTGTTATTTTTGCCTGTTTCTCCAACTTACTCCACATCAATTTATATGCTGCTCCCAGATATTACTGATTTCCTAAGACACCCTGACCAGAACAAAGTAAATACTAAAGATAAGACACCCTTCTATCAACACCAGTATGTAATAAAAAAAGGCAATAGAGGAGATAAATCACATTCCACACATTGCAGTTTAGAGGGTGCCAAGGCACTGGCACAGGCTGCAACCCCAGGGAGGTTGTGGAGTCCCCTTCTCTGGAGATGTTCAAAACCTGCCTGGATGCAGCCCTGTGTAATGTGCTCTGGGTTATCCTGCTTCAGTGAGAGAGTTGGACTGGGTGATCTCTGGAGGTCCCTTCCAAATCTGATAATTCTGTGATTCTGTGAAAACTAATTAATCCAGAATAGCCAAAATGCATATAAGAACAGTTACCTATGGTTCAGTCTACAAGTACAGGCTACATCCAACACAGGGACCAAAGTTTACCTGGCCCACTCCACTGCTACTGAATTGCAATTTGCCTACAGAAACAGAGCAGTTATCAGAAAACAAAAGTCTTCATGAAACAAAAGCAAATACATCCCAGGCTTAAAACGAGCTATTTTTAATTACACAATATTTTTATCTACATACCTACAGCAGACTGCAAACATTTTAACATACAGGACACATAAAAAGCATCTGTTTGATTTTATTCCCAGTTTTCCTTTAATACCCCAACCTTCATGTACATGTAAACCTATACATGAAAAGTAATAAATACCAGAATATAAAATAAACTTGTTCACTGTAGCCATTGCATCTGTAATTTTTAATAAATTAAGTTATAGAAAAGACTTTAATATTCTGTTATAATTACTAATATCCATAACAGCCATCTAAATTACTGTTTTCATATAATGAAATGGAATATAAAGGATTCTGATAAAATATAATGGAATCTGATAAAAAAGCCTAAATTGCATTCAAAAGCTGTAGGATTCTTGGTGCTCCAAGATTCTCTGAACAAAACAATGAAGTCCTATTTTCTGGAATATGTGCAACATATACATCCTTGGCTTCTACAACTGAAGATGACCAAACTTCAAGTTTATAGAACTATTTTGAAAGAAATAGTTCTTTTTATCTGTTACAGATAAAAGAAAAAAAAAAAATTAACAGAAAGTTTAAAGAATAACTATGACCTTCAAAGAAGCTTCAATAAGTTAGATGGCTACTTAGCACATATTTTTAAGAATGCTAAAGCTTTACAACAGAACAGGATGGGAGTACTGACTTCACAAGCTGTAGTATACTAATACAGTACCTCACTAGGAAATGCTCTCTCAGTGCACTGATAATTATTAAGTTCTACTGATTTGGAAAAAAAAAGTATCCCACCAGATGGAAATAACAAGAAATGAACTGCATTTCCTGCCTTGGAAAATGGTGCAGTCATTTGAACAACAATGGATTTTAGGCACACCACAAAACCAGTCCACCAAAAAGCTACAGAATAAAAGCAGTGAACTCCAAAAGTAGCAGTGGATAGGGTTCAAAATCAGGTGGAACACACAAAAGCCAAGTAACTGAAAATTTGTATCCTCCAACAAGTTACAGTCAAATGTCTTTAATCATCTATCAAAGTACTAACTGAAGTCTTAGATATTAACCACTTTTAGGAGCATTCACTACAAAGCTCTGACAGATGGTCAACTACATTAAATTAAATGTGTTTTAAAGCATTGTTAACCCTGCTTGCTCCAATTAAACCAACCAAAATTATTACAGAAAAAAATGTATATTCTGTACTTCAGAAATCATTCCCCTCAAACCGAAAAAGTAATGTGAAAACAGAAGTGCTGCATTAGAAGGATTATCTTAAAGACCACACACAGGGTGAAGCAGAAATTAAGAGCAACTCAACACTTCAGCTAAAGAGAATGAAACCTCCACTATGTTTCTCTATTCCCAAATTACTGTCAGTGTAAACTGATCAAGAGATAAACCCAAGTAACCACCTGTATTTGCCTTTCTAAAACAAAGTACAAAGAATCCAAAATATTCAAGCACTTTTTTATAAGCATTTGAAAGAAACAAATACAGTTCTGCACACCCTCTATTTTCACTACTTCTAGCTTGGCCATCAAAGGGCCAGTGATTTCATGAACACTGCAGAGAAATAAGCCCTTATAAAAACCTATCTTGGAAAGAAAAAAAAAGCCTAAAATCCATTCTACAGCCACTTATGAAAAATGGGGTTTTTGCCACTGAATTCAGTGGGTTTATACTTGTGCATAGTTCTTTAGAACTACAGCTATATTGTGAGTTTAAACATAAGAAACTGAATTCAATGAAATTGCATTAGTCTAAGTAGGATTTAAGTCCTCCTGTTTTGACCTCTTGATCTGTTTAACAAAGCTACTTTAACTCAATGCACTTCATTTGCTTCCTCTAATAATAATTTAAAAAAAGACATCCTCGCTTCTTGTATGGAACTATTTCTTTCAAATTACAAAAATAGGGCCGTCTTTGGAAAAAAAAAACACCTTAGGTTACTTACAGGAAGCAGCAGAAAAGTGGGAAATGGGAAAAATAGTCATACTTTAGCTGAACACAATTGACATAGTAATGCTGAAGGAGAAACTAAAAACATGAAAGAGATTTGGCTTATATTCTGTTTAAGACTTGTATCTGAATGTTTCATAGAAGTTTACAACATTCTACAGACGGTAATTCAGAAGCAAAAACATTACATTTAGAAATACTAAAATACTCAAAATTGCCCCTAAACCAGACTTTATAGACAAGGTTTTAAAAATACAACTGAAGAGTTCTATAAATGGTGTTGCATATTATATGGGTTTAGTATTTGGTCCCGGTTTTCTTCATACTTTTCTATCATTTTCTGCATGTCATGGTCAGCTCCAATAACCTTGAAAAGAAGAACACAAGCATTAGAAATTATTGACACAATAAAAGGTTTGCTTTTAAGCAAAACAGAACTACAACTGAAACCAAACTGATACAATCCTAGAGATCTGTACAATTAGCTTTGTGTCCTAAACTTGACATACACTGAAGAGCTGTGTCTGATCCTGCAGAGAACCACAGTGAACAAGAACTTCAAATTCCAAAGAGATGGAAGACAAGGTCTATGCTCTACATTATTGACAGGGGTTTCCCTTCTCCAAAGGGTATTAGAAAAGCAGATTATTTGCTTTTATCACTAAATACCACTCATAATATTAGAAATGTAAATCCTCCATATGCTTAATTGGTTCTAACTAAAATACTCACAAGCACTGGGCAGGGAACTTTAAACAGTGTATGTTTAATGAGCCAGTCTTCATAAAGTTGATGAATAGCTTCTAAGTATTCCTAGAAAAGAGGCATTCAAGTATCACATATGACTTGGGATGAAACATAGATTTCAGGTTTTATATACTTGATAAGTAGTTAGGAACTCCATATAAAAGCCAGCATTAGGTACTTCCACTAAAAAAAATAAAAAGCATCAGACATTTCTTGAGAAAAATTAATTCCCAGAATAAAATTTTACTCCATGAAGAACCTCAAAGACACAGAGTTTACAGGAGCACAGGGCTCTCAGGTCCTTTTAAGATGAAGAACCATGTTTTTCTCCCATAGGTATAATCTGGCTCAAGATTTTACAGAGAAAAACACAACAAAGAGAAGCAAGGACAAAAAGGGTAAGACTACAAACAACATGTATTGAAGGCACCTTCTGTGTCATTACAATTTGCCTAAAATTTGCCCAGTTTACTTTGTACTAACTGACTCGGTTTCCTCTAAAAGCATTTCTGCCTGTCATTAACTATATTAGGGTTTTTCACAATGACCACCTGACATTTTTCACTTATAACTGCTTGCCCCTACCCCTCAGTAGAGCTGCAAAGCAACAAAATGTCTCTTCAGATCTATTATAGTGAAGATTCTTTTCTCCAAGGCTAAATTTCAGATGGCCCAAAATTTATCTGTTTGCATGTATCTTCAACTGACCACTGCTTCTACTAATTTTATCCAACACTAAAAATACCTTTGTAGTACACACCGTACTTCTTGTTATTACATTTATTTCTGGTTAGGTTTTAGGAGAAATCTTATTTATAGGTAAGGCCCATTCTGTAAGCTGTGACACAGAAAGTGATCATTCAATTACTACAATTTATTTTTAAGTAGATTCCCAGGCTAACAATTTTCAAAAAGTTGCTTGTTTTCAGGCACAAGCAGAGACGTTTTTAATGCATAAACATCCTGGTAATAGCAGACAACCAAAAAGTGCCCACGTAAATCTGCAGCACCTGCATGTATGGATATGTCTACTGGAACAGGGTGCTTTAATGACATTTAATGATATAAAAACAACTGTCTTTTTATGTCTCAGAGAAGATTAACACTCGATTAATACTGCACCTAAGCAGACAGCTATTGTACACTGATTACTAAAACATAACACTTGGGAAAGTCAGTGTGCAACATAGATCATTTCTACAAAATAAAACAAAATTAAATACTGAAGTTCTAGTTTGCAACGGAAACAGCTGCACCACATTTTGTCAACACACTTGTGATATGATTTTAGTATATAAATTGGAATCATTATGTTTTTGAAGCTCATTGTAACCACATATATTGAAACAACTCCTTACCAGAGGAATGATCTTTTCCTCTTCCCTGCATCTTCTCTTTAACCTCTCGTAACAAACCTCAGGAGAAGTCTGCAGATAAACTGCCATAACAACAATTATAATAGTTATGTTCAAAGATCAGCTTTAAAAGCAAAGAAGAAACTTATTTCACAAACTGTAGAAGGGAAGAATCCTGACTTGGGTATCACCACCGAACCTCCCCACTTTGGCAATACTGGTAATCAATCCATGAACCATCCTATAATTTATGCTGTGAAATGCTACACATTGCAACCACTGTTATGTATTGAATAGTGTGATTATTTATGACCCAAAAAACCAAGAATTAATTTTTTTCCCCAGTAAGGAAAACCACCCACAAACATGCCCCTCCACATTTACCTATCAAGTCAACCGAAACATCAGTGTTGTTCTGGATCCAGTCAAACCACTCAGTTAGGACAACATAATCCACCTCTGGCATTTTTCCACTGAATAAACATAGAAGTTATCACTCACAGACCAATTCTAAAATTTTTTTTTTTTTCACCCAACTAGAACTACACCAAATTTACTCCAAATTCAAAACTTCATAAAATGTTGTTTGTACAATAGAAAAAACAAATCTTTTTAAGAATATGCATTAAACCAAAGTTTGTATTATTAACAGTTACAAACATCATTTATCTTTCCTATTACAGTTAAGAAATAATTACTTGGTGAATAAAAAGAAAAACAGTATCATGTTGGCATTTATACAATAACAACAAATTAGTGTCAATGCTATTTATTGCTCAAGATTTTTATTTCAGGATAATTTCAAATATACCTGAACTACTGCAGTGCATGTCACCAGAAAGGTTTGATTTACTAATCAAAACTGTCAATTCATTATTGAGACCCTAATAAAGAGCAATGAAGAAATAATGACACCATATGAATAAAATTTACTCCTACTGTAAGAAATATTTGTGGAAAGAATACTGAAATAATCACACACCTAATTAGAACTCTGCATTCAGAGAGCAGAGAATCTTGAAGACAACTGTCAGAAAGTTATCTTAGGAAGAATAATAAAATATGAAAGAACTCCTGTAAAAGGGAGTCTACAGATGACACACTGAGAAACACGTATTGTTTTTATCAGTATCAGAATTTTCAATTACAATTATATTCCTAAACAGTCAAATACTACAGTTTTATATTATCCTGTCTTCAAAACTGGTGATAGTAACACATACTCCACACTCTTTCCTAAACGCTTCTACAACAGAAATATAATGAAGAAATAGGATTGAGAGGCTCCTGTCCTCTCCAGCTGAATAAGACCTGTTGGAACATTTTCAGTACTACTGAAGGAAAAGACTCAACAGATTTCTCAACCATTCTTCTGACATGATTTGATCACTGGCAAAACTGAAGATAACCCAGAAAGATCTTTCCATTTAAGTATGCAAGAAAGCAAAACCAGCATTTGAACCACCTCCCTTCTTTATCTGCCATTCAGCTGAGCATCTTGCCTCACAAAGCACTTAAGAAATGGAATAACAATTCACAGCTATTCTTCTAATGTATCAATCAGTGTATGTGCCATAAAAGGCACTGAAGCATGTTTCATCTCAGAACTTTGCTGACATTTGACCCCTGAAACACAGAAGTAATAAGCTTTATATCACAAATAACTTACGAATTCAAAAGGGAATTGCTAGTGCTTATCCTGGAACATATTATGCATATTCATGTGTACACATTTACAACTCTTCTAGTTCTACACCTAACGTGAGCAAACCTTTCAGAGCTCAACTCAGATGTGCAATCAGAGTAAGGACTTGGACACTCCTGCACATCTGTGCATGCTGGTGAAGCTGACAGCAATTGCTCACAATTTTAAACCTTCCATCATTGTCATAAACCTTACTCTCTCTCTGTCTCTCTGGAAATAAAACCTGCAAAGCCAACACACAAATGCTGAGTGACACTGGATCAAAGACGAGCTGGTACTCCTGATATTCCCCCAGCTCTTCATCCCTTGCTTAAACTAATCATTCTCCTAAAGGAGAAGAGCTTGTGTAGACTAGAGATAACAAGGGATTCTTCTCCATCTTTAAGACTGGGGCCCTAAGCAATAATATACTCTTGACAGAAAAGAAAGGAAATAACCTCGGCTCTTTGGAGCATGCTTAGGCCATTCAGTTTGAGTCTTGTTAAAAGCCTGAACAAACAAAAAAGTTCCCTTCTTATTATTATTTTTTTATTTTTAATAGGAAAATTCTTTCCATGCAGCTATTTAATAATCCTTTGCAGAAGATCCCCATTCAATAGCTTGAGCCTGAGGGGGGTTTTGATAACATTTCCAGCAAAATTTAAAGACACATCAGGTCGGTTTTGTTTTCCAGACCTTCTTTCAGACAGGTATAATTCAGTTTCTACAACAAGCAACCTTTCTTGTTTTCACTGCATGATTTTTTCATGTTGACTAACCTACAAAAGAATTAGGATTACTCCCCTACAGAGAAAGGAGATTTTTTTCTACGAAATAGTAACAAAGAAAGAAAAAGCCTCTGAAAGAATACAAAGGCATTTTCCTTTGCAAAGTCTGTTTAGTTACACAATCATTTTTAAAACTTTCATGCTGCAACTGGACAAAAAAAACACAGTATGGGAAGCAATCATTCCAAGTTATCAGGCCTTTCCCCTGCCACAGGGCACTATTATATTTCTACATAAAAGTAGTCCCTAAACTGTAAGCTACTGGATATACTCAGAAATTATCATGAAAGCTTACCCTGTTCTTAAACTCTTTTCAAGTACTTTTGACCACCACGGGAGACAGGATATGAGGGAAGACAGACTTTTTTTTTTTTAATGTGCTTCAAAATGGGTATTTTCATGTAGCCCAATTTTTCCTTGTTTTATTTATAATCCTTTTGCAAACCCTTATGCCACAATTTGGTTTGCTACTGGGAGCATCATGTCTTCTAGCTTGCTGTAAACAAAGCAAATGCCTTCAGTCCAGAGCAACAAAGTTCTCAGGTTTTGCCCCAAAACCATTTTATCAAAAATGTAAAAAAAAAAAAAAAAAAAAGTCGGTAATTTAAAATGAGAAAGACATTCCAGTACATTTCCACTGCATATAGACTGGAATAAATAATGTCTCTTTCCATTTGCCTCACTCCTTACAGTGTTTCCCTCAACTTTAAAAGCACTTCCAGCAACAGACTGGGAGCTTATGTAGCATGGATGCCATCTTGTGGCATGCAGGCATTCTCCCTGCAGACAAGCAAGAAATGGGTTTTGTACCTTCAGACCACTTAAAAAAACCCATTAAAACAACAACCTGTTACATAGGTCAGCATGCTAAACAAAACAAAAAAATCAGCTGGAAAATAATGAAAAAAGAAATTCAGCTGGAGAGCAGTTAACTCCAATACATGGTGTATGAAATATTAAGATTTGGTAAATATACAGGAGCACGTTGGACAAAGGCTCTCGTCTGGCCCAAGTCCTACAGGTTTTATTCCACCAGCGGGCACCATGTCCCACACAAAACACACT
This sequence comes from Heliangelus exortis, assembly GCF_036169615.1. NCBI lineage: Eukaryota > Metazoa > Chordata > Aves > Apodiformes > Trochilidae > Heliangelus > Heliangelus exortis. Next base: position 7,596,557 of record NC_092434.1, read on the forward strand.
GCCACTCCTGCACAGAAATGACAGATTTCACTGATCACTTAGATGCATATTACCAAAAAAATCACCAGTTGATTTTCCATTGTTTCAAATCTAATTACATCAAGGAAGTAAAGTAGAAAACTAGATACCATACCTTCGATACAGATTTTCCACAAAAATGTATTTTGCACTGTGAATTGATCGCTCCATCATTCTTACAGGGGAAATCTACAAAATAAAACTTGAGTCACAGATCAGATTACATTTTTCAGTATGTTTGTTTCTTTTTGAGGTCATACTGCACATTATGTCCTTTACACTCCGATATATGTAACATTTTCAGTTCTTCTAGATCTTGTGACGAAAAAATTTACTGGCAAAGTAGGAACCACAACAAAGAAGAATTTTTAACCAGACTTATGGTCACTTCTTCATAATATTCATAATTAATTTGTTATTATACACACGTTTGAAAGGTGGCTGCAGAAGCATTCAGCTCAGCTTGTGAGGGGCAAAAAAGCAGCAATCCCCTTAGGGTTTGCAGAGCAATGGGAACTATTGCTACCTGGATTGCTGCCACCTTCAGGTGTGTTGCTGTGTCAACAGCACAGGCCTAACCAGAGAAACTGTAAAAAACCAGAACTTTTTAAATAAATAATTACAACTGACAAAATATCAATGCCTTTGGCAGTCTTGCACAAGTTCAAACAGAACTTCATTTCGGAGAAGGGGGGTTCTCAGACACTGTGGCCCTTGCAGAGTAAGGGAACCTTGGCAGAGCTGTTTCAAACCAAATATTCTGCACATTAGAGACCATGACACAACAGTCCTGAATGAACTTCTTCTGCAACAACAGGAGATTTCTATTACCTTGGAAAAACACCTCTTACAAAAAGCTAGTATGTGCAGTATGACCATCATATGTGGTACTGCTGAAAGTCTGCCCTAATACAAGCTCAGAAAATAATGCAAGAACAATCATTAAGATAGAAGGATGCCACACCTGAGATAAGATCCTGTAATCAGGGAATCAAAGATTTAGCACAGAATGTAATGAAAGGAATTAGAAGGAAAGAGAAATTAACAGACCTTGATAAAAAGGTAGAGTGTGAATTGATACAGAAAATGAAAGAGTTACAAGGAAAAAAGCATGCAAACCATCTGAAAAAAAGCAAAAGAAAAATATAGTGGAAGTATTTTGGATAAACGCAAGAAGCAATGGATAAAATTGAGAATGGAGCAGTAGGATGAATACCAGCACTACCTTTAATATTATCTAATGTTTGCCAAAGGTTTGAAACAGCTAAATGTAGAGAGGCCAGTTACAGACATGTGTGACAATGAAGAGATTTGCACAAGTCATAAGGGTGGTGAGGAAAAAAAAAAGCAGTATTAGTTTGGGAAAGTGAAAGTTCTGCAGGCAGGAAGCAGACACTTCAACCCTGGGGCAGATCTTGAGCATTTCAACATCTTTGACAACAACAAAAAAAATCACACTCACTACAGGAACAAAGAATGCAAACAGTGTCCTAACTTCTGCATACAATGTTAAAATATTTATTATTCATAACGATATCTAATTCCTTTTTTTAATTAAAATATGTTTGTTTACCATTGGTTTGGTATGCTGCTCCAACATCGTGAGCTGTATGTAAGTCTGCAGTGTTATCCCCCATCTTGATGCATCTTGGTACATTAAACCCTGGAGTCAGAGATGGAAACAAGACAAGACATTTTTGTAAGGTCAAAGAGCAAAAAAAATAAGTTGAGTATTTTGTATGATTTCGCACAACAGAATTGCTAAAAGAAGTGCACTAAAACAGCTGACAAGCCATTAACTGACAAGAATTAGGTGATCATTTGCTCTCTGCAATACAGATATAAGAATTATGGTCCTGGTCTTCGGAAATACAAAGTGGGGCATTTGGATGCTCACTGAAGTCAGCAGGAATTAGTTACTCTGTACCTGGAACAGTAAGGACTAAGGCACAGCTCATTTGAGACAGTTCAAATATGGATAGCAATTAAAAAAAAAAACAAAAAACCAAACAACAATAACAAAAAACCCCGAAATCTGCTACTCTATTTCTCTTTTTATGCACTAACAGACTCTCAGTATACCCCGTCCATCCAGAAATGCAAATACAGTTCCAGTAAGTATGTCTGGGCCTCAAAAAAGTGTCTTTTAACACAGAGAGCTGTTGTTCCCACAGGATCTTCTGCTCTTCCTTATTGCTGCATTTCCAGACACAATAACAAGCAAAAGTCTATCCTGCAAAGCAGGGAATAATCTGACTGAAAATAAGGCATCATTCAGAGTCTATCTGCTGAGGTGAGAAACTTCCAAGTCAGCAGCATGGCTTCAGACCACAGATCTGACCTCTTTCTTTTCTCCTTGTCCAAAATCAGAGAGAGAAAGGTGTTCTGAAGTGCAGATTGTTGTGATGATGTGCAACACAGCCAAGCATACCCCATCTCTTTACTAATAATAAGAAAGTAAGGCATCAGCAACTGCTAGCAAAGATAATTTACTTTTCCAGAGGACCTGTGCTAGCAGTTAAGTGCATCAAATACATGTTTGGGCATGGGTGGTTTGGGGTGTATCCACATCGCTGTGTTGACAGCAAATTCCATATGACCTTAACATAGATACTGCCAACAATGAGATTTTTGCAATGGAGGTGATTTTACAAGCAATGAAAACTGACATCAGAAACCTCTTCAACCATTCCAGCAGCAGTGTACCTGCAGATGTTGCCAGAGCCCTGACTACTGCCTCTGAGCACAGCTGTGACAAGGGGACATATTGTGGAGATCTAACAACTACCAAAAGGACAACAGAAGCTCTGCAACACCTCACAGGACTGGATCTTCTGTATCTTCAAACAATATTAACCAGTCAGCTCCACCTCTCATTTTCTGAGGTCATTTAATATCAACGACATTATTCCCTTCTTTTAAATAGGCATAAGTCAATGTAAAAACAACTGGCCCACTCAGGGCTTACCCAATAAAAGAACCAGTCTTTGCCAAAACCACATTTTATGTGCAATGTTACTATTAAATGCATTTCTTAATCACAGTAAGAAGTCTTCTTCATCATGGAGCTTTTTTTTTTTTTTTTTTTTGCTGTACAAGATTACGACCACACCTCTTAAAACAGCTTTCCTGATTGTTAAGAAGCCCACACAACTGTCTGCTGAAAGGAACAGTAATTGTAGAATTAACTTCTGCCACTTACCAGGATATTATGACCACGAACATTCCTCCACTTAGCTACTGGTTCTGTCAAAACCTTGTTAAAAAGAATGACTCCATATTAAACATGTTTTAGATTCAAAATATGTAATTTGACCCTACAAGTCTACAACTATTTTTAATGAATAAGTAAGTCAGAGTATTGAGGCCTTGCACAGAAAAGGTCATTTCACTTCAAAAAATAGCACTGGAATACAAAAAGTAATAATGAACAGAGTTTAAAAACAGAGGAATAGAATTACACATCTTCTTAGCATTTTGAAAAGGCCAGAATAAAACACTGGATTGATTACCTAATGAGTCTGGATATAATTTCACTTTTTTGACTCAAAATCAGTATGACATAAAGCAAAAATGGCTTAGCTGAGTACTGATTGTGTTTCAGTGACCTACTCATGCTCAGAGAGTAACACTTGTCAGCAAAGGAAGAAAGGATCAAAATGCTGTCTTACTGTGTTTAGTTTCATTTTTGTGATCTAACAAACACAATGTCTACAAAGTTAGGAAATAAATCAAAAAAGCTTTACTCTGAATAGGTCAAATCACAAGGCTTCTCTGGTTCAAACAGGATCTAAAACACCAAAAATACTGTAGTGGCAGTCTTAAGAGAACCTGATAATCCTGGGAGGTTAACAACATTTTTAAAAAATGCTGCGCTATATGCAAATTAAAGTTTGCAACCCTTTGGGGTTTTTGATCCGTAAGGATCATTCCTGTTAAATTACCAAATTACATCTGGCAACCCAGCATTTCAGTGAAGAATACTAAGACTTATTATCAAACATGTTCCCAGGTCTGCTTGGAAAATAGTTAAAATCTAATGCACACAAAAACAATTGCTCACTGAGGTCTGATCTTGATTTTGTTTAAAATACAGTAAGCCTGCCCTTTCCTAATCTTTTTCTAAACAATACAAAGGCAAATGCTGTAACAGATCTTTTAAGATCCCCAGAGGCAATACTAACAGATTTTTCATTGTTTTTAAAAAGCCATCCATTTACTGGGGCCTCAGAATATGACATCAGTACTTTTACACCATTACTTCTTTGTCTGCACTTTGCTCTTTCCTGTCACTTAACTTAGATGTATCTGGTAATAAACAAACAAACATGCCCAAACATGCCCAACCCATGTGAGTTGCAGTTATTTCACTGACGTCGAAACTGTACTCAAAAGGTTGTACTGGTATTTTGGCATCCAGTACTACATTACATATGACCTGTGTTTCTCTTCTACAATTTGACTATAAATAATTGGAGAATGGAAAGCTAAATACATGCACCAATAAGTTAACTGGCAGACAACCCACTGCTCCTTTTTCATTAGCCTAAGAAAGGACAACACTTTTACATTGACTGTCCATTCTGTCAAGACAAGCAACTGTTTAATGATGACATATAGACAAATGTACATCCAGTACCTCAATGCTGGTAGTTTGTGCAAAATAATCCAGGCACGTTGTTTTCCCGCTTGCAATGTTCCCCTCGATACATATCTGAGGAAAGACAGCACCACCTTTAAAAAAAATGTGCTATCAACATCTCATACATTCCCATGGTCCCCAAGAGTTTAAGCAGGTCACTCCCACACTGCCTGCCTCAACTCACCCCAGAGACCCCTGCTTAACTTTCAACTTAAAAGAAACATCAACCGGAGTAACAATTTCAGTATCCATTACACAGATCTTAAGCTCCAAGATGCACCAAGTTTTTATTTTCAGAAATTTGCACAGTTCACCAAAAGGATTTTGTTTCAGCTGCTTTAATTTATATATTGAACTAAGTAGATTCCAAATACAACAATGTTGAGCACTACAATTTACAAAAGGAAAAAAAGACCTTGCAGGCAGGGTTGTGTAGGGTACTTGCAAAGCTACACACAGCACTCATCCCAAACTGACACCTGGCCCTAAAGCAGTACCTTCCATTTGCACAAATCCCTCACTATTTTATTGCAACTTATAGAACCTGATAATCATAACCTTACAGTAAGAGCCAGTGACAGACCCACCAGCTGTACATCCCTCAGTAGAACAGCCATATCCTATGGTTAATAATGTACACTTACTCAGATCATAATAAGAAGTTGTGATTTACATAGTTTTCTGACCAAAATGCAAATACTTACAACCATCTTTCTATCATCTTCTTTTATCAGATGTTTATCTAGAATGAAAATAAACAGAAGTTACGACAAAGAACTTATAATCATACTGAGCTCTTCTTGGGAGCCCCTTCACAAAGTTTTACATTCTCTATTGCCAAATATGAGTATTTTTTAAATTACCAGCTCTGAAGTTTTGGGTAATCATTGAGCAACAGACACAGCAGACACACTATTACACACATTGACAGCTTTAGATTGAATTCTTCATTATCCTTGCCACTACAAAGAGACAAACAAGTGTCTACAGCCTTCACCAGACATTCGTACTGGTCTCCAGTCACCATTCCTGAGGGGGACAAATTAGTTTTGGGAAGGGCAGTCACAGTGTGATGCCCACCAGCTCCATAGGCCTAGCTACAGAGCTAGGCAATGATGTAGATTTTAGACTACTTCCCAAGACGAGGTGTCTTACACCTCAAAACTCTAAAACTTCACAACCATGGAACTCCTCCAAGCAACAGCAGGCTCACTACACACTTAACAAAATAAAACAAGGCAGGCAATTTCAGTAACCCCGCACAAGGAAACCCTGATGTCGCAGTGAGGAACCACAGGACTAGCAGGAGCAGGTCCTACCAGACATGGGAAGAGGCAGTGTGCTCAGTCCGAAGAAATAAGGGTGAGGGAAACCTGAGAGATTCGGAGGCTCCTCACACCACTCAAGATGTCTGGACAGAATTTTAACATGGATTGGGCGCTACTCCGCCCCCCCCCCCCCCGAGGCGCCCCCGCCTCCCCTTCACCGCGGGAGAACCCCAGGCGCGTACACCGGGTGGCTCCAGCCCGGGATCCCCACCCCTGCCTCGCCCGCCCCTCCGCTTACAGCCGCCAGCGCCGCTCGGGCCGGGCCGGGAGGTCAGCGTCATCCCGCCCGCCGAGGATCCAGCCGCCGCTGCCGCTCCGCCCGCGCAGGCGGCCCCCGGGACGCCGCTCCCCGCGCACCGGCGGCTCCGTGACCCACGCAGAGCCGCGGGCCGTGCCCAGGCCGCCCCGAGCCGCCACATTGCCCATCCCCGCCCGCGGCCGCCACAGGCGCGACCCGCCCCGCTTCCGCCCGCCGCCGCTCACTTCCGCACCCGGGTGGGGCCGGGCTGGGGCGGAGCCCGTTCCCGCCCCAGATGAGGGGTGCGGTAACGGTTGGCCCCGCCCAGCCCACCCGGGCTCTTTCGCGTGGGCTCCATGGCGCTGGTGGAGGTGGACAAAGGTTTCCTCCGCTCTCCGCGGGGCGCTGTGAAGATCGCCCGCGCGGTAGGTCCTGGGGGGAGTGGGGCGGGGTGACCTGTGGGTCCCGCCCGGGAGGGGGAGCGAGGAGCGGCTCTAACCCCTGTTAACCCCCGTTAATGCCCATTATCCCCCCGTTAATCCCCGTTACTGGCTCTGTCCCCGCAGCTGGTGGCGTTGGTGACACTGATCTGCTTCGCGGCCTCCCACTCGCATGAGGCTTACACGGCGCTGGCCGCCATGGAGGTGGCGATCACGGTGCTGCTGTTCCTGCTGTACCTGCTGCAGCTGGACAAGAGGCTGAGCTGGTTCTTCTGGCCCCTGGCTGTGAGTACCGGCTGGACCCGAACCGGCACTGGTTCTGCCTGTTCAGGGGGGTTACTGTTAGAAAGTTCAGTTACCGTTTCCATAAAGTTTAAGCAAAAAGCAGCGTTCTGCTGTTAAACCGGTTTTACCGGACCTATCACAATGTTCTTTTGCATCGGTTTCTAAATTGCTGGGTGGCCTCCCCCACCAGCCCCTCCTGCAATGACCGTCATTTGCCTAATTTTGTAATACTCTACCTTCCTTCTTTCACATCACAAATTAACCACACACTTTCACGTAACGTCCCTTTTTTTTTTTTTTTTTAATTTGGTTGTGGTTTTAGTCTGTCAAGCATAGCCAACTTGCATAAATTTGACTGCCAAGAAAAAAAAAAAAAGTTAAAATGAGGAAGTTTTATCACAAATGCTCTTTTTAGCATCAGACCACAGGGTGTCACTATCGGTCTTAGGCGAATAATAGTGTAGTTTCGTTTCTATAGCAAACCAGCAGATCAACAGATTTTAGTAATTCACACGGTATTGGGAGCTATTCACGTTCTTTTTCAGGTGTGTATTTCCAAATAAATATATTGCTTACACTGGCTGTTTCAGGATATTTTCAATTCGGTGATTGCGGCGCTGTTCCTCCTCATTGTGTGCCTGTTTGCAGTAATAATCAAGACCAACACTGGGACCCTGGTTGGAGGAGTAAGTAGGAAAATTATTAACAAATTTTAGTTCTTGCAGTAGACGTGTGAACCTCTTGGTATACTTACATTGTTGTAAGACCAAAAAAATAACTGTTGTGGAAGCACATACACAGAAGTATATACACAAACAAAAGTGAATACATACTCAATATACATCACAAAGAAATAAAATCCTCAAATCACTAGTAATTTAAACATATGACTTGACTTAGGGATTACTACAGAGAAGTACCAATACTGAAAATTGGAGTTCAACTGATTTCAGTAACCCATTTGGTTCCATAGGTGGAAATTCTGAGTGGGAGAATCCATAGCTCTTCTAGCACTGTCCAGTTTGGTTACACTGCTTAAGAAGAAATGCTTGCAGTCCTGCTAAAAAGAATTGAAACTTTTAAACAGATGTGCTGGTACCTCCCTCTTGATGTGTGTGCCATTTTTTCTGACACAGGCAGAAATTACAGCAGTGGAAAAGTTATTTTTTCATAATATGACTGCAAGATTTTTGTGTACTGAGGGTAAAAACAGTTTAATAATTCGTTTAAGCAACTGGTATTTTTAATTCAAATGAAAACTAGTTAACAGTAAACAATAGGGGAGAAAAAAATCATTTTTGAAAGTATTTAAGTCTCCTGAAGTACAAGATAAGCTAAAACGTGACATGCAACCAAAAGACACCCTGAACTTGCCACTTAACAAAATCAGTTTAAGAGAGAGTGAGGTGGAAAGCTGATGTCTTTGCAGACACTGACATCCTAAGCAAAAAAAGAGCCTTTCTGACATAGTGACCCGCTATGCTAAAATGTAATATATATTCTCAGCTGTGAAGTTAATAAAACTAAAGTTAAGTTGGAATCAGGAGACTAAGCAGGTAGCTTTGAAAACAAGTTTGGGCAGAATATATTAAATCTTCAGTACTAAGAGAAACAGAATTGCCCTGTGGCCTGTGCTCCCAGGGTACACACTGCCTGGAACTGCTCTCCCAAAAGAGCCTGGCTTAGCATTACTGCCACTGATCAGGTAATTCCATTTTAAAACATAATTGCATAACAAAACTTGGGGGTGAAGGGAATTGGGCTGGAGGGCAGGAGCTGAGTAAGTTAACTCTGCTGTTTTGCAAACACATTTTTCCAGTTACCTTTTTAAATGCATACGTTTTTTCAGATTGGAATATGTTTCCCATTCATAACTTCAGTGGAGAGGAGCAATTTTTTTTTTTCTGTTAGGCTTGTTTTTACAAATGTTGACTTTTCTCCAGGCCAATACCATTAATTAGGCCCTCCTTAAGCAAACAGTTGAGTTTTAATTTAGGATAAAAGCATTGTCTGGCATAATCAAGTGTTAGTTCAGCTTTTGAGGTCAACACGTCATCTCCAATGCTTCATACAACCATCAAACAAAGCCAGGGCGTAGACTGCTGTATGAAAGGCTGATGGAATTTAAATTTGGATGTTATTTATCAGTTGTCTCGTCTCATACATATATTTAGAAGGCCAGAAGCAAGTTAGGAAGATGTTTACAGTTTCTTTGAAGAATAATAGATGCATCAATACAATAAAAGATAAAGATTCTGTGGGGAAACTAACATTTATCATTACTTTTATAGGTGTTTGGTCTCATATTGCTTGCTCTCTGTATTGTTGATGCAGTTCTTCTTTTCCAGAAGATTAACTTTGGTAGAAGTACTACTGCAAACTTTAGATTACCATTCTGGTAACCGAACGATTTCTCCATCGATGATTGGTTTACTGTTTTCTTTTAAAGAATGTGAATTTCATGTGTTTACCTTTGAATTTCCTGTGCATTTATGTACATTTTTGAAAGTACTGTTTGTAAATTTTCTTGCATTTACAAATGTAGTTTTTGTGTTGAAATTTCACCAGACTAAGTATAATGTAAATTTTTCCTGGTTTTCTAAATATAATTACATTGTCACTTATGTGGAAATCAATTTTGTAATTGCCTTTTTTCTGTAATAGAAAAAAAGAAAATACAAATAGGCCTAAGTACATTATTTAATATTATTTATTTATTTATTAAGTGCACTTAAAAGTAAAAATTACTTATTTGAAGGAATGAATTTTCTTCGACTCCTGTGTTCCTCAGTCCATAGATCAGCCTCTTTGGCTAGTAACTGGTTTATGCCTTCTGAATGCTTTACTGTTGTGAGACATTCTGATTCCCAAGTTTTCATTTTTATATTTAGAGTAGTTCTGAAGATAACCACACTGTCCCTAGCATACTACAATCACAACTGCTCTGCAGTGCATTGAAGATAGCAGATAAAATTATTATAAATCCCACAGAATATGTATGAGGACTGTTGCTGCAAGTGCTCCTACACTCAGAAAGCCAATGGCAAAATTAAGTACCATGTGGATGAGATTGTCCAAACTGAAGACCAAGCACACCTGTGATGAGAGTTTCGGGGCTGATACAATGCAACAGACAAAAGTGAATAAATAAATAAAGGATGCACGTAGTGAAAAGGGAGTTTGTAATAAAACACTTTTTCAGATCCGAGGTGTGCTGGCCAGGGTTGGCCCTTGCCAAGACAATAACTGCTGGCAGCACCCGGAGCTGTGCCAGAGGACACAGAATAAATTGTTTTAAACGGAAAAGACCTTTAAGATCGAGTCCAACTGCTAACCCAGCAGTGCCAAGTCCACCACTAAACCATGCCCCACAGCACGACATTTACACATCTTTTAAATACCTCCAGGGATGGTGACTCCACCACTGCACCGGGAAGCCTGTGCCAGGGCCTGACAGCCCTTTCGGTGAAGACCCTTTTCCGAATACCCAATCCGAACCTCCCTTAGCACAACCTGAGGACATTTCCTCGTGTCCTATCAGTTGTCACTATGGATAAGAAACCCACCCCCACCTCACTACTACCTCATTTCAGGGCGCGACAAGGTCTCCTCTCAGCCGCCTTTTCTGCAGGCTGAACACCCCCGGTGCTCCGCGGGGTCGGGCCCGCACTGCCCCTTCGGGACTCCCGGGCGGTACCAACCGGGCCAGGGCCGGGTCTGGGCTGCGGGCAGCACCCAGGCAGCCGGAGGAGCTCCCCACCCCTTCGCCGCGGCTCGGAACCGCGCCGAGAACTCAGCCACCCCTCCCCAGATTTGGGGATGCTGAAACTTTTTTTCACGTTTCCGCAGTGTCACGATTTCCGCTTCCCTCCTTCAAAAAAAAAAAAAAAAAAAAAAAAAAAAAAGAAACCGCTCCGCAGCTGCCCGCGCTGCTCCAGCCCGCAGCCACCGGCAGCCATGGAGGAGCCCGAGGCCGCCGCGCCTCCGCCCGGGCTGCGCTCGGTCCTTCCCTCCCGGGAATTCCTGGGCTCCCGCAAGGGCCAGCTCCTTCTCGCCGAGTCGGTAAGGGCAGGGGCAGCCCCGGGCGGCGGGCGGGGGGGAGAAGACCCCGGACGCGGGGGATCGCACGGCTTCAGGGAGCGGCCCCGGGCGGAACGCAGGCTCCCGGCCCGAGGACAGCCGGGGCAAAGCTCCCAGAGGCTGGGGGCTCCGGGCCTGTGTTCCCGTGGGTGAATGGGAGCGGGTTCGGCCCCTTCCTCAGCCACAAGAAACTTGGTCGCTGGGGTTCGGTGATAGCGCAGCCTGACGGGGGCCGCGGGAGAGCACAGCGGGAAGGGGGAACAACCACACCAACCGGGGGAAACCTTCAGCGCTTAGGTTCGGTTGGTTGTTTTCATCCAGAGCATGTTAGGAAACCGAAATAGCCGTCATTGAGATTCCCGTGCCTCAAATGTGTTCCCCTCTAGCAGGAGTGCCTATTCAGTTTGACATGGCTTGGATTTCGTTTTAACCTCTTTGCAGTGTGAATCCAGTGACCAGTTTTGAATTGCAGTGACCAGTATTGACCAGACTGGCACTATCTGCTCCTGCCATGGGGAAGCCATGGTTTGCAGGATAGCACGTCCTGAGTATGTCAAGAACCCACTCATGAATTTAGGATGTGGGCCTGACACAGGGCAGCACAATCTCTCAACTCTTGTCCTTGTTCGTATTTGTCAAGACTTAAACCCTGACTGATGGAAAGGTAAAACTTACCCCTATGGAGGGTGCCTATTTCAAAATCAAAAGTTAAATTTTAAGAGGAAGTCAGTGGGATGAAATTAGACTTTCAACATCATTTATACTAGAAATAATGAGACATTTAAACAAGAAGTTCTCTGTAATTTTAGCCAGCGTTTAGGCAGAGGTTGCAAATACTGGAACAGCCCAAACTAGTAGTTAGGTAGAGCACTGGTTAGCTGTGTAAGGTGTCTCTATCCCTCCACTGTTCTAGCTTAGAGAAGGATACAAGGGAATTCAAGCAGGAGAAAGGGAAGGAATGGTCAGAAGAACACCGTGCTGTCAGGCTTCCTGGCCAGCCCTTCTCTACCAGCCCTGTGAGTTTGTGAGGCTGTGGTCTGCCCAGTGCCAGACTGCAAGGGGAACAGTTAGGAGATGCAGGGCTGGCTACAGGGGAAAAAACATTCACTCAGGAAATGAGGAAGACTTTTATGGTGGGGTACATAGGCCTCAGGCTCTATCAGCTCCACTAAAAATGGGGTAAAAATCCCAGGTACCTCCTGTCACTCATACTGCATCTGTAGTTTTCAAAAAAAAAAACCCCACATTTAGAAGACTCCAAAGCCCAACTACCTGTGCTCCTTTGGCACACGTTTTTGTTACACACTCTAACATATACAGGTATTTCCTATACAAGCTTACAGCTGGCAAATTATGACTTTTGGAGTGCCTGGCTTTTTAATGTCTCTGAACGATGACATATTTGAGGAATTGTTTTGGTCATGGGATGAGACTCACCCTTTTGTTGTCATAGAGAAGTACTGATTATGCCTCCTTGGAGTATTAAAAACTGCTCTGTCTTGACAAAACAGGGTTTTATCCTTTGTAAGGCCACTTGGGGCTTCCTGAGGGTTTGGCTGGCTGGAAGCAGCTCTAAAATCCTATCTGCTGAAGCTGCAGCAAAGCTTTCTGTGTGCTCCTTGGAGGCCAGCCCACGTGCTTAGGATGTCGTTTCCTGGCAGAAGGGAGGCAGCAGTAGTTTCTCTCCATTAGTCTCAGCTTTACCAGAAGAAATCCTTCAAAACAGCACAGGCCCCAGAATAAATCCAGTCTGTATACAATTAGGAAAATGCAGTGCAAATAACTGAAGATGAGTCCAAGTCAAATCTATCAAACTTTAAATCTGTTTCATCTTTAGCTTTGTATTTCTTGTCTTGGATGTTTGATTTTTCCCCTTTAACATGGTACTAATGAAAGGCAGGGTTGGGTTCTTTTTAAATGTATGTAAATAATATTCATGGGACAGAGATTTTGGGTAGTGTCTTTTGTTAAGAAACAAAATGGGGTTCTCCTTACTGTTACTGAGTACCTTTGTCACATCACTATTGTTTGGCAGCTTGGCAAGTCACAAGAATAAAGTCATGCAAATACTGGCATCTCTGCAGGTATATCAGCTGCAGGAAGTGCCAAGTCAGATTTTTCAACATTCAAAGCAAACCACCAAAACAAAGCAGCAACTTGCAAACATATCTTGACTGTGGCAGATGGTTGTATTTCTCTGTTTTCTGTCTGTGGCAGAAGGGGAACAGGAGCTGGCTTAAGCAAATTCCCTCAGACTTTGCTGGTTGTGTGCTTGGTGGAAGTAACCTAATCAAAAACTCTTGTTTTGCTCAGTAGAAGTATCTGGCAAATGATTGGTTCAGCTGACAGAAATGATAGCAGTCCAACTGAGATTTTGTAAATTAAGAGGACTGCCACATTCACCCCAGCCCCTTCTCTCACTGCACTGCTGGAGGCAGACAGAGTGCAGCTGAGGGCAACCCAGGAAGGTGACCCTGGCAGCTGTTCCAGGAGTGTGGGGAGCTCAGCACTGCAGGCAAGGATTGCTTTGTTGAAAGGAAACTGCTATAGCCACTTTTTAAAAATAACATTTACACACATTATGGATCTTTACAATGTTCATGTGTGATCTTCATGTTGGGCATGTAAGCTGCTCTGCGGGCTTTTGGGTCTGGGCTTTCCAGGGCTTCCTCCAGGACAAGTTAGGCTGGTGATGAAGCTGATTACTGCTAGAAGCTTAGTTATAATCTCAAATTTTATTCAGAGAATGAAGTCATTGTGCCCCCCCACCCCTCTTCCTTTTGATGTTCCTGCCGTATTAATTTTTTATTCCAGTTGGGATAGCTACACAGCCACAAAGAAGTAGTAACATGAAGAATATGAAGAACATGAAGAATAAGCTTTGCTGGCTCTACCAATCCTATTTATTTTCAACTGTCTCACTCTTCCACTTTCTATTGCCATTCTTTATCTGCCAGGTTAATTTTTTAACTTTTCTTCCTTCCTATTATCTCCCTATGCCATTATTTCTTCTATATATTTTCACACTCTTCTTGTCCTAAGCTTCTCATCTTTGCTAAATGCTCAAGTTGATATCTTAAAGGTCAGCCTCTCCTCCATGGTCTATTTTCCCTATTTAGAGATGCATTTTTCAGTTCTCTCAGTCCTGTGGTGGAACCATTTAACAGCCACTCTCACACCTGCCACCAGAGCATGTACAGTCCACAATTACACATTCTGCTGCCCACCCCAGCTATTTCAGTCAACCTTTTGTTTTGGTCCTGGTACCTGCTTTAATTGCCATTTCCTTAGTCCACTGAAGCCAGTATGCAGTGACTATTTCCTTCCTTTTTCCTTTTCCTTTTTCCTTTTATTTTTTTTCTTTTCCTTCTTCCTTTTCCTTTTTTTTTTCCTTTTTTACTTTTCCTTTTTCATTTTTGTTTTTTCTTTCCTTTTTCCTTTTTCTTTTCCTTTCCCTTTTTTCCTTTTCCTTTTTTTTCCTTTTCCTTTTTCCTTTTCCCTTTTTCTTTTCTGTTACCTTTTTCTTTTCCATTTCCTTTTCCTTTCCTTTTTCTTTTTTTCTTTTTCTCTTTCTTCTTCTTTTTCCTTTTCTCTTTTCTTTTTTTTTTTTCAGAAAAATACAATATGAATCTGTAAAGTAGTCCTGTATAAGTTTGTGTCATTGTGGTGACATGCAGGATGTAAAAATCACTGTGCCTGTTTTTCTCGTCTTTTCCTGCCTTTTTCCTCTCTTTTCAGTCCTCTCTGAACTGACCTTCATAACTGAAGCTTCAGATGCTCTGTATAAAGCCTCTTTTGAAGAAGATCCCTGTGCCTTTCTCCAGGTCTGTAGCCAGAAGGTGACTGTTTATGAAGACAGCTATTTATGGGGGAGCTTCACCTAGAGCTTCACCTCCATAGAGTTCTATGGAGAAGGAACTCAATAGCAGAGTCCATTAAGTGCTACACTTTCTGTCTCTGCCGGTGAACAGTAACACTTCAGTCCAGAGGAGATCCCTGCTACACTCTTACAACTGCTGAAACAAACCTGTTCTTTCCTGTGGAGGGGAACTGTGTGGCCAGCATTGGTCTGTGCTAAGCAGAGGGCACCAGGGTGTGTGCAGTGGTGTCAGTGGTGTTCCTGGCATCCCCATCCTCCCCGAGGGGCTGCAGTGGGGAAGACAAACACCTTCATCTCTTCAGCAGTTCTCCTCCCCTAAGGATCACTGTGCTTTCTAACCACTGTAACTAATTATTTTCAATGCTTTACTTTGCAAGATGGTTATATATTAACACAACTTCATAATTCCCAGCCAGGTCAAGAAGCCCCACAACTGTTCAGTCATAATGACATAGGAGAAAATTACTTTTGGAAATACAATACCGAAGAATTTCCTTTAAGAAAGAAAAAATAATACATAAAAGCTCTGTCTCTGTTACGTACATTCCCTTTTCTGTAAAAAAAAGGTGCGGAATGAAGAAGCAGGCCTCTTTTTTTGCCAAGATTTTTTATAAAACTAGACCATGGAAGGATCCTTCTCTGTTTGCTGCACTGCATCCAAATATTCCTCCACACAGATGCTGGTAACAATCACACTAACATTTCAGCAGCAGTGCAGGAACTGCTCAGACTTCTGGCTGCTATTGATGCTGAGGATGTACTCCCAGAGGAAAAAGAAACCCTCTGTCTAGATACAAATGGATAAAAGTGATAAAACACAATTTTTATTTTTTCTCACAGAAGCAGCAGTGCTTCCTGAGTCTGAAAAAGCTAGAAAAGACATGCAACTGCTTTGAGCCTCACAAACTTCCTCTCTGGCTTTTTGTTTGGTTTTTCTTTTTTAGCATAGACACAGAGCTGTTAGAAAAACAACAAATTCCCATTGCTTGACCTTTCTCTGAAACGAGTTTTAAACACACTGCTTCAGAAAAAAAGGTGTGAAACAAGGGTGATATTCAGTGGCTCATGTGACTGTTTTCAGAGGAGTCAGGCTAGGTTGCTTTTGAATTTGTCACTTTAGGAGCAACGTCCAGTTTACCAGATCTTTGTCTCAAAGACTTGAAGTGTGGAAAAGTAGGTGATTTCTGAGTACAGACTGGCAGATCAATGCTTGTATTGTGGGAGGAGATGCAAATTTTTTGAATTGCCAAATTTTTAGATGACATCAAATGCTTTAGAGTTAGCAGCAGTGCAATTAAATGGTCAGACAAGATAACAAGAAACCTACTCACTCTTAAAATTCAGAAAAGATAATAATAGGTAATATGCAGTATCAGACAGAAGGGGAAATGAGCCATAAATTATGTGAAATACCACCAAAGCCAACAGCCCTGTGGGCTCTTGTTTGTTACACAAGGCCATCCCCAGGTTACTGAGTAGATATGACATTAAAATCAGAGCTGCAGTGCCACCAGGCAGACAGAAACTTAGCTGTTGCCTGACAGAGGCTTCAGGCACCTCCTTCCTTTTGTTTCTCTTGTTCTTTTTATTGTCTCCTTGCTTCCACTTCCAGCCTTGCCTCAGTGAGGGCCGTAGCATTTTAAAATATCAACTTTCAAACCTTCCTTCTCAAAATCAGGTCCAACGTTCTGCTACTGAAAGTGGGTTGGTTAGTGGGACCTACCCTGAACACGTCTCCACTATCACACACTTTCCTTTAGCCAGAAAAGGGAAGAGGTTTGGGTTTTCTTTAAACACCAGAACAAGCAAGTAAAAATATCCTAGCTACTTGGTGGTTTCTTTTTAAACCAAGAAAACATGCAACGGTGTCTAAATTATGCTCAACTAATGCAAGTGGAGCAGATTCAGAAAGTTCAAGTCCTGACCTTTCCGGTTTTTGTCTGGGGGGTGGGAAGGGAATAGGCTGCATGATAGGAAGGAAGAAGTCCTCTTTCCTCTTACAAGTTTTCAAGTTTTGTTATACACACTTGTCTTCAAAGAGTACAGATTACACTTCATCCACAGAAATAAAATACCCCCTTATGGGTAAAATACTTTGAATGAGTTCCTTCTGCTCTATGAAAGCTCTAGGAAAGCCTGCAAAGAGACTGTGTAAGCTATAAGCAAATAATAATGGGATGAATAACAACAAATAGGGTAAATATTCTCAGGTAACACACCCCAATGCATAAATGCTATACTTACTATACATAGTACATATATACACATAAGCTATATATACTAGCTTAGTTTCTAACAAATGAATGAAACAAGAACAATGCGCAGGCATTTTAAGATAAATATAGTATCTTACTAAAAATGTCACATCCTCTCAAACTTCACCACCCAGTCCTAATGGTTCAAAACAATATACAATATACTCCAATTATCCTGGTCAAGAACTGACTGTTTTCCCCCATATATCTCTATACCTATTTTCCCCCAATACCTCTATTTTCATTATCACATTGGTGATAATGTCAGTGTTCTGATTTAAAAGTTAAAAAAAATCCTTGTAATCTAATACTCAAACAATACCTAAAGCATCTCTGAGCATTGCTAAGGCAGAGATTTGTCTCCAAGAGAAAAAGCTGAATAGAGCAGCATAAAATGCTTTATTCAGCATGCTAGCTCCTTTTTATTTAAGCTAATTTGAAGAATACAGCAACCAGTTACCACGTGAGGCAGTCAAGCCATAGGGCTGGAGCCTCTTCTTGGAGGTGACCAACTACCAGTACATAATTTGAAAATGTTATTAAGTTACTCCATGGTTCTCTCATCTCCCCTGTTCACATACAAATACCGTAGCTGGGAGTCTCTAAGTGTAGCCCAGCACTTTGGTCCTGTCTGGTTTAGGTGAAAATGCATTTTCTCTGGCTATTTTCCCATCATGAAACTTTCTATTTTGTGCCATAAGCTGTATTCTAAAGGTACTCTAATTGCATGGGAAAACGCATGACATTTTTATTATTTCCTGAAGTTAGGAATCATGGAGATAAAACAAATCTATGGGAGTTATCTATCCTATTAATCTCTAAAACAGCTGTCTACACTGGAAAAGTAGAACCAGAGGCTTCCAGAAATCACAGAATAATTAATTCTCACCTTTTTTCTGTCTGTCAACAGCAGACTTCTTTCTTTCAGCTCTAAGAAGATTATAAATGCTGAGTTACTTTGGACTATCTAGCAATGATTTGGATTTCAAATGAGAACTGTCACAGCTGAAGGCTTAAAGCTCTGTTTGCTTGGCAGTGCCCCGTTCTATTTTCAGAATTTGTCAGAACTGTTTAGAGTTCAGAACTAATTACTGACTTGGAGAGGTGCAAATCCACTGAGCTCTCTGGAAGGTCGTTTTCACACACATTGAATTAAACACCATTACTTTAGATTTATTCCATGCTAAACAAGAAGTCATTTGGCCCAAGAAGAAAAGAAAAAATAGGAAGCAAGATATGCCATAATCAGCAGCAGTGACAGAAATAGGAAGGGAGAATAAAGCTTCAAAGCTGCTCAGCTTCCTGAGGCTCTGCTATTCCATGCAAATAACTACTGTTTTCCCTTTACTCTAGGTGCTGTCATTTATCATCTTTATCTGCTTTATTGCATCTCTAGCTGCCTCTTTCATGACGGCACCACTCCTAGAGTTCCTGCTGGCACTGTTTCTTTTTTTTGCCTATGCCTCCAAACTTAATGAGAAGTTTAAAGGATTCTACTGGCCTCTGACGGTAAGTGAGATGTGCAGTATAAACCCCATACATTTAAGTGTAGGGTATAACATGAATAAAAGAGACTACATGGGAGTTTAGGCTGACTGTTAACAACTTCACCCCCTATTAGAAACTTGTCCATATTGTCTCTCATTCCAAAGGTCCCAAAGCAGTCTTTCAGCTGTGCTATACAACGTACTACAGCCTTCTTGGTGCTGACACAAAGCATAATTTTATTAAAGCACAGAATTCATGCTTGATTTCAGGCAAATGGCATGGGGCTGGATCTTAAGAAGCAGGCACTATCAGCTGAAATAAGTCTGACCACTGCTGGTGTCTCCCTAGCAAGTATGATCACACAAATGGGGAAACTGAGGCAGGCTACACATTCTATATGCTAACACATAAACTTTGCTAAAATTAAGAGTTTGTTAAATTTAAGAGCTGTTGTGATGCAGCCATGCTTACCTGCAAACTGCCAACTACTTTTGTCCAGGGGGGGAGCCCTGCAACTCTCATCGGCAGATGCTCATTTACACAAAGGAAACCACTGGCTGTGCATTGGGAAGTTTTCGGGTTGGTTGTAGGAGGTGATGGCTGCACACTGGCCACTGGATGGCTCTGTTGCTTCAAACATTCGTTGGAAAGGGAGAATCTGCCCAGCAGTACAAATACTTTTTTAAAAAATCTAATTCAATTGATCTGGACAATAGCAATAGTTTGCCATAGGTCACTTCCAACCCAAACCAATCTATGATCCTTTGTCAGTCAGCTTTGAATTAGCTCTCAATGTGTAAAAAAACACATTTGCAAGGACATCCACGGATAAAACAGTAACAGTGACTTTGACTATGACAGTGTGCATACCTTTCAGATGGTAATCTCAGTTCTGTTATTTTCTCATGCATCTCATGCATGTTATTTTCTACGTGCATCTGATTCCCAAAATAAGACCAAAAAAACCCCACCACATTTATTATGTCTGTTATCATAATAAACTCTAGCCACAGAATGTATCTAAATGGCCTCATCCTGACTCCAGAGAAGTTTCTTGTAGGATTTGTCTTTTGAGACAGTACCTTAATCACCCATCTCTTTGAAAAGGCAGAAGACCTAATGGCTAACAGAGGTCAAGATCCCATTATTGCAGCTCACATGATTTACACATGCCCTGGGAATCACAGTTCTTTATTTAATATACAGTTCAGAGATGCTGGTGCTCCAGCACATGACTGCTTTTATTATAGGGCACATGGCCTCTGCCCTGCAGAGCTACAGTCTCTGCCACAGAAGCACTATTTCAGTGATAGCAATGGGTGTGTTCCCTTCAGGCCAGCTGGGATTACAGATGTACACACTGGGTATAAATCACAGTGCAACTCATCTGCTACAAAATACCAGGCTGCTGCCACACTGCAGTGTCAGGCAAGTCCACGGATGCAACAGTGAAAAATTTTAATGGTAATTCTGGAAATAATTTTTAGAGGAGTTTGTGTACTGGAATTACATGATTAATCTGAGAATGCAACATTGCTTATTTTACAGGATTTCTTGCGGTGTGTCACTGCTGCCATTATTTACTTTGCCATTTCAATTGCTGCTGTCTCAAAATACAACGATGGAGCTTCTAAAGCAGCAGGAGTAAGTAGATGTGAGCTTTCTACTTAGGTATTTTGGTGAACTGTGAATGGATGTACTTCAGAAACAATTCAATTTTGACCCCATTGCAAGTAGTAGAAGTTTCTTCAATTAACTGCAAATTAGATTTGCCTAAAGCAAGGATGATATGGTCGGTCATCTAGAAAAACAGGTTTTGAATCAATTAATAATTTTTTCATTCTAATAATGCTGCTTAATGTTAACTGTACTACTCAGGCAAGACACCTATTCTGCTTTTTTAATTTCACCAGCTGTACAGGGAAGATAAACTACTCTGTTCCTGCAAAGAACATCAAGATCCTTGAACAGAAGGAATAATAATAATTAAAAAATCAAACTTGTAATTAGTAAGGACAGTCTAAATTAAGTAGTTTTAACCTCCTTCCTCTACTGCTTAATTTTACTTGGAAGACTTCAAACAAAAGCAGTGTCATTTTTCCCTCCAGTATATGGACTTCCCAGGAGAGAGCCTTCATCAGCAGCATTTTGTGTTCAGAAATAAGATACAGCCTCTCCATTTGCAACTTGACTCTGAAGCATCAATAATGTATGCAACATAAATAAAATTTGCATAATAATGTTAAGATAGGGAAGCACAAAACCCAGTAGTGTTAGCCAGCAGCCCTCACAAAACCATCCCAAACCATACACAGTTTCAAAACAGATATTGAAGTCTTTGTCACTCAGTTTGGACACTGAGTGATTAACACAGCATTTTTTTTCCCCAGCTTCTGAGGCTGAAACACAGCCTGTGCCACCCTGCTGCTTCCTTAGTGCTGAGCAGGTAACCCCAGAATCATTTTATCTCAAACCAGTTCATTCTACAATAGCCATGTTGCCTTGCAAACCAGTAGATAACTATTCCCAGAGACATCAAGGTGATTTCTTGGTGGCAAAGAGATGTGCTGAGATGGCAGAGGCACAGGTTAGGTTCTCCTGTAGCTCTCAGCACAGGGCAGTGCAGTGCTCAGAACACACCCAAAAAGTGATGTATCCTGAGGAAGGGCTGAGGACATGTCTGACAGAGCAACTTTAGGGATCAGCCTCTCAGATTAGCTCTAATTTAGTTGATACCAATGGGTCACAAGACAGTTCCCTTCTCTGTCTTTTTAGAAAGGAACAGGCCAGAAAAAAAAAAAAAAAAGAAAAAAAGAAAAAAAAAAAAAAAAATCAAGTCTGAGTTTTCTGTCAGAATTTTCCTTGTGTTGGTGAAGCTCATTTTGGTTTGGCACTGGTGGATGTGAACTATTGTTTAAGAGTATTGTTTTACCATTTTAGGTGTTTGGATTTATAGCCACAATAGTGTATGCCATTGATTTCTACATAACCTTCAATGACCTGGTTACTTTTCTCAAGCAAGGCAGTTCTGATTCCCCTGAAGGGCACAAATCAGAAGGTAGGTAAAATTCACCATTTTGGTTATGTGAGCACATAACGTGAAATTTTATTCTCTGTTTCAACCTTCAAAGGGGAACAAGAACACTTACTTAGTAATAACAGTTTCTATTCTTGGCTACCTTGCTTTTCAATGCCACAACTATGCTGAATTACCAAGCTGCTTAGTCATAAAAT
This sequence comes from Heliangelus exortis, assembly GCF_036169615.1. Taxonomy (NCBI): domain Eukaryota; kingdom Metazoa; phylum Chordata; class Aves; order Apodiformes; family Trochilidae; genus Heliangelus; species Heliangelus exortis. Next base: position 7,618,445 of record NC_092434.1, read on the forward strand.
ACAACTGGAATTTCAGTGATTTATAAAGATAACTAGCAAGCTAGGAATGTGAAACTTCACAGAGTCCTGTGCCATCTAACTTTGAAAGGCTCCAAATACCACTACATATATTTTTGTGCAGCACACACTTTTTCCCTCCCATCAATAAATGTTACTTTACAAAAAAAAAAAAAAAAAAAAGTAACAATCTGTTTTTTAAAAAACACTAACAAATCCACATTTGTTGACAACCCAACAATGTTTTCCTCTTTATCCTCTCTATATCTGTATTAACTCTTATTTATAGCTAAACTTTGACCATCTGTGGGCAAATTGTCTTGAAATCCAAGAGCCACACAACATAAAATAAACAAGATTGTTATCAAATTTCTAATACTGGAAGTACAGTCTAGATCAACAGATCTAAGTGGATCAGACAGCTCCACTTAGACAAAGATAAAAAAAGAGAGACCTGCTTTTCAGAGTTCAAACCCTTCCCAAGTCAGGACACAGGCAGCTATTTCGCAGTACTCAGAATCCCAAATCAGAGATCATGCCCCTGTGATACATCTCATTGCAGCCACACAGATGAAAAAGACAGATCCACATTTAAGCAAAAGCAACCACTCCACACAAAACCAAAGCCCACAGAAACCTCAAAAACATACACCCAAGATGCATACAGGATTCTAGAAGGTACACAGTAATACTGACACTCTTTCCTAGGTGTTTTTTTTTAGACCTAAATGTTTTTCAAGCTTTAGGCCAAAAAGAAGAACAGAAAAGAAAGAAAAATTAGAGGAACAGATCCTAGGAAGCTAACTAAAAACTGTTTATCCCCATGAACTGAACTAACCCAAAGAAGATGATCAGGTGACAAGGGTACAAAATTAGGCTAAAGATCAGATCTCATTTGCCTGGAAATAGAGAGGGAAATAAATGAACTTACGAATATGCAGTCACGCAGCTTTGTGTTGATGATCTGACCAGGCAAGAAGGGCTCTGCCCTGCAGTACTCCTCCAGCACCAAACTCTGTTCACTCTGGAGCTTTCAGCTCCTGAAGCCAGAAATCCCTTGCTTCCTTGCAAGCTGAGTCTCAGGCTTGGGCAAAATGTACCTCTGCAGGCCTACCAGGATTTCTTCTTGTCTTGAAGCTTCTGTTTTTCAGATACACTGAGCTGGCAGTGAGTATCTGTGACCCACAGCAAACAGCAATATTCTAGTACAGGAAGCATGTCTTCAGCAGACTTCCTCTTGGTGCTCATGCTAATAATACCATCTCTGCAGCTTCTGTCATTTGAACTGTTATCTATGTTGTAGTGGTCTAAGTGTCTCTCAGCAGCATTTCTCAAGTCCTGTGAAACACTGTTTAAAGTTCCCTCACGTTGGAATTGACATTTCACAAGCCTTTTCCTAAATACACCACGTCCTTTGAAGCAGACGCCTGCTGAAGAGCAGCATCTCTCTCCCAGCAAGAGCTAAAGCTGTCACAGAGATTTCCAGTTTTCATTTTCACTGTTCCTTGCTTTCAATTCCAGATGAAGACTCGGATTCTGACTCAGACTGAAGAAACAAACACCAACCAAGTGTGAAGGGAAGATGATCAAGCACTTTGCTGAATGCACTGCCAACTAAAATATCTCCCTTACTCAGTCTTGGTACCCACTTTCCACCCCACTGTTTATGAAATCACCCAAGCACAGACATGGGCAGTGATGTGGAAAAGGAGACTATTCTCAATGCCATTAGACACTCCTTCAGAACTACAGATTTTGCAGTAGTTCAACCTGCCAGACATCTGTGTCCACACAACACATCTCAATTCTCTGTTGCCCCTACTTTACTCAGCACTACAATGTACTGAGTAAATGGGAACATAGTATTTTAAATATGTAAGCTGATCTTTTAATATGCTTTCTTAATTCCAAATCGTTAATACTTAACATCTTTTCTATTCCTTGCTGTGCCAAAGAAGAGAGGCTCAGAATGCCTTTATTTGTATTTTTCTTCATTAACCAACCATATTTTTTAATCTAAATCTGAGTATTCTACTATCTCAAGCACTGAAAGCATAGATTACAGTTATAATGCAATACATTTGTATCTACTACCCATTTGCAATAAGTGAGAACTGGAAATCCGCAGCAAGAACAAACTTCATAGTATAATTGTGTTGCTGGGTAGCTGGCTCATCAAACATTCACTGTCACTTTTCTAAACTACTTGGGTGGGGTCACATCCCATCTTCTGTAGTCTCACCACAGATACAAGGTTCCTACCATTTGCATGGAAGCCCTTGTGTTTGCACAGGCAGGTAAAGAAGGTTTGCCAAACACCATCCAACATTACCTGCCTGTTGAAGCCTGCAAATATCTGTGTGCAAGTCTGATCTCAAGCTCTGTGTTAGGAATATTTCCTCCTGTGAGAAGCAGCACTGGACTCAATCCACTGGCTTTGCAAAACAGACAATTGTTTCTGTAACACTCAGGATACCTGGACCCCAAGAGGGAAATACAACCTTCCCACTGTGAAAAGGCAGAAAACCCGCTTCCAAACTAAACTGTGTCTGCAATGAGATTCATTTTCCCAGACCACTTTCTCTGGGGTGTAGGGGTTCCCCCCCTCCTTCTGGAAGGCCATGATTTATCTCACAGTCTGGTGTTCTGGGGAAAAGTCATGTGAATTTACAAGGAGATGTTTTCACAGGCAGCACAATCTACCTTGAAATATTTGTGTCTACCTATAACCACCTGCTGCTTGGAAAAAGCATGCTCCTTATATACATGGCACCAGGCAGGTCTATTTCAGAGAAACCTGTATGCGTTTTTAAAAGTTAATATAGTACCAGAACAGGTGGCCTTAACAAAAAGTGATTAAAATGAGAGCAGATAGTACTCATGGAGTAAATTAAAAACAAGGATAAAACAATAAAGGCAGATTTCCTCTGGAAAAAACTTACTGCTTGGTTTCCAATCTCTTGCCAGTAGCTCACTGCTGCTGGGCAGAAACATGGATCTGAACAGCGAGCGGGTGCTTGGGAAGGTGCTGGCCAGATTCAGAGTTGCCAAACAGGTAGCTCCTACATCTCCTGTTTCCAGACCACTGAATAAAAGCAAAACACATGTTTACTTCCAAATGTGACAAATAATCTTTGCTTTTATGAGAAAGTGCTCTTTGGACCTTTTCCAGCATGAAATTCCACATTTCTTTCTTTTCTATTGTCATATTGTACTGGCACGCACTGTGACGTCATGGGACCTGGGCTCATTTTTGTATTCAATTGTTTTGTATTCCTCTTTTTTTTAATACTTTAATTAAAAATGTATTGCATGTCTCAGCTGGAAACAAGTACATGGTTAGTATTTAGAAACCATGCTGGATTAAACCTTTTTAATAGAAGTGTTGGGTGTCTTGACTTATTTTAATACTTGGTAGTACCACCTTGTCTCTGCCCAGTGAGTAACAAAGAGCATTTCAAGGAACTCCATCAGGAAGGATGCCGTGTGCTGGAGAGGCTGCCAGAGCACAGAGCCAGCACTGGAGACCAATCACTCATCCTTTCACATCTCGCAAGGAGAAACTTTAGTGCATAAACATGAAAGAATTTAAGCAAGAATCAGTTTTAGCATATTTAGCAGGCATCAAAGATACAGTGCTCCTACTTAGCAACTAATAACTAAACGACAATCCCCTTTGGGTTTACCCTTCACAGGCATCTTATAACCTAAAATCTGTTAAGGTCTTCTAGTGATTTTTTCACATTGAAATACTCCTAAATCAGCAGGAGACAAAATTGCTCATTAACTGCTTAAGGACTACTTTAGCAGGCGTGCAATGAATTGCCTGTCCAAAGAATTTCATTATTAGCATTCAAGTATTTGATGATTTATTTCTAAGCAGTTTGCTCCCAGTATCAAGCACTTGTGTAAGATTCCAGCCTACAATTTAAAAAGATCTGTTCCTATGGCTGACAACACAAGCCTAATGTTACACCTGCAGCTTGGAGGCCTTACTGAAGTTTTCATTTTGCTAAAATAAAAGAAAAATAAAATAAAAGCATGGTCATAATAAACATTTCTGTTCACTCACAATACATTCTTGATCCAAACAGGAGCTGTTTCCAAAACCCATGCAGGCTAACAGATGCCTTCATTACCAGTAGAGTGCCACAAGTGTGTTTAGCAACTGCACTTACTGAATTGCCAACTAATCAACCACAACATTTGGTACACCAAATCTGCATGTTGCCTTTACAGATGAGGACAATGTTTTAGTACTTTAATATGTCCATTTATTAAACGGAAAGTCCTTCACAAATGATTCCATACTATATTGGTCAAGGTGTTAGAAAACTACCATTTTCCCTACATACAAAAATACAGACTTTTACCACTATGAAGACATGATCAGAAAAGTACCATCAAAATCCAGAGCCCAAATTTTCAAATATCAGAAAGAAAAAGACAACTAAATAAAAAAAAAAAATTTACAAAAAGTATTGTGCCCATATACAAAAGACTGGAAAAGCAAAATTACATTTAAAACTGATAAATACACCATTTAAATTATGCTATAACAACATGGATTTTAAAAACAAGACTGCTTTCTGTATTGCAAGACATTACAATTCTTCAGCTTGTGTTTTTTATTTAGCATAAAAACCAACAGAAAAGAAGAATACAGCATATTGAAAAATCATTACTGGTGTAAAAACAAGTTGGAGGTTAGATTTTCTTGTAGAGTTAACTTGCCTTTGAAACAGGTCAAGCACTAACAGCACAGCTTTCACATACAGAGCTGGAAGATGCTACACTTAGGCACATAAGTTACTGCTGTCAATACTGAAGGGATAGTGATCACAGCTGATAGGTACTCCTATGGAAAGCATCTGTGTTATCAGCTGGCCTCGTGTGCAGTTTGGTAACTTCCAAGAACCCTTACCAAAATAAAGTAAGATTACAACAAGGCTGTAAATTGTCTCTGTATGAATATCTGCTTACTTGAGATATTCTTCAAATCCTTAATCAGGATTTGGTGATAAATGGGTACCCGATCTGTAGTCCCCTGAGTCAATGGGGAATTTTGCCTGAGTAAGGACAACAGTCAGGTTCTACTTTCAAACACAGAGTATGTTTGTAAGATTTCCCTTGGCAAAACATTACCATTTTTCTTACTTCGAAAGCAAACCACCAAGGGTGTTACACAACAGACTTGTGTTCATATAATAAAAGGAAAACTGCATCCCCTTTGCTCAGCCCAAGATGTAATTCTTACCCAGTAATTCGACTGATACTTCTGAGCTGTTCATAATTACAGATCTGTCAGTACAGGACCTATATCCCCATGGGATAAAGTCTTTCAGTCAGGCCTAGATGCTCCTTCCTCAGACACCATAAATAAAAAATTATGAGCAAGAATCAGAATTTTTAGATTATGCCTGCTGTTTCTCTGGAGGACCCAGAATCAGCACTGAAGATGCTGATACCTTTTTACACAAGGAAAGAAATTTGCAGTACCTTCTAGTTCACATCAGCAATCTGCTTTATCTCCATCTATCAAGTAGCAGCTGAAGGCAGAGCAGAGCAAAAGTGACACAATTTTTTGATTAGCCATGCTATCAGATTTACTACTTAGTGCATACAGGGAAAGCAATGACTGCACTAGTCATAAAACTGGTATGAGTGGTAGCAAAGCCCAGTGAACCCAGAGATGCATTAGTGACTCACATTACAAAAATATTGTTTACTGGTTTAATAAATTTACATCTCTATTTTGGTGAATGACAAGTGTTTACACCACACATGAAAGGCACACTAGGTAAAGCAGTTTTTCGGTGTTTGTCTACAATCCTGTGAAAACACATACAAAGTGTCAACTTGCAAATCAAAATTGAGCAATATAATGAGAAATAAATACATACTTTACTATTTTATTGTGGGTTCCTGAACCCTTACAAACTTCAACATATACAAATAGTTTCAAAATGATACTAACACAGAAGAGATTAAGTCTAGACAGAATAAGCTAAGTCTTTTGTTATATTATGTCATAAATGTTGTGTCTTAAGTATAGAAACCATTTTAAAATGCAATAAATTGGCCACAATATAGAAATCAAAATACTTCCTTACTCTGGAACTGTGATGTACCAGTTAAAGCTGGATGAACTGAAGTGCTAATTCACACTCTCCCTCCACAATATCCAACAAGTAGAAACCAGTAAACGGTCAAGACAGAAGTACAAACAGTAGAAAAATGAAGGTAGCAATTGCTGCAATAAAAGGGTATTAGCCAGAACCACTTTAACCTGTAGACATCGGGATAAATGTAAAATTACTGAAAATGTTTAGACAATATTTTTTTTTTATTAAAAGGCTTCCAAAAGTTGATGAATTAGCCTGGTTAAAAGAGGGTATTTTATTTCAAACACATTAAAGTTTTAAATATGTCTCTTAAGACATTTGTCCAAAGCAAAACAAATACAATACCCTGAACTTTCCCATATTCTAGACAATAGTCCGTGACAGTCAGAAGAGGAAGATGGTCATGGTTCATTCTGTAACTCACATCCTGATGTTATTAAATAGCTCTAGGGACCAGCCCCAATCAAAAAATACAAAAAAACCCAGATACTCCATTAATATGATCTGGCTATTGCTTTTTGAGATGCTGCTATGTCCTCATTCTGAATTCATGCAGATAGTTTCCATATCCTTCCACATATGCTAACTGGCTTTTTAAAATTTTACCCATGAAATCCATGGTATACAGATAAAACCTTCCTAGTAAACACAAAGTTCTATGTTATAAATATGTCAATCAAGGTATCTATGTATATTGTATATAAAATAAAATATCTTCTGTTTGCCAAGTATAATTTAAAAAGGACTATCTGTGGCTAGTTATAAAAAAAATATTTATTAACCCATAGAGAGTAAAAGGCAATTTCACTAACTTGTCTCTCCAGCACACCTGAAAGAGTTGCACTGGGATTCTGGATAGGTAAGTTCATCTAATCATATTTTCATGATAAATAGACAACTTTCATTTCTGGGCATATATAAGAACACTTTTTAAAGCTGCATATCCCAAAAGAAAATGAGATTGTATTGTTTACTCTAAATTAAAGGCTATCATAAATCACAGTGTAAGCAGATTTTTTTAAAGATTATCTTTAGAATACAAAAAGTTGTAGACAGATTTTTAAAAATGCAAAAATAAGACCAAAACAACAAAGGAACCCTTTCAGATTAGACAGCCTTACTCTGACACTGTCAAACAGACCTATCCAGGTGGCAAGTGGCTACCAGAGAAAACAATATGTCAGGAAAAACTCCAAAGTGCTATTCAGAGATATCCTGAATATTTCTATTACTAATTACTAACCAACTCCCTCGGTTAAAAAAAAGGGAAGAATATGGTGTGATTTCTACAAAGCATTTTCAAACATGCTGCTGGTTTTTATTTCAGTTTCATTTCACGTCTTACTTTTGTTGCCATTAAAATGCATGCATATGCCACCTCTATCCATACAGTCTTTCTGAGCTTCCTTGGCCCTCCAAACAATCTATTTATTTATGCTATAAACATCAAGAACTATGTATCCAATCTTCAGAAATGCTACATGATGCTTTACTCATTCCAGTGGGACTGAGCAGTAATTAGTATGAAACTATCTTTCCTTCCCAACACACAGACAGCCCTTCAGATGCATCTATGTCCTGCAGGTCTCTGTGAATCAAGTATTACACTTTAGCTGAGTAGAAGTTATTTGATAACCACACCACTTTGTCAGCCTCCCTCAGCTTTTAAGATGCACCATTAACATGGTCAGTGTAGAATCCCTCTGAGAGTGCTACACAGGCAGCAAAGGCCCAGAGTTAGGAACAGACAGTAACAAGAATGCTTCTAGGTCTGATTTTAGTGCCAGTTCAAGGTGTCTGTCTCTCCTTCTCTAAAAGTGTAGAAGCAAATCTTCCCTTCTGGAGCTGGGAATTATTATGTTCACACGTAATTTGGAAAGCACTGGGTTATCAATGTCAAGTTTAGGTTTCTCTCTCCTTCTCACCTTTTAACATATTTCAAATTTATCATCAGGTTGTGCCTGCCTTTTTATTTATCCTAAATGCCTGCCTAAGATATTTGGCTCCAGAGATTTCAGCATTTTATGTTCTCTATGCTCCAATTTTCACATACAAGGCTGCTCAGTATCATCTGAGTATGAGAGAGGACATTATTGTCCACACTATTTCAACTTTTATTACGCTCAAGGTTTTTTAAAATTATGCCCTAAAACCAATCTTATTTATTTTGGGTTTTCTTAAGGTTTGATTTTTTTTTTTTTTTTTAATCACAAAAAGTTGAGTTTAAAAAGTTGTCACGAGAAAGGAAAGTAACTGATATAGACCAAGAGCTAAGGAAGAGAAGAGGAGAAGGTTTGTAGTAATAAAAGCACATATTAGATAAGTGTTTGCTGTGCCTGCACATCTCCAAAATAGCACAAAGGTGACAAATATCAAATCTATGTAGGAACATTGAAGTTCATAGAAAACTAGTGGTTAATTCACTTGCAACAGTCCACATGCAGCTTGTAGCAGATCAGTTCTGCTGTGTTAAATAGCATTAAGCCTGCTGTGTTAGGAACAGTCATCATACTGTACAAAATAATTCACAGGGGAGAAAAAAAAAGCAGAATAAAATTCTTAGGGATGACTGGAAACTTTCCCTGGTTTTCCCCTTTTTACAGAATCAATGAAATACAGATGAAACAACTACAGATTGTATTATGAGATGCACAGTGAAACACGTGACAAAGCCTATGAAGAAGCACCACACATTGCTGATTTTATTTAAATTCACATGGAAGATCTTATAAGCAAAAGAAGAGAAGCTGCTTCCAAAGCACAACTTCTGAATACAAAGCCCATGATGGGCACAGACTGAAAGCATAGGCATCAAATCTCTGAAGTCAGTACCTTGTCTCTCAAAAAAGTAAGAGACAGATGAATCTAAACCTCTCAACCTCTAAGCATGTGGGTCCTACCAGAAAGCTTACACAAAAATAGATACAGTATACCAGGGAGTTTCTCAAGTCCTACAGGAAATGTCCCCCAGCACATCCAGCCCAACCACCATAAACCATACCATAAGAGTACCATACTAAGCAAAAGGATGTTGGACACAGTATTCTACCTTATACTGAAGCAGACACTACACAGATCAAAGAAGAAGGCTTAGCAAAAATCAAATATTAAAACATGAGATAGATGAGGCACGAATACACGAAATGAAAGAAATAAGTGGAGAGTGGGAAGGAATCTACTAAGAAGTGATGAAACTGTCAAATCAGTTCTTATGGTTTCAGAAACTCCCACTGTAGGCAGTCTGCACATCATTACAGGAACATATGATAAACTTGAACCAAGGCTGACAAAACTGAGCATACACAGCATTAAAAGAAAAACATTCATATAACACTAGAGAGCTGTTGCTTCAATCATAGCTTATTGTTCAAAGTCTGTGCATAGGTTGCCAAATTTACTGCCATTTCTACATGCAGTAACAGATGGAGATTGCACATCTGAGGGCTTACTTTGACAAGAGAGAACTAACCATAATGATTATAGTTTCAAGCTCCCTGTTCCTGCAAGGTTTAACTGTTTAGTTTTATTTACAGTGGGTTTTGAGTCCCTTTATGGAGCTAAACAGCACTCATAAGGACTGTAAGAAATTATCCCTCTATCCTCAGCAATTACAAGCCATGCTAATTGGCTGGGAAAAACAATTTAACATCACTTTTCTATAAAGGTTTCCAAGAAAATTAAACTTTATACCCTATTCTCTTCCTTCAGAGTTTTTTTAACACAACTACAGTTTGCATAATGGTCTTAAAATACTAGCAATGTCTTCAACAAACCATGTGAGAAATTAAGTCAGGGACAAGGGGTATCAACTGTGAATATATCAGATGACCCTAATGTCTCAAATCTACTTGTCTCTCACAACTACTTTATTTCCCTTCTATATAATCCAAAAAGTATATGTCTCTGTGGAGCAATAAATGCTTAAAACTTAAGATTTTTCTTTTTTTTTTTTTTTTTTTTTTTTTTTTTTAAGAGAGTGTATACAATACTAAAATCATCTTTGGTCCTCAGAATAAGGAAATTACAATTTTGCATTTGTTTTTATTTTATAAAGTGTATCAGATAGTATTTTTTAAATCAGTGTTTTCTTTGAATTCCACCCTGAAAGCTGTGCTAAACTCAGGTCATGATGTAAGGAATAAATAATGACACACTGTTCTCAGATCAAGAAAACTCATTTTTGATGTAAAAGCACTCAAGGTCACTGTGTGATTCAGGTATAATAAATGATGAAGTACCGGACTGCATTAGAAGTATCACTGTATCACTGCATTCACCATTCCAGATGAAAGATAAAAGATTTTTAGGATCTCACTCCACAAAAAGCTTGGTGAAGTTATCCTTTTCCTAGTTAAGAAAAGGTGCAAGGATTTGGAGATAGCGAATTCATAAACTTAACAGATGACCCACACACCTCTAAAAAATCAACACAAGGAGTACAGGAGAGAAACAGAGTGTTTTCTGATGTACACACCATTTTGGTCCTTGTCATTAACCACCAAACAGATTACACTTCCAATGAAATTACACACCTAAATATCTGTGTTCTAAACCTAACATTAGAGGCTGGGTTATGTGGTTCAGTCTTCTTTTAAACTGGTGGTCCCTTTGGCATTAATTTTCAATGAAGCACAACAAATCATTGTCACAGTAACTGATAAATCATTACTCATTAAGAAAATGCAAGTTTTCTTTAACCTCATTGGTGACTCTGAATTTTAATCTCCATGTTAGTCACTAATGTTTAATTAACTGTAGACATCAGTAAATTGAAAATACATTAGTTTTGTCACCAGTTGTCACACATCAAAATAATTCTCTGTTACTTGATGCAAACATTGCAGTGTTAGGTTCACATGGGTCACCACCAAGTTTCCTCTGGTATTAAAAAAGCCCAGGCACTTCTATTCATCTTCTGTTGGGTATAACCTGTTCTTCATATTTAAAATTAACCTATCTGCAACATATTGCCATTTGTTTTGAAGACTCCAGTTACCTGCATTCATCCACTTAAGAGCTACATAATAACACAGGCAAAAAGTGTTCAAGTTAAATGGAAGATAAATTCAGGCATGCATGATTTACAGCTCCACTCATTTCAGAGATTTACACCAGATTTACACCAGAATTCTGCTCTGGAGATCTTCCCAAAAAATTTTCTGCACGTTACATGCAGGCATGCAGATGCCAAATAATGGATTACATGGATAAAAACAGTAAAAAAACCTCTGAAAAATAGCAAGGGACATCCTCCTAGTAACATTACATTGTCTATCCAAATACTGCAAAATTGGGGTTTAGAGTAAATATCCTTCTATTCACTGGAAGTACAATTAAAATAAGAAACCTTCAGTTAGGTAAAATTATTTCTAAACAAATCCATTTGTAAACCATCTTATCTTCCTCATTATCCAAATAAATATTAGGGGAAAAAATATGCACCCACTTTAAGTGTTTTACCTACTACCAATGGATTTTGGAAGAAACAAAAAATCTTCCAAAAAGGCAATTATTTATGTAATGCTAACGTGTCACATGTAAGCATGTATAACAATATTGCAACCTTAGAAACATTTTATAAGACATAATAATTTTTTTGCTAATTCTTGCTTCTCAACAAGTTGAACCTTGGAGAAAAGAGGGGAAAAAAAATAAAAAAAGAAAGCCATAATTGGAAGGTGAATCTATTGGGTAACAACCCTTCTTTCTCTACTATGCCCCCTCCATCCCAAGCATATTTTTTTTTCCCCCTTTTTGGAATAAAAAAATAGAACATATCCTAACATAAGCAAAAAACCACACACTTGCACTTGATGCATTATGTTGACCATTCAGTAACCACGCTGACTTCACTCAAGTTCAGATCTGGCCAAGGTCATGCATGAACCGAGCATGGTAATTCCAGAGTAACCCATAGCGTGAACACCTCAACCACCTTTCTTTATCCAAGAAACAAAAAAAGTGAAATGGTTGTCTGCTTCAGCTATATAAGTGCACCAAGAGTGAAACTGCAGATCTTGTAGATGAGAAATGGGCTGCACTGCCAAGGCTGCACAAGGATGGACAGAGTTCATTGAAGACAATACATGGTTGAAGTTATTGCTATTTGCCCCTCAGTTCCTTTTTTTTGTTTTTTTGTGTATATTAGATTTACTTTTGGTGGATTTCTTTCCTATATTAACCAATGTAGTGCTGGTCTCAGCATTTACAACAGGCGAAGAAACACTGGCAGAGTTTGCACTTGGGACAGGGAAGGAAAGTACTGTGCAGTTAATCCAAAAGAAGAACATACTTCAAAACATATATATAATTATATATTATATAAGCTATATAATATATGTGTATATATATGTGGACATCTTAAACAGATCTTGCTTTTGAATGACCAATATTTACTGCCTTCATGACAACACCTTCCGACTCAACGCGCCTCTGCACATACGCAGGGCTGGGCACTCTTTGCCACCATCTGATCTTCCTTTTCTTCCTTAAGTAAAGAAAAAACCCTTTATTCCGTGAGGGAGTTCAACACTTCTTTTCCCTTTGCAGTCCCATTTGAATGTTGGTTTCATGCATCCAGCCGCTGGATCTCCGGGCGATGATCTACTTCCCGGGATTCTGTCCGAGCCCGTATGTAATCACTGGTCTGACGACTGTTTTGTTGTCTGCTGCTCATTCGCCACTTTTTAATAGCTAAATATGTGTTCACAGCATACACTGCCATGGCCAAGAAACCAAATATCTACAAGAAGTAGAAAGAATTGTCAAAGACAATTTTTGCAAATAAGAACAATAGTAGTTTCAAAACAAACTCCTCAGAAGATTAGGTTTCTACTTTATTTGCACTGACAAATCATCACGATCTGTAAAATTGATGATTTTTCTTCCTCAGTGAACTAGAGAATCTGCAAAAGATTCTAAGAAAAATGAAAAACTTCTCTGTCTACAAACACAATTGCATCCTGCCATGCAAGTTCAATGGAAGTTCTTCTTGTAAAGAAGAATACAGCTCTTCATCCAATAGTTCATTCCTCAGCATGCACTTAAGAGTGAATGAATGACAAGAGAACAGATGAATGACAAGAGTCCAGAGCACAAGCCTGAAGAAGGAGCTAACTTGCAGTTCTTCCTATATGCTTCTGCAGAACTGCTGTCTGATTTCCAATGTCCAGGTTAGGGGAAGTTGCTTAACCCTATTGTTGTAGATTTAAAATCTTGAAGTACTACTACACACTGCACAGAACAAAAATGATCTGTAGTGAGCAAGAAGAATTCAACACATTATGTGTAAGCAGCTCCAATGTTTTGTGAACTTTTGGCACCATATTTTCCATAGGTTTTCAATATAAAGCAGTAACATCTAAGCTATAGAGAGAGAAGCAAGGCAAGTTCAACTGCTAAAGTGTTCTCTGCAAGTCTTTTTTCCTTTGTTCTTGCCTCAAGCCTTAACACAAACAATTCAAAGGATACCAGTACTTTTAAAGTAAACAGAATTAGCTTAAAGACAGCTGTAAAATTAGAAGTAAATTGTGATGGCAAAGGCAACAGGACTATTTAATGAACACAAGGAAACTCTTAGTTTTAATAGAAGATAAGAGTCATATATAAAGAAGTTCAAATTCTTACCACAGCAGCAATTTCTGCTCCAGTTTTATGGTTTAAAGCAGCAAGTACTACAGAGGCAATGAAAAAGAAGAAAGTGCTGAGTCCAGTGTTGACCAGATCCTAAAAAAATAAATTCATTAGCATTACTAAACAATGATTCTTTGCTTGCTTTTTTTAGAAGTGATGAAACAGTAGACTAGAACAAGAACTATAGCAATACCTTCCCATTTTCTATGCAGTTTATCACTTACACAGAAGAAGGCAAAGATTATTACACAGGAAATGTACCTGTGCACATTAGTCTGAAGTCAAACAGCAGGTACACATAAAGCAACAGTGGAGATTCTGGATGCATTACCTTTATTTCTGCTGGGTTTATCAGAAACATACTGTCAGCATAAAGCAAAGCTGCTTTCCTTCAGCTGATGCTGAAGTAACCAAAATACCAAACTTCAGCACCCCAGAAGCCTCTTGATCTCTTTCACATCACAACAGTGCTCAGGTACTGCCCAGGCAGCAGTCATTGCTTTTCTACAAATTCTTTGAGGCCTTCACTGTAGCAAATCTTATGTCCCACACTATTTCTATGAACAACAGCTGCCTGTGTTGTGAGAATACACAGATTTTTTTCTTCTTCCATAAAACTGATGTTTCAAGCAGACATTTTGGAACACATGCACAGCAACAACCCAGGAGCTCTTACGTTCAGGGAAAATACTTGTCTTTATCCAAGCACAAAAAAAATGAGGCAGCGTGCAATTCAGTTACACATATGCTGCATGTATCACTTAGTATTCAGATGATTAGGCTGCCATGCCTTACATAAAGCAGGGTCATTAACATATCATTGGAACATATGTAAGAATTCTGAATGGCAGCTATTAGCACATTAATAATTATGTCAATACAAGACTATCTGATCAGACTTGGGAAAAAACAATTCAAGAGGTGGAATTTCAAAACAATATGAAAAACAAAGCACCAGATTCATTATGGACCAGCTGTTCAGTATCTGACGTAGGGCATCTTTTACCATTTCTTAAAACATTTGATAGGTATGTACATTGCACTATACATCCACTACAGAGGTGTGAGAAATAACAGACTGTTGTGATAACTGCATGAGTAGGTGAAGTCAGGAAGCAAGGGGGGCATAGGGGAATCAGGGAATGGCAGTTCAGCACAAATATCCTGGAGGAACTTGAAACTGGCGAGAGGTGGATGTTACCATAGCCAAAAGGGATGGAAAGAAAACCCATGTACACATTTGCTGTGCAACTTACAATTTTGAGTAAAGAAAAAAAGAAAAAAACCCTCACAAACTAAAACCTACCACAATAAAAGCACACTGAACAGTGCCATCTCCCACTGTTTAAAAAATACCACCACTACTCTTTAATTAGAATTCAAGGACAAATTTGTTCAACCTGCCTCTCTTCCCTTACATGTGAGCCAGGCTCACTTCCTGTTCCTGCTTCTCCATATACTACAAATTTAATTTTATTTTTATTTTTCCCCAAAGTACATCTTGTGAAATGCTGTAAGAAATTAGGCTTAAAAACTGGAGATGTGAATCTAAACTTATTCCCTGGATATGAATCTCATGACTTCATGTTCCAGCTACACAGTGCAAAGACTTTGAAGAGACCACTGTCATCCAGCCACCCCCAAAACATCTGTTTTTCCAGCCAGGACTGAAGAATGCTTTAGAAAATAATTGTAAAAACTGAAAGTTTCTGGTGCTGTGCTATTCACAGGGGAAACTATGTATTTTCAGGGTATTGACACAGTGAGAGCTCGTTATTAAAATTAAGCATACCTAGGGATAAACTGTATGATGGATCACTGTGACCTGGTCCTCCCCTAAAAGGGGGACTTTCCCAAGAAATCTGAGAGGCTACCATTGCTCCTTGCTATTTCCACCAACATGTCCAGATTTCATGTGCTCAGTAAGACCTACACTGTCATACCAAGAAAACAAAAGCAAATTGTGGATCTCAGAAACTCCTACCATCCTTTCAACCAGCAGTGTATTACTAGAGGGGTACTTTTTATCTGTTCATGCTTACTGAGATGGATGTTATCTGGTACTTACAGCATCAAACAAAACTGGAATTTTATTAAATAGTCATTGCAGTTATAGTTATATAACTTCTTGCTTTGCAGAGATAAAAGTTAAGAAATAGAGGCACTGGAAAACCAATGGCAATTCACAATTTCCCCTACTATCCTCCTCTTCAGCTTTGAGTTTAGCAGCTCTAGCTGTGCTTTTGCAATTGTCATTAAGAGCTGTGGTTCTCACCTGCAGGAACTTCTCACTAGAGGGGATGCCTTATTCTATATGTCAATAGATGCCAGATTCAACACCATTCAACATTTTCATCAGGACTCCAGAGTAAACACACATATGTCACCAAGAATACCGAAAATAAATACCAAGGAGATGACAGCTATGCTCTTGAAAAATTAAAACGTTTAAAAAATTAGTTCAACCCAAGATCAAGTTGTGTATTCTACTACCAGAGTATATTTGCCACCTACCGAAAGGACCTACAGAATGGAGACAAAATCCTTCAGAAATAACTCAGAAGAGCTTAATAATTACAGCAGGTAAGCATCTCAAGATGTGATGCCATGACAAAAAAAAGAGGGAGAAAAAGCACTTATACATTCCTTCGGACATACAGACATGACAGGTGTAAGTTGGCAATCTTACCTGTGCAAAGGACACTGGAATGCTGCATCCTGTTCCGGTATCCACATTTTTAAAAGTATGTTGAAAAATTGGACAGGGTACAGAGAAGAGCCACAGAAGTTATTTGAAAGGAGGAGAAAATTTCTCACAGTATGAATCAAAGAACCTAAACTGCTTTGAATATTAAAAAGATTGAGCAGTGTACATGAAGACTCCTGTGTTCAAATAATCAAAAAACACCAGCTGTCTTAAAAGTTTAACATAGAAAAGTACAACAAAATTAATAGCACAACATGCAAAGTTAGGACAAAAGCCATACTCAAAATCAATTCAAGTATAACCCAGATTATGTTTTTGCAGACACACATTTTGTAATTCCTTATTATCATACTTAAAGACTAAGTGAATGACTCATAACACATATATGGGGTCAGATGTGCTTATTAATTAATCCTGATAATCTGACTTTTTGAATCTGTCAGCCTGATCATCTTGCCAAAGAAGAATAGTATAAGCAAGACAGCTAGGCCTATCCATAGAATGGCAGACAGTACCATCTATCTCCATGCTACGAATTGAATTGCAAGCTTCTTGGAAGCAGTCTGAGATACTGCAGATATGAAATATTGCCAAAATTAGACTGCTGGTGCCCTTGCCAAGATTATTCCAGGAAATAAAAAAACCTAAGTATGTTAGAAACTTTGTCATCACCACTGGCATTTTAATTTATTCTGCTCTTTACAAAGAATATCAAAATTATAATTGCAAAGAATCCAGTAATTCAAATTTAAAGAATTTATTCCATCTTGAGGCTCCAATTTATTAATTTCTGCAATTCCATTTTTCCTGCTTAGCTCAAAACCTTTTAATGAAAGTAACTGATTCACATTAACACATATTCATAATATATCTACAGACCAGATATATATATATATATGTATATATAACTGTAATGTCACAGATGCAAAAAATTGTTACTTACTAACTAAAGCAAAAAGATTAGAATGTAAGAAATACAACAGCTTTGGACAAAGTCAAAGCAGGAAAAAAAAGAATGAACTACACTAAGAATTCAAGAAGTAAAGGACACTCCCTAAAGTACAGTAGCTTTTTTCCATGTAAAGGACAACAAATAATTGTGACAATAAAAATAAACTAACTGAAAAAAGATGCTCTGTTTCAAATCTGGTCATGATGTAGCTGAAGTTCTTGTTGTTATATTTATAGACAAAGTAAAAGCCACATTACACAGAAGAATTTCTGCTGAAATTACAGCAACCTCATGAGACAGTATGCTGTGCCATAAAATACTGTACAAAACTGCCATCCATAACAAAGAATAAAATCTAAGAGCTGAACCAAATCCATCCTAGACTGCTCCTGTGCCCTTTCTCCTTTCCAAACTGATAAAATGAAAAATTGACTTCTGGTCACTTGCTAGTTATTTGCAAGTCATCCTGATCAGTCACCAGTACTCCTCTTACTCCAAAGGAGAGTATCCAAGGTCATTAATTTGCTTCTGCTAAGTGTTAAACCTTGACACATAAGCAGCTGTCTGTCCCATTCAGGAGCATAATGCAGAGGAGGCACCTTAACTTCTGGGTGAAGATGGGTGTATGTCAAGGCAGCATTTTATCCTAAAAAAGAGCAATGCTTTCATTCTCCTGATGCTGTTGTAAAGGTGATTTTTCTTCTTTTCTAGAAAAGAAAGGTGGACAGCATCCTACGATCTTCTGTTACTAAGGGTCTGGGCAGGTATGGTTCCTGAATTAATGAGCATGGAGAAGCTGAATTGGTGCTATGAATGAGATTTCCGTTAACAGACCTGAAAACTCCCATTAAGTAACTCCGGAAAGCTGCAAAGCACATCAGCTTTGAAAGCTTCTGTTTAATATTCCAGTCTGGTACATTACCAGGAGTTGGCTGTGATGCTCAGAGGCATCAGTAATACCCACGTGCCTTAATCCAGCATCCTCTACGACTTTTAAGAAAAACTGAATCAAAATACATGCTCTGCATTTTCATCCTGTATTTTGCGGTGAAGAAACTGATCAAATGACCAGGTGCTGTGTAAAAGGGAGACAGTGCCACACTGCAATTATAGCTTGTAGAAACAAAAACATGACATTTAAACTGGTGGTTGCTTTTGTCATGTGCTGTCTGGAATACAAGAGTTTACATTTAGGTGGAGTTCAAAGTATCTAAATGATTGTAAAAAAAGAAGCCTGTGCTTTTGTTTGTTTGGTTGTTTTTTTACATTGTCCCTAATTTTTCCTTCAACCAGCACTTACAAACCTTTCTCCTTGTTTCTATGACACTATCCATTTGAAGTTTACAAATATACCAGTCAGACCTCTTAACCAAACACATCTGGTCAAACCCCCATAATGTTACTCTATAATCATACTACTAGACATTGCATGAGCATTTTGCACCACAGTTAAGAATGGAAACATGGCTTCTCAAGTCATAAATCCTAAGTAGAAAAAACCCCATTAAGTTCATGAGTTAAGTTCCCATCCTTTTTTTTCCTCATTTAAGGCTTACATGGGTATTGGAGCTTTTACTCAGTCACTAGATTCTGCTGCTCCAAGATTCATTGTTTGCATTGTTTCCCCCTGATATAACAGTTACCAATGCTTTCAGAAAGAAGTTAGTGACACAAACTGTGCAAACATCAGTATCCTACTGCCCCTCTCACAGTGTGGGGCTATGCCCCTGGGCTGATGCTCCCTGTGGGTCCCATCCCATACACACCAGCCCCCAAAGTTCTGATAGTCTGCATGTTCGAGCACTTTGATCCAGTACCAGGCATCTGGTATTGGCTGCAAATCAGGTCTGTCTCCAGTATTGTAAGCAAAGTATGCAAAACACCTGAATTAACACAATCAACTTTCAAAAACCTCAGTCAGTTGTCAAAAAAGTCAGGGACAAGCTATGATTTTGAAGAAACAACGTCAAAACCAAGACTCATGACGTTATTATAACTTCTAACTCTTTTTGAGTTGGAATACAAGCTGTGTTAGATGTAGTATCTCTGCCATAAATGATAAAACACATGCCTAAATTAATGTTTCTAAAATCCCTCTTTCGAGTTTGATTTCTTGGAAGATCACCCGCCTATTCCACCCTCATTTCTTTCTTAGAATCTGCATCAAATTTTCTGCCAACTATTTCATGTGTCAGTTTCTTTCACACAAGGTTTCATTGCCTCAACAACTGGAAAAAAAAACAGCCCTGCCAAGATGATGAAACAAGTGTTCAGGCAGCACAAAATACAACCACTGATCTGTCCCTGCAGAGACACACCTGACTTGCCATGTTTCCTCCCTGGAGCAGGGTTTCCTTGGGGCTGAGTCCAGGCTAACAAGCCCAGCAGGTATCTGATAAGCATGTGATGTGCTCAGTTCTGTGCCACGTTTTTGAGGCTGGTCTAGACTGAGAAACTCTGCATTCACAACTGCACACACACACACAAAATGCACTACCACAGCTCCAGTGGATGTTTAAAAAAAATGTTTAAAAAAAAAAAAAAATGGTCAAAACATTTTGAAAGATTTTTTTTTTCCTACACACATATATAAATAATCCATTCTACTGGCTGATTATGCAATGATTTACATCTGTGATGACTGATTTCTCTCATCGTATAAGCTTTCATCCAAGAGAGTATCAAATAGCAGTATTCTCAGCTAGCTGCCAAAGTTTCATACACAGTTTGGCTGCAAGATCTTAAACTCTTCCTGTAAATCACATGAGACTCAAATGAATTACATATATTAAAAAGCATTATTTAACTAAAGAAAACCATAGCAAACAGTCAGTTGTATTTAACTTAGAAAACAAATGTTTCAAAGAAGCAGCTCATCAGTTAAGAAGCAATCTCTGCTCTGGTGTGCTCTTTATTCCCCTATGCCACTTGCTTGTCTCCTTGCAGAATAGGCTCCCTTTGAGCTGCAACACACAAAGGAAATGGAAATTTCCACTAACAGGTTCCCTAGCTTTTGCATTTTTGCATAATATTGATAGTGTTCCACAACACAGACAAGTGTCTGGGTTCTTTCATCTTTTCATCTGTAACAGACCTTTCTCATTCCATTTCTGGCCTCACCATCTCCATTTCTTTTGAAAACAGTTGGCAAGTCTCCAAGATAAAAAAAAAATAGCTAAAAGTATATATTAAAAATAATTAGTAACTTTGCATATCTGTCAGATGCTTGTATATACTCATCCACATTTTCATTCCAGACAGGGACAGTGGACATGAGACAATACCCAGAACACAAAGAAGTCTAATTTTAATGAAGTACCAATGGAAGCAATTCTGTGTTGGACAATACCATTTGATGTCCTGGTACATTCCAATATGTAGGATCATGTGAAAGCAAGTAGTTAAAAACATTTACATTTTTGTAAATTCTGTATTTAAAGAAAGCCTTTTTCCTAAATTTAAGACTGTTAAATACTTTCCAGTGCTGCAAAAGCATCTTCATTTTCATACAACTTCTAAAAGTGAAGTTTGAGACCTTTCACAAGGACAATATCCATTATAAAGTCATACATGGGGGTTTTTAAGCATGCATATTAATGAATTAATACATAATTAAGCGTGATATCCTCCTAAAGCATTCAGGACTGTGAAAGTCTGTTCAGAAAGCAGCTCTGCAATAGCTATCACAGAGACGCTGCAAAATTAGCAAAATAACCATCATGAAAACAGTTCTAACCACTGAAAGAGTTGAGTAATGGATGAATATACATCTCAATTGTAAAGAATCAAATGCCAAAATAAGAAAAAACAGTATTCAGCTATAACTCTACATTCTTAAATTTCCTACTACCTTTGCCAAGGTAGTCTCCCAAAGGTGTAACAGCAGCCCTCACTCCACCCATGCAACAGCTACCTGAATGATGACTGACTCCCCCTCTGCTCTCCAGCAAGTCTCATCACACAAATGATTGTTAACATGAATAAACATTACAAGTAGGACAGTCTCAGCAGTTAATGGAACTCAGAAGCTTCCAGTTACCATTTCTGTTAGAGATCTTTGGTATAATGCTGAAAGAAGCATTTCATCTTCAGCACCCAGCCAAAGAACAAGACTTGTGAGATCACAAGAATTCACCTCTGCTTCTATTGTTCTGGCAATATGAACTAAACCAGAAGCATCTGCAGTGATGGAAGCAATCCATTTGCCTTTCAGGCTGAGCTCTGACTATGTCATGTTGCTCCATGCTGTTTAGGTGGAAGGTTCAGACTGTGACCATTGCCCTAAAACCCAAAATACTTAACTGTATTTTGAAACTAACAAACAAACCAAAAAAACCCCATACCACAACTGGTTGGATTTTCAAGCCCTCTTTTAATATCTCTAACAGAGTGAAAGGCAGTAATACTCTACTCAAAGTGGCAGGTTTTGTCACTCAAATAGAGTAAGAAGCCACAGAGGCTGAAAGGACCTACCAGTTACACACTTGATATCCATTGCATTATTTGGGGGGAAAGGTAAAGAGCTTCATGTAGGCTTCTGTACTTATGTATGTCCAACAAATTTCCTGTGTTCTGGCAGGCAGCAAAAGCATTCCACAGGGCTCAACAACAGAACAAAAGGTACTGACATACAGGACCAAGGGTATACCAAGTCATTAAACTGACTCCTCCAGAGGTACAACTTCAGCTCAGTCATGCACACCATGAATAACAATAAAAAGGTCTTGGTCAAACTTAACTGGAACATAAGCTAAATGTAGTATTCACTCTGAAACCACTCACATCATACCACCAACACAATCCTGTATTTTACATGATACTAATGCACTTCCACACACTTACCATGCTCTTGTACATCCTACTAGCATGTAAAGAGCTGTGTGGTATAAAAAGATGGTCTCTAATTGCTGATACCTAGCTGGCAGGCTGTTGTGATGCTCAATAAACAAGCAAGCTGGTAACAGAAACAAGGACTACCTTCTCTTTACAGCTACTGCTCTTCAGCTTGCCACAAAGATAAGTGGTGGCAATTCTGGCAGAAGGGACACAAAAAGGAGCAAAGGCAAGACAACCCAGGAACATTCCAGTGGTTCTACTGGTTTTGTTTTGCAAGACACCTGGACCTCCCCCACCTACAGTTACTGGTCACAGCTCTCAGTTGATATAAGCTATCTACCAAGTGCTTCTCCTAGGAAGAAAAAATTTCCTCAATAGACCCCATATATACCCAGGGTACGAAGGACCATCCAGTCTCATTTTAAACAAGTCACTTAGGCTTACAAACAGTTACTGAAAACAAGTAAATTGCAATGCTAATAAATTAATTAAATTTTTTTTTAAATCATACAGAAGCCTAAAACCATCTGTAACTGCTAACAGTACTTTAAAAATTACTGTTGTAAAATAAAACAGAACATAGGCACATATGTGTCTATACTGTCCAAAGAAGCTGATGTAAATATTGTCCTTGAAGCTGACAAACCTTTTGCTAGAGTGCCTAACATGTTGATTTTGTGACTGGTGTTTATGCAACCCAATCTGAAAGTTTAACTCATAATACTGCATGGAAATAGAGACTTGTACAAAAGGAATGTGCACTGCCAGCAGTTCTCTGCCTAAAACTCCTGTATTTGAGAACACATTAAGCATTGCCAGTCAATGTTTAATGTGTGTAAGCAATTCAAAACACCTGATTTTTGCAGAAAGCACTGTTGTTTTTACTCTACTACCCGATTATTGTATTAATCTAAGAAAATACATGTAGCTCAGCTGTCCTAATAAAAAAAAAAAAAGAAAAAAATAAAAAAGAAAAAAAAAAAAAAAAGGGAGAGAACAGGCAACTGTAAATACAGCATCTTCCAAAGTTAAACAAATACAAGCTGCATTCTTACCCACTTCATCCACAAACAGCAATTACTGGCATTATGAGGAAGTTTTTGCTTCCAGAGAGAATCAACCAGAAGACAATTTTAGTTCTATTTAACACAGTGTAATCTTGCTATATTTCAAAGTTGTTAGTAGTCAAAATAAATACAAGTAAAATGTACACTTTACTCAGCATAAAAGACACACAATCTTAAACAGAACTAAAGTTCAAAGACCAAACTTAAAAACAGATTTGCAGCCATTTTTACTATTTTTAACAGTGAGGATTTGTATGAACTTACAGTAAGATTCCAGTTGATCTGTGGTATTCTTGTGTGAAGATTAAGACTGAACATAAGCAACAGAACTCCAGTAACCACCAGTGCACTACAGCTCACAAACTCGAAGAAATAAAGGCCTTCACAAGGGGAGCATTCCATGATGGTCTCTATGCAGATGAATGCAATCAGTGCCAAAACCTAGGAAGAAAAACAAGTGGAAAAAATATAAATAGATTTCCACATTTTGAAAGTAGCCACAAGTATTCCTGAAATTTCCATTGGGAACATGATCAGTTTACCCTCAGGAATGTGTGATTTTAGTTTATAACAGAGCACTGTCTAAAGCACAAAAACAAAAGCAAATTAATGCAAGACTTTCTGGATATCTCCTGTTCAACAAAGTCTGGTTTTGCAAAATTACAAGAAGTCTAATATCAAAATGTCTGACATACCCAGAAAAGCATGAAACCCTGTCAGGCCACTGGCCTGCAAAAGTACCCTAAAACATTTTATTTTTCACTCATCATATGCTATTCCAAAACTTGAAGATAGACTGCATTTGTCTACTGGGCTAACCTCAAGCTCAATTTAATAGTATTAATACCATGTGATTGACAAAGACATTTCAATAATGCTATTATTTTAAATTTACTACCAACTTGAGATCTGAATCAATTCAAAACAGAATAGATTCAGCTTCACTAGCCTCCAAAAAAATGTCTCCTTCCATGGTGTTTCTTTGGGGTTTTTTTGTCATGAACATGCAATAATCCCCATAGCATTTTATCATTCCCCCATAAGACAATAAAATGATCGGATAATAGATGAAGGGAAAACTGGTGCTGCACATCTAACTGGGATGCAGACTTTTGCAAGACAAGAGTTTAATCTACTTTGTAGGATAAAACAGTGAAACTCACTATGCTGAGAAAAATGTTGCTCCATGGACAAAATTAAAATATGTAAAAAACATACACCAGTATTAGCTACCACTGATTATGCAACTTCCATATCTGAGTCTATGTTTCAAACTGAGTTGTCTTGAAATAGAACTGGTAAAAACAGCTGCATGAATGTTTTTTCTTGTTTTGTTTTTTAATTTCCCATGGCAAGCAAGGAAGGCCTTATGAATTTTTTTCTTTGTTTTTCAAGACACCACCATCCCCCACCCACTTACATTTTTCAGAAAGAATTCACTTTCTTGCTTTGCCACAATATTCTAATGCGATTGTAGGAAGTCACTTAGTAAGGATGTAGTAGGATGAAGAACTTGGGGAGACAGCCTCCTCAGAACCAAAATTCTGTAATCTGAGGTTTTTGCATGAACACAACATTTTAAATTTAAGCCTTAGAAAGCCATAACACAAATCAATTTCTGCTAAGTCCTTCTCTGCCAATTTCAATAGTTTTGCTTGATATATTTCTTTTAGCACTGTTTTTGCTTCATCCATTAATTTGTCTTTGCCTTTTGCAAAATGAAGAAAAAGTATTTTTAAAGAAGTATTATTTTTGTCACTAAAATCAGCAGTAACTTTAAGTAAAGGACAATACCCTACATGATTTGCTTGCCACATACTTCAGAACATATTAGCTAAATTAAGTTTTAAAATGGATTAAAACAGTTTTAATAAAAAACCCACACTTGCATAGAAATTCTCTCACACCTCATTTATCATGCTGTCTTTGAAGAGATCATGTGCCACACTAATTTGTGCCAGAAAATAGAGCAGACCAATTCACAGCAACCAAATTCTGAACAGATACACAGTGGCAAAACACTTAAGTTGGATTTTATTTTTGACACTGAATACCTTTGGGAAAAAGGAAAGAAAGAATATCCAGTGAAAGAAAACATTCAGAAATCCAGGCTGAAAGTCAAACTATTACATTGGCAACGACACACACATACACACACACACACACACACAAACAATCTATGGTCCAGAAAACAACTTCATTTTGCAGTATTGCATGTAATGAAGTTCACCTTTTCTGTTAACACAGCTCTCATAACTGGAGATGACATGGAACACAACAAGAAAAAAAAAAAAGGCTCCAAAAAAGTCCCTAAGTAATTTCAAGCAGGATCAATATCAAATATTAATGCTAAATATTAGCTGGCAAAACTTTAACCTTTAGATGTTCCAATACAATAAAGCCTCCATTGTTTTTGCCTCTATTTTTGATATGACACATCTAAAATTTTTATTCTTCTCCTATAAATGGTTCTGTAATATTCTCCAGAAATACTGTAGTGCAAGCTCAAAAAATATTAGGTTAATTTCTAAAATATGAGCAGCTCTGACTTGTGCCACCAACATTGGGCTGAAGGAGTCAAAAATTGGCAGAGTAATCACTGCACCAGGCAACTTCTACCTGGCTTATGGAGTTTCTGCTGCTTTGTTGATAAAACTCTCTTACTGACTCTTCTCCATACCAGACAGCATTGCTTCTCCAAGGTTTTATGTATCCATCTTAGCAGCCAAAGCTCAAAAAGGATTAAAGAGTTTCTTGCATACAGTATTAGAAATAAATTATGTACCGAGGAGGCACCTGGAACAATGAACTCCAATCATCACACCTTACTTATATACTCCCAAGCTCAGAATTAATAATTACTAAGCATCAGAACAATTCTACCTTAACATTTCATTTTATCCCTTAAGAAATTATAAAATACATTTAACTGTGGCACACCCTTATAAGGAAAAAAAGTGCTAGTTGCATCCACTTAGGGTTGACTGAACCCAAATGATTTCAAATAAAGGATGTGCCTTCAGTTTAAGTGCATTAGCATAGAGTGGTCTGGGTTGGGGCAGCCCAAATCTATTGCTATGTTTATCAGAAAGTCTGGGAGAAAACCTCAATTGCTTCAGTTTATGAATAACAATATCTATTATCAGGAGTATTATCATCACAGAGTGGATTGAGACAGCTGAACACATGTTGGCTGGGGAGAGAGGGGAAGGAGAACATTCCCATGCAGAGAATTTTATGCAAAAGTTTTGCACTTCAAGTAAGATCCCAACTAAATTTGTTACTGTTTTTCTTACAATGAAAACACACTTCAGGCTTCTCGATGTCCATCCTGCCCATGCTACAGATAACTGGCAGTTAACAGAAAGGTGGTATTTGTCTCACAAGGAGTGTTATGAGACAAAATGAACTCTGAATTAATCACCGCATCAGAAAAAACCATCTTCCCCCAGACACTTCCCTTTTTGTAAACACAATAAAAATCTCAGTCTTTAATACAAAATATTTTCTCTTTGAAACATCAGGATAATCTTGTCCTCCTACACGTTTATAAACTTGCCAGAAGCATCATTCCAATTAACTGCAAGTAATGTGAATCTTCTATAAAAACATACCAGTGCTGCTTTCCTTGGCCATTTCACTCAGAGATTAATGATTTTGGTTCTAATAAAAAAGCAAGCTACTCTAAAACACATGAAATGACAGTGAAATACTATAGAATCAAACCCATGACTTAGCTACATTACTTAGAAGCATTCTGTAAACGTGGCAACATAAGCCAAAAGATCTTATCAGAAGCCACAGTTCATCCAGCAATCAAGTTAATTTAAAATAAAAAAATCTGCATTCTAAAATTTATTACATTAATAATTTATGAAAACAACTATATAAATCAGGTAGTGAATTAATATAGTTCTGCAACTCAGAATGTCACTCGATTGATATGACCACAAGATAAATGGATGTGATCACAAGTATGCCCCCAGAGTGTCCCACTGCAAACCACGGACCAAGAATCAGTCTTGGCTACCCCAATTTATTTTCTGAGGGGCTTCAGTGCAGGTTTAGTACTAACCATTTTCTCCTCTTCTCTTGCAGAGCTCTGTTTAATATAATGAAAACCTCTCCTTTCTAACCTATGTTTATTTTCATTGCCTGTCTACCACCCATCACTACCTACTGAGTTAGTTGATCTACATGCAGCTTGCAGTTTAACGAGGCTCAAAGACCTAAAATGTCACTTCTCCAAAGCTTCCTATGCTCTTCTTCCCACTGCCACATCACACACCCAAGATAAACCAAGTGCCTTGCCTTGGTTATACACACACTGTCTGTAGAAGAGGGAGGAAGGACAAAGAGCCTCCATGCTCCATCCAGACACCATTTGAAGGTGCAGAGACTCATGCCCTCCCCAGGTGACTGAGGCACAAAGGTACAGCAAAGAAAATCAGCAACACTACCTCAGAAACCAGGAGACAGGATGTGCCCAGGCCTGTATCTGCATCTCATGACTGAATTTAAAAAAAACACCACCACCAATAAAAAAGCCAGCATTGTATGGGAGCCCAGGTCTCAGCCAAAGAAATGAACACTGACATTTGCCCAGTGCAGGACATGACCCTCACACAGGAGTCACACCACTCCTCACAGGTTAAGTGAGGTTTGACAAGTTTTTCCACAAGCAGAAGTTTCAAGGCTAGTTTATTGAGGGAAAATGGGAATTACTGCTCTCTCCCTCAAATGACACAGCTACAGCATTCTCTGGCCAAGTCAATAGTTTCCTCTGACTCATGAAACACACATATTCCTCTCTTTTTCTCTGCACTGAGTACTTTGGAGAGTTTTCTATTCCACCCTAATTCCTCCAATACCCTAAGATTTGTAAAACTTCCTTTTTATTTCTTTTTTTTCTATATATTTCTCTTTTTGAATGGTTGCTTTTGCTTTCCAAAATGCTTCTAATCTTCTTGAAATAAGTAGATATTGTGTTGATATGCAACTTTGTCAGAAGGGAAACATCTGCTTGTTCTACTGGATGCTTAGGTCCATGCAGAGGCATCCCAGGTTACCTGCAGTAACACCTTCTCCTTCAACAAATGAGATGCAAAAGTCTTGTCAACAAAGCAAGTTCAAAAAGAATGAGGTTCAGGGTAAGCTGGGAAAAGGTCTGGGTCTGCCCACTGCAGCCCAATGTAAGCACTTCAGCTCTAACTTTGTGATGCAGCAATCAGCCCTGCCCTTCATCCCTTCTCTCCCATCACTACATGATGAAAAGGCAGAAGAAAAAAAAATCCCCAAGAAGCAGATTAAATACAAGATTATCTCCCAGTAATGACAGTTCAGGCTTTTTGTCTTGAATAAACTGGCAAAGTGTTGTCCAATTATACTGTTTACTGCTGAGATAAACTCCTGTACAGCACAAGGCTATTGCACTTCTATTAATCAGCAATGAAGCCCCACATAAAGGCTCTACATAAAGGCTCTATTCAGCATGAAGCAGCCCCTCACTGGAAGGGGATGAAGTGACCACAATTTAGGGCCTTAATTCCTCAAAGAGAGCCCCTACACTGGGATCCAATGTCCTTTAATTTAGCTACATTATCCTCCTACCATTATTGCATTCATCTCAACTTTCCTGTAAATTCCCCTGGAGAAGGGCCCTTAATGAAGAAATCATCTGCCTTAAGGCTATGTAAATGGCTTATATTTACATCACCTTCTTGGCAACACAGGCATGTCAGACATAAAAGGCTGTATTTCCCCAAAATGGAGAATATGTGCCATGACAAACAGCAATGCTGAAAAAGAACATTTAGGAGCCTGCTAACGGTCTATTTTTCTTGTCAGAACATGTTGTGTTTTATTTTTGAAAAAAATAATCAAACAACTTTGCAGTAAAAATAAAAAAGACAGTTCTGCAATGAAAACAAAGAATGTAAAAAAAAAGTTTTCCTGTTTATCTAAAATGTTACCACAGAAAGCCTTATTGTGTGGTTAAATGACATAATTATGCATGATTTCAAAAAAGCCCCACAAGATGGTCAGCATTTTTTCTGCCTGAAAAATACCCACAGAATTTTAGTAAGAATGTCACACTAACAAGACATTTTTATGTCCAGACTGTTTAAATTAATGGTACAGCACAATACATATGCACAAAATAGAGAAGAAATAAATTGCTTTTACACCACTTAAAGTATCTAAAGACACTAAACTTTCTTGAATTAAAATCTAGATTTACTGTTCTTACTTACTTGGCCCAGCAGTCCCAGCTTAATGTACGAAACCAAGCGGGTCTCATTCCTTGCAAAGCACATGCATCCCACATCTGAAACAGCTGGCACAGATATGAATATTTGGGATCATATGTCTTAAGCACAGTCCTGCTTCTCCAGCAGGAAACCATCTTTTACCCTAGGCAGAAGAATGACTGATTTCCCGCATGTTCCTAGCCTGCATCCTTAAGACAAAGAGAAATGTGTTATTAACTCTACTTATTGGACTGCAAGGAGGCTGAATAAAATCCAGAGAAATTCAACCAGACCATGAATTCAACTCCAATTTGGTTTTCATGGTGATGATAGAAATAATAACAGAATATATAAATTTCATATCTTGATTGCACCTCTAGGGTTTTACATGTAGCTACAATCCTTAAGTTTTCATTATTTCTTAGTCCACTTCTGGATGTAACATGGCAAGACTTCAGAGCATTAAATATTGAGGAATCTTTATTAAATCAGCAGATCTTTTGCCACCTCCAGCAGGTTTCTACAGTCCTTGAAACATTCAGCTACTGCTGACTTCCTTTTCTCAGCTGAGGCAAAAGACCAATTCTAAATACATAACATATTTCTGAGGCCAGAAACAATTTGATGGCATATTATGAGAAAGGGTAACATTTAAGAACAAGGGTAATCAGCACTCAAGAACAAAATAAAGGTTGTTTTGAAACACTAGCTATGTAAAAACTAACATTCTAAAAAAATAACTGGACTGAACTAAGGTGAGACTCTAAACTGGCTAAAATAAAAATGTACCAATTCTACAAGTTAAATTAATTGTAGAGTCTAGAATGAAAAAAGCAACAAACACAAAGTAGCAACTTATTTCCTGCTAACTATGCATTAGTACAGTGTTTTGCTTCTTGCTTGGACACACCTATACAACAAACATTCTTGTCTCCTACACAAACGCAAAACCAGTTCCAGTCCAAATACTATTAAGCAGTATGTTACAGTACTGAGAAATTCTATGCTTTGAGTTGTTTGGTTGTTTTTTTACTTTTTTTTTTTAAAGAAAAAATATTTCTTCCTGTTACTGCTAAATAATTTAGGGTTTTTTTTAATATGTTATATTTATATTGTCCTCAGAGTAAAACTGTTTTAGCATTCAAATTAATAATTTACCATGCACAGTTGTGAAGCCCTGGTTTGCATAGCTCATTCTGGAGGCATCAGTGACCAGACCAATGTCACACTGCTCCACACATCACCTCCTCCTTTTTCTCCCTACAAGAGCAGGGCAGCTGTCAGGTAGATCCTCACCTGCCTTTTGTCATTAGGGTGCACTCTGCTGGGACTGGAAGAGTCCCTTTGCAACCCCCATTCTCAGCCCCACCTCCAGCAGTATCAGGCACACTGCTTCTTTGGCACCCGTAAAAAGTTGCTCATTCCTGCTTTGCATGACTTTGCAGACCTGACTGTGAGCTTGTCTTTTTCACTTGCACTCAACTAAAACACAACCATCTTCCTAACAAAACAAACAGAAAACCAAATGAAATTAAAAAATAAAATATCTGTAGTACACTGAATTGTGCCAATGGCCTCAGCAAGTGGATTGTAAACCAGTAAATTATAGGAGGGACAGTTTTCTTCCCCCCCTTCCAGTTTCACCATATCCTGATATTTGAGGCTTAATTTTCCCATTCATTATCTCATGCTCATTTTGACAGACATCTGCAAGCATAGCTTTTCATAGCCATCTTTCTCATTCCTAAACACCACAAGGCAGTCTCTCTAACAATACTTCCTGGTACAAGACATGGCAGGCTCCTGAGAGGCAGCTGCAACTCAAAAGAATCAGGACAGTAAAATTCTCTCAACCCCCACCTCAACAAGCATCAGCATAGCCATGCCTGTGCCAGAGGAGTGGAGAGGGACATGCTGCAAAGCAAAGGGAACTCTTCCTGACTGTTTACTGTAATGTATCCACATCAAGACTACTCAATCAAGTTTCTTAAAGTCCAATTTTATCACAATTGGAGAACTATTTGCCTGTCATGTTCTTAGACAAGTTATGTAAAAATAGGTCAGAAAAATATTATATTTCTTCAGTGTAATAAATTTGTATACTTCGAATCCACCACCAGTTTCACATCGTTGGGGCAGAAGGGTGGGAAGGGGGAGAACAGAATTTTCTTCTGTTAGTCCCATTTTCTGCTGCTCCAACCCATTCAGCCTTTACTGCAATAGTAACACAGCGCAAAAACTGACTACAGGGAACAAGAAGGGAAAAAAATCTAGCTAAGTTCAAGAAACTTTAGTAACCCTCACTTTCAGTCACCAAGGAAAAAGAAGATAAGAGTTTAACTTCCTTAAAAACCACTGGTAATTCTTGTTTTGTCTCAAAGACTAATTTCATAGTTAGTGTAACTAGAAGTCACTAGTTTTGTATTGGCTTTTGTTAGTTTGCTAATAACAATTGTGCAGGATGGTCAAGAGGGGATGTCCAGAAGAGGCACCTCTCAGTACACTGTCCAGCTTCCCATCCCCAATCTTTCAAGAAGGGTGAAGTATCCTCTCCAGTCCATTCCCTAGCATTTTCTACTAAGACAGGCAATAAGAACTGTTAACTTGTATTTCTGATATTTAAACAAAATGGATAAACGCAGCTTCCCTATTTGTATCTTCAGGCTGCACAGGAATTTCTGTATGGTACATACAAACACACACTTTCAGCTGAACACAGCAAGTTGCTGAGATTGTGTTTGTATGATTTTTAAGCAAAGTAAAAGAAATAAAATAAAATTGGCTATGGCTTCACATATGAAAATTCTCTACTCAGCTCTTAAAAAAGAGAAAATCAATACATTTGATCCAGCTTTGTGTTCCCACTCACATTCATGGGCCAACCTGTGCTAGAAACCTGGTGCGTTGAAACAATATTAAAACACAGTAACACTGTAAATCTGCAACAAACAGTAGGATAAATTAATTGGTTTTAATAAGCAAAGGTGTAGTCGTAAACTTTGTCAAGTATTTGTTCTGCATGGCCTCTATTTAACTAGCCTGTTAGGCTATTTTTAAAAAGTGAAAGTTCTATTTTAAGGCTATCAGAATCCATCTGTATCCTTTAAAACCCCATTTAATCCCAATTATGAGTAAACATCAAACACCCTACAAATACTAAAACAAGAAAGGAATTCCAATGAAAAAACAATCAAGAACTCAAAGTAATCCTAAGGAATCCATTAAAGTTTCTGGGGCTTGTTTTTGTTTAAAGGAAATGGTGCAAAATGTCCTTGAAATCCCAACGTTCCCAAGATTGCAATCTGAAGGCCCCCTTAGATGCCATGCCTTAAAAGGCAAAAAGAGTCTAGACATCCTGGTAAAAGAGAACATTAAAAAAATATATGTAGGCCAGAACATTAAAGAGCACTGCCAGCTGTACTGGGGAATGCATGAAACCTTCAAGACTGTCTTGCTGTTTAGACTGTCTTAGAAGCATTATACAGTAATATCTCACCCAAAATAGAAAAGAGACCACAAACCTTCATTGCATAACTGCAAATCCACCTACTCCTGATTTTGTAACTCAACACCAGACTGGGAACAAACCTGGCACACTCCAAACAGAGGACCGTAAAATGTTAACAACACAAAATCCCTAAGACTCCAGCACGAATGCTTTTGCCTTCCCGGTCATGACTCTGAACTGTACTGCCACCATCAACTAAACATTCTCAACATCCCAAAGACCTAGGGCACTATCCTGTAATTCTGGAAGAGCACTTTTCCCAAAACCTTTAAAATGTTACTTGGTGACAACGACATATAAAATTAAAAGATCGCAATGTTTAATAAAAGTTATCATCTATATTAGATAAAAAGTTTCTATGCTTGGTTTCTTCTGGAAGTATGATTAAAAAAACAATTAATTTATTCACAACAGTCAAGAGGCAAAATTGGTTCAAAGCATGAAAATCATTTTGTAAGAGAAAAGTTACTGAAGGTTATTGAAGAGCTGTAGAACTTAAGTATTTCATAATATTCACAACTGTACCTCTTGCTTTCTTGCATGAACATTTCAGTTCAAAATGTAAAATGGTACAGAAAATTACTGAGATGGAAATGCTTGCAGTTGATTCATAGTTTTGCAGAAAATTGCCAGAACACCCTAAGAGACTGCCATGAGCAGTGCTGTACCACTGGCATATTTATAGCATTTGAAAATAACAATGTTTAGCTGAAGTAAAAGTTACAGTGGACGCATCACAGGATGCACAGGATGTGTCTACAAACCTGGCACATGGTTGCTCTGCTTTTAAGCTGTGCTGTAAGGGAAGTATCAGGAACAAGTTCAGCTTGCTTGCAAGATGCACACTTTATAAGCATGCATACAACTGAAGACAATTTAAAGAAGTATCTTGAACAAGACATGATCCAAGCATCAACACCTAATACTAAGCTACATATTAAAAGAATTTTAACTGCTGACAATGCTGAAGACACTTTGCTTGTTTGGGTAACAACACATCGTACTCTTCCACAAATTGAGGGAATAAATACCATAGCCTTTATACCAGAGCAATTCATTAAATACAGTAGGCAGAAATGTGACACTCAGAGTTACAGTTCCCAGTTTAATTTGCACGCAATGAGATTAAACATTAAAAGCTACTCTGCTTACCTGAGAACACATTTCAGACATTATGCCATTCTAGCACATATTTAATCTGGGATAGCTACTAAACCAACCAGTGCTTGAGACCTGTCCCTGGAAGGACTGCATTACTTGATTCATGCATGGGCTTCTTGGTTTGGGTGAGTGTGATACCAGCTCTAGGACCTCACAGTCAGTAACATTTCCAACCCATCACTGCTCTACTGGTGGTTTTACCTTCTTACACATTTCCTACATCAGGGGGTCTTATCCAGCTTTTGCTTTCCTTCTCCCATATTCTGAACTGTTGATGGTACAAGTTCCAGAGAAACCTAAACATCATTTCCATGTTTTGAAAGCACCTGACTACAGAAATCATCTG
Source organism: Heliangelus exortis (assembly GCF_036169615.1). Classification (NCBI taxonomy): domain Eukaryota; kingdom Metazoa; phylum Chordata; class Aves; order Apodiformes; family Trochilidae; genus Heliangelus; species Heliangelus exortis. Next base: position 7,653,027 of record NC_092434.1, read on the forward strand.
AGAATTAGGAGGCTTCTTTAAAAAAAAAAAAAAAAATCAGAATGTATTTTTTCAATACAGCTCTAATTTAGTAGTGACGACTACTACTAATGCAGAGCAACAGCAGCTGACCCACAGTTAGAATCTCTATTCTGTATCTAGTCCTCATCATACACAAAATTTCAGTACAAAATTATTTGTTGGGGTCTAGATTCAAGGCAGGTATCCTGAGATGCTATTTGAGCACAGAACAATTACCAAAAAGCGTGCAATTTAATTTGACAAAATGATAGATTAACTCTTATCAGAAAAAACAGATCCCTCCTATACTGATTATGGTACAAGAAAAAAACAACCTCGAATTTCTATTCCAACCCCTTATCTCACATGATACTTAAATCACGAAGAAGGCTCATCAACAAAAGACATTACCAAAAACATTACAAGAAAAGGAAGCTTTTCAAATAATAATTCCTTTAGTACTACATTACTTTCTGCAGCAGCTACAATTAATATCATCTATCTGTTACTACTACACTGGTTCATAATGGGAGGGAAGAAATAGAACATACTTATTACAAAGATTATAGGAATTTCTTATGAAAGCAGGCTTTAAAACTATCCACCATCTTAAGAGAGACATTTATAACACAAATTTGGAGTTTACTGAGCAGCCCACAGCCAGATGGTAATTAAAGGGCACCATGAAAGAGCCCCAAACCCATTCACCTTTCTGTAGGAAGACAACCATAGTCTTGTCTTTAATTGCTCACAGAAACAATAAAAAGCAAAGCTAAACAGAGATATCTCATCATTCTTCCCTCTGTGATAAATGTCAGTGTAAAAATACCATCACATGGCAATGCAGATCTACAGCCTTTGAAGAGAAATCTTTACAAAGAGAAATCAGGAGTTTCAGACACTGACTAGATGTGGTTTACCTAAAGAGGGTTTCTAAGCATATTTGTGTATTAGAAATTTGATCCTTTAAATACAATACTATAACAGTCTTTTTCTAAGACCAAATGCCAAAAACCACCAATATCCAAAGTCATACTCAGCATCTTGTGAACAAGCAGCTACAAACACCACTGAATCAAAGGTCAGTATACAACATGCAGAGTCACAAGGATTTTTTACATAAAGACAGATCTATTGCTTAGAAACTGTAAGGAAAATAAAGATGGAAGATACAGAATGATTATGAATTAGCAACACAATCTTGGGATGTAACAGTAGAGGTATTTCCAGCAGGGGCTTGAAAAGGACATGTCATTATATCCACTCTTGAAAGGTTACCTACTACTCAAGCTGTGCCTACTGAGAAACCATCTCACTCCGACAGTAGTGCAAGAAAAGAATGCTGGATGGTCCTGAGACCAGAGAGCCCCTCTTATGAGCAGAGTCCAAACCAATTTTGTCTTGGCTCATGCAGCAAGATGAAGGCTGCCTGAGTGCAAACAGCTGTTCCAAAGTGCACAAAGGGTTAAGGAGTAGTTAGGGAAAGTGGCAATGTAACATAAGAACAAATGGCTATAAATTTGCTAGAATCAAATTCACACCAGAACTGAGGAAAGTTTCTCTGCCCTCCAAACTGCAGAGCAAATGAACAAAAGCCAACTTCAAGATGAAACTATTGCTTACGGAAAAAGCTGTCAAGTACAGGTCTGCCTGTGACACTGATGCTGCTCAGATGTCTCCTGCAGTGTTAACAGTCTCACCAAGACCACTGAATATGTAAAGGATGATGACCTGACCACCACCAGAATGCTCTTCCCATGCAATACATACGACAGAGGACATAACCTACTGACACCTCTCAGGTACAGTCTGATTCTATGTAGCCTAGTTAACATTCCATTTACATGAAACTGAACATCACAGTAACTTATGTGAAAGAAATCTTGACTTATTCAGTGGCCAAGTGGTAACATCTACAAAATGCCCGTGAAGCACCAGCTCCCTGCGCTAACAATTGATAAACAAAGCAGATCAGGAGTCACACTGCTGTACAGCCACACACAACTATGGCAGAGAGACCCAGGGAGAAAAGAGCAGGAGGCAAACGAGTGTCAAGATGTGACACACCCGACTGGGGTGGGAGGCTGGGGACTCCATCTAATCCTCCCCTCCAGAAGTGATCAGAATCAGATGCTGAGCTGAAGGCACAGGAAGGCAGCAATAATTACATTTGAGATTACTGAACAACTCATAATAGTTTTCAACCTGATTCTAATAGTTAGCAATTAGCTTACTCCTTGGAACATAAATGGAACTACTGTAATTTTTAAATGTAATTAACAATGAGAATTCTCAATAGTTTTATTACCCATGTAGACATGTATTACAGGCTTTTTTATTTTCTTTTCTTCATTGCAATACATCACGATAGCAAAGAATTTTACCGCAATCCTGGCCTTAAACAATTTCTGTATCTGGAAATGTACAAAGACAGTAAGCCACAGAACAACTTCTTGCAACATTCAGCTACTTTCCACCAATGGAGATGGAACTTTTTCTTCTGAAAATTGTGAACATATGAAATGCTATTCCCACCAGATTTCATTTAGCTCAAAATCTTGCCTCCATTGAGGGGCAATAGCATATGCTATAGACAACACAGTGAAAGCAAGTATGCAGTGATGCTTCCCACTGCACTCATCAGCAACTTGTAGCTCAGAGACCTCCCAAGCAGAAGTATTATCTTCTTTAAAATGAGTCTCTGACAGATTTTCGTAGCACTTGAAACAGACACATGAAGAAAATAGTCCAGGGCTGTCCAAGCCACAGGAGCTATCACTAACCACCACAAATGCCATCTTCTTTTAAACTACTATTTGATAAGGGTTTGCTGACACTTCGCACTTCCTTCAGAAGAATGCACCAGTTAAACCATTCCTAACCATCACCAATGTCACAAGAACTCATCAGGCACAATTTTGCACATCAGCTGTCCCAGCTGTAAAATGTGATGTGTGTTATTTTAAATCAAGTGCCTGTGAAAACCTGTCAGATGTTTCTCCTGGTGAGATCCAACAAGGCTCCCAGCAGGATCCTGACTGGTTTCCTTGTAATTCACCTGAAGCTATGGTTCCCAAAGAAACCAAGAAGCAGAAAACAGATAGTCATGATTAGCCATAGGAATTTCAGTGGGAAATACATGTCTACGCCCAGCTTCAATGCCAGCAAGATCCTTTAGGGTACAGACTTAAAATGAATTATAATTCATGTAAAAAGCTGAAGAGAAAAATAAAATTAAAAAAAGCGGGCAATCCTATCTAACATAAAACTATTTCTAGCAAAAAGATGGTACCTTCTAACTAGCCCATCTCTTCTGAGTGACACCAATGAGCCCTCTCCAATTCCTTTAATTAATTGTAAACACCTTTCTTCATCAAGCACACTCAGAAAAAACCCCAAAGCACTCTACTTAGGAAATTCAAGGGAATGGGGAAGAGAGGGAATGAAGTAGTACTAAAATTAAGCAAATAATATGAGGATGTCCACAGTAAAGTTTTCCATATATTTCCTAAATGTTGTACAATAATCTCCATGGGAAGTATTAAAGACCCTAAAAGCATGAAAACCAAAATCACACCAGATAGTAATGAAAATAAAGTCTTAAGAGCTTTTCTGCTCTGGTCTCCAAGGACAGCTATCTAACCTCTCACATTTGACGTGTGGCAAGGTACTGCTCCATCTAAGTGCTGGGAAGTCAGCTGACAATTTCCATCTAAATTTCAACTTCCCCAAAGGAAAATAATTTCTCCATGACTTCTATGTCAAGTTTGCACAAAAACAAACACGAGAGCTCCACACTACTTTAAGTCTTCCACACCCTGCAATTCATTTCCCCTGACACCATTTACTTCCCACCTGCCTGATGTCACACAATTAAGTGTGTCAGCCTCTTCAGCAGTCCTGAAAACTTCTTCCCCTATATGGTTGGACACTTAACCACCTTCCTTCCTTCAGCTTCTTTAAAAGAGGCTTACGGCTCCAGCCCCAGTCAGAGCAGATGCTTCCTCACAGATCAAAATAAACACACATAACTATTTCAACAGAACAATATGCTACAGGCAAAAGAGTTGCTTTCCAAAATGCTCACCTACCTAACAATACAACGTTCATAGAGAGGAAGATCAGTTCAATATTAAGCTGTTCCATGTGGGTCCTTTTTATTACTTCCTCACTGTTCTTCATATTGAGTATTAGTGTCCATTAATAGGTATATAGATGCACTATTTAACTATTAATCTTAGCCTTGAATATTAATAAGAAGCCCTAAATGGTAAGATACAGTTTTCTTAGCTTGCATGCCCAATTAAACTTAAGAAAAAAACATGATGCTCTTCAACCTTTTCTGGAAGTCAAGACAAAGGAAGCCAAAACAAGACTCAGAAATAAGCTGCACAATACTGTAAATGAATGAAACAGTATGATAGCCCATGAAAGGACACTTTAGGGTATATTATCTTGAAATATTAATAAATAAGAGTTAAAACTACTCTTTCCTCTAGCAGAACTTAAATTACCTAAATTTAAGCCTAAAATGTCATAGTACTTTTCATCTTGTAACAAGTCCTGTTAACAGTATTTTGAATCAAAAAAGACAAATCTACAACAAAATAACAGACCTCTAAAATCACCTATTTTCTGTCACCTTTTTGGGTTTTTTCCCCATTCCCTGTTCCTTCTCCTGTTGACAAGTAGGCACTTGGAAGAAGACCCATTTAACCCACAGTACCCACAGTTATCTTTCATATACAGCAGCAGGAACTAATTTGCGGAAATTAATTTCAACTGAAGATTAGAATAAACAACCCTTGTCTTTAGCTGATACTTTTTTCTGCCAATCATACATGTATTTTAATACAAATTCTTATGCTAAATTAAGCACATGCATTGTAATGTTTCCTCTAGCATTCTTTTTACTAGAATACATTGAGAGACCTTTTATCTTAACCAATAGTTGTCTTTTCCTTTAAGTTTTCTTGTGTGTAGTATGAGCTTTGATACATTTTTAGTTCCAACAGTATTCTGGTAGAAGTATTATTAAGCATTATAATTAAAATAATTATACTTGGTAAGTAAGTGAATTAAATGCACAGTGGAATGTGTTCGCCCTTCTCTTTCTTTTCCAAAATGGCTCAGTTTTCCATTGGTTTGCAAAACTCAGGAGTCTGCTCTGCAAGTCATTACCATGAACTAGATAGAGGTTCTTTTGAGTACAACCCTGCAGAGACTAAACGTGTCGAGACTGTACATAGGCTGTCACCCTATACCAGCTATTTTAATTTCTTGTTAACTTCTGACCCACTAGACTCATACACTATGTAGGAACCACGTACAACAGCTCAGATCACTCTTATTAAAAAGGCACAAAATATTATTAGGTTCCCCTGAAGATATTAATCTGCAAGAGTACATCTTCCTAACAGTGTACTGGAAGTAGAGGTGTCTTTGTCCAACAGAAAAGAAAAATCTCCAATCTCTATCTCCAGCACTGCATAGCTATTCCCCCATCTTTCTTTGCATGACTTAAGAAATTAAGAGGAGTACTCCATTATAATTCTAGAACTTGCTTCAAACAACTCAGAGTTTAATAATAAAAGATTTACTTACTTATGATGAGTAATCACTCGCTTTAATTACAAATTTTAACATGACTTGCCACAGTTATTAGTGTACTACAGAAAGGATCAGCAGTAGGAACAGAAACAAAAATCCCAAGGGCAGATTATTTCAGTCTATTAGGCAACACTGCCCCAGGATCTCTACCACATGGAGTTTTTAACAGTTCAAAGATAGGTAGGTGTTGCACAGTGATGACAGATTCTTTGGCTTCAGTCCTGAAAACACAAAATGCAAATACAACTACTCCCTGTTGTTAGACTACTCAGGTAACATACTCATTGCTACCACTTGCAGACCGCAGATTCTGTTCTACACTGAGATGCAAAGAAAACAAATCCCACTTCCAATACTAGATTTTCCTGGACACTCATAGAAAATTATCATAGACTCTTCAAGACAGTCCTAAGATAATTTGAGTGTATTTTACATGAAAACTGTACGTGCAAGTTTTGTCTTGTACTAACCAGCAGTGGTTTTAAATGCTTAAGTTATATATGTAAAATATTAAAATGTTACTGCCATCACAGTTCTCACAGAACTCACTCAATTTTAACGGAAAACAATTTGTAGTACCCTACAAAAAGCTGTTAAAAAAATTATTACTAACCTACTGCCATTTTCATAAACCATCTGCTGTAGTAGTGCTCCGGGACTTGCACAGACTCCATCAAACCGAACAGTTTAGTTGTTCAAAGTACACGAACAAATACAGCTTTCATTTTATTTCGGAATAGAAAAACGCTAGGTTGGGTCTTGGTTTTGGTTTTTTTTTTCCACGCCGTTACTTTTCTTTTACTCTGTGCACGTAAGAGAACTTCAGCCTGGTAAAGTAAGTGAATACTTTGCAGGCACCCAAGTCGACCCCTAGGGACAGCTCGCGCCGGCAGCTCCTCACCCAGAAATTCCAGGTAGCTCCCACCCATCCTGTGGCTCCCAGGCCCGGGACAGAGCCGCGGGACACGGCGGGCAGAAGCCCGGGGCTGCCCGCACTCGGCAGGCAGCGGGGCGGGCACAGCATCTGCGGGGCGGGCAGCGCCTGGCCAGGAGCGGCTCTGCCTCCAGCCCCAGACACACAGCATTTCTCCACAGCAAATCAGTCAACAAGAACGTACATTTAATATTTAAATTGAAGTATTTATGTACTGAGAAGTTACACTCTTTCTTTTTTTCTTTTTTTTTTTAATCTATACAGGACCAGTAGCGGTAGTTTTTTAACACCCCGGTGTGAAGCGGCACTGGCGGGCCCCAGCAGGCACACTGAGGTAAAAGCTTTCTTCCTAAACCCCCACCGGCCTAGCTGAACACCCCCTACCAAACCCACCGCCATGGAGGCCCAGCCCGGGCCGTTTCCCGCTGCAAGGGGAAGCCACACCACCCCACGGGAGCAAGCCCAGTCGTCTCTCGAGCCACCTGAAATCCAGCAGCCTTTCCCCAGACACCGGGGACGGCAGCGAGGCGAAGCGCTGGCACCCGGGAGGGCACCCGGAGCCGCTCCCGGGCTGGGCCGGGCCGAGCCTCCCCCCGGCACCGGGCTGACGCGGCCCCTCGCACCAAGTGGAGGCGGCTGTTCAAACAGCCCGCGCCCCAGCGCCGAGCTCGGCGGTGGCTGACACGGCGGTCCCGGGCGGGCTTCGGCGGCTCCCGGCCCTCGCCCGGCTTCCCGGCCGCCTGAAATGGAGGACTGTTGGGCCGCCGCCAGGCGCCGCGCCCGCAGGTACGCACCGGGCCGGGGTGCCCGCGCACGGCCCCGCCGCCCCTGGGTGCCTTCCTCCGCTCCCCGCCCGGAGCGGTACGGGGGAAGGAGCCCGCGGCGAGGGCCCTCCCGAACGCAGACGACCCCGGGCCCGTTCCCCCCCGGTGGTACCTACCACCTCGGCCAGCTTGATCCTGCCGAAGGTGCCCCGCAGGTATTCCAAATCGCAGCGGAGGCCGCCCAGCCCGCGGCGCTGGCTGACGGGCTCTGTGGTGGGCTGGTAGGGACTGCTGGCCCCTGAGATCATGGAGGTGCTGGACGCCTCCCCGTCGAAGCCCTCCAGGTCATCGCCGTTCCTCATGGTGCCGGTGGTGCCGGTGCCGCCGCGCTGCTGAAGGGGTGGCTGCAGAGCTCCCGCCCCAGCCCAGCCGAGCTGACTAGAGCCGCGCTCACCTAACGGAGCGCCGGCTGCATGGCTCCCCCGGTCCCGCCTCAGGCGGAGCGGTGAGGGGAGAGCGAAGGCGGCATCGCGCTGCGCCCCGGCCCCGCGCCGTTGGATGAGGGGGGAGAGCGGAGCGCGCGGGCAGCCCTCAGCGCCCCGCCCCGCCGCTGGGGGGCGCCCCGGCCACACACAGGGCGCGCGGAGCCGCCGTGCCCGGGGCCGCTCCCGCCGGGCAGAGCCGCGTCCCCCCCTGCCCCGCCCGCGGCCACCGCCGCTCGCACCGCTCCGCTCCCCTTCCCCGGTCCCGGCACGGTAGCTCCGCTCCGACCGGGGACGCTGCCGCCGCCGCTCCTCCCCCTGCGCTCAGCGGAAAGGGCGGAGAGAGCCCGCCCCGGAGGGCGCGCCGCGAACGGGCGGTGCCTCCTCCACCGGCCCGCGGCTCTCCGCCCTCCCTCCCGCCCCCGCGGCCAGCACCTGCCCCCGCCCGCACTCCCGCCCCCAGGCAGGCCCGCCCGCCCGCCCGCCGCCCCCGGAGCCGCCCGGGCCGGGAAGGGGCAGGCACCTGCCCCCGGGCCACTCGCCGGGGTGTCCCCGCCGCCGGTCGCAGCCCCGGGCGGAGGGGAGGGGCGGGCGGAGGCGGCCCGCAGGCCACCTTGCTCGGCTGAGGGGCAGCGGTCGCCTCCCCGCGGGTTTGTCACCTCAGAAGGCATTCGCAGTTCGTTGCGTTAAGGACTTTTTTGACTTTGGGAGTTTTAAAGTGCGTTGATGTTGATGCTACCACTGAGCAAGTCAAGGATCCTGACATAGCGATGGTTTTCATCACTCCGAGTTAGTCCGCAGAGATGCATAAAGCAGTTCACACTGCTCGGAATTACGCTTTCAAGCTGTTACGATACCGTACCCGCAGTAGCTCGAATATTGGAAACCTTCAGGGTATTCTTCATGAGTGTTAGAAACATTTTAGAGTGTAATTTTAAATAGTGAAGTTTTCCAAGTAAACTGTTAGCTTCCACAGGCTCTGAATTGCTTTTTGGAGACGCTTTTTCTCTTGCTGTGTCGCTATAAATAAGGAGAAATTGCAACAGACTCTGGTAAACACAGTTGTATCAAAAGCAGCCAAATAAGTCTTCATTTTAACATGGAGACAGAATGACTGCTGTGTACGGCTCACCAACCTGAAAATCAAGTTTTTCACTGTTTCATCCTGTGATCTGCCATCTTCATCAGTCAGATTCCCAATCATTTGCCATTGACAGCCTACACCATTTTCTTTCACATTACTAGTACAGGACCTTCACACGTTATTAATCCCTCTAGGATCTTACTCTGAGAGTCTTACTGCTACAGTTCTTCTGTTTTCCACAAACACTGTGGATTACCAGTTTTGTAATTTCCTTTCCAGTTATCTTAACTTATCCCTTTCAGTTTTCTTGAAACCCTTTTAATCTTTTTCTTTTTTTTTTCCTTTAGCGGGTTCTGCCCAGCACTATGTGATTTTTAATTTCAAGATATTTTTCTTTTTTATTATTGGTCTCTGTTTAAATAGACATGAAGCTCCTTTTTTTGCAGAAAGCATCATGGGTAGGTGGTTACCATTTCCTAGAGCTTCTCTGGATTCTTCTTAAGGCTCCATCAGTGTCTGAGGAACACAGGATTTCCACATACACCTAGAAGGACAACCAGTATTTGTTTTGAGGGACTGTGGTGGTGGTTCTAGAAAACTATCCTAAGCAAAACAAGAAAAACATTTTTGAAAAACCCAGTGAACATTGTTTCAATTAATCGTTTGCAGAACGCACAAGCATCCTGAAGGAGAATCAAAAGCTGGTATTGCAGGAAGCAAATGAAGGACAAAGGGAGAGAGAGCTGAGTGATTAAAGAAAGAGGTTAGGCAATAAGAGATCTTGATTCTGGGTTTGGCATAGCCACTGCGTCCTCCACAGCCTTCAGCAAGCTTCTTAATAGCTTGTTTTTTCCTATAAAGTAGAGGATGCAAATTTTAAATGTATTTAAAAATTACAAAGGCATCTTTAGAATGTTGCAAAGTACAGCCACACCAAAACCCCTGTTCCTTAGAGAGTGTGCATGTAGTGACAGCACAGTAAGAATTCTCTCTGCTCTACCCAAAGTGCTGTTTGAACAATTGTGAGGTACATTTTCAGCAAGTGTGTTGACAGTGCCACTGACCAGAGTTTCACAGACATTCCAGGCAGCTCCTAGGGCAGTGGGATATCAGCATCATCATTTGTAGCCATGGTACCCCTTTTGGCACTGTAGTCTGTACAGCCAGAGTCCCCCTTGCTGTACATGGCACTGAGCCAACACCAAACCATACTGGGGGATTTTCTGGCCTCCTCCTGGACGGGTGGGTGGGCTGGACAGACTTGGCAAAGGCTTGTGAGGCTGCTGCCAACATTTAACAAAGGAATCCTTTACACACATTCTTGCCTGATACGGCACCTTTTCAGCCTGCTCTGTAGCACTTGAAGGGAAAAAAAAATGCCTACATTTAATATGTAAATAAAAGTACTGATCCAGGAAAAAGGTCATTGCATTCATCCACGGCAGATCACATTGCTTTCAGATATCTTTGTTTTTACAAGGTCATAAGCTTTTCAAGCACAGCCTGCCATTTCATTGTGTGGCTGCATACCAAGACCAGGAAAATGGGGAACCAGGTCAGTGATCAGCAGTCAAGACACTACTTAGCATCAAGCTAATCAGATTGTGGAATTCGTTGGAGAGGACTTCATATCCAGCTAAAATATTACTGAATAGTGAAAACAAGAAAGAAAAGGCACAAAAGGGAGGAAATCAAGTATGATGTTCATAGATTATGAATAGGACTATCAACTTAAAACTGGATTTTTAAAGCTCTTATTTATGTAATTTTAACATACTATAAAATACATTAATGTTTATACATAAATTTTTGTCGCTCTGAATGGTGCTTATTACAAATGGTGCTTAAATGCAGTTAAGAGTGCAAAAGAATTTGAATCCTAACAGGAAAATTGTATCTGTGCAAGTACCTGAAAAGAGCTGAGAGGTTCTTTAAGAAAATGCTCCGGTATTTCCACATGACCTACCAAAGGGAAGGAGCACTGGTATGCTGCCAAATTCCAAGAGAGCTGAGCGGTGATTAGAGTTTAACTCTGGCATCAGAGAGGAGGCTTTTTTTCCCCTTGAATTTCTGAGTGAGAGAAACGCTGAAGCTTTTTGTCTTAACTTTCAGTTGGGGGATATAGAAAAAACAAACCCCGCCCCACCCTAAAAAGCTAATACAAGAACTTGCTTTAGGAAAACATCTGGAAGTCTTAAGTGCCCCAGTTCAGTTAATTGTTCATTTTTACAGTGTGGAAGTGTGGCGTGCACACTTTGATTCTGTAGCCATGAACAACATGGGAAGCAGGCAAATAATTTTGCTGAGTCAGAGTTAGGAATTAATACAGCAGGAATAAGCTGCAAGTTCTGACACAGACTTTAAGCAGAAGGAAAATTGAGGAGAATGGTGGGGAGTCATGCAGTCAGCTCTCTTTAGCTGGCAGAGGAGAACTGCTGCTGAGCAGTACGATGTTTCCTACTTCACCATGTCCAACCACAACTGAAGCAGCACTGTGCAACCACTTGTCATAAAGACCCCTCAGGAACAACAGGAAGAAGTGAATTCCTCAGTTAGGAGTCAAAGCACAACTGTGAGAAAATACCAAGGGAAGCAGAGAGGAGGGCAGAAACTGATCTGAAGGGCAACCTATAAAAGCTTCTTCCACTGAATATCCAGAAAAGTTTTACGGGCCGACAGCGTAGTGCCCATGTCTCAAATATGATGGTTTGGTCAAGATACTTTAGGCACATACTGACACAGCAAGGAGTCATTCTATTTGCTTTTTGGCTGGCTAAAAAAGTGCAGCTCTATTATAAGAAAGCTTTAGTGAATCCTATTCTTATCCTGCAGTTATACTGTAACAAGCCCAAGCACACCTTCAACACCTTCACCTGTATTCCAGACCTCAAGCTTTGGAAAATAAACAGAACAGCCCTTGCACGCTGTGTGACAGGCTCCTCCAACACCAGCACAGTGTGGCAGTCAGTGGGTATCACAGCTGGGACTAGAAGGCAGCAGCAGCAGTGACTGGAAGTCACTTGGCCTGTCCCAAGGAGCTGCAGGGGATTGGCATCACCTTGAAGGGAACAGGTGAAAGTATCACTCCTGGAATTTCCTTTTCGAAAACAAACTAACCAAAAGAAAAAAAAAAATCACCCAAAAAACAAAAGCAAAAAAGGCAACACTGCCAATAAAATCAGTTAGACCTATTTTAGACACTTTGCAGGCTTAGGAACATAACTTCATATGCTATTAGCAATGAGCCATTGATAGAGAAACTTTAATTTTACTCCAGAATCAGAGACTAGCAACTCCTTCCCTATTGTCTACTAGTCCAGTTTTTTTTATTTCATGCCTTTATCACTGATGAAGTAGTGACTGAGCACTCTCACCTCAAAAATCTTTCAAGGACATCTGCAATCTCTGAATGTTAGAGAGGGGTTACCTTGCAGTCACAGCTGGGCTGAAGGACAGCAGACATTCTACATAGCAGGGAGGTGGAATTCATTTCTGTAAAAAAGTAGAAGCAAAACCTCATATTCTTCAGAAAAGTGCCAGCAGACCTTTAATGGTGCTGGGAACCAGCCAACACTGTGGGTTATATTTCTTTTGAAAGAATCCTGTATAATGAAGCACACTGAAAAATATGCTGAGAGACTGACAGCAGTGTTTATTTTATTCATGGCACTACATTTATTCAGGGAACAGAGGACAAAAAAGCCCCAAACTAAGGAAAAGGTAGTCTTCTTCCAGTAATAATATAAAAACACATGGGACTAGAGCAGAAAGACGGAAATCATTGGTTCCCTCTGACTGCATGGGCCTGCTGCCCCTCTGATACCCAGACTTTTTATAGCAAGAGATGCAGCATGAAGGGAACAGCTGGCCTTTGGAGAGAAAGAGATAGGTTTTATTTTTTGAGGAGGTGGCAAGATGAAAGGGAGGATGAAAAAACTGTATAAATTTTGTTTCAAAAAAGCAGTATTTTAAAAGTCCCTTAGCAGGCTTTTAAAAAAAAAAAAAAAAAAAGAAAAGAAAAAAAGTAGTACATTCGCTACATTCTTTCTTTCCATGGGCGAAATGGGCCAGCGAAAACAACTGACCTCAACTGTTTTAATACTGTGTTTGTCATTACACAACCAAACCAGTCTGGCCCCTGCATTTCTGGTGGGGAACTGCAAATCTTAAGAAGTTCATTTTTAAATTATCCTTCTGAATTTGTTTTACTTACAACTAAACTACAGTTTATCACTAACATCAGCTAACATGACAACAGTTCAAAGACTACTTTTTTTTTTTTTTTTAGCAGCACTTACTTTCTCTATATGACAGAACTTTATATTCAGCTAATTTGGTTCATTCCCTTGCAGAGTATTCATTTAGTTACATGGATTTTCTACATGCAAGAGAAAGTTTTGGCTTTCTTTTTTTACCTTCTTTTTTTAAACAGGAAAAATAATTTTAAGTCTTCCATCACTGTCTATAAACTCAAGGCAGGCATATGGCCCCAGCTCCACAAAGCCATCCACAGCGGAACTAATAAATCCTGATTCCTTGCAGACTTCATGTCCTTTCTTCCTACCTTCCCCACCTCACCCCTCCCACTGAGCCCAATGACCCAGCACCCTCCCGAGGGTCCTTTTTCACACACAGCAGGCTTAGCTCCTATTTAATGTCCTCAAACTACTGCTTGAGCAAAAGGAAGCGAGTGCTATGCCAGGTTCCATGTGTGCAGACTGACAGATTTTTGTTTGGCCTGTCTCGCCTCTGAACTGGCCAAACTTACTTGGCAATCCCTACCCAAAGCAGAGGAAATCTTGGGATTTATCGTCTCCACCGAGCCACTCATTTCCATGCAACTGCTATTAAGTCAGCTATCTGAGAGATCTTTCTTGTTACTGAAACCGGTCAAAAGATGCAAGTTATTTCTGAGGGTAGAACAGGACAGTGCACCAACACAAAGCAGAGGAAACCATGCTAAAAACATTATAAGTATGGCAGCATTCTCTTAATAGTTGTGTTGTACTTCAGCTAAAAGGAGACCTAGACAGATTTTGATGGGCTTTTGCTAAATTTGAAATATTTCAGATCCTGTCAATTTCACTGACAATTTTTCAGCCCAGAAAAACAGCATTGGAAGGTATTGGTCAAAACATCCTATTACAGCTGGTTAAACAGTTGCTAATTACAGCTACCTACTGACAATCCAGTATTTTTCTGAGGAATGTGTGCTTTTCCCAGGAAAACAAACCGGTAACAAATCAGGTTTATAACACATGCACATTTCAGTACTAAACCAGTAACCCCAATCTCCTACAGGTATCAAAGGCTAATATACCACTTGGTTCTTTCAAAGCCAGCTCGTTACAACAGGAACAAACATCATTACCAAAGGATATTGTCATCTGACAGCTGTTGAGTATTTGTGAATTAAATCACACAGTGAGATTACAGCACAGGTGACAGAAGTCTATCACTCTCCTCACTGACCTCTACACATAAATTAGATTAATCTTGGTACTTACCTACTTCTCCCTCTCTGCCTACAGGCACAGTAACTTTCAGACCATCTGAAAATTTTTAACATCTTCACTTTACATCCCAAGCATAGTCAGAATAACAAATCCTTTATGGATATTGATTCCTCTGGAAAAGAAAGGTTTTAGTATGATAATACCTAATGATTTATTATCAGTGTAAACCAGATTTCATTAACCAACCACATCAAGTGACTTTCATCTCCACCCTTATCCTACTACTTAAGACACACATGACCAGCATGGTAATTTGAATTTGAATGCAACACCCAAGTTTGCTTTGCAACCAAAACATGAGTTAAATCTGTGTTCAGGTAGAGACTTCAATTCCTGGGCTCCTGCTTAGCCATAAATTACCCTCTTACAACATGTGCCCATCATTCCCATTTGCACTGCAACCATGTTGTGAATTCACTGTACCTATACCTGTCAAGAAAGTCAAAAGGCTGGTGTCAGATCAAACACTTGGCTGGGTTCTTTTACAGAGGGAACTTGGTACTTGTTTTTATGTAACACTCAGTAAAAAATGTCATCCTTTCCCCAGACTTGAAAAAAATGTTTAAAAAAAGCTTTTCCATACTGAAAAAGCAAACACTTTTCAAAGGCAGCTTGTGCAACCTAATTCAGCTTTCTTGTGCACAGATACTACTGTTTTCTTTTAGTCCTGGACACTGTTGCTTCAGCTTTTGTTCTGGAAGAAAGGAACTAGAGTGTCTTAACTAAGACAACTTAAAATAGAAGGAAAAAAGCTTAGCCTGCATTAGCAAAATTCTTTAAACTGGATGAAACTGCTTCTGCTTGGGAAAAATTCAGCAATTCAGTTTGAAAAACAGTGCCTAAAAAAAAAAAAAAAATCTGACACAGATTATTAAGGAAACATCCCAAGCAATGCAATGGCACATTCAGCAGCATTACCCCCAGGCATGGATCCCAAGTCTGCCACCTTCTGGACTTGGAAAATTTCGTCTCCAGAAACCTTCAGCAAAATAATAAATTGTCTTTTTTAAGGATCTTTTCTCTTAGACAAAAAGCTAAAACTAGCAATGTTTTTCTGCCACACAGAAAGTCTGTAAACAAAGGCAGAGAAAATTAATTGCTTCCCTTGTTTATGGCATTATCTTACAGACTTCTTGAATGTAACTGTTAGCACGGTGTCAATAACCCCTCCAGGAACTCCAAGTCTGTGAATATGAATAGCAGAACACAAACCAAAGTGATTACACAGCTATTTCAGAGGCCACCAGTGCTACATATCAACTTACACTGGCAAGTCAAATCAGTCATTTCTAAACACTGTCAGCACCATGCTCTTGGGTGTGTTACTCTATTTTGCAACAGAAATGTCCAAGGTGCTAATTCTAGTAATATTCCAGGTTTTTTAAGCCAATTTAAAGCAGAATCAGGTGCCCTATACTTAAGATTTATGGATATGCCCATGATTTTGAAGCACTGTAACACCACATTTATAATACTGCCTGTAAAGCACTTCATTTGAGAAAGTTAACTTCCCTGAGCTTTTTAAAACATATGAATTTCAAAAGGCATTAATGTACATATGCAAGTCAGAGCTTTCTTCATGTCACTTCTCCAGAGGAAAGCAAGCATGCTAGGTCAGCTTCAGCCCTCAACTGCACTTCTGCAACTCCCATTACATGGAATGGCTGTTTATAAACTACAGTTACATTTGACTGCAGAAATGTTTGTGCAACCAGAGCCCTGTGGTGTCCCAAAGCATCAGTTCAGAGTGTTGGCTTTTTTAACTCCTTGTGCTTAGATTACCTTCTCCACACAATCTTGAGTTGGTCAGAGAAGTAATCATTATGAAGGCTGTAGTAGAACAGGCTGTAAGTTTCATGTCAATGCTTTCTTGATGGGGAAATGGAATTTGGAATTAAACTGCCTCTATCCTATGAAAGTATTGTTTAGCTTTTATTAGAACTACCAACTAACACACAAATTCTGCTTTTGGTACTAAATATTCAATTTAGATACTCCATGCAGCTCAACATGTAGACCCAGATAAAAGAGTCTGGGTTAGGTCATCAGTGACAACCTAATAACATACAGCCTTGCCTTGTATGTATTTGAACTACCAAGACTCAGAAACTGATGATTTTATTCAAAGTTTCTTATCTGAGAAGTTAATTTCCTAACAAAATCCTGCCATGGCTAAAAAGCCAGAGGGCTTAATACCACCACCTCAAACAGTACAGGCAGTGACAGATTCATCTTTTAAGAGTAGCTTAGAGCCTCTAGCAAGAGCTCTTCCATGCCAAAACATTATTATCCTAAGTTCTGTTATTTGGTTTGTGGTTTTGTTTTTGGGTTTTTTAAAATTTGGAGACATTTCTCTTTAAAACAAACAAATTACAGTTGAACAGCAGCAAAGAAAATATAAAATTTGCAAGGGTGTTCTTCCTTTTAAATTCACTGTTGCAGTCTTTCTGAAAGAAGTCATTTTTGAACTTCAGCATGTTTGAAGATAAAATCTTCATTTCGTTTCCTCCCAAAGTAACACAATTGCTAATTCTCTTCATATATTTAAAAAAACAACTTTGTAAAACCCATTTTAAAGTACTAAAATGAATTCTTTACATTCATGAACTCACAAAGCCTTACAGCAATTCTAAAGTGATGGTTGTTTCATGACTTCCTAAGGATTAATTTCTAGAGAAACTATGTATTTTAGAAACCAGAAGCTTAGTTGATTTCTAATTCAGAGGCAGGGTGACTCAAGAAACATTCATAAAACTTCAGCTATGCAGGGTAATATAAGCATCCAGTTCAAGTGTACTCTTTGTATGCTTATTAGGAAGAACTTGTTACACCCACCAAAGGAAGAAGCATTTGCACCCATCAAACAACTTACTCCTGAAACTTCTCACAACTTGGATTTTAACCCTACAAATTTATGACCTGTGCTCTGCTTGAATACAGTAATCCACAAAATATATAAAGTACACGTCTTAACCTGAAAAAAGAGACATTCTTATTTCATTCTCATGAAATCTATTAATTTGCATCAAAACCAAGTTCTGCTGTTGTAATTGTTTATAGGGAAGCTCTCACAGGAATACTTCTTTTTAAACAAGCTTTGCTTTACCTCAAAAGGTCTGTGCTCTAAACTCCAGAGAGAAGTTGCTTTGGCAACAGCTGGTACAAGAACTATTAAGAAAGCTTCTGTAAAGGAACACAACAGCACAAGCCAACTTCTCCTGTTCACAGAACTCACTAGTGCTCTGCTCCCACAGAAACAGTTCTAAAGAGGGATCTTAAAAACAACAAAAAGCACAGCATAAAGCAGTCTGGATTCGTATTTATTGAAGCCAGTTATTAAAGATGTCCTCATTTTGCCAGCACTAGAAAGCAAGATTCCAAATGACTGCATACTGCACCTGGTTAAAGCCATACAACTGGACTAAGGTTTGTTTCATACATTTGCAGTCCTAATTGTAAGTTGGAAAAAACCCAATAAACTTAGTATACAAGACAGTGAACTTTCATTTACAGCATGTATATTGTTAAGTTCATGATGTACAGAGCAGTCACTTTCAACATAGTTAAATTAAATAAAATACGAACTTCTGTTCAGTTTAAACAGTTTTTTTTTAAAATGCCAATAAAAAAGTGCAAACTTAAAATCAAGCAGCATAACCACAGCATTTTTATGGAGGGCCAATCTTTAAACTGTTCTATTTGCTTCAAGTTGAATGCTTTCATGTTTTGTTTTCTTAGTTTAAACGTGAACAGTAGATGCAGTCACTATAATGCATATAAATATAGTCATATAATAGTTTAAACAGTCTACCATACAAGTGTATCTGCAAATAAAATGAAGTTTCACTTGAAAATGTAAAGGCTGTTTGCAATTTGGCCTTTGGTTCCAATGTTTGAAGACACCAGAATAACAACTGTGCAGCTCACCAAAGTTGACAGACTTTGGCAACCACAGGATGCTACATTGCTTAAAACTTTCTTTCAATAAACTAGGAGCATTCACTTGCAATTCAAAACCAGAAATCTGTTTCTGTTTTTTCAGAAGCATCTTTCTGCAAAGCTGGTAAGTTATGATAGAGTATCAGTTTTGATCAATTTTAGGATATTTAAAAGTTTTATAGAACTGGAAAAGTACTTCAGTTTTAAGTTTTAGCCATAATGCTAGAGAAAGTGCTTATCAGGTTAGATGCAAAAAAGATGCAGTTTCAGGCTGAGGTTTTCAAACTATCTCCCATTACAATCACAAACTTTTTCAATTTTCCTGTCGAGTTCTGGATGTTTTAGTCTCCAATCCCAATTCTCAGTGTCAGGACAGCGTGTGTGCCATGACTTCCTCTGGTGTGGTAACTTGCAACTGGCATCCATTACACCAGGAAGTACAGCCACATTACCCACCAGCCATCCACAGTCTTAGTCTAACTGTTACCTAAGACAACTGTGTAGCTTCAGGTCATACTGTTTATTAAAAAAGTAAAAAAAAAAAAAAAAAAATTAAAAAAATAGTATTTAGAAAAAAAAAACTGGCACAAATAACATACTCATGTTAATGCTTGTCAAAGAGGCAAGTAAATACTCTTAGCTTTCTAAGTAATGTTTAGACAGACTTACGAGAAAACAGCCTCTTGATGTAACATAGGGTTTGAAGTTAACATCCAGTACTGTGTTAGTGGTCAATCTAATTCTGTATATTTAAGTAACAATATATATTAGGTAAGTTATATCCAGACATGAGATTTAGTACAACAAGTTCATATCAATAAAAAGTAAACTCTGCATAATTCAAATTGTGGTTTTTCCCTTCAGCATTAAGAACACAGAATATGCTTGGTATTTTCAATTTATGGTAGTGTGTACATGTAAAACAAGCATACCATATATAAAATCAAAGTGCTATTTCAGTAACCATAGCAGTTTTGTTTGTTTTTACAGAATGATGGTTTTATGTGACCATGGACAGAGCTCTGTTAGAGCAACAGGGATAACCACAACCCATCTTTCCAAATGAAATGCTACATTAAAGAAAATACAAAACAAGTTATTGAGTATGTTCATCATGTACACATTCATACTTTTAAGGTTGCCTTCAGAATTGGAGTTGGCTGCACCTGCAGCAGATGTGGTTGGATTTAGAGCCTTGAAAGTTTTTTAAAAAAAACCTCCATAGGTGTAAGGCAGGAATCAGTTCTAGCCTGGTAGCTAATATTTAGTTACAAAAAGTATGAAAAAAAAATACTGAGTTTTCTGTAGCACATTTCATTATGGGAAAATGACATGTCACCCACCATTCTTCATAGGCTAGCCTCTTGGCATAAAGAAAAAGGCAGAAGCTATCAGAAAACAGGATTTAAAATGAAATACAACTCGCCAAACTACTGATTTTAAAATAAACCAAACAGTGACTGTTTGTACTACAGTGCACAAAAAGTTCAAGCACCTTCTAAAGACACATCACACACTGTGCCAGGCACTTGGATCTAAACAAGTTATAGTTCCTCCCTTTGTCAGCTACACCAGAAAGGGCATCCACACTCTTAGACTTTTTTTTTAAAACTAAAACAAGATTTATAACAAGAATAAATTGCCATAATGCTTAGTGTTTGGCCTGGAATTCTTCAATGTAAAGTAGTCTTTTTTAAACAGTGACTATTCACCCTATGTGAAACACAGGATTTAACAACATTGCTCCTCTCCAGTCAGTCCAACATTCTGGTTTCTCACTGTCCCAAGTCCGTTTCACCGTTCAGGGCTCCATTCCTTACCTAGGCTTCTTTCACCTAATTAATGCTCTGTTACACCACCACCACCACCACTCACCTTTCCAAGAATATAATGCATTTGCAAACATACAAGTAGCCAATTCCAGAAACTCTGAAAGATTATTTCACGTCTCTTTCTTGCCTTGTGTGCAGTCAGTAGTAGTATTTTAATAAGAATTCTCCATTTTGCTTCTCTGTGTTCTTCACAACAGGAAATGCAGCTGCACCTGCTTACCTCCAAAACCAAAAGAATTGCCCTATAATAAACTCTAAATGGTTATCTTATACAGAGGGATTTTATATGCAAACTTCCTGAATGTGCACTTTTTACTGGGACAAGGCAATGATGTAGTAAGCTCATTTCCCCTGCCCCAAGAAAAACTGATAGCATCTGCCATAGCAGAAAATTCCTGGTCTTATCAGATCAATATACATAGTTATTTGGTCATTTACATAGGCATTTTTTATGCACTATCAAGCTTCATTCTCTGTTGGAGAGTTTGTTGTTACCATAGAGTCTGGCTTGCGAGTCATCCTATCCAGTTCCTCTTGAACATTTGTCAAAACTGTCTTTTGCCCTAAAAAAACCAAACAAGACAAGAAAACAGCAAGAAAAAACATACAAACAGAAAAAGAGGACAAGGTTAAAGCAATCTAACAAATTAAATGTTTTAACTGATAAAAAGAATAAAAATATATTTTATAAGACACACTATTATTTACTTTCTCACTATTTTACCACCTACCCAAGAACACAGAGCTGGACACAATGAAAGGTAGTATTTGTGTAAAGACTGATAAACACTAAGGTTTGATTAACTTTAAAAGGCATTAAATGCTGAATTATACAGCAGAAGAAAGAACAATAATGCTTGAGATGTAATTGACAGCAACTAACATTTCAAAAACAACCCCATTTAGCATTTTCTGTAAAAATCAATTGTACACAATTCTACTATATTGGAAGCAAGGGCTCCATTTTAATTCAGATTTTAACCACAAATCTTCAAAGGTACATAGGACACCTGCTACAAAAAATCACATTTGTTTGGCCACATTTATACTTGCTGAACTTTAATATTAAATATTAACAGGGAGAATTCTTCTCTGTCTACAGACAATGTTTTCCTTAAAAAAGGGGACATGAATTGCATATTCATGTAGTATCTCAGAGCAGTCATTTCAAAGAACTTCTTCAATTGGAAACAGACAGACTGAGCTATTTAATGGAAAGGCGTTATCTCAGATTTTTATAATAGACTCAAAACTTTTTAACAATCCTCTAACTGAATCATCAGTTGAATTCTTTCATTCTGAAAACTATAAACCCACAGGTAAATTAATTGGTGAAATTGGAACAATATATTCTAATGCTTAAAGTGTACAAGCATTTAAGATTAAAAAAACCTATATTTTGAAAGAAAAAGTAGATTATATAACCATGTACAGCTTCCTTACATAGCCAAAGAATTTAACAAGCATCTGTTTTCCAGCTCAAATGTGTGTGAAATATTAGGTGGATTTTTTCCAGGGTACATGCTGAAAACATTAAGAAGGCAAAGATTCGACTGTTAAGAGTTTTAAGTGCTTTTTACAAAGCACAAAGACATAACTAACTTAAAAGGCTACCTTTAACCACTATAAAGATTTCAAATTTAAGTAGTAGCTATATGCAACAGTACTCTTAATAGCATCTATTCAAACCATGAGTATTTAAACAACATTTGAAAATTAGTATATTAATTGTAATATAACTTGCAATACAAACCACTTTATCTCACAGATTAATGATACCTTGGTGTTAAAAAACCCTAAACACTAGAACAACAAAAACATGAAATTATTGCTCAAACAAAAGCACGCTTAGACAAATATTGTGGCTTTTTAATACTACATGAACTGGATCTTTAAGCCTCCAAAACAGTACCAAGCAGCTACTTTTTGCAATGACTTTGTCCTGGATAGCAATAACATTGCCAAGCTGCATTATGGTCTGCAGGTTTACATACTCCCCTTTATCACCATCATGAGTGAGCACCTTTCAAATGAGAAAAAATACAAGCAGCTGTTTTTAAGTAAATAAATTTTTCCCCTGTTATTAATTAAATTGATACTAATTTTCAGCTTCCCTAGAAAAATACTGCCAAGGACTGTGATGGCTTTCATCTATTAGAGAGGCTACAGATTTACATGTATTCTTCTTTCTAGATTAGAGTAAGAGCAGGGAACTGTAGTTCTCTTATCTACTGCACAGGAATAGAAGGGTGAAGACAAATCTCAGAATCTGCAAGAATCTTCTTGTGAATATAAATGAAAAAACTTTTCAAGCCTAGAAGTCCATGCAAAGAAAAATAATCCACCGCAGAAACCACCAGTTCTTTGAAATATCATGGAACATAGACAGCTCAGAAACATAAAGGTAAGTAAGATGGAAGAGGAATTATACAGCTTGAAAAATGGACGTGACAGTGCAGCATCTGTCCAGCTGAGAGAGTTCTCTCAAGCAGGAGTTAATGTACCAGAAACCAGTCCATCTATCAGGCTGACCAGTATGTTGACATCCACAACGTATCCCTCATCCTGAGACAATCTCAACATTTCAACCATGAAATATTCATGGCCTTGGGAGAAACAGATGACCTCTTTATGGCTGAATATTTTTAGTGTCAACCTTCTGAAAACTTAGGGCTCTTTTAACAGTTCGGATTAGACACATAAAATGCCTACAAAGATCATTTTAGCACATGTACTTGTGCAGAGGATGCTGCCATAAATAAGACTTTCTCCAAGATATTCTCAACTCTTCCACAAAAGAGCAGGTAATCTTTTCTATTATCACCAGCACCAGCCACCTTATAAGTTCAAAAAGAACTTTTCAGATACAAGTCTTAGGAGCCCTTACATTAGGAAAGTTTGCTCTTATAGTGGTTGGATATAAGATGTGAGCACATCAGCTGACAAGGAACAGGAATATTCTCTTGTGAGTGAAAGCCAACTGTTCTGTTCCAAAAGCCAGGGAATGAGTGTGAGCTGCCAACCTGATGCAGCCAAGAAAAGCCAACCTGAAATGACCTAGGAGAAGTACTTCCACCAAAGAAAGAGAACTGATGTACCAGGAACTAAAATGAGATATATCTGGAGTGCTGCATACAATTCCAATCACTCATGTACAAGAAAAGTCAAGCCAGTTATGAGAACTAATAAAGAGGAAACTAGCTGGGAAAACAGAGCTTAACCAATAACAGAAAACTAGAAGAGAAATTGTCTAATCTAGCCTAAAGAAACAAGAAAATGAAGAAAGGATGTATGATTGCTTTCTCTAGATGTTTCAGGAGATAAATATTCTATTTAAATTAGACGTTAATGCTGACACAAGAATGAAAAAAAATAAGTTAGAAAACTTCTAATACTGTCTGAATAACCACTCGTTTCACAAGACGGAGCTTTGTGTAGGTACCAAGTATTCTGATGGGTTTCTTTCATTTCCACTTGAAGTAGTGGAATTTACTTATCAGCAAATTATCTCATACAATGCACAAACACAGAATGAATCCACTTGATGGGTGTTACCAGTTGTGCTGGACTGACTGCAATAAAATACTAATTAATTAATGACAGATAAGGCCAAGTGGTGATAAGTAAGTAATTTAAACTTGAACTCCAGAGGGATTTCAATAATTATACTAGAAAATACAGTCCAAACCCAAAGAACCTAATTTCCTTCAAGCCACAGTTAAGTGTCAAGAAAGGAAGAAATTCTAATGTAAAGAAAACCTAACACTTTCTGAATATGGTCACTTCACTCAAAGAATGAAGTTATAGCAGGCTTCACAGAAGCCCCAGTAGTTGTGAAGTTACAGTAATATAGTTATTTTTTAAAGACAGCATGTTTTAGCCTTCTCCTCTCAAGATCTGTCACTTTACTGACCACTTTAAAAGCTACATGCAGCTAGACCAATGTGGGCTAAATAAGGTATCAAAAATAGCAAAACAGCCTGCAATAACAAGTACAATACCTGATTTCTTGGCTGTACTTTGCACTCCTCCAGCACCAGGACTCCCAGGAGAACCAGTCTTTTTGCTCAA
Organism: Heliangelus exortis; assembly: GCF_036169615.1. Lineage (NCBI taxonomy): Eukaryota > Metazoa > Chordata > Aves > Apodiformes > Trochilidae > Heliangelus > Heliangelus exortis. Next base: position 7,677,259 of record NC_092434.1, read on the forward strand.
GAGACTGTTAAAGAAGCTAGCCAGGACACCTTCACTTGCAGCATTATCTAAATAAAAACCAAACAGATATATATCACAGAGTAGTTACTGCTGGTAAAAGATAGAAGTTATTTTTTGCATATACATACATAACTTTCTTACCAAGGAAATAAACCTCAAACACAAGAGTCTTTCCTTGCTCAATTTAAAGATACAAGTCCTATGCACTCTTTGACAAGCTCAGAGATGGCTGACAGCATTGTTACTGCTCTTCTGGACTGGGGGGAAGGGTCCCCAAAATTTTAATCTAAATATATGTATGGTGGGGTTTTTTGTTGGTTTTATTTTTTCTTCATGTAAATGCCAACAAAGTATTAACTATGGAAGTGCAATTCAAAGATTTATAAGTTCATTAATAAACAGCACAAATATTTTACTGTAATCTTTCATGCCACACTATTTTTCATGAATCAGAACTTGGACATATGGCAACGACACAGGAACCAAAACAAGAGATTTTATCCAGTGTAATTGAGGTATGACACCACACTGCACAACTGAAAACAATACTGGATCTTGATGCAGAGAGAAAAAAGAAACCACACAACACACACCTTAAGGGTGAGGGAGAGAAAAAGGGTGTAATTTCCAAATTAGTTCATGTAGTATGAAAAATCACATTCTAGAGAGGGTTTAGTAGAACAAGTTTCATTGTGAATTCCAAAGTAAGTGCTGTAAAGTATGAAACTGTGTGTACTTTTAAGCAGTCCGCACTCTAATAATGCAAATGATGCATAATAACTGCATTTAGGCAACTTAGGAAAAAAATGTATTTTAATTGTCTGATTCCTTGGCAATAGTTGAACTCTATTTCAAGTCATATGAATGACAAGGGGTAAAAAAAATCCAACAATCTGAAGCTATGTCCTGAATTCATTCCTGTCATTAAACCAACTATACCATTAGTGAATAAATTCCAAAACCTTTCTACAGAAGAGGTTTGTTTTGTTTGGTTTTGGTTTTTAAAAGAGAAATAACACAATGAAAACAGCAAAATGCTTATTCATACTTTTAATATTTGGATCTGGTTTCTTAACTGGTGTTATTGGTGAGGCACTGGGTACATTGGCAGGACCAGCTCTGCCCTGAGTTCGTGGGGATCCTGCAGGGCCTCTTGCAGGAGATTCCTTGAAAAAAGTCCAAATCACACAAATCAGAGAACTCACATAGATCAGTTATACACAAGCAAATGTTACATTACATACATATTACTTTTTAAACCCTTATATTAGCACCATAGTGTATGCACAATGTGAGGGAAAACCACCCTAACAAAAAACTGGTAATTATTTTGGGCATGTATCTTCACTTAAAGTAAGGATCAATCACTGTAGGAAATTTTCAGTTCAATAATAATCAGATATTTCTATGCTTCCACAGAGAATTAAGCAATTTATAAGCAAATTCTTAAACTACTGCCACTTTTATTATTAATATTATTTACTTTCTGCAGTTTAGGAAGATTATGTATTTTAGATTTACATCTACACAGTTAACCTTTACAGGCTAGAATTATTTTCTCCTTCCCTAGGAACAAAACACCTGCAACTCTTCTCTTGGATCTACTTACTGATGCTCTTGTAGGCGTTGCTGGCTGTTTGGCAAGGAATGACTGAAAAACAAACAAACAAACAAAACATGTCAGGAATATTAAATATATTTCAGAAAACATAAAGGAATGAAATACAGTGAAGCTGACAATCCATTTTCTGATAACGAATTTATCTGATAATTTTTCCCCCCTGATATTTACAGATTTCTTTTTTAATATTTATATACTTCCAGACTTCACCACTAGAGGACAGTTAAAATGAGTAAAAAGCTTCAGTCCTTTGTCTAACGCAGCCATTCGAGGCACCCAAGCCTGTAACCTCTTTGATATTTATAATCCACTATACAGGAAAGTATTAGTAGGTTTTTTTTAAACAGTAGAGCAGTAAAAAAAATAACAAGATACAGCACTGCCAAATTTGACACCTTATAGTTTTCAAGCCTCTGGAGTTAATACAACTGCAACCCTAAGATGCTATGTTTTAAAAGTGTGTTTTACAGATCAATACCTACAGGTTGTGAGAATTCAAACCATCATCTCCTTTGACATGTAAATTATTTCTGTTCTCAGCGTATTTTCCTTTCAGCTTGCCAAGATAAGTGGTCATATTTTATAACTGTATTTGTTAAATTCACACAATTACATCTGAATTTGCAAAGCTGAAAAGTTGTCATCTAGTGATTTCAATGAGAAATGAAAAACAGAAGGGAGTAAAAAAGGAGAGCACAGAATGGAATCTTATTTACTAAGGACTTTTCATTCTTCCATTCTTACCTGCTGCTTCATAAGAAACACTTGCTCATCTTCTGCTGCCAGCTCTTTATCATGGACTAGCTGTTGACCAAAATATTTTGTTACTAGAAGAAAAATCTGTAATTACCATAACTTATGCTACGGTGATTAGAAGGGAAGAAAAACTGTCGTATCTTTAACACCATTATGTACTTTTTAAACAAATAAACCCTGAACTTTCACATTTCAAAGAGCAGTAACATTTTTAAAAGAGTTGTCAGAAAAAAACTGGAATGGGGAGGGCTAGCACTGACAGCAGCCTGTGGATAGTCTCCTAAAAAGAATGTCCTCATCAGCATCTCTTCAAAGACCTGAGATTACCTTTCTCCACAAGACCTCTCAGCCCAAAAAAGTACTACACTAGCTCTTGTCAGTCATAACACCACCATCAGGCAATGATTATTTCCTGTAGGTGCTGAGAGTTACCAACAACAGGATTAAACCTTTTCTTTATATGAAAGTGTGTAACATCTCTACCCTCTTCTAAATATTGGGGCTTGAGCTAGAAACATTAAGCTTATAAGAAAGCTCTAAAAGCTTTCTAATCCAGATCAGAATGCGATTTCATTCACAGTTTTCCATATTACCCATTTAACACATACCCAGTTCCTGTGTGCCTACACTCACAAACTTAGCAATATACAGAACTTACATAGATTATTTACTGCTCTTGTCTTACATGAAGAAATCTGTCATCAATATGTTAAAGCAATAGTGCTATACTGTCTTGTTTTCCAAGATTTTCCTTTACACCATAACCTCATTGCCAGGAGCGTGTATGTGTAAATTGCTGAAGTCCTACAGCAGCATTCTCCATTTTGAAAAAAGTGGCTTTGCCCCATATGTGCAAAAAGGTGAAATGGTTCCTTTTTGAGTGTCTTTCATTAACTAAAGAGAATGAATTTTGTGTTTGCTTGCAGTATTTTAAACACATGGAAAACAAAAACCTGATGTTTCACACACTTGGATGTTTTTTTAAAAGAATCATTCAACTTATATTTGGATTTTTTTAATTATTAACAGCTATTAGTACCCATTCAAGCAAACTACACTTACTTTCCAGGGAGCAGGGAAGGAAAGAGTTTACCCCTTTTTACCTTTCTTACAGGAGGTTTTACAATGAAGTCCTCATATGCATCTTCCGGTTTCACTGTTGTGAAGTTTTCATGTAAAATAGCGATTTTCTTTTCATTGTCCCAACCAGCAGGTCTATAAAAAGAAGAAAAAGCTTTGCCTTTTCAGTCACAAAAAGCATTTCTACAGAGACCATTCATTTACTACACTCTACCTGAACAAGTAAAGTCCTAATTCCCAGCTGAGTTCCAAAGGTACTAAAAAGCTGGAGTGGTGTACTCTGAGTCAAGTAACCCCTGTAATAAGCACTAAGTTCTTATTTATTCAGGATTTCAGAAGCTTAACATGCTAAACTGCTGAAGGACACAAACCACTCAAGTTATTTTTATGGATATATGAAGTGTAGTGCTTAATAGAAAACAATCTGAAATCATGCTGCTTATACAATTGACTTACATAAAAACTGCATCTTTTTCTACCACTAAGGCAGGTGTGGTAAACTGAAAACCGTACGTTTTATGTACAATGTACTTATACAACAGATCAAGGTTCTTTTCCTCCTTAACTGATGTATATATCAAGGCAGCCCCATCTGGTTATTTACTTAAGGAAAATTACATAAGATACAATTTTCAAACTATAATAAGAATTTCAAAACGGGAGGTAACAGACATATATCTACTAGACCTAATTTTGAGAAGTAATTTAAGGCAAAAGCTATAGCTATTCAGTATTCAGAGGGAAGGGAATATACCACAAGAAAACTCCTGATAGTTTGCTTTGGCATATGCAGAAGTTATTTACCCTCTCATGCACTTAAATTTGAAAAAGTCAAAAACTTATGAGACAGGTAAGATCTCAGGTATACATTGAAATTGCACGTTCTGAGGGTAGAACTGAGAAAAAACACCACATAAAAGAAACAAAAGCTTGAAACCCATGCACAAATTAAGATCTATTAAAGAATCTTCTATAACTCAACATTTTCAAAACAACAAATGCTACAAAGTAACTAAATAACAAGCAATCTTGAGATGCAATTTCTCAGATTAATATAAAGTAAAACATATTTTCTTGCTTCCAGATTACAGCAAACCTCTTCAGTGCAGGAAAGGATACACTGTAAGCAGAATCTACGAATGTGTGACTGAATGAAGTCGAAGTGTTCCTCTCTGTAATCATGCTCCTTCTCTAGTACACTCACTGCATCACACTAGAACAAAGAAAAACAAAACCAGCAAAACCCAGCCATTAGTTCCAGCACACTGTAAAAAATCTTCCTTTATTTTACACACACTTAGTATGAGCCTCTGGTTTTAAAATGCTACCAATAAATCAAAAGATAAAGTATTTGACATATAATTGATAAAGCTATTACCATTCTGCAAAATTAAAAATTGATACTGATTGCAGAAGCATACTTCTAAAATAAATCTTTACTATTAGTCGCAAATTCATTTTACATGACTATATAAAATATGTCTTCTAAAAGAAAAGGAAGTGAATTATTCCATAGTAGCAAACTTAACTAGAAACTCACTTTTGTACAAACTACAAGCACAGGAATACCAAGGTTGTGAGTCAGCACATTTTCTCCAAGTGGCAAAGAAACGTGTTCATCCTCTTGTCCAGAAGGACCTCTTCTTTGTGGTGATCCCTGGTAGCCTTCTTCAGGTTCTACATACTCTTGAAACTCCTTTATAACTATGAAGAGAGAGATCTTTATAAGATACAACACAGGACATAGTTCTTCTTGAACTGCATCTATGACTAATTAGAAATCTCAACTTTTTTTTCTTCCTTTTATAACAAGGCACTAAATGAAAACAGAATGCAGGATTAAACCTTGCTGCCTACTGGAAAACCTTGTTGCCTATATAACTCTCCACCAAAATTTACAGCAAGAGCAACCAAGTGCAGTTTGGAACCATCACAAGTAATCAAAAGAAGCTGCAGCAGCTATAATGTGCACAAATGGGCATAGCTCAACTCAATGCATTTTATTATAGGGGAGCCAACAACAGAAACTATCAATGTAGTTTAGCAATGCAGCCTGCAATCAGAGCAATTTGTACCTAGTTTGGAAGAGCACATGATGAAAATGTAAATGGACACAGAAAATGCCAAGCTGGAACAGCACTCTCTCTTATAAACTATTAGTCACTTTAGGTTTCCATTAATCTACACTTCTCTTGAAGGCGTCCAATTTTAAAAATATAAAAAATATATACTGCATATATACAGACTCAAGTACTTCTAAATGTTAACTGAAGAGACTCAGTTATATTCTGGAAACTACAATGGAGCCCAGAGGAAACCAGATGCTTCCTAGGTTTTCAATGTTTTAATTTTATGGCAACAGTAACACTGAATACTATCAATACCCAACCACCTAGGAAGCTGTATCAACACTATTTTTCAAGTGCACTGCAACCCCATGCGTGCTTTATGAGAACTGTACTCAACTTGAAGCTCTTGTGCCTTTTTTTCTGAATGAAAATCTACTGGATGTGCCTGCTCCAGGGCACAGCAGCCCTCCAAAACCCAGGGTCCTTCCTCACATGACAATCCCACCTGAAGCTGCCTCCTCGCTCAGACATGAGTAGCCCTCAGGAAAGAGGTAAGTGAAACACCATGATTTGTTTCCACAAAAGCTTCTTTATTTTAGTAACAGTGGTAGCAGGCTGACTCTACATACAATAAGGAAAACTCCTAGAAAAAGTTCCCTATATCCAGCACAGTCACAAAGAGTGCTGTTCAGTTCATCCACCCATGTGACAGGGAAGGAACTGCACCTCTGCTGTGCAGGCCATCTGATACTTCTGAGGTTTAGGAAGTGGTAAAACCTCAGAAAAGTTTATAACATAAATCCCGCAAAATGAAATCACTGTACCTTTTCAGCATAGGAACCATTCCTGCAATAAAATGGGCATGTGGAAGGACAAATCAGAAAAACACTTATGTTCAAAGCTTTTCTATCTGAAATATAAAGCTGTGTGATTCTTGTGGAGAAAAAGACTGACCTAGTACAGACAAAAGCTTTAAAAACAAATATAGATCATAAGACTTCCAATCACCAATTCAATATATCCCAAGGTCCAATAAGATTTTAAAAATTTAAAATACTACAGTTGCTTTTAAACTTGGTGAGGCAGCGCCTTCTGGTGGAGAGGAAACAACAGTGCTTTCAAAGAGATGCCTTCCTCTAGGACTGTTTCATACTCAGCAACTGGAAATCAAAAGTCAATTACACATTCTGCACGTTAAATATGTCTACTGACTATCTCACAAAATCCAAATTAATTCCAGAACATTTAACTAGAAAACGTTTTTAGAAAAGTAACTTATTTCATTACTCAGACTCTTCATAGCTCAGGACAGAAAAAAAACTATTATAGACAAGTATATTACAGCAGTAAAAAGTTGTACCATTTACATCCACTACAATAATTCAGATAAGCCTCTCTGACTTAATCAGATGTAAGAGACTATTTGACAATACTGCTTTCAATTTATTACAGGAATATAATCAAGACAATATTTGTTTCCTGTGTTTTGGTCATATCAAAGCAGAAAAATGGTTTCTTAACTGAGATCTCTATCAGCATAAACCCCTTCAAATTTGGGAGAGGAAAGCCTTCCCTGAGAACAGTAGGACTTTGACAACATGATACAAATAATTATTCAAGATACCGTGTGAATTTTACCAATATAAATAATAGCAACTGCAACCTAGAAACTTGAGAAATCTGATGGTACACCCTCATGAATTTCTGCTGAACATGAATGAAGATCATAATCCTAGAGAGCTGAAATTCCCAACTCTTTCCTCTCCCCGAGAGTCAGGAGTACCAAACACCACATATGACAGAGCAGCCAGCAATGTGGCTGAACTCCCTCTGGTTGATCCAGGCATGCAGGGAGAAAAAAAACTTCACTCTGGAGACAAACTGGTGTTGTGGCTTGTTAGTAAAACACATAGTTTGGCATTAGTCCCTGACTAGAGACTGAGAAATGCTACAGAAAACACTCAGCTTTAGTTACCACTGTCTCCTGCTGAAAGAGTAACTACTCGAGCTAAAAGTTAAACTAAAAAGCTATACTAAGAAGTGCTAACTACTGTATTTTGAAGACAGATACACTTGTTTCAGAATTGAAGTGGTTTAACTGCTTCTTAGTGATAGGCTCTTGAACACTTTTTAAAGACTCATTCAAACCCCATTCCCATTCAAAATTTTGTAAAATCCAAGTAAACCTGTATCACAAGTGTGATAGACTGCCTCTCATGAACAAAATGCATGCTAAGCAGCTAGTAAAAAAAGCTCACTTCAGTTAATGGTTCTCTGTCACACGGTCATTTAATACTTTTCCTTACCTGCTGTCTATTCCCCACTTGGTCCCCACTCTCACACTTTTAACAGACATAAAGTTCACCATGGACCTGAACAGCTTTTCTTTTTCCTAGAGAGCTATAAAAATTTTAATCTCCATGTAATTCATAATAAGGAATCACATTCCATATGGTATAAGAAATAACAATTTCTTATTAGGAAGCAGGGGGAAATTACTTTGTTTTAATTTTTTTAACGGGAAATACATTCAACATGATGGAGATAAAACAAGAAATCAGAAAAAGAATTGTTCATTTGACAAATGATAATTATTCTGCTACCTATCAGTAAGGTAAAGTACTAGGCATGGCCTATTATGTTTGAAAAATTATCACCAGGTGATATGCCATAAAAAATCATACCTCCACTATAGTGGGCTGATTTATCTACCAAATCTGTGGCTTTTCTAGGTAAAAAGCCTTTTATTTGACTTTTGCATGTAACACCACAAATAAATGCTAGTTTCCAGTTAACTGTTTTGCTCTCATGTTACTGCTAATTTATAAAAGTTAATGAAACCTAACTATAACAAGAACAGATTCATGCCAAAGGAGCAACTTAAAGTACGACCAAGAAAGCACTCCACAATTATTCTTAGGTTTGATTATTCCAGGAACCATAAAATCCTCAGTCTTGGAGAGCTGTTCAACATCAATATAGAAAAGGTAAAACAAACACTATAATTTATTTAACACATCACAAAAGCACTGAACAGCAGAACAAGAAAAATGCAGAAAAAGTTTCTGAGACAATTATTCCATATTTACAATCTATTAAGTTTCACAATCCATGCAGCTTTTAGATTTTTTGTACATTATTGATTATAGATTTCAACCTTGTAAAAACAATTCCTAGACAAAAGATGCCTGGGTAAGTTCCTTTCATCTTTTAGCTTTAGAATACTTTCAGCTGTCAAGAAAAAAACAAACAAAAAAGGGCAGAGAACCTGAAACCGACTGCGACACTACTTAATTTTCAGAAAAATACGTTAATTGTATTTCAAATTTTAACTTCAAACACTCCAGAGGACAATAACGTAATAGCCATTTTACCAGTATACTCCTTTTCTCCATTTCTTGATTCTTGACAGTTGTCTTTTCTGCTTTGTTCTCATAAATGGGGAGGCAAATTTTAGATCTTTCCTGAAATACTTACTCAGATCTGTGTTATTCAAACAACAATTTCTCATAATTTAGAAATAATTTCTCATAAATTAGCCTGAACTAAATTAGAGCATCTGAACTGATATTATTTATCTGAATCGACAGTGGCCAAGACTTTATCAGGGGATTTCCAGAGCAGCTCAGTGACAGAAGTGAAAACAAAAAATGCTCTTGGTATACTCTGAATAATTCAATTTCTTTCAAGGCAGTCTGTTGCTTCTGTATGTGCATCCTGTCTCCCATTCTGGAAGCTCTTTAACACAACAGTAAAGTTTCTCATACACCAGATGGAGCCTACCAACATCCACCCAGGAAAGCCAAGTCCCCACCTCAAATAGCAAACATGACAAAAGGCTGGGTGGAGAAAGGCCATGAAAACCTTGAAAGCAAAGACAAGCAGTCCAAAGGTCAATTTCACTGAGAATGGTCAGCTAACAAAAAGATTTCTGGAAACTGGTAACAGGATCTTAGTAATGGAGAGAGAACAACCTAGCAGCACTTTGAACCAGTGCTACTGGGATAACAGTAGAAAATGTATTCCCAGGGCCAACAGGAGCTCCTGGTTACTGGCACTGGGTTTAACAGACAGGGAAAGCACTGTGGACATCCAGCTTGGTCCACATGCCACAGCTTACATCCAGAAGAATAAGGGAACACAGTTCTGCAAGCTGAAGCCCAGAAACATACATCAATGTGGCAATACACTGCTGCTGAGTTTTACTGGTATTAACTAAACATCTCTTCACTCTGAAAACTGCCTCTATGTTTTGAATGCCTGCTTTGCATATATGCTTTATTATCCCACTGTTTCCATACCTGGGCTAATGCAACACAGTGATTCTCTGTTTTCTAAGTGGCAGCTCACCTTGGAAGCACAGGCAGCAAGATTTCAGTAAGGAAAACTGCTGGTATAGCTTTATTGATGGACTGTAGTCATGAGGCACTCTTTGGGCTCTCAATGGTCTAACCACTCACACTAATACAGCCACAGTTGTAACAGGAAAGTTCTTTTAGCATGATTTGCTGTTAAGAGAATTACAAGCTGTGGTGGCCAAAGTTTTGAGCACAGTCTGGCCTTAAGGACAGCCTGGAAGACCTCAGAAGGCAGTACCTGAGGTGACACAACTGTCCTACACAGCAACTGAGAAAAGGAGCAAGATGGAAGTTTGGGAGTGGGGACATTAAGGCTCCTGTTTTACCTCATGCTGACACTGGACCCAAGTTCACAGCTCAGCCATAGGATGGCAGCAGAACCGTGCAAAATGTGTCAACTGGCAACTCTCAAAATTTCCTTTCTATTCTATTCTAACGCCTGAGAAACTAGGATTTTATATAACACTTTAATTTAGAAATCTCTAAGACAATACTATTGGAATGTCTTGTAAGTTCCCCAAACATGGTGTTAGAGCTGTGCCACAGCTGTAACTGGCTCCCACACACAGTACTCACTCTGAAAAAAGACAAAGCACTTCTCTTTTCAAAAGTGAAATGCCCAAATTGCACATTTACTTAGGTTGCCATAAAATTTGGCATGTCTCAGAAAAGTGAAAATAGGGTTATCTGCTGTATTTTGAGATTCAAAGTGCACTTCCATCTCTTACATTAAAAAAAACCTAGTAAAAGAACACTTTCTCCCTTAAAAATTGTCATAGTTTAGTTGTTTTTTTTTTTTAATATAACCCGTTTATCAAACCCAGGTGTTTCAATCATTAAGTTTAAACTCTAGACAGTATGCTATAGGCACAAGACTTCTGGGAAAGTCATGTTTAACATTTAGAAAAGGGTATAGCTATAGATCTGAATACTCACAGATCAAACTGATTACACTGCTCCCTAAAGTGAATCTAAAGAAGCTACTTGGACATATTTGCAATTTTTCAACGCTCCAGTACAGCCAGCCACCAGCCCTGGACAAGAGCAGCAACCAGAAAAGATCTACCTGAATCTACACCTCAGCTGAAAAGGAATGCATGTTGCTAAGGTCTATTCTACTGATGGAATTTATTCTGGAGGAATTAAATATCAAACAGAAAAAACTCTGAAGAAACATTCAAAACTATTTTAGGAAAGACCAAAGCTGCAGGAAACAATACTGCAATGCCTGGTTGCCAGTACCAGATTCTTCCTTGCTACAGATATGCCAGGAAAGAAAGTTAATTTATACAACATTCCTAAAGCCACTGGATAGGAATGGCTGTAACATGAGACACTTACACATACCAGGCTTGTGAAAAACAAGGCCAGAGAGACCTACTGGATGGCAAACACAGTATGGGAATGGGACCTGACTTAGATACCACAAGAAAGCAGACAGCTCACTTTACTACCTAATTTTGTCACCATTTTAAAAAAATGTGATTCTGTATGGACTTTTTTCCTTTTTTTTAACTCTCCTTTTTAAAAAACAAATTATCAAAATATCACTATTGTGAGGGCTTTAGAACATTAATTCACCTGATGTTTGGTTAGCACAGCAAAACTGGAAGAGTTACTTTAAAGTCTAATAAAGTTCATCTGAATTAAAGCTGTAATCACAACTTCAAATTAAGTCTTATCCAACCTATTCTCAAAATACTTATCTAAAAAAAACTATCATTAAAAAAGAAATCTGCAAGAGCTAGTTTAAAAATGAAAGAAAAATTTATGGAGCAAAGACTTACACTTCTGTTCCATGTCTCTCATCTCTTCTGGAGGAATTTTCATCTTATCAATATGTTCTTGCAAGACACTGGCCCATTTCTGTAAAGACTCCATAACAGTCCAAGGTCTAGACATATCTGCAACAAAGACTACAATGGTGTCTTGCAGGGATTCTGCAGAAACTGCAAACTTCAGTAGGCCTTTGTGGTATAAGTCTCCATCCAGAATCCAAACGTTACAGCGAGTGTGATCTGAAAGCAAAAGGTACAGCAGCAACTCAACAGATGCCAACTTTTGGTTTTGTTAGTCTGAGTAAACAGATGACTACTTTAAGAGTTAAATGGAAAATGAAAGCCCAGCTACCATCAGATCCTGCCTGTTTATCTTTAAGGCAGGTACATGTGTAAATGCCTACATTATGTGGTAGATGCCTTCATTTAACAGTATTTTATTTCTGGGTTCAGAATATTTCCATTAAAAGAAATTATTTCTCTTCTTTGTTTTTTACCATGGACAGCAGACACAATGGGGTTTTAATACTGCACAGCATTCCTGAACTTGAAATATGTATATTCCCAGTAAAACCATGTGACACACATGTAACTTCAAGTTCAAAAAGGGGTAGTTAGAGGTGAGTCCAGCAGGGAAGCCTCAGGTGTCCCTCAGCTGGTTCAACATCTCACAACAGAAATAATCTGCAAACAAGATACAAGCAATAAGCAGCTTAGATTTCTAGCACAGGAGTAGGAGGAGCAAACACAGGATAAACTCACAACCTAACAAACTCTGAAGTTGTACTACCTGCTCTTAAGTCACACTGACTTAACACTGGCTCCTACTTGCAGACTCCTTACGGAACAGTACTGGACAAATAATTTGGTATTTCACTTTTTGCATTTCTCTCCCCCTCCACCCCCAGTGTTTTGATAGTGACTGGTCATTTGCAATGCAAGGCAGGGAGATGGGAAAAATGATGGGACACATAGATGTCATGAGAAGTTTTAACCCAAAAATTAAATTTGGCAAGAAAAGAAACTGAAAATGGAGCATCAACCAGGAAAGATGTATCAGGTACACTGAACAACCAATTTTGTCCAAATAAAAAACAAAAGAAAATTTCCTGAAAAGAAACAAGTCCATTTGTTTCTGTCCTCTATACAATTCCTAGTACCTCTTCCAAAGTACTCCCTGCTCTACTACAACTGTCCAGAGGGAACAGTGGATCTACACAGGTATCACATAAGATACATGAATTCTGAAATACACGGCCCAGCAAACCAATCACTACAGAGCCCAGATTTTCAAAACAGCTGCTGAGCTTCCCCATCACTCTGCCTCACTATATTTTTCCCTGCCCTGTGCTCCAAAACTTTTAACTTCACAAAATAAATTCCAGTTCCTGCACCTGTTACAGCTTCATTTGAAGAAACAATCCAAAACAGTGGCTCTAGAAAAAGCAAAAATTTGACTAAGTGAATTGGGAGGGAAAAGAGCAGAGATATACAAACTATCCTCCCTATTGGGTCTTGGAAAGAATTACGGAACAGCCGAGTTACAGGCAGATTACATCAGGATGCTATATGTGGGCAGTCTTCATTTAGCATTTGTTATTCTCCTGTTTAAGCACTGTTAGGCTTGTCACAGGACATTCAAACATCAGTTATCACACAAACAGGCCAACAGCTACACTTTTAACTTAAAGATCTTTTTCCTTCCAACTTCCATCCCAGATCTGTTTACTTTGCAGTAAACAGTTACAATAATCATTGTGTACCTAAGAAATGCACCATTATACATTCATTGTTTCCCCCCTACCCTCTCCCCCACTTCAGGAAAATGTCTCACTGTCACCACACAGTTTTCTCACAGCCTTGGATGTATGAACCTCTAATGACAAAGTCTCATAAAAGTTTGGAAAAACAGAAAGGAAGCTAGGACACAATGTGAACACTTTCACGTATTTACATTTGCACATCTATGCAGGCCTTTGTTGTCCTCTGCATTCCAGAAGCATCCTTTGTGTATTCCCAAAAGCAAAAATTACCAGTAAATAAAAACTCTGTGAGCTTCCTATGAGTTGAGGGTTATTAACAGACATATAACTTATGTCTATGCACAACTGTCTCCTTGAAGCAAACATGAACATTTAAAAAACTAATCTAAATCTACCTATAGTCTACAAAAGTTTACTGCTCTCATGGGCACTTCTGTTGATTCTCCAGTAGCGAGTCCTTTCACTGCAGAAAATATTTTCACTTTCACACCTTATCAAGTAACAAAAATTAATATCCTAATTCACTGTTTTTACATCACTTTATAAAGCCAGTATCTAAAGTTTACAAAGGTTTTGTTTGCTGAACAGCTTTGTCCTACTTCAGGACTTTGCTGACATCTAGAATAAAAACTGGAACTAGAATAGAGGTGGAACTAGAATGCAGTTGGAACTATCAGTCAAATTAAATCCATCTGCTCAGAAGACTGGAAGCCAGTACTTAAAAAAACAAACAAACAAAAAACAAAACCAAACACTGTATAAAAATGAAAGGTTTTGCAAAAAACAAAACCAAACACTGTATAAAAATGAAAGGTTTTGCTTGTTCCTTTCTTAGAATAAAGAGATATGGTTTGTGATTTACATTTGTCACAAATACAAAACACACTTAAAAATTCAGTACTGGTTGTTCACAATTTGGTAAAGTCTTGATGGCAAATTTGACTTTGTGAGCACCACATCAAGCTCCTAGTTAGTCATATGATGTGAATGTTAACTGGCCCTTTCACAGTGGCTATGACACCAACACAGTAGAAAAGTAGGTTCTACTTATCAAGCAGACTAATAAAATAGCTGCTAAACCTTTCTGTCATACACATTTTTATATTCTGTCAATATTTAATTATCCCTTTAGCTATGAGAGAGATTTCCCAACCTTGATGAATTTTACTGCAGATGGCTGATTCTGTGAACTACAATTGTATCTCCTGCATTTATTTAAAAATTATCAGTGGTAATTAGATACCCCTTGTCTAAGCTGTGAAAAGAGCACAACAGGGAAAAATAATTTGCAAGAGAACTATTTTAGGGATGCTGACAAAAAGACAGTTTTTCACATTAGAAAGCAATGTACCAGCAGCACTTGGCTCAATCTGGAACAACCAGTTCAACTGGAATATGCATATGATATGATTGAGGCCAGTCCAAACCTGAGGCAAAAAACCAAGACTACTTGGTTTTGTTACAAGAATGCAACAACTAAACAGTTGTACTTCACTGTCACATTTGGCCCAGGACAACTGCATTGCATTTGTAATCTTCAAATCTTCAAAGGCAATTCAATTGTAAGTTTTCTATGGTGTTTATTATTGGTAACCCTTATAGTATCACTACAAAACCAGTCAGTGTAGTTGTCCCACTGTCTTGCTGTACATCCCAGCTCTGCCCCATTTCTGCAAGAGACTCTGGAAGGTACTCTAGAAATACATATTAAGGAAATCATGTACAGCTTCCTTCCCACATCCTATGAATTAAAATTCTCAGCTTTCCAAAGCAGACCAACCAGCTCATCATCACCAGAATAACTACCTACTCATCACAAAGAAAGGCAAAAAATTAAAATTGGCCAAACTCACCAAGAAGTTCCACTAACAGAGGACTCTTGAGCATGAGCTCTGAGGTCATTTAATATTCTCAGTGAACTTTACAACTAGCCCTCTAAGTGCTTTTCATCCAGATGAACTGCAGTGTCATGTAAGCAGAAGCAACAACATGCTCCAGGGATATTGTACCTGGGGCTACTGATGTAGGAGAATCCTCTCCCAGGATTGCTTCTCAGGTGACCCCAAACCTCTTCTGGAACAAATTATTTCACTGAGGCAGAATTTGGGATAGGACCTAGCAAGGAGAATTTTCTGGCAGAGATTCAGCAGTGGACTTAGAGTAAGTTATCCTGAGACACAGGGACCAAACTACTGCATGACTAACAACTAACAAAACTGAACCAGCTAATTACCAACACAGCAGTGATGTGTATCTTGCCATTCAAAAGAAGTATCAGCCACTACCAAGAAACAAGCGCGTGACAGTGAAAACCAAAACGTCAGTGGAACCCTGTATTAGCCAGGAGAATCCTTCAAAAAAATGAAGGTAGTTTCTATGCTCAAATGTCCTTTTTCCTCATATCTTTCATACCAACAAAAGAGAACATTTTAATCACTGATCTAGGTGAAAAGACAGAAGTAACTGTAAAATATGCAACTAGAAATCTGTAGAGAAATTCTACTTCAAAAGTGTAAGTCAGATTCAAACAGCCCTCATGGTAGCTGGGGGGGGTTGAGGGAAGGATTAAGACGCAACACAGAATATTTTCCCAAAGATTTCCAGAGGGAGGTAGATAATAACTTGGCACTATGAACAAAGTGTTTTCCTTGGACAGAATAAATTCTTCTGAAATTAAGAAAAAAAAGGCAAAGAGCAAAGAAATCTTGTAGTACCTGGGGAAGATGCTAAAAGATCTTGTCACTTCACTACAGTTTGTTGCCGATGTTGATTTGACACCCTTGGAAACCCTTGTGGTTTGCTGGTCTTGGATAAAGTGGTGTACAAGAAAAGGCAGACATCCTCAAAAGTGAGTATCTGACAGGAAGCTCCTGAATGCCTATTTTGAATTTCTTTATGGATCCAAAAATTGTGGGCCAATTATAAAGGCTCTGTTCCCAGATCTGTATCCAAGCATACACACATCTAAAGCACTCAGAGTTTAAAGAAACAAATACAAACCTGTCCTAGAGAAGGAAGAGTATTATCTTTGCCTACTGGGAGGTCCTGACCCACTTTGCTATTTATTTTGCTTGCTGATGACACTAATGAGATAGAAAGGAAAGAGGCATGTATTATTAGATCCTAACACATCCATTAAAGGGATGCATGAAGACCTGAATTCTCCAGATGAGTCTGGTAGTCAAAAAGGTCTTTTTCCTTTTTTTTTTCCTGCCAGTGCTAAGTTTTTATGACAGGGTTTTCCTAATCACCTCAAATACTTTTCACTTCCAGATATTCCCTAAAATATTTCCAAAGTAGTGACATACTTGAGGTTTGATAGACAGCACCAGAAAAAGGAGCACACCAGATATTCTTCTCCTTATAATATCATCTCCTTTGATGTTGCAAGAAGCCTGACGTCACATGCTGTCTTTACACTCCTAATCATAGGGTTTTTTTTTTTCCCCTTGAAGAATTTATGCAGTACTCTAGAAGATTGTGCACGGTAAGAAAGCACTTACACCAAGAAGCTCAAGAAGCCAAGAATACCTCAGCACAAAAAAATTACAGCACAAAAGATTTGTAGGAACTGCAAGATTAGGTGGCCACTGAAGACACTGGCAATGTGTCCTTTAATTGTGCCTAACTTAATATCCAAAGACAGTTTATTACCAGATGAGCACAGGAGCAATCTCCATAACAACCAGTCACATATGGTACTTAATCACTCATGCAAGTCTTCGGTACATTTCCATTTCCAAAATACCATTATAGGATCTTCCGAGTTCATTTGTTTTCAGGAACATAAGATAACCCTTTGCTTCCCTCTTCTGAACTGGAAACTCAGAAGGAAGTCATGAATAGAAGACTGTAATTCCCCATTTTTGAAGAGGGAAATTAACACAAAGAGGCCCAGCAGTTTGCCCAAAGTGAGACAAGCAGAGGCTGATATAAGAGAAAGGAGAACAAATTCCCTCATCTCTTCCTGTCCCTAGCCTGCCTAAAAACAGGAGCATCCCCACCCTTAGACCTGCTTTTAAATGGTCATCATCACCCCTATGCCCATAGAGTACAGAACAGAAATCACCAATAGCAACAAAGAGGAAGACAAGGGGCAGACAGGCAACCTTCAATTTGAGAAAAGAAAATACTAATTCTGACTTTTAAGTTCCGTTTTTCACACATTCTGCTATAAGAAAACATTCCAGCTACACTGTCCTCCACAAAAAAACTGAAATCCCAGAAATCTATGCTGAGAATTAAATTCTCGTGGACATACCACTTACTTTCTACAGTTATCCAGTAGTCATACCAAAAGACAATGTATCTGCTAGTATGTCAGCATCAGCAAATATATCTGCCCTAAATGTAAATGGATCCTGAGAGCTGCTCAAATGTCCTTTTTCCTCATACACAGGTCAAACTGTAACAAGGGCAAGAGTGGGAATGTACACTGAATGTAAAATGCATTTCACTTTCAAGAAATTGATACAGCCTCTAAAACACACAGAACACTGCTAGAATCAGCTATTTGGGTGTAACTCAAAATACAGTGATGAAACCTCAGATATAAAAAAAAAACGTCATCCACTTAATTACAGTAAAGAGAGAACATATAAAATGAACTTACCATCTCTGTCTTCATCGTGAATATTTAAGTACAAGTATTCCAGCCCTCTTCCTTTCTTTCCATGCTCTGCTCCCTGTATCTTAGCCATAAGTGTGGTTTTACCTGAACCATCATCACCTGCCAGTAAGTTTTTAGAGGAAAAGAAGACACTTTCAGAACTAATTTAAACTTTGTAGAAAATATTTTCTTAACAAAACATTTAAGCAATCAGAAGTATGCTTGTGCATTTCTGGATCCCACTTATTTGTTGTTTTCATTCAAGTATTCCAAGTAAATCCAATTGTTTATACCATTACAAGAACCAATTATTCTGTATTACATTCCATTTGTTTAAATACATCTTATAAATCCAACAGTGTAAACCAAAAAGTAAGTCTATCAGCCTGAAGACAATACAGTAAGATCATATTGCACAACTTAATTTTAAGAAAACGATGTGTCAGTTTGTCCACATCATTGTTCTAAACATGCTGTGTTTCTAAAAAAAAAAAAAAACAAACCACCCACCCAACTGCTTGCATATGCTACTTACCAAAAACAAGAATATTCTTGCCCGACGGCAATTTAGATCTTGACCGAGTAGAAACTTCGCTCAGTATTGAGGACCTGGCAAAAAAAGCATCGTTCTTGTTAGCCTGAGATGCACAGGGCTGCAGGCACACCCCCCGCACATCTGACAGCACTGATGAGCTCAGCGGGTCTGCACGGACCAACCCAGTTACGTCCGTTCTATTTACAAACTAGATATGATGTTCCACATAAAGACTTCAGTCTGTTTTAAAAGATGAAAAGCATGCCAGCTTTTCGAAAAAAGCTATTATGATGCCTAAAAACACACGCGGCAACATTTTCTTAAGTTTTTTCTCCTTTTTCTCCCTTAAGGTCACGTTACTACAGCATTACTTTCCAACTGATAACTAACTCATACCGCAACCCATTACTGTATTCTGTACACATTTTTTTTGGCCATTATTAGTATTTTTAAAAGCGTTACTCAGCCATAAGCGACAGGAAAGCAAGCGACCGACTCTCCCGGACCCCTTTCCCGCAGAGCCATATCTCTCAGGCTCCGCACATTCGCTCTCTCCCACCCTCGCTCATGCGGGTGCGGAGCTCCCCCTCACGCACCCCCCTCACCCCTCCAGAGCAGGGACGGGCAGCACTCCTCACCGCCCCTCCCGTCCCTGGGGCCAAGCGCGGCCCCGCAGCTGGCGCCCACCGCCGCCCCTGCCCCGGCCGAGCGGGGCGTACGTTCCACCGGGGCCGGGCCGAGGCGGGGACTCCCGCCCGCCGCGGGAGGGCTGAGGCGGCTGGGCAGAGCAGGCAGACCCCGCCGTGACAGGCACGGGACGCCCCAACGCACCCGCTCTCTTCCGCGGGGCCGAGGCCCAGACGGCGCCCGCCCTCACCCCCCCGCCCGTCGCGGCCGCTCACCAGAGGTTCTGTCCCTCCTCCTCCTCGCTGGGGAGCTCAGCACCGCCGGGCCCGTCCGGCCCCAGCAGCTTCTTCTCCACCAGCACCGGCGCCATCTTGCCAACTGCAGCCACAAAGAGTGACCTCACCCGGGCCGGCCGAGGACCCCGCTCCTCCCTCTCCCCGAGCCCGCCTGTGCGGACGCCCCGCGCTGCCGGCCCCGCCGCGGCTTCTCACCGCCCCCCTCCCCTCACGTTCGCTCCGCCGCGCTCAGTCGCGCCCCCACCGCCTTCCGATCAGGCGGCGCCCGGGCAGCCCCGGCAGCGCTCCCCGCCCTGGGCGGTGCCTTCCGCGGCGGGCGGGCGGGTGGGGCCGCCGGCGGCAGCGCCCCCTGGTGGCAGCGAGGGGCGCACGGGAGCCCCGGGCCCGGCCCCGGTGTGTGAGCGGAGCGGGGCCGCTGAGGGCGATCGTGTTGGTTCCCAAGTGTTTCCTGCCAAAGGAAGCTGAAGCTGCAACGCATATTTTTATCCCCTGCCAGTAATTTCTATTCTTCTAATAGAGCTACAAAGCGAGTTCAAGTTTTATTTGTAAATGTCCTTTCCTTCGTGATTTGTCAGTTCAGCTTTGCAAAGTGCTAAAATGCTGGTGCTGGGTAGCTTAAGCAGCCTAAAAATAGCATGAAAATATATTGGCATAAGAGTAATGTGCGGATTTTAAAGCACTTTACGCAAGAAAGCTATTATCAGTATTGTACAGTAAAATCAGAAGAGATTAAAAGAGTGATTGGTTTGCACAAATTGACACCACAGGTTTCTGCTCTCTTCTAGTCCGTGGCTCTTCCCCTGGGATTACAGAAGACTGGTTTAATGATGTCTGCTTCAGCAACTTGTGTTACAAGAGAAGCTGAAGCACCACAAGTTCTTGCCCAAAGAGGCACGGGGAATTTCATCCTTTAAGATCTTCAGAATTTGACAAGGCACCGACCAACTTGACTCACTCTGAAATAAACCCAGCTCTGTTGGGAGATTCCATATGGAATCCAGAGGTCCCTTCCAACCTAAATAATACCACAGATCGGGTGTTTTCTGTCATAGATATATTTTCTGCACATACAGCACAATAAATACACGACAAACTATTTTACCCACTTTAAACATTTCACTGATTAAGAGGGAACAAACTCAGACACATTAGACACAACAGTTATCAGTTTCTGACATAAAATATCAATTTCAGCACTACAGCTTTTACTTACAAATGGTATAAAGCAAATAAAAAAAATTCAAACAAAAAGCCAAATCAAATGTTCAAAATGGTTAAACTTCGAAACACTCCATAAATTTTACTGCTAAAGATTTTGTTAGCTATGTTAGCATTATTAAAAAAATAAAACCAACACTTACTTAAAGTATAACAACTCTGTCAGTGAATGCTGTCACTGAAAAACAAAAGTCAAAGTGAATCTAAATTCTCCAGAGGCTATTTTTATGACAATACCTTGCTGTTAAAAATGCTGTTCAATATTCTGCAACAAAATCCAAAATAGTCTTGAAATATCTTATTGATGATATTTGGTCTTTTCTTGCTTCTATAATATAGAGATAAAAGATAAAAAATCAAGACAAATGTTTACTCAAAGATGACAATTTTTTTTTGCAAGTCAGATCAGATCAGAGCCAAAACCTGAAAACTGAGCTGACAGCATATATGAGTATTAGAAAATTAAACTATGATTACTTGCAACTGTAACCTGTAGTATTTCTTGGAAAGATCAACACTCGTCCGTCCTTTCTGAAATGGGTAAGACCACAAAATTAAATTCCAGTGATTACCCATTTCTTTTACTCCATTCAAAAGACAGTTGATTTCTTCAGTCGTGAAATCTTTTCGGGTTCTTCTTCTTGTGTTTAAAGGTCTTGTGTTCATGCCCAGGGAACATATTTCATTGCTCTGCAAATATTTATTCTGGTGTAATTAAAAATTACACTGGTTCTTCAAGGTTTCTTCACTGTCACCCATTTACTGAAATACATATTAATTCCACAACTTTTGCCTTCATTTGTCATGCCCACCTAGTTTATACCTCTAGTACATTTATTCCTTTAGGTTTTCTATTATTTTTATACTATGCAAATGTTCATTAGTGAAAGAAAAAGAATACCTCTATATCCATTAGTCAGAAAGGATTGCCAGTTGCAAAAAGCTTAACTTATTTCAGGAATAAATCAATATGAATGGAGTAGAATCAGAGGAATATCTTTTTAATAAGATTCACTTTGCTACCGGGCTCTTCTTTTAAAGGTGACTTAAAAAGCAATTATACAATTCACAGTGATTTTATTTGTACAATTATAAATATGTGAGTATATGATTAGGCTGTGCATTACTAACCTCAACTTTGTTGAGTGAATATGTGCAATTTTCTTTTAAGGACTGACATTGTTGATTGCACATTTCGTTGTCTCTTTGTCTCTTCAGGTTAGCATCTTGGGGTTTTTTGAAAGCTATGAAATAGAAAACAAGGCCACCTCTTACTAACTTCAAACTAACTGAAATCTACTGCAAAGTTAATGTGGTGTTAAAAAGGAACATTTCTTCTAATAAAATTGAATATGAAAATGTTGCTTTTTTACTAATATCTCTTTTTCACTAGATTATTTTCTCATCACTATGAGTGATGAGACACAAGGATTACTTATGCATTGGAAACAAACAAATTAATTCAAGCATCAATAATACTATGAATGAAGGTAGAGTAACATAACTATTTAAATTGTTAACCATTTGTCTCCAGGTTAGGTGCTTTTCTCAATACTCTAAACACAAAACCTGATTTTTTAGGCTTATTAAAAAACAATTTTCTGGTAATACTTACACTTTTCATATGTAGGTATCAAGTTATAGTCATCAGTCAACCTAGTGGGTTTTTTACTGTGTTCATCTCTATTCCAAGTATTGGATTTAGTTTTCCTAATTGGAGTCAAAAGAATACCTTAAAAAAACCCAAAGAAAACGAAAAAAACATTATGTCCCTTTCTTTAAAAAACAAACAAAACCCAACCAAAAATACATGTAATGTCTTAGGAATTAAAATTTAAAAAGAATGATCTTTTGAGCCCTAACTACTATCTGGTCTTGGAAGAAAGACTGGAATATTTGGTTTACTTCAGAAAATGTTTACTTGGTAAAGGTAACATAGGTTTAAGGTACTTAGGGTACTTAGGGAACACCTCACAATACCAAACAGGTAACTTAATTTTCTGATAGTTTGATAGTTCAGTCTTCTGATAGGTTGTTTCCAGTTACTTCCCCTAATATTGTTGGGTATGTTAATGTTTAGCCTTTCAGCCCGCCAAGTCCTTAGCAGAGCTCCAAGCAAGCAAGAAGCAGGTATAATAGGATCACCTGGCTATGGCTGTACGGTAGAGTGATGCTGAACTGAGGAACAGGCAACCGTATTGTGTCCTGATCCTGACTGTGCCTCTCCCTCTCCCTTTTAAAAATTAATGCCACAAAACTGAGAAATAGCAGCTGCCATGGAAGGAAGCCTCATTCAAAGCAGTATCTACAAAGCAAGTGCCAGGTAGCTTAGTTGTGAACTAACATCCATAACACGATTCCATGATTATGGAATATGCATCTTCTGACCTATTAATACACAGATTTTTCACATAATCCATAGAATTAAACCACCATAATTCCCTATCTACTGCCTCCCGTGGAAACATTCTGCAAAATAATTACACAGAGAGTTAGAGTTTTTTGTAAGAATTTCCAAACCAAGCCCTTACTTTGGAAACTATCCTTTTTGCTCCTAAAAGTTGATGTATCTCTATGCAGTGTTTCTTTCCTAACTGGGGTCAGCAGTATTGCTGGAAAATAGAAGATGGACACCAGTACAAATGCCAGTTAGTAATAACTATTTAATTTTCAGACTGTCTCCTTTGAACTAGAGAAATATAGCATACATTTTCATTTAATTAAGAATTATACACCTCTTGCATCCATAAGTATGTAATATTAGAATGATGTGACCTTGTTTTGATGTCATGCATCCATTCACCCTTATTTCATTTCACCTTAATATATTCCCTTCTATTAGTAGCTAAAATAAACAGGACAGAGTCTCATCTAAAAGTGTAATGAGGATACATCACTGCTTCCAAGAAATACACAAGATGTTCAAAACACAAGTGGCTAGTTCTGATCTCACTTAGTAAAATTACTGGTAATTCAAATTTAAAGTATGAGTTTAAAAGAGCAGGACGATGAGAATCAGAGCCACAAGAAGTTCAGATTGTTGAATAAGAATTAAAATAACAGTTACAACTACTAAAAAAGAATCCTAATTACTCTCATGGGCTGCATATCTACTGTCACTACAAACAGACAGTTTGCGAAGCTCCTTTTTATATCTTTCTTCAGCTTCCAGAATGACTTTGTGGTGGTCACACTGGTACGGACAACTTTGCAACATCCTGGTAAAGGTTTTGCTATTGAAGGACAGTCCTCTTGCTGTACAACCTGGAAAAAAAATTAGCAGATTTTAGAAAGAACAAGCATGACTGCTACAGCAGCCATCACAAAGTCCAGAATCAACAATTTGACCCCCACATATCCATATACATATCTCAGAAGAGGTTACACTTTATGTATCTTTTTAAAAATACTTTTTGTGTTGTACTCGCCCTTGGAAAAAAAAAGGAAAAAATGATGTTTTCAACATTACTAAATGAGGATCCTGTACAGAAGTAATAATATTAGTGAGAAGGGGGGATGGGAAGAAAGGGGCCTCAGTTCCCTTTGCACATTTATCCAAGAGCCAAAATATGAAAGATGTCTTTGCTGTACTTTATCTGTGTTGTAACAGTTATCAGTATTAACCTCAATAAATTACATGGCCAGTTTAGGTATGAATTTCCTCACAGGAAGCCTTCCTGTTCATTTTGTAGGACATTTCTAGGGTAATTTATGGTATAGCTCTTCTTGAATGTGCTCACAGTTGGTTACATCACCAGAAGGAGAACTTCTGCACTGTGAGGAATATTAAGAGCACTGATACATATCTGCAATATTCTTGCCTAAGAGAAAACAGTGCTAAAGCTCTGGTTGAATTTAGTTTGACAACTTGAATTTATATACCTAAATTTCCTCAATGATGTTCAGTGGGTTATGGGCTTTTTTTTTTTTGCCCCCCCCTTTTTTAAAAAATAAACACATACAGGCTTGATTACAAAATCAACTTACAAATCCTGAGTACAAGGAGCACTCTTACAACATACTGACAGACCATGAGGAAGTAGAAGATGGGGTAAGTGAGGGCTGCAAACATGTATTACTATAAAACTGATTGTCTGTACTTAATTAGAGTAAGGCAGACAAAACAGAAGGGCTGCCTAATAGATAGGAGGCTTAGCAGAGGAACAGATGAGGGAACTGAGCTGGGCTGGATGATTTTCCTCCCCCTCTTTCCAATCAGAGAAAAGAGGAAAACACCTGCTGTTAAGTATTCTTGTAACTAACTACTGTGCCATCTTTTAAGCTGTTGTGTATTCTGTTTGTTAGTTAACCCACACTGAGAAAAGATATACAGACTGAAATGTAAGCTTTATTACCAGATCTATTTTCTTCCAGGGGCAGAAAAAGGAAGCAGTTAAGAATTATGCAAGAGGTAACTGAATAGATGTGTTAAAATTTCCATAATATTGGTTTGCTTACTGCATTGCTGACTCCTTAAAGATTCTTTTATGGACTCAGGAAAGAAAGGCCTAAGATAATACTTACCTAAACACCTTAGTTCTGCCAGTTTATGTTGATCTAAATTAAGAAGGTAAAAAAAACTAATTAAGAAAATGTGACCTATCTGTGGTAATCATAGATCAGCATGACTATATTCAGTGGTATTTTCTATTTGTAGACTGGTAAAGTTTAATTTTCGTAAGAGCAGAAAACCCAAATTAAATTCCTGAAGTTAAATGGATCACATTTTCATTTTTGAAAATCCAGAATAACTATATTTAATTCAGTACTTTTTCTTCTCTCTCTGAAAGGACACCAACTTTAACATGGCAAAACAGCCAATGTAAACTTACACTGCTCAACTAAGCCCTATAAACCTTATTTGTTTGAAATCAGATGCTGAAAAATGTGTTCTATAGGAGTAACATTTATTTACCATTTAAATAGGTATAGCCTTGAGATCAGCTTGGTCACATGTGAAGCTACCATTCTGGCAAGTAACTAATCTAATGAGTAACTATATGTTTTATAAATGAATGGGAAATTAAATAAGGAATGAAGATTTGATTGAACAGATCCCAATTCTGAAATAATTTATTCAGACTAAGAAGATCAATGCAAATCCAGAAAATAAACCATTTATCTTAAACACATGTTCAATGTTTACAAATGACTTCACTCACACAGGCAGGTTCTATCCCCAGTCTTAGAAGTGCAGAGTTAAGCCAGCATCATTATACATTTTCTATTAATTACTTCTGCTGTTCAGTACAGACTGCATGGAGACTAAACTTTAAACATTTATCTGTGATACATTAATTCAAATAGGTAAAAATCAAATTAAAAAAGAAAGCTAAAAGATATTTTAGAAGAAAAGTAGAACAAATATTTTCCTGGTAAAATTGTATACAATATAAAATACCAAAACTCTGAAGTTAAAGGATGTTATATATAATGTACTCTGTCATCTAATTATATAGATCTGGGAAAAAGTAGAGATAAAAGTACACAAAACTAATTCAAATATCAACATGAACAAAATTATTTAAGAAAGGAATACATTTAGCTATTTGTACCTGATGTGCATGTCTGTTTCATATTTTTAGTAAGGTCCACTGGTTGCTTAAATAAATGTTCACTGGAAAGATAGAAATGGGAACAAATTTTTAAAAATTTTTTTTAAATTATCAGTTTTCACAGTTTTACAGGTATCTTTACTTGTAAATTAATACACAAGTTTCCAAAGCAATCCAGGATATAATAATTGTGTGTCAGAAATCTGTTTTCCAGAGATCTGTGATTAGCATTCCTTGCACTGCTGCTCAGCACACTGACTGCAGTGCTTGGAAGGGATGCCAGTGCCCAGAGCCATTTGCAGTTCTGATCGATGTAAATATTAAATGTGGCCTATAACAGGCTCTCTGGCAGCTGCCCTCCATTCAGAGAAAAACATCAGCACCTCTTATTACTACAATGTCTATATTGATCTGTGATGTCAAAACCACTTCCATAGAATATTCTCTAGTGAGCCACCAACAGGATATGTCTTTTCACTAGCAGCAAATGAAAAGGCCAACATTCTATTTGGAAATTACTAAAGAAAAGTAACTTAGTATTTCTGCCTAGGTGTAAGATACTTACCTTACTTGAAGGACAGACTGATTTTTTACACAAGCAGTTTTTTCATTCATACTATGATGTTGAGGTACACTGTCTGTTGGCAGTTCTTTAATTGAACTTGGAGTATTATTCTGTTTCCTTTGTCTAGTAGGAGCATTTGCTGGATCCATAGTGTTCACAATTCCATTTTTAAGTGGTGAAATACTTACAGCTGGAACTAGAACCTGATCGTGTGGCTCTGAAGCCAGCTGTGGACAATGTACTACTTCATGTGTTCTTTCTCTAGTTGTTTTTGCATGAAGTAGATTCACTTCATGGTATTTTGATGCTTCAATATTGGCAGCAGAAGAAGATCTGTCTACAAATAATCTTCCTTGCACTCTTTCCTGTAATAAAAAATACTAATTAGCAACTATATGAGCTCTATAAAAATATTAAATAAATCTAGTAAAAAAATTAAATAGATCAGTCTAACTTTTAGGGTAAAGCAAATTCCAGAGAAGCTTCAAAAACTCCCGACTGAGTTGAGAGCCAACAAGACAGTGATGCTGCTGAAGATGTTGAAGGGGTAGTTAAGTGATAATTCCAGGCTGAAACCAATAGATTTGCTTCAACTAATACAAGGCCTAAATGACCTCAATTTTTGTAGAAAATCTGGTTATATAATAAACTAGAATGCTTCATAAAAATACAGATTTCTGCATTCTCTGATTGCCCTGAATACCTATAACTTTGTGTGCTATACAGTAATGGTAAAAGTTGCAGGTTGTAATTTTACCCATATCCAATTTTTTCTCTAGTTTTCTACATCATACTGAACTTATCTTAAGGGTTTAGTTTCTGTTCTCCCTAAACTCTGGAAAGAGTTGCTTAGTTTTATTCTACTTGGTAAAAAGGCCAACCTCATCATGTTCTTTTTCAATCAATTTTATTCTGTGTAACATTTCTTTTGCTTTCTTCCAGTAGTCTTGTAGACTTCTTTTTCTGACTTGCATATCCAACTCTTCTGCATTGTTCCCATTTAATGGATTGTCATTTGTTTTCAGAGACAATTGTTCAGCTTTATAAAATACAAAACAATTATTAGTGTTCCAATTTTTATCAAATAATACCTTAATAAGTATTTATTATATCTTAGTATGCCAAGGAACAACCCAAATAATTTAACACAAAATAAAACCTCTGAATAATAATGTTTATACAACTTAATGTAAATTTAAACACATGTAAACATGTGTACACTTCAAATACAAGTTGCAGTTACAAGAGGTGAGCTTGCAGTTATATTAATAAGCTGTTTACACAGTGGTGCTGTGCTTTAAGTCATGGAATTAATCCTAAGTACAGATCCTTTAACAGTATGGGATTGGTATTTTTAATAAAACAACTCCATATTGAATGGACACTGACAATCACCGTGCCCTTTTCAATCTTAAATAAAACTCTCCATTACATTTTCAGTACAAAAATGTAGATACATGCTTTTTACTAATTATCAATTGCATAATACCCTCCAAGTTTTAGACATGAAAGGGTAAGATTTCTTTCTGTTTCATTGATAGTATTATACCGTTAGTTAAAACAAAACAAAAAATACAGTAAGCAAGGTACTTCAAAATAAACCCTACTTTAAAAATAAAAATCAGTATTTTTTAATATTGCAGAATAATTGTAGCAATGGTAATTTCAGGCTTGATTATCTATTGATTCAGTCTCTAAAAAGCTGGCACTACATTAGCAGACAAATGAATTATTGCAACATCATAATTTTTTTTTTTTCTGCCTAAATGCCATAATCAGTCTATGGTGGGAAATACGCAACTTTTCTGCAGAAAACAACCACCTCTTGGAGTACACAGAATTAGTAGGCTGCTACAGTTAAAATAATTTAGAAATCAATTGAGCTTAGAAATCATCACTATAATTCTTAAAGCAGTAACAGCAAACTTACTCATTTGTTTGCAGTTTTGTAGCACAAAAGTAGCAGCTTTGTTTAGTTCCTCATCCCGAGACTCCGTTAATACCTGAATCATAAGTGGAAGGCCATTGTTCTGGAGAAGTTCACACTGGTTTTCTTCTGAAATTGGATGTTGTAAAGGAAAACAGGTTGGTTTTAGCTTGGTACACACTTAATCTTACAGTCATTATAGAAATTAATACTAGCAACTTTCAGGGAAATTCTGAAAAAGATGTTTTCAGCATGGATGCAAGCATGATGCAATGACCTGTGTGCAGCAGCTCTAGATTGTACAGGATTTGACCAAAGCTCAAGCTCTTGTAAGAAAACTGAAGCAGGACTGAGACAAAATATGTGATGGAGATCCAAACTCATTTAATTGACACCTAGAATATTTGAATGATGGCTTCTGTATTTCTTTTCCTCTGGTAAGTAGTACTCTTCAAGTATATACACTACTTTGATGTAAGTCTTAAGATGCAGAAATACCAGAAGCTTAAAGTTTATAATTAGCAAAACTCTAACAAAATTAGCAGTTTAATTATGGTCTAGCTAGTCTGTTCCTCCTTGTTAACTGTATAAGTAGCTAATGTTTTTTAATTGTGATCTCATTTGCAGTATGCAATCATAAAATGGACAACTTACTAAAAATCATCCTTTGCTGTCAAAACTCAGTCACATCTCAAGGTTACCTACTGCTTACGTTACTTCCAAAACAATTCCATTATATAGTTTTTAAAAAAAATCAATAGCAATGTAAACAGAACACAGCTCTATATATCAAAGGCCATTAAAACAGAGATCAAACAACTTACTTGGTATATATGTCTCTTAGTAGTGTTCAGGTCTGGATGAATTTTTCTCTGTAGTACCTAAGCTCATCTCTGAATTCTTGCATAATTGTGGTTGTTTTCTAAGCTCTTAAACTTACTATCTGCCAGCAGGTTTTTAAATTTAAAGATGTAACATGATAGCAAACATTTTTTCCTGAATATTGATATTATTGATCAATTGATATTGATATTATTATACATTATTTAACAGAACTTTCCCTCAAGTGCATCTTGATGAAATAACACATGGAAGTAGTTAGTATATGAGAATTTTCTAGAAACTGACAGAAAGGAAAAAGAAATAAATCTTACCACAAACTTCAGTACAGTGTCCAATTGTTAGAATAACACTAATTTTTTCTCCTGTATCCAGAGTGTCATTGGACAGCAGCTTCAGTAGCTCTGATACCGTGTGATATTTTGTCAAGACAACACCCACAGCAGCTATCGTGTTAAAAATAATTTGAAGAAAAATAAATGAGATATTAAGTACATAGACATCATCCAAGTATAAAATGATGTTTTTCAAGGGAATTCTACAGGCCTCTAAAAGTCTTGGGCCTGCACAGTTATCCTCTTTTCTCTCTTTCATTTTAACACTTCAAATTACCACATCCCTCTTGTTGCAGTAAATCTGCCCATGCTACTTCCCAAATCCAACACTCCCTCTTCTTCCAGATTGGGAAGACTCTATCCCAGATTCTATCAGGTCAGAGACCTGATAAAGAAGGGCTTTATAATGTACAGGTTTAGTAGATCTCTGCTGAGTTTCTCCACATCCTTTATCAGCTCTGTAACAGAGCAAGCAAGAGTGGAATGATGTTTGACACATGATTTATCTGCCACAAAAGGAGCTATGAGTATTTCTCTCCCTGAAACTGCAACCACCACTGCACTGCTAGTACATACAGGTTGAAATCTAATCCTGTAATGTATTGACCTATTTGAAACTAGGCTCAAAATTAGTGCAGGCATATGCTTTTAAAGTTTTTTGAACTTCCATTAGCTAGCACTTAAAATAGAAGTGCCAAATATAATAATCATGTCCAGATTCATTAGGCTTACAGTAAATCACAAATGTGCTATACAGACAAACCAAACCTGCTCATCTCCATGCCTGAGTTACTAATTCCTCCTAAGGCTTACAAAGTTTATCAGCTTAGGCACAGGCCCACAGACATGCAACTCTAACTCCAGGATCCAAGACGACTGCCAGATCCAGCTCTCAACTTTACTTATAGAAAACTAGCTCTAACATCTTTATTTTTCAGTATAGTTTAAATGTCACTATGTTTATTTTAGCAACAATGGGAATGCTGCTAAAATGAGATTTCAGATTAACTAAATAATTCCCCATGTATATGTGTTATTTTTTTTAAATCTGCAATAAAAATTGGGATGTATATAACTTACTGGCCTCTTAGCATCCATTTGTATCACCTTTCCACCAAAATGAGACTTTAAAAAATGCAAGTAGCAATCTTTTTACTCACAGTCATTAGCAATGCAGGCGTCCAGAGTCCTTGTTACTACTACTGCTAGTTTCGTGCTTGAGTGACTCACACAGGAATCATGCATCAGCTTGATGAGAACTTTAGCCAATGTATCCAATCCTCCAACAGAAACAAAATATTTCTGCACATATGCTTGAAGAAAAAAAAGAAAAAAGTCTTACATAAAAGTTGCAAACTATTTTAGCATTTTATCAATCATCACAATTTTGCTGTGCATGTGTATATCATTACAATTCCACCCATACAACAGAAAAAATATTGAGAAATGTACTAATTCTCTCATAGAAAGGTTACAGGAAACACATGGGCGTAATGCATGCATACCACCAGCAAACCAGCAAACATTTTAATCAGGTCTACCTAAGAATTTTCAGATATGTAATACTGACTTACATTTGTAAAATAATTTTAATCAAAACAGCTTCCAAATAGTTTTTACTGACCTTACTAAATGTAGCCAGTTTGTGCCTACTTGTGTACTTCAGCACAACGCAGTGTAAGTAAGGACGATAGAATACAGTTTTAAGAGTAAAAGTTTGAAGAACAGATGACTTTGCAGAGATAAAAAAAATAAAAATTGGAACATTTAACCAACAAATTAAACTTACTTCTACAAAAGAAAAACTATTTAAAGATTCAGCTGCACTTACAGTTATTTGCAACCGTGAGCCCAACAAATGAGCAAATGGGACGAACAATCTCAGGCTCTGCGCAACTTTCGAGCCACTCTTTGGCGTACGGGAAAACTGAACAACAGATGTTTTGATTATCTTCTGAAAAAGTGAAAACAAAACCCCAAATCAAAATGTAGTATGAAATTTCATTTGAACGATAAAAATGAAAACAAACTGTTGTAACTTTGGAGAAATACTTTTTTTTACTATTTTAGCAGCCACACTTACCATTCTGGGGATTGTTAACACAGGCACAGAGAGTACTGCAGACTGAAGACCATAGCTGGTAGCACTGATTCGTATTTTCATCCGACAGATTAATCTCAGATTGGGAAAGAGTTGTTCTGTTAAGAATAATACAAAAAAGTCCCAGTTAGTCAAGCAAAAATAGGTCCTCAAGGGTCTATAATTTTTCTGTTTGCATTGCAACTGTTTACCTGAATAACTGTAGCAGAAGACCAATGCAGCCTGTATCTCTGACAAAGGTTTGACCAGTTTCTAAAAAGGAACACATAAAAGACTCTGAAGACACATGCAACCTGAGACAAAAGCCAAGTCTAACTTACATATATGCATATTGACAAATACACAATGCATTTCCATTTTCTAAGCATATATTCACCCCAAAACCAAATACAAACCCACACCAACACATTGGCAAAAATATTTCAATTCTAGGTCTATTTTTTTTCTATACATTTTCAGAAGCCACTGTTTTGCATTATATATATAACTATAATTTCATTCTCAGACATTAAATAGTTTCTGCTGTTAAAAGAAATTCTAGGGAGCTACGATCTACTTAAACACTTCAGTTCATTTACTTGCAACCATTCATCTTTATAAATTAACTTTACCAAAACACTAGTTATTGAGTGTTCCAAATTTCTGTACTGCAGATTGGCAAATAGAAAAAAAAAAAAGGTGTTATAACACTTTAAAAAACCAACTTACTATTATTTGAAACCAGTACTAAGATGACATAAACAGACATTCTTTTCAAGTTCACACCAGAATCCTTATTAATTAAAAACAAAATGAGGTCTTCAAACAATGCAGAAGTACACAAAGCTTGTTGACAATAAACTGAAAAACCAGAAAAAAAAAGCCATTAAGTCCTATAGCAAGCCATTTATAATCCTATATTATTTTTAGAATACAGTAACTACAGTCTCAGTATCTCCAAATCTGGGGATAAACTGTGAAAGATTGGCACCTTTACTGCCCCTCACTCAAGCTGTTAATCTTATCGATTTTTTGAGATAAAACAAAAGAAAAAGTAATAACATGGGATCATAACTTACTTGGAAATATAAATAACATTATTTATTATTACCATTACTCTCTATAATAATTCCTAATGTAAACAAAGCTGCTTCCTTTACTATGCAATGAACACTTGACTTAGCAAGATCATTAATAAACATCAAACCACCAATTTCTCTCAAATACTCGCTTGCTTCACCTAGAACAGAAATAAAGGAACAGAAGTTAAACATTTGCTTTTGTTTCTCTGTAAAATAAACACCTTCCAAGATTTTTCTAACTTCTCAAGCCTTTTAGCAGTCAGATGACGGCCAGATGATATCAGTCAGATTTTAGGATGTGAGGTAGTGATAGGACTAGGGGGAATGGATTCAAACTAGAGGAGGGTAAATTTAGACTGGAAGTTAGGAAGAAATTTTTCACCATGAGGGTGGTGAGACACTGGAACAGGTTCACCAGACAAGTGGTGGAAGCCCCATCCCTGAAAGTTTTTAAGGCCAGGTGGACAGGGCTCTGAGCAACCTCATCTAGTGGGAGGTGTCCCTGCCCATGGCAAGAGGTTTGGAACTAGATAATCTTAAAGGTCACCTTAAACCCTGAAAATTCTATGTTTCTAATTCTATGATTTTACAGTGACAACCAGCTTCTTCATGTATATTGTGAACATAAAATTACATTGTTTTAAGGAAAAATGCTTCTTACTATTTTGTTGACAAATTGAATAAATAGTCATCAGAGCCTCTTTCTGAGATACAGGGCAGTCCATCTGATATTTTAGGCATTCAAGCAGTAAGTTCAGATCTGTTTTCATATCTAAGAACAAACACAAAATATTAATGTAAATTCTCATATTTTTTTATACTAACCTATTTAGTATTACAATAAACCTGTCAAAAAATGTATACGTATTTTAAGTATTTAAAAAGTAAGAAAAATAAAAGTGAGAAAAAGATGGAGCTGTGTCACTTCTATCCATCTATAAATAATAAATGTACTTATTCCAAAAATACTATTCTCCATAGTTTTGTTTATGATTTTCTTTGTTAGAGGAACAGTCCACTTTTAATATTTCTTGCCTTTAAGTACTAGTAACTGTTAGTAAAGGTTGTGTATATAATTAAGTGAATAACACAGAACCATGAAAATGTTCAGAGTGAAAATACAATTGAAAATCTGCAAAAGTAAGAGGAAAATAACCCAACAAAGCAAAGCTTCCTAGACAACATTAAGATACTTCAGACTCATTCACCACAGCAGGTGGAATCTTCAATGAGATTGTTAGGTTAGTAAGTTAACACAGTTCATTAATAAGATTCACTGGACAACTACATAGAACCCTAGGTATGTAAACCACTTTGAAAATCTGTTTCTTAGTCTCCTGGGTCTAATTAAAAGACTTATAATTGTTTGCAACAGTAACAGATATTATATATTTTAAACATTTGTAAGGTTTAGGATTTGTTAAATAAGTTAAAATATAATGAAGGTGTCAGTAAACACTACCAAAGAGAGATGAGATGGCATTATTTACTACTTGAAAGCTTGTCAGTAGATTCACTCTTTAGCTCTCCAATAGAGAATAAAAAAATTTGTCAACAAGGCAAAAGGTCATTTCCCCAACAGTTCATCACCCCTTGACATACTTACCACAGTCTATTAGAACTTTGTAAACTGGATGTAGGTAATAAATGGCAAATTATACTAGGTATCTTACCACACTGTTTATTCTGCACCTTTTGATTTTCCATTTTTGGTTGTATCCTTCTTCTTGATCTACAACAGCAAGGCAAATGTGTTTTATTGTCTGTTTGGGTTAGCAGTGTTTATATCACATGCGGTATAAATTATTTTTCTTAAAATCCACTCAAATTTGCCAGTTTTACATTATCATCAGATACACAGAGTTTAATATGCTCTTGTATGACAAAGATTTTCTTTGCTAATAAGAGTATTTAATAGTAACACTGCATTTTAACTACCATGTTATGTTTTGAAAGTTAGCATTTTTCAGAAATCAGGGGACTCCATGCTACCACCATAGGGCATTAAAAATGTCCCTGTCAAAAAATATACCTAGCTCTGTGTCATTTATCACAGTAAGCCTGACCCAGTTTTCCTTACAGTAGATTGCCAGCTTCATCATCATCCAACAACGGGCAGTAAGACAACCAAAGTAACATTTTGTGGAGGATTAAATGCATCCAACATCCACCATAAACAATTCAGCACCCTACTGCTATTCAGTGAACCACTAAACCATATCTATGTTGTTTTATTGGTATTGATCGAAACCAAATACAATGGGCATGAGCTGAGGCATTACTTGTTTATCAAAGAATTGATTTTAGTTTGAAAAAAAAAAATATCACAATACATATGCCAGGTAAGCCAGAAAAACCCACAGCACTGATTATACATAAATCTAATGAGTTAGTTGAGCAGCAGTCAGAGTGAAATTCAGGTTTGAAAGATGAAAGATGGTGGGTGCCTTAACGATTCCCCTAGTCCCAAACACAAAGAAAGGCTGCTGGAAGTGTCACAATAACCTATTTCAATCTCACAGAAGTTATTTTGCTCCAGGTAGCGATTAATGCAACCTAATAATGGATTAGTTATCCTTCTCAAAGTAGAGCAAAGGCTCTAAGAAATATCAGCATCATCTTAACGAAGACAGACAGCCCTGCTTTTGAGTTACTGATTGTTCCCATTCCTTTTCTGCTTCCATTAGTTCACATTTTCAGTATATATCCTGATGCTGGCATTGGTGAAGCTCATGTTTTCAGAGGGAAAGTAAAAAAGTATCCATCTTCCTTTACCATTTCAGAAGTGATAATATTAATTTTCGTGTAAATTTAATTTTTCTTTTAATTTAATTTTCTTGCAAACCTAACCCTACCACAATAGCAGAAAGCTTGCAAGTCTTCCTCACCTCTTTTTTTCCCTTAATGGTACACCCTGATAGCACAAGAGAAAACAAAAACTATCTATGCAAAAAAGCTATAAAAGCTACAAAAGAAAAGCTACAAAAATGAGCTCACTTAGGAGCTCATTTTATTTCAGCAAAGTTTAAGTAAATACATATTCGTGCAATTAAAGAGCCTTTAATATAAGAAGCACAGGTTTCACTACAGAAAGGTATGTCTTGACCTTACCTGAATCATTTTCTTTAGCAATATACAGAAAATAGAAGACAAAGTGATACTTATAAGGCAGCTTACATGAAAACACAAATTGCTCAACTCTGCTTTTGCATCACAGGGCAAAGGTGGAAAAATAAGTAATAGGATTTGCTGCTGCAGGTGTCTGACAGATGTTGCAAATAAAATAGATTACCTCTTCCCCCCTCAGTTATGGAAAGCAACACAGTAACAACTCATCAAAAACAGAAAAAAGCCCCACTTGCTAGAAAAATGCAGCTATATTAATGTTTGTTCAGCAGAATTGAAGCACAGGGATGGAACATTCAGAAGGACCCACACAGGAGGGTAGGGAGCTGAGAAGGAGACTGGTGGGATATCCCCAGCCTGTCAGGGCCTGGGCTGCTGGACTCAGCCCCTCAGCCACACCAGGGTGGGAACAGCCACTCCCGGGAGTATTTTTACCTTTAAAACCCCAGTGGTCAAATCCTATACAGAGAAACAAAAAGTCTGGATAGCTGGTGTCTCATTGAAATCAGATTCATATCAGCAGCTGAGGATGATCCTGCTAACTTCTGAGAAACCCTGTTCTGTGTCACAGGCCTTTGAAGTCCTCTGGTGACATTTTAGCAGTCATCCCACCACTCCTCCCTCTCAGAGGAGCTATGTATGATTTATAGCTCATGATCAGAGTTCCACTTTGAAGTAGAAGACTTAGCAAGTACTCCAGATCATCCCAAATATAAAAAGGAAAGAACATATAAAAGATAAAAGGAAAAAAAAGAAAAAAAAAAAAAAAAGCGGGAGGGGAGGAATAAAAAACCGAAGGCCAACAGTCCATCAATGAAACAGCAAAAGCGCTCTTCTGACAGCTTCCGGGAGGGGTGGGGGGTATCCAGAGGATGGTAAAACTACCTGTTGATCCGGCGACGGCAGCGGTTCTGGTTCTGGTTCTGGTCAGCAGCTCCCGGAGCCGCCCTGGCCCCGTCCCCTCCCGCCGCCTGAGGGAGCCCGGCGCGAGCCGGACGCGCGCACCCTTCCCGCCCAGCCTTGAGGCGCGCGGCCCCATCCCTGACACCCCGGGCCAAACCGGGACGGGACCGGAGCTGCGGCGGCACCGCCAGAACCGGCTCGTCTCAGGCACTGGGAGATGCCCCTTCACGTTCTCCCAGCGTGGCTCCAGGTCAAGGCTGTTGGAAATCTCTGGGTTTCAGTGCAGCTGTTTCCAAGTCCGCCTTGAGGAACCTGGAGCACTCAACAACGCATCGCTCCACAGGGATGCGTGGCAGAGAACCCTTTGCTGGATTCAAACGTCTGAATGAACCAAGCTCCGATGCACACACTCCCTCTCCGTAATGCCCCTGAACTCAATAAAAGGCAGCCGAGCAGCTTTGCCTCACTCTTCTCACAGTTTGATCCTCAGACCATCGAAGTCACATTCACCTTTTCCAAACTCACGCACACCCCCTTCAAATCCCCCCCCTTATAGAGTGCAGCTTTTATGAAAAAAATTCATCTCTGCTGCAAACCAGGTAAACCAATTTGTAAAGGCAACCTACCATGCCCAAAATCAGCTGTTGCAAAGGTGAATCAGAAAATTCTAGATTTAAAAAAAGAATAATTTCAGGATCTGGTATGATTTTATTTGTCCTCAAGAAAAAAAAAAAAGAAAAAAGAAAAAGAATAGTTACAAATAAAGAAGCTTTAATGTCTAGATAATACGGAACAGTCCAATCAGTGGCAGAATGCCACAGTGTTTACAGAATGCAGCAGCTCCTGCTGGCAACATACAGGAGATTGTTATCCTACAGCTGGAAAGTCGCTGAAGTCTGTGACACTCCACTGTAAATGTAGGTGTTATTAAAAATTACAAACTGCCCTGTAATGACTTTGATAACCTCCTGTGCAGCAGCTCCTATAAGAGAAAGAAACAAAGCAGAAGGTAGTTGGTCATTACTAAAAACAGTGAAAGAATGATTATCTAGGACTCACTATGCTGGAACTATTTGGGAAGCACCTGAGAGAACTCCTAAGAGCAAAAAAATGCCTTTCAGTACTTCCCAGTACAAAAGACTCAAAAAATCTGTTACTTCAAAAGCTAGCTTAACATACACTTTGGTCTATATACTTTATATCTCCATTTACATATACCCACATACACACAGTAAAAACGTGAGCAGACAGATCCATGCCAGTTGTGACCTCTCTAAATGAAATAGAGTTCAATTAAAAAAAAATTAAATCATGTAAAGTTAAATTGTAATATAAATTGCAGTGTCACTTCATTGTGATCCTTTTATGTTCTATAGTGTGAAATATTATAATTTCTCCAAAATTTACCTTTACATTTTTTAAAGCACTGCACATACCATGTTTCACTTAATCAGAAGAAACCTCCTACATACACAGAGTATTTAATACATCATCATCTTTGGTACTGCATGATGCCAAAGGTAACTGATAAATTCTCAGCAGTGTATTGTATTAAAGGAAGGTGTGTATTGTCCTAATTTTAATACTAGTATAATTATTCCCTTTTCTTTAAGCACAAAGCCTCACTCAAGCCTTTAATTTTTGAACACATTTTAAGCTACAGATGTAATGAGGTTATTTTTTAAGTTTATTTGGTTTCTTTTACTAGCTTTAAACCCTTGATGCCTCCACTTTTTCTGTACATCATAAGAGGTCACATCTGGAGAATAAAGGGGGAGATTTTGTTCTAATACTATGTTTGACTACAGGCTGTGATTATAATCCTTGCTCTGGCAACACAAAGTAATTAAAACAGTAGAGATTCTGTACAAGCATGTACAACTGCAGGTTTATTTGTTTGTATGGACTTTAAGAAGCAAGAGCAGCATTCCTACCTCCCATGAAGGCAGCAATAGCATGAGGCTCAGAAGCTCCGTAGCGACAACTGGATAGGAAAGCAACAGTTAGTATTTTCAGGTCAATTTTACTAAAAAAATTACTCTTAAGATACAATACTTACAACTCATGGACATAGTCATCTTTCACCACCACAGACAACCCATGTTCTTGTAAGAAAGCAG
Organism: Heliangelus exortis; assembly: GCF_036169615.1. Taxonomy (NCBI): domain Eukaryota; kingdom Metazoa; phylum Chordata; class Aves; order Apodiformes; family Trochilidae; genus Heliangelus; species Heliangelus exortis. The sequence continues at coordinate 7,716,502 of NC_092434.1, forward strand.
TGAGGCATGATTTTAGTTTTCCAATATCATCTTCTACCTGATAGTTATAGACACCTGGAAAATAAGTTAACAATTTCCTCACAGAACTGTAATGCCATATTAAATATTTTTGTGTAAATATTTTACTTTTCTGACAGGCTTTAAGCTTATTTGTGTACTAAATTATTAATGCTAGACTAATAATAATTGAATATTCTGTAGATGTTACTCATTATAATGACAAATTACTGCACAGCTGAACCAATTCATAATCCACACAACTCATTATCAACTCAGATAAATTCCTAAAGTTCTCCAGAAGAAAATATTCTCACTTGAATTTTCACATTCTTGAAGTTATATTAATATAGAAATAAACCAAAAATTAATGCTATATTTGTAGTTTATAACTAGTATTATAGTAATCACTGGATCTTCATATTTCTTTTGATGATATTAAGTAACTCTGGGTAACATACCTGGGTATCTACCATGCTGCTTATAAAATCTATCTACAGCCCGTAGCATCAAGTACAGCACTATTTCACTGTCTGGGTTATCCATATGGGAAACTGAAAATACCAAGAGAGTTCATCAGCTGGTACAGACAAAATGGAAAACAAAAGGTTTTGAATTACATGAAACCAGGGCCTTCCCACATGCTTAAACTTCAAAATCTGCAGTAAGAAGAAATTTTAATGAAAACGACCTGCATCTGGGAGTCTGAACGAGTCAGATAGGCAATTCTGATTCCAGAGTGTATGACAAAACCACACAGTATCTTTTTGATATAAATTGCTCAGTGAATATATTCACATTTCAACTCTGACAGCTGCTATAACATTAAATGGCATATTTCTTAGTTATAATTCTGGGATTTGAAACGCATGGGTCAAATATACTTAACTGTAATGAATGTAAATATAAAGCATGTCTCAAATCACTTAACATAAAGATCAGCAGTGTTTCTAAATATTTACTACTACCAAAATCACTATGCCTATCATCAACTAATTCAAGGATCTTTCACTTACAAGCATTACAAAACATAGAAACACAGAAAACACATACACTTTGTATATACATTTTGCCCAGAACATTCAGAGGACTTGCATAAGCTTAATTAAAACAAGCTTTGATAAAAAGTATTTCTAGCTTTCTTTATAATTTATGCAGGCTCAAAAAATAAAATCCATTTAGTAATTAGTTTGCTAGCTAACTGAGAGGGACCAAGACAACTCTTCTCACATCTTTGCTCAGGTGAAAGCACTGTTCCAGCTCTGTCATACAGCTGATATACAGAAACAACCAGTTTAAAGAAAATTATGTTTTATTTATGTGCTCTCAAAAATAAAATCTGAAAGGAACAAAAAAAAAAAAAAAACCAAACCTGAAGCATTCATCAAGCTGTAAGGTCATTTTTGACCTTTCAAACATCAAACTGAAATCAACGTTGTAAACTTAAAATACTTCTAGTTGATGCCAAATTTTAAAGCTGTATTAAGAAACAGAATATGTAATATAAAATTATTTTTTATAACAAAACCATTTCGAATTGAAAATGCAATGTGACAAAAAGGAGTACTTACTGATTTCATCCTTGTTAAAAGTGTTTAAACCATATTCTTCAGATAGAGATCTACATCGTATTACTCGGAGAAATGCTGAGTTGCTGCCTAAGCAGAGGGTGCAGAAAGGGAGAGCATTACCTACTTAAATGTAGCACCAAGGATGCAATTGCTAAACACTTATTGGAAAAAATCAGATATTGACTTATTACTAACTGCATTATCATTACACGGTTTTGATCATTTGCATAAACACAGTAACTGAATCCAAGCATACTCACAAAGCAATTTTAATTCCCTCTCTGAAATAGATTCAGGTGCCTAAAAGAGAGAACATACTAATTCCAGTACATACAATGACAAGAGAATTCATATTTTTAGATATACATTCTTTATGAAACAACTAGTCATTTTTGTGAGGAAAAAAAAGGTGTCTTACATCATTAACAGTATATCCTTATATGCCTTTTACTTTCACATGATCAAACCAAGAAGTGACGTAACAGATCACAAATATTAAATGTCATTACAACTTACTTAAAAGCCTTTTGCATAAAATGAGGTAATTAAACCTTCTCTTTTAATCCTTGTCTCCCGTGACTTATTTCTGTACCAAATGTCAGGGAAAAAATACTTCTATCCTGCCAGAATGGCAGTACATTTGTAATTACCTTGCCTAGGGTTTGCAGCAGTTTAGCAGCATGGTTACCCACAGCAGCAATATCCTTCTTTGCTTTTTCACGGTATCTGTTAATAATAAAGAAGCCCTGGTAATTACAGCACAAAGTCATCAACTTCACAGTGAAGAACTTTTCTTTTTGCTTTTACAATATAAAGACAAAATAGAAGCCACAGGAATGGAAGTGAGCTACCTCAAGGATATGAATGCATTTATTACCTCCCTGCATGACAGTTTAGCAGGACTGAGCTTTCTCACACCTTTCCTTATCTACCAAACAATCCCCTTCAAAGGGCATTAATTAAAGTATCTTGAAAACTAGAATTTCTGTTTGCAGGCTGACATACAGGAGAAAACCCAAAGTCTGTGTTTAAGCAGTAATTTGAGTTGGACAGGAGTAGCTGGACTTTGGGATCTACTATCTCGAGAAAGGACTTTACTAGATCTGAAACTAAGAAAAGTGATCACTTCCTTACTATCCAGCCCCAGGGCTGCACTGGAGGGTTCAGCCCTAATTCCAAACAGCAGACAGCACCAATACAGGGAGCAGACAGACCCAAGCTGTCATGCTTCCCACACCCTGCCTGACTTCAGTCTTGCACACATGCTTTTTTTTTTTTTTTTTAAATACAGAAGCTGATGCATTTTCTGAGTTCTGAAGTCATCACCATTTACTACCATTAGTAACTATTAAAGAAAAAACTGTATACTTACACATTTTGCAACTTGATAAATTTATTGGAATCTGCTATCATATCAGGAATAGTGCCCCGAACAGGCAAGCTGCCTTGCCCCTCATTTGCCACAAACTCCTTTACAGCTCGAGCTAAAATCCAGAAGGAGGGTGACTGCAAATGTACAAGAGACAGTCACGTACACAAAGGTTATTTATGATGGTTTTTCTACATTTAAGTCTTACCCTTATTTACTCATTACCTGCTCTGTGAGATTTATGCAGCAATCATCATTAAAAATCTCTTCAATGCATCTTGGAATCTATGGGGAAAAAAACCAAAAACACACAACCAAAAACTAACTGGGCTTGTATTTACTTGACTTTCCATTTATTGAAATATCTCAACACTCATTGCACAGGTGAGCCAACCTTAAGCAACCTCAAGAGTTTCATACCAAAATCTCTATCTCATATAGTCAAGGCTTCTCAAACTATTCCAAGTATTAGCATTGCCTAAGAACAAGGCTCATGCTTCTGATCAAGATGAATGTTGCAAACAAAATCTCACCTTATTTCATGTTCTACATTGAAGAATTAAAAACACCTGGGGCTGCCAAAGTGAGAGTGCATTGACTCCTTAACTGCTGCAGTTAGCACATAAACTGGACATCAACACTGAGCTTTACCTGCTGCTTCTGTCCAAGCAGGGATCAGCACAGCTCAAAAAAAAAAAAAAAAAAAGGAATGTAATCTAGAAAGAATTGCAGAATATGCTTTTACCCCATGTGACTTTTGCAACTAAGCAAGGATAAGAGATTAGGGAAATAAGAGGAAATAAGAGCTCAATTCTAAACCATGAGTTACTACTTCAGGATTGTTTAAAACATTGACAACTTCATTTTTAATGCTTTGAAGCTTGATCAGCTTATGAAGGCATTTCATTATGAATGAACTCTGGTTATTGATTCATTCTACACTTGAATTCAGGCCTGCAGGAAAGAAATGTACCTTGCTTGCATGAGCCAGGAAATAAAAGAACTTCCATAAGCTACTGTGCCACTTAGTATAGGTCTATTTTTCTATTTATGATTTCAATTTTTAAAATTGTACTAACCCTGTCCTACCTAAATATAACTGTTGCAAACAGAATTCCTGTCCTAAGAGCACCTAATTTGTTGTCTAAAAAGGAGGCATTTGAAATTTCTTTGATTTTGCCATATAGTTTATTTTACCTCTGTGGTGTTTAATGCTGTGTTCACATTTTTTATAGCTTCTTCAAAGTTTTCCTCATCTTCTGGAATCCCATTTTCATTCTTTAAGATACCTTATTGAAAAAAAAAATTAAATACACACAATCCCCTGAATTACATCTCTTATTTTAGGTCTCACCAACAGAGCAAACTGGCTTTGGATGTATTTGTGGCATAATAGCTAATAGAATTACTATTAAGATTTACTGATAAAGCTACATACACATTCTGCATCCCTTTAAAATTCTGACTCCCTTTAAAATCTAATTTAACCAAAGGTAATTACTAGAGATCAGATCCATTCCCTAGCCCAACCTGAGGATAAGGATGACCCAACCACTCAGCAATCTGCACACAGGCCATTTCCTCATTTAAATGAGGAAATACCAAAAGTTCAGTTAATATTTTTATTATAAAATAATTTAAGAAAATTTATTTCTACATCTTAGAAGTGAATCATTAAATTTAGCACCTGCAAGAAGTATTAGATTGGAACATCTGCAAACAAGAAGTCTGGTCATACACTGGTTACAGTGCTTTTCTCTCTAGATTCGTTATTTACAACTGGAATGATTACCAACTGTTTGGAGGGTCAACTCACCAACCAAATACTTGTAGTTAATAACCATTTCAGTGTCAAAGCCAGTTTCTTTTCTCTTTGTTACACATTCCATGTTAAACATCAACATTTTCTGCAGGATTTTCTCTTTAAGACCTCTCCTCCCATCCAAATCAAACATACCCTTTACCTTACACAGCACAAAGTGAAAAACACTTCCAAACTGCATTTACAAGCAGAGCACTTGTCTAAAACAATCATTTGGTAGAAGAATCATACTATATGTGCCAAAGAACTTCTGATTATTTTTCAGATATTGCCCTACATATTCCTGCTAGTGTGAATAAGTGACTCCTAGGACATATATTACCTTGCCGAATCAGTTCTCTGAAGGCTTCTTTTTCTTTGTAACTCTTAGGCAACTGATCACTTTTCTGAATTTAAAAACACAAAAAACATTGTCTTTAAAATATCTACTACTAACCTCACTGTTTTCAGACTGATGAACTCGAGGAACCTATCGCTGTTCACATACATTCAATCATATTTCAAGCCATAACTTCTTAATGGTTCCACCTCCTTTTCTGTATTTTTACATATTTTAAAACTAGAGTGTTATTTTGGCAAAGATAGATATAACGTAATAGTAATAATAATAATAACAACAGAATTATAAGTTATGCAGTTTTGTAATATACCTCGTTGAACCATTTTGTTAGATACTTGGCTACAATCACAATCCATGGAGTGTGGCTGTGGTCCTGTAATTGAACAGCAGAAAAAAAGAGACAAATTAAAAACGTATTTTAAATGCAAACTATAATCCATTCCCGTTCCAGATTCTGATTCAGAAATCACATTCTCCAAGTACTATAAAACAAATTAGTGAATTCTCTACTTAAAAGAAGGGTGACTGAGCCAAGTTTGCCAGTACTTTTCTGGAGCAGAACTTACGTTACACGCCAACACCTACAAAGCTCTGCAGCAGCAGAATTTTAAGAGGGTGTAGGAGGAATCAATGTAAAAAGAGATCGAGTTGTCCAAGAATATTTACGTCCCAAGACCTTAACTTGCTTAGGATTTAAATACAAACCGTAACATTTGGGGCAGAGGCCAAAAATTGTACAACAGGACTGGTTCTACAGTCATCTCTGCTCAGATGAGAGTTGGCACCAAAAAAAGTCATGTGCCAAGAGTCATCTCCATAGGATCCCTGTTCTATGTCTGCATCTGTCTTAAGGCACATACCAACCTTTTTGTCCATATGATCCAAGTCATAAGATTGAATGTGTTCCCTAAGTTCTGGAAATGGTTTGTCCAGTCTCAGATCTTCTAATGTATTGTCAGGATGAGATTCAACAACTGTGAAAAAAAATTACACCTATGATTTCTGGTTTATGTCCAGCATTCAGAACAGAGCCCAACATCAAATACAGTGCATTATCTGCTCATTTAACCACTTGATTCTCAAAATTGGTGTTTTGTGTAAGTTAATTTTAATGTCAGAATAATCTCCAATTTCACTATTGTTACAGTACGTAATTTCTATGCATTCATCAAGGAATGCTCCTGGTGACAAACTGCATACTACACAAGATTTAACAAATACTAAAGACATTTCAAGATGAAAAAAATAAATAAAAGTGAAATGACATTACATTTGAAGCTTTAAACCTTTTATAGTCTTTTATCTTAGAAACTCCTCTAACCTGTATGTTCTTTAATAATGACCCTCATATAACCAACCAGTCCGTAAGTCCTGCAGACGAGCAGAGGAATGTTAGAATTCCAGAGAAGTTCAGCCAAGTGCAGCAGTGCACTGCAAAGGAAAACATTTTTTTTCAGGTGCACAAGAGGACAACATTTAACTAAGCTAATTCTTACATAAGTCACTTGTGAAAGACAACTTTTCTATAAGAGAACTCTAATATTACTGATTTTAAACACATATAAGGTGATTAATTTTATGTGAACTTACGCTAGGCTGCAAATATATTTATCCATTAGCTTACTTACATTTAACTAAATACTCCCAAACCAATTAAACAAAAAGACTCCAATGAGTTGTGAAAGAAAAAAATAATTAGATCTGGTTGTTGCACAAACATAACTCACAATTCAGAGGTTTTTGAATAGCACACAGGTAGTACTCTTTATAGACAAATGCCTGCTAGAAAATCACCACTTCAAAAAAGCAACTTGGCTCTGTGTCAGGCAGTATCTCTAGCTCCTCTGCAAGCAGGGGAAAGGGAGAAAAAGTACCAAGAGCAGCCACTTCCTTACAAAAGCAAGATTTCACTATTCATCTATCCAGCAACTTCTTGCCTCTGTGGAAGCAGTATGCCTGCACAAACAGAAGCATGCTCTTCTCCCCCAAGTTTCTCCATACTCCAAGTTGCCATTTTTCATCTGTACTGGGAGAGGCCTCTCAGCAGGCAGTTAAAAAAACAAAAATCAAGAATTTCTGGTCTTGACAAAAGTTCATATGGACAATATAATTATATACACGGGTAGAATGGAAAAACCCATACAAGTGATAAAATACAAAAATCCAATATGATAGCTCCAATTATCTGCTAGGTTTTACATAAAAATACTTGTTATAGGAATTTTGGACCAGAAACAACTTTCACTACAAGAGTATTTGACATGGACAAATAAACTGGGAGACAGCACCTAGGAGTCTGGTGTATACCTCAAATAAATTTTAACTATGTACTAACACATAAAAATCTCAACAGAAAAAATGTCATCATGTGTTGTAATAATAATAACACAGTTCTGTTCTGCATCAGTTTTCCTGTAGGAATATGCCTGCACCTGAAACATGCTTTTACAGCTGAATGAAAACTAACAAACTCTAGATTACTCTTTACCTTTCTGGCAGTTGTGTTGCAACCACCAAGTTAAACCGATTAAAAAAGGAAGGGTCATTCTCTAGAAGTTTTTCTGGACTCTGAAAAAAAAATCAGGAAACACTGAACATTTCTGAAAGCACAAGTCTGTTCAATATTCTATGTAAAGTGCTAAATGAAAGCTATAAAATTATGAAGTAGTTATCTTCTTTCACATTGTGTAACAACAAACCTTCAATTAGTTTAGGAAAACAAACCTCTTCAACAAAGTTTCCAGAAACATCATTATTCAACTCTTGCAAGAGCTCTGTGGCACTCTGGGCACGATTCTGTTTCAGAACAATCAAAACAACATTTAATCTCTTGAAATGTTTATATTTTATATCAGTATTATATACACTACATGCAAAAAGAAGAAAAAAAGACTAAGAAGAAAAAAAGATAAGCCAGGAGTTCTTATTCCAAGCCTTGCTTATTTACAGAAAAACTAATTACCTAAACAACGGGCACTTGCTAAATCTGGCCAGAATTGAGATTATCTTCTTGCTTATGAGCAATTAAAAAGTAAGTATGGTGTATTTTTCAGATAAATAGATTTTAACCTATGCATGTTTTTAGCATTACTCATAATACCACAATTGAGTATTTTACTCAATACTTGCATACTTTCGATACGCCTATCTCCTTACCTGACCAATATGGTTTTTTTGCAGAAAGAAACTGAAAAGGAGACAAAAAGAGGAGTTACATGTGAAGTTTTATTTGAAGAAAAACAACATTAAAGCTACGTATTGTAGTTCAGAGTATGCTGCTGATCTCATACACAACACAGTTTCCCCTTAAATCTGCTTTTCTTCTCCCCATCACTATAATATTTTTTCTCATGTTCAGTTTCCTAATGAAACCTTCCAATGCCTGAGCTACAAATCTGACAAATAAGACAAGCCAAACTCCCCTAGAGGCCATGATCATACTGCAGATTCTTTTTCACTGGATAATTGCAGACCCATTAGTACTTATTTCTTCATGTAATCGAATATTCTTCCCCCCACATAACACCTGTAAATAGACAGATATGTAGGGATCTATCTGAACCATAAAAAACTGTGATCTAGAATTAGTAAACATATTATTGTAACAGGATTTGTAAAGAGCTTTTTTCTTTCCCCACTACACCACCTGTCAAGACTATGAAAGCCAAAAAATGGCTATCAGTCAGTTTCACAATGATAAATAGTAAGTTATTTTCATCACCAAAATTATGGAAAACATATAGCCCTGCTGAAACACAAGCCAATCTTGCACTATTACAGCTATAGATTACAGCAAACTATTTTAAATATTTTAATGAGTAGATCATTGTCTTCATAAACTTGATTTGTGAAGCTAATAGACCTGTAAGATACAAAACTAGTAACTAAAGAACTATGGAAAATTTAGCAGCTAATATCAAACTGATCATGCATGCTGTATGCCACAAGCATCCACACACACAAAAGACTTGGAGAAACAGAGGCTTTTAGTATTATTAAGAATTTTGTAGGATTTCTTAACAAGTATAGATATGAAACTACTCATAAAACACTACTATTTCTCAATTTTATGGGAAACTTGTAACAAACCTACTTATTTCCAACGTCTTCTCCAGAGACCTGATTCCCATCAACAATTGTAAATGAACCAATACCTTTGGGGAAAAAAAAAATCACTATTAATATGAAATTATTAGACACATCACAAAGAAGACACAGAAAGGGTATCTACTTACCTGGTAGCACTAAATTTTTGAGTATTTCAGTTCCTGTTGCTGTTGCATTTATCAGACAAACATGGGCAGATTCTAAAGCTTCTTGTCCATGGTCACCCCACAACCTAGGATGGCACAGAAAAGGAAACATTCAGAATTTCATTTCAGATTGTAAAGCCAATGTAAGGAAATAAAAAATAAAAAATTTTGAATTTTCTAAAGAACATTCGAACTGTACTGACATTTCATTTCCTACATGTTTGTATTCTACACTACACGAATGCACACAGCTTTATCACTGCAACATATTAAAACCTTTGAAAAACAGCATGGATCAAAAAATGCCTTACACAAATTTTGTCCTAAAACTCAACATTTTCTTAAATTTTAATACAAATTATAGATTTTAGTATGTTTTATCATCTATAATACAAAACACTGAAACATACAAGCAGATGGAAATTACTCTTGGTGAGTTGGCAAGGTATTTAATACATCTATAATACTCAGGGTGCAGTCGGCACCTGACAGACCTCGGCCACAAGTGTCCTTCTGCTTGCACTCGGGCAGCACTTTTACTCTCTGCAGCTGCACAAATGACAGCAGGGACACAGCACAGCACTGCAACCACTCAACCTGTCAGACACATGCAACCATGTGAAGCCAACCCGTGCTCACAACCGCAGCCCCCGCTGTCCCGCCCGCCGCCACCCTGCTGCCCAGGGGCCTCGGAGGAGGCCCGGGGCCGCAAGGGGCAACCGGAGCGGCGGGAGCGCGGTTGTGAAGCTGCGGCCGAGAGGCAGAGCCCAGCCGGCAGCCAGCAGCTCGGGGCCGGGGGACGCAGCAATCCCCACCGCGCTACCTCAGCTGCCGGTCGTATCTCTGCTCCTTCAGGCTCGCCCTGCCCGGCTGCGCCATTGCTCTCCCGCCGCAGCGGCTGCGCAGGCGCGGGCGGGCGCATGCGCGGGGCTGCAGAGGGCCAGGGCGGGGCAGAGCGGTGAGGGAGCGGGGCGGGGCTGGGTTGGGCTGGGTTGGGCTGGGCTGGGCTGGGCTGCGTTGGGCTGCGTTGGGCTGGGCTGCGTTGGGCTGGGCTGCGTTGGGCTGGGCTGCGGAACGGCAGCAGGTGGTACCGTCGGACTGGACTGCTTGGCATCACTTACCCAAAGGGCGGGGAAGCGCCCGCGGGGATTGGGCACCGCGCTGCCGTTCCCTGCCGTGTCCCTCAGTCCGCTGCGGGAGACGGGCGGTGCCTGCGGGCTGCGGGTCTCCTCCTCGCCTTCCGTCGCGCCCTGCGGCTGCCGCACTGGACCGCGGGGACGAGGTTCCCCCGGCGGTACCGTGGGTTGCTTCAAGGCTGCGCTGCGGAGCTGCAACAAGCGTAGACGGTCACTTTTAAAGTAAAACTTTACAAAAATTAAAAAACAAAACACTAAAGAAACCCTTGGAATAATTCTGTTTTTTAATATTTGGTGTTGGCAGTACACCCTCCTGTTTATATTTACCTTGCAAAGTATTTTTGTACAGTTTTTGGGTTCATTATAAGGCATTTTAACACCCACCTAAAGAACAGATGTTGCCTTGGTATAACATTCTAGGTTCCCATTTGGAAACTGTAAGCATTAGTAATGGCAGTGTAAGGAGAGAGATGAGCTGCCTGGATAAACAAGATACTCTTTCAAGAACCTGGGGTGTAGGCATGATCTGTAGTGATTAATGTTTTAACATTTAATCTGCTCCTGAAGCTTTAGTTTGTTTGTTTAGTATCACAACATGACAGATACAGAAAAATAACCCATGTATTTATCCTAGGCTACTGCTCTCTTCACTTGTCATTGCTGTCAAAGAGGAATAAAATCATGAGGACTGGAGAAGAGAGAATATTCCTTATGTCCTGCATCTGTAGTCCACATACGTAGGCATCTACATGTTTTTGAATTGTCAAAAGATAAAAGCTAAATTGATGAATGGTGTCCGATGCATGTAGACATTGGGCCACTTCAATGGCACCGTGTCCTGCAAGCAAAACATGAGCTTCAAATTTCTCTTGAGAGCTGTTCAGTAATGTCTGTCCTGCATACATTTTCCCCCAAATACATAGTCTACCGTTTTAACCCTCAAAATCCCTCTTCCGTTTCTTCTTTTCTCTGGTCAGTTGGTATTTTTGTACTTTCCCCCATGATCCAGAACAGCTTTCCTGACTATTTGCCTCTATCTGGCTGTCCACATCTGGCTTCCCAGTCTACAAAGCACAGAGCCCCAAACAATAAGAACCCAGGCATCACAACTTCTCACAGCTCATTGGCCCTACTAAGCAACAAAGTCTTCTAACCCCATGGCAGAGCTGCTGTGTTGCTGGGATTCTGAGTCACTGTGAGGATCTGTGTGTGCAGAGCCACAGACACACCTGCAGTGCCCGTGCCTGGAGCGTGTCAGACCTCTGCAGACACCTGAATAGAGTTTAACAGAAATCAGTTGAGAAGTTGACCTGAGTAAGCCATTGCAGAACTATGCTGTGAAGACCTTTATAGCAAGTTATATCCCTTAGTGAGTGGTTTAACTTGCATCAGTGAATCTCAAAGGTTTTATTACTGAATCCTATGTAAAGCTCCTAAAAAAGGAAATTAATTCTTACAAGGCAATACCACAGCATAAACCTTGCAAAAGTTGCATAAAATGCTTTCATTGATTTTTTTCTTCCATTTTCTTGATTGCACAATAGAGGAATACCTATTTCAGTGTGCTATTATCTTTGTGAAAATCAATATGTTTACAAAATGTAGCCTTGACAGACAGCATTTCCTCAGATCTAACAAAATTACTACTGATGAGCCATTTTTCTTGCCACAAAGATGTCGCAAGGCACTGTACAGCCACAGACTGGGTATCTCATTGTGGTTTCTTCATGGGTTTATCAGAGTTCAGGCAACTAATAGATCATACCAGATAATTGAGGCTCCACAGACCAGTTTCTTTCTCTATAACCACAATTTTATTATTGACTTTGTAAAAAGTTTTTTTTAGAGTTACAAAAAAAAAACCAAAAAAACAACAAAAAACAACACACCAAGATTGTCAATTTATCCTTAATAGGTGTAATTTTTACCTTGTTTAAAAGTAGCACAAGTAATTTTTTATGAGATCTCATCTAAGCACCGATTCTGAAGTTCTAATTACACATCAGGTGGAAACATCATTCATTTTTTGCAGCTGGAGGGAGTGTTTAAGAAATGAGAGGCAATATCCCCTCTGCAGAACCCAGGAGTGAGCACGGCAGTTCGATGCCAACCTGCACTTTACCGTGCCCTGATGGTCAGAGCAGGTTACTGCTCTTGCTTCCTTGTGGTGTAGAACGGGAAAATGCTTTTCCCTAAATTTGATGCCAATGCCACCTGGACAGCCTTGTTTCCTCTCTGAGTCCTGGGACTTCGATTATTTCAGCTTTACATCTTCTTTCTCCTGCGCTGAGTTAGCAAATAAAGCGAGCAAGGGCAGGAGGGACACGGGCGCTTTCTCTGTCCTGCAAGAATTACTTAGGCTGTTCTGTTTCTTTAAGGGGCTGACCCTATCCCACGGTGAGCGCTATAAAGGCAGGTAAGGAGCAGTGCCCTGCTCCCGGAGCTGAGAACAAAGCAGGGTGCAGCTCCTGTATAATGACTGGCCAGCAGAGTTGGGGATATGGCCAGGATGACGGTAGGTTACAGCATTTCTCTGCTGCGTCTGTCTTCCCCCTCTCCTTTTCTTTCTAGAACAGTTGCCTGAGCCCTGCAGAGCTGCCTGCATTTTGATGTCTGCTAGCTTCAAGTTTACACAGCAGGTAATTAATAACTTTATTGATAATAAATAGCACCTAGAAAGTGACACTGAAAGATGCAACAACTTATGCCTGCTGCTTGCAATTGTCGCAATCAATGTTCCAAAACTGAGGGAAGCTGTACTGAGTGGTTTTTTTCCCTCAGGCTGCAGATATTACAGATGGGTTCCTTTCCAAAAAACTGTTATGAAAAGGATTAATTGTGTTTGTTTCTCCAAAAGCAATTTTTTAAGGGAAGATGATATAGTAGAGCAGTAATAGATCTTCTGATCCTCCGTAGATGTTGAATTGTGATATCTAGGCTTCCATAGAAGTGAATAAAGTAAGATATATGTATATTTCTAGAACATCAGTAAGTTGTACAGATCAGTATCAGGGTTCTCTTCTAGAACAATTTATGCTTTCTGATCTGACAGTTTAATTTAGTCACTCTCCTTTGCTTCCCACCTTCGAGAATATGTGTCATAGAATGAGAGGATATGTGAAGCTACTGAAAGATTCCTACACCAGTGTTTTATAGCACCTGTATCCTTTACAGGGAAGGATGGATGAGTGACTGGTGTTGTTGAATAAGAAAATCTTTTGCATAACCTTCAGGATTCTCTGTCTTTTTTGCAAGCAATTATTTTTGATGCTCAGTGTCCAACGAGTCTTTTGCATAACCTTCAGGACCCACTCTCTCTTTACAGCAATTAAGTTAGTTTCTGTGAGTCCAAAAGTAAGTTTGAAAGCTAAGTGAAGCTGCTTATTGCTAGCAGCGTTATGTCTTTGGGAATATAGGTCGTGACTATAAAACCACTTCTTGTATTCTTACAAAACTCCTGAGTCAAATTATATTGCCTAAGCTTGTACAACAGCATTTAAATCTCAAACCTGCTTTATAGGCAGGCTGAGAAAAGTTCCAGTTTTATAAGCTTAGCATTTTCAGAAAATGATAAAGGAGTATAATAGACCACTGTTTTGTTTCATAAACTCAAGGAGGGTAAATGTTTATGCTTCATTAAAAAACTTCTGCTTGTGAAAGTACATGCGAATGCTACTATTAAAAATGTAATTCTTAGGAATATTAGAGTAAAAATGTTTTTGTTAATACTTTCTGAACCTACCCTGTAAAAGAATATAATTACTGCTTGCACTGTCATATGAATGTAGGGAAAGAAATGGTAAGAATAAGAAATTATTTCATACAGGTGAGGTTTTGTTGTCTTAAAGAGCATGAGAATATTCCAGCTCTGGCAGTAGGGAGCTGTGTTATTCAATTGGTCTGTCTCCCCACACTATTGGGGTCAGGAAGTCCTAAAATGTTAATTATCATGCTATACCCTTCACTCTGGGTAGAGAGATACCGTAATGGGCACGAGTGAAGAATGAAGCTGCCTCAAAGATTTACTGCAGTCATAAAAGGGTTTTAAAAATAACTGCATAGTCAGTAGCTAGGAGATTGACTCATCTGCATCTAATTTGAATCACTGGAGATTTTACACTATCATTCCTAGGAGGAATTACATTCTCTAGAAGACAGATGATTTATGTGAGAATGCCAGTGCATTTACACCTGCATTCACCTTGGAGGGTCTTGAGATACCTTAGCAATGTAATTACAACCTCCACAGAAAATGAGTGGCACATCTAACTGAAGATACAGCAGTCTGATGTGCTGTGATTTTTTTCAGTGTGTTTTGTACAAGATATTTGAATTCCCTGTCTTGCTGCAGCCTGTTTGTGCTAATAAAACCACGTCAGCTTAGAATTAAAGTGAACCTGTTGGATACCAAACTTTCAAGTCACTCCTGCTCAGCAAGTTTTACTTCAAGCCTCATGAAAATATGTAATGATTATTTTAAGTACAGTAGGCATAAAATAATGGTGCTTTCCTTTCTCTCCTTTTGAAGGACCTTCAGAATGGCACAAAACTTATCCTATTGCCCAAGGGAACCGCCAGTCACCCATTGATATAGTTTCTGCAAGAGCAGTTTATGATCCTAATCTGAAGCCACTTATTATCTCCTATGAATCATGTACATCTCTCAGTATCTCCAACAATGGCCATTCAGTTATGGTTGAGTTTGAAGATACTGATGACAGAACAGGTAAGATCAACACATAGCCAACTAACTATTAATTCTACTTCCATGGTAGACTTTGCTTTTACACCTGGGAGCATTCAAAGGGAGATGAGGAAGTAGCTGATAAATTGAAAGAGTGCATTAAAAATAACACACTCTGGAAGACACTTTAACCATTTATCTTTTTTAAACCTTTCATCTTTCATTTGGGTGTGTTTATTGATTCTTGCTAAATAGGATATCCTAGGTGTTTGAAACAAGTTAAGTTTTCTGTGAAGTGATTTGTGCTGGTAACCCTTTGAAATAAGGGATGGGGGTTAAAATTCTAGCTGTTCCATTTGAAAAATTTTCTGGAATAAATATAGAATTGCCCTACAGAATGGTCAGGTTTTCAAGCCTATTTACTGAATTTTAATAGAAGACTGCATTTTCTGAAGTCTTACTACTCAGATCCATTAATAGTGTTAGCCTATAAAGAGAATTTGTAAAATGTATCTGGAAGTATTATCTTGGTTTGCTAGCTACTTTTGTATAATTCTAAGCTGAACTATATCTATGTAACAGTAAACTTCATCCAGCTTTATAAGTTTAAGAACAGCATCTGTTAGCCTGCATTTAGACATATAGACTCGGAGCACATGCACAGAATAAGACCTCTGCCATTTCTACACTAAGCACATGCCTTGTTTTAGTAACATTTTCAACGAATAACACTGCTAGGAATGGAAAACGTGGCTGAAAACATGGCTTAAAGTGTTTTTAGTCATATTGAAATAGATCTTGTGACTCACAGCTCTGCATAACTGGCACAACAGAATTTTGACAGTTTGAGCTAAGCGATGCATTTCATTAAGCTCAGAAAGAAATATTCTAGATGGTACTTGTTATTAATTAATATTGAAAGCCTTGCTTTGGCAGGATTGGTTTCCTGCATAAAGGCAGAGCTGGAACTATGCACGGGTGGTAGCACCGTGCAAGCCCCAGATTGATTATTTTTTTTTTCAAAGAAAATGTTGTAGACTATTCTGATGGTAAGTGCTTTACAGATACTAGAAGTAATTTTGATATTCTTAATGTAAGACTTTGATCAGGCATTCATGTCTGTTGGGCAACACTTACTTGATTTAGTGCCATATAGAACTGCAGGAGGATTACTGATGCTGTTGATAAAGTATCTTCTGTAGGCGGCATCTTAAACATTCATCTGTTCTTAAGTGCTATTTCTAAATGATTTATGAAGTTTCACAGCAGCATTTCCTCAGTTTTATATGGTGATTTGAGATTCTGAATGGTGTCATGTAAAGTACAAGCTATTATATTACCTGTTCTATGGGATCAGGTATTTAAAGGAAATAGAATATAGATAACCTCCATGGGAAGGACAGACTCTGAGAGAATACTTAGCTAAATTGTCTGATACTCAAGGCACCTACACTTTTTTTTTTTTCTTTGCACAAGATCTCAAGTAGCATTGTCAAATACTTTAGGTACAGGAGTTTCAAAATACTATTTATATTTTAATATTGAGTTTCAATTTCTTGTGTTTCACAAGGAAGGCATAACCATAACAAAACTACCATATCTTCACATGTCAAATATACTCCTTCAAAAAAGCTACAAAATTCTGTATAAGTAGCCACTCAATATTTTTTAATTTAAATCTTTAATGGGGGTGCTTTACATTAGAAATCTAACCCTTCTAAATGTCTGGATGATGCATGTCTTTGATATTGGCAACTGGGAGATGCTGCTTGTTTTTTGTTTTTCACTATTGTGCCAACAGTGGTTATTTTTTACTAACAGGAAAGCAAAAATCCAGTATACTTAAGGTTTTCCTCTTTCTTTTTTAAATTCCTGCCTAGCAATCAGTGGTGGTCCCTTTGAGAATCCCTTTCGGCTAAAGCAGTTTCACTTTCACTGGGGCACAAAGCACAGCCAGGGATCAGAGCATACAATTGATGGCAAACCTTTCCCCTGTGAGGTAATGATGGTTTTTTACAGATGGCATTAATTCATACAAATGCTTTTGATATATGACTTTGCAGTGGGGACTGCATGTTCCTTAGGATTCTGACTGCTTACTGCTGTGGTTATGTCAGCATATACTTTAATCAGAATCTTTTCCCTTATACTGAAGCTATCTATCACCCTGGTTTTTAGAATGCAGACTTGTGCCCTTTCTCCAGGACTCTGTCATCCTATTCTATTCAACAGGGCACAGCTAGTCCCACACTTTGGCTGCTGTGCCCAGACAGCACCTTTAACAGTGCTTTGCTGTGTAGTCCAGCCTGCTGAGCACAATTGCTTCCACTTCTTACTTAAAGAGGTGGGAAGGGACATGGTGACAAACACGAGGCTGAGAAGCCATGTGTAGCTCCCCCACCTGGCAGCTAGCTCAGGCTTCAGCAGCTGTTCAGCCTTGGAACAACCATGCTGGTGCTAAGCCAGAGCTTAGAAATGGCTTCATCTAAGGGCTCTTGAGAAAATTGTGAAAAGCTAGGACAAGGCACAGAACTTTCCCAGCACAACCTGTCCCAAATTTTACAGTAGATTACCATCCTGGAGTCTATCAGTGAATCCTGGAGCATTGTGCTTTATGGGATGAAGGCCCATATCAGGGAAGCTGGGTCACAGGTTAATGCCTGATTTGTTTGAAATTAAGTTTGATCTACAGAAGCTTTGTTTCATGTCTGTCCATGCCTGTAGACTGGTCCAAAAGATTGAATTTGCTCATTTTTCCTAAGACAGCTTTGGTACAAACCCCACATTCTGTTAGGAATGACCATTAGTGACTGTTCCTGTGAGAACCTATGTTCATGGCTTCTATCACTGATTTGTTTAATTCTTAATTGTCATTTTTCTTCACAGCTCCACTTAGTTCACTGGAATGCCAGAAAATATGCAACATTTGGAGAGGCAGCAGCAGCTCCAGATGGCTTGGCAGTAGTTGGTGTTTTCTTGGAGGTAAGAATCACAAAAATAGCACGTTTACATGCTAAGTATTATGCTGTCAAGTGTTTGAGAACCAAGCTACCTTATTTAAGAAGTGCTTAAGGAAAACAGATGACTTAGTAACTCATTGCAAATCACTGCTAAACTTGCTTTAGCAGGAATATTGACATTCAGATAAGAAAACAACATCTATTCAGAGCATAATTATAGTCATTCTTATTTAACCTTTCTATTCCATTATTTTAGATTGGGAAAGAACATGCCAATATGAACAGACTCACTGATGCATTCTACATGGTAAAATTTAAAGTAAGCTTTAAGATCTTTAGTTGTTCCTGGCATATCCTCTAAATATCAAGATCATGTATGTCAAATCCCCCCATCACTGGGTCCATTTCACTATAGTTGTATTCTTCTCTTCCCCTTCAAAGTTCAGCTTGTTGGCCTAATCTTGGGTACCTCCCAATGTTATGCTGAGACCACTAATCATTCAGAGGTTCTGCCTTTCAGAGTATCTAAAATCAAAAGCTCCATGACCTGTCAGGCACAGCTCTTGCACAGCTCTTTGTGTAAAGGATTACACAGAGTGATTCTTCTTTGTTGAGCCTAGTCCTGAGCAAGTCACAGCTGTCTGTCTTCTGCTGCAAAGCTGTTGGGACAATCTCAATGAGGTCCTGACTAGTCTGATCTTACACTGATACCTAAAGGTGGTATCTGAGAGCTTTGCTGAAGATTGATACCTGCTGCACTTTCTCAAGTCCAGACTGATTAAACCACTACAAATGTTATCCTGTCTGAATTTGAGGTTAATGCATTCTATAACATAACATGCATAAGTTATAAGCTGCACTTAAAAGTAAAAAGGTGTATTTCTTTTTTTCTTCAAGGGAACAAAAGCTCAGTTTAGGAGCTTCAACCCCAAATGTCTCCTGCCTTTGAGTCTAGATTATTGGACATACCTTGGTTCTCTGACAACACCACCACTTAATGAAAGTGTAACATGGATAGTACTGAAAGAACCCATCAGAATTTCTGAGAAACAGGTAAACTTTTTTGCTGCTGTCCCAGTTCCTGTAGGATTCAACACTGGGCAAACAGGCAGTGGCAGTTTTGATCTGTGATGTGGCTAGTTTAACAGATAGTAAGTCTGGGAACAATCAGCCTGTTTAGTAATCTGGGCTTATTTTTTATGTTAACATTCTCTAAGATCTTTGCTTGAACCTGTCCTATTAAAAGACTAAAATGTACTGAATATTTTGCTCTTAAAAAAATTAATATTGATTGCCCTCTTAAGCAGTAAATTATTTCACCTGAATTTGCAGCTGGAGAAATTCCGCATGCTCCTCTTCACCAGTGAGGAAGACCAGAGGGTCCACATGGTGAACAACTTCCGTCCCCCTCAGCCTCTCAAGGGGAGAATAGTTCGAGCCTCCTTCAAGGCCTGAAGAAACATGATAATGGCCCTGAGACAGCCAAGAGCTTCCACATCTCAGACTCTATAAACAAACTCTGCTCTTCACTCGTGGAACACATGAGAGCCATTTCCATCAACACACTACTGGGGGGGGGCGACTATTTCAGTTTTTGTATTTTATCTGAATTGCTAATTTTTTTTAGAAGATCTTTTTTTTAGAGATCTTTTTAAGTAGCACTTTTACAAAGGGTTGTTTAGGAAACTAGTGTTCTCCAAGACTTGAAACTTTAAACATTAAGATGAAATTAAAATCCCACTTACTATAAAATGCTAAATTATGTAGTGACCCACTAGTACCAATGGCTACCACTTGCAATTGTCTCATTTACTACATAATGAAACATTAGTCTAGCATTTTTGGCAAACTTGACTTAAATTTCCTTCCTGGTCTCTTGCTAATATTTGCTGAGCTCTGCTGGATTTCAAAATTGCTTTCACTGTGTTCTTGCTTTCTGATACATACAGTGCATATGAGGAGTACTAGAAAAAAGGTCTTTACTTGCATCACGTGGGTACTAGTGTGAAAACTATATATATTTATTGAAATTACTGTTCTAAAATGCTATTTTATAACCAATTTAAACAATACTGTAAATATTGTTTAAAAGCAGACCATTTTATTGAGGTATTGGTTGGGCATTCTTTCTCTTAGCCCATGCCACATACATAACCATAATTCCCTTTTCAAATATGTTAGAAAGAACATCTCTAGTAATTAAAGTATGTGTTTTGTGGTTCTCAGTTGTTCAAATTCTACCTCATTTAAGTGATTTCCTCTGCAATACATCCCCTTCATTGTCTACCCTAAAGAAAGTAGGTATATTGTAGGGACATGGGTAGACCTTGACTGCACTAAATGTGCATTGCTGCACAAATCATTCCCTCACTCTGGCAGTCTGTCTGGGATATTCCCTGCAGAGGTTTCATCATCCTGAGTCCTTTTACCTCTTCAGTAGAGAGCTGCTGTAGAAAAGCCATGTGTTACTGTTACTGCTTTTGCAGCTTAGTGACAGAATTCAGACTTGTGTCTCAATATCAAACAGTGATGTTATCTGTAACCACCTACAACCTCTTCAGTTGCTTTAACGCTGGGCTTCAAGTGTTTGACTTTATCTGTACAGCCCAGGCAAATATTGCTGACTTCTAACAATTATCAGCTTATCTGGAGAAATCAAAGATGTACAATGCAAAGGAAAGGGGGGAAAAAGGAGAGCACCAGCTACTATGGACTGTTCCTTTTCAAAACACATGAGGCACAGTGCAAGGAATGGCCTAAAACTTTCTGTTCCTCAGTATTCTTTTAGATAAAATGAGAGTACTGCTGACCTACCTCACAGGGATGTTGTGAGGGCTAATTTAGCATTGTTTTAGATGCAAGATTTTTATACAGCAGATGATAAAGGGAGTAAAATTACAAA
The DNA here is from genome assembly GCF_036169615.1 of Heliangelus exortis. Taxonomy (NCBI): domain Eukaryota; kingdom Metazoa; phylum Chordata; class Aves; order Apodiformes; family Trochilidae; genus Heliangelus; species Heliangelus exortis. The sequence continues at coordinate 7,737,536 of NC_092434.1, forward strand.
ATGCAATGTGTTTAGATATTATGAATGTAACTTTGCTAGTAAGGCAAACTGGTATTGCAGAAAATCTATTTAAAGTATCTTATTTAACAAATAAAATAAAAGAGACTTTAAAGTGTACCTCTTTGTCCTTTATTTTGTCCTACTTTTCCCTACTTATAGCACTGTTTTTCTCAGACTTTTAACAGAAATGCTGTTTGAGATCTTCAACTGATGCATCTACTTGGCATCAAGGAATTGTTTCAACCTTGACTATGTTATAGTAGAATAATCTAAGTATAAATAAAATTTTACCTTCCCAAGTTTCTGGGAATATACACTTCAAAAGAGCAGGTCACTGGTTGATACTATCAATAGTTTTTTTTCAGTCTAATAAAATATTTACCTGCAGAATGTGTCTATTCTGTGACCTTGAATGCAGTAGTTAAGCTTCTTTAAGGGTGGTTTACTCCTGAACAACAGAAGGATAATGTTTAGCTCACAAGGGTATTGTACAAGCTGAGCTACTGTAAAAAGCTTTAAATGCTGAATCCAGGGTGTTCAGTTTCTGGAAGAAATTGCACTATACTGTCTTTCATAAATAAATTTTCTTACATATTTTTTTTTTGCTCCAGTTATTGGATTAAAGAATGGGGCCTATTTTTGCCCTGGTGAAACAAAATATTTTCTTTGTTTCTTGAAACCCTGGTTACTCAATAAAAAAGTAAATACTTCATTTTTGTATGTTTTAAAGCTATGAACTACTTTCTACTACTTTCTACTTTAATTTGAGACTATAAAAGCAAACTTCAGGAAGAAAACCAAATATGTTGTATATATACACAAATATTTCATATTTCTATTAGATACTGACAGACTAATACAATCAGTATGATGAATGTCTAGTATTTAGTTAGATTATGCTTTTACTGTCTTTTCCCTGTTACTGAAAATATATCCACCAGGAAACACAGCAAAAACAATAAAAACAATTTGTGATTTTAAGTCTTGTGGTGGGGAACAATGTAATAAGCTATTTTTCAGGAGTAGCATGAAGAGCTTCACTGATTCTTTCTCAGTTAGCAAAGTTCTTTCAGTAATACTATTCTGGGGTACAAGAAACCTTATTAATTTGTATTCCTTATATAATTTCTTGAATTTTTAATATATCTGGCGAAATATAGTTAATTTGGGAGCTTCATAGCAAGAAGTCCTTTATTTCTTTTACTAGCACAAGGACCATGTCCTGTATTCATAAAATGCCACAGTCCTAGTACTAGTCTAGTCAGTGCCTCTAGTGTGAATTTTCCCCTCATTCACAGGCCCAAACGCCAGTGCTACACACCAGTCCTTTCTGAGGATGTGCAGAAACTTCATTTTATTTTCTTTCCTCCTGAACCCTCTTCCTCTGCACACAAACACTGCTCAACAACACTCCTCCCACAAGACAAATTAAATTTAAAAACATGCTGTCCTTATCTTCTATGCTATGTTGAAGGAACTATAGTTGAATGTATCTACTCCTGCAAGACAGAGGGTAACTTGTAACACGGTCACACACCTGGAGTGACTGACAACACGAGGCCGTGTATTCAGGGCAGTGGCTGGAACTGCACAGCTGTAAAAACGAGACTGAAAATGCCATCTAGTGGCTGTTTCCATTTCTTACCACAACGCTTAAAACATTTTTAAGGCAAATTTTAATTCAAAATACAACAGAACAGAGAATTTAACATCGACAACAATTATTTTTAAAGGTATAGGGGGTGTAACTAAAATCTCTGGCTTTAAGGGTGGTTTACTCCTGAACAACAGAAGGATAATATTTAGCTGGCTTTACATACACAGTCCTTGAAACTCCTTTATTAGATAAAAAAAAAAGAATTCTTACAAAAGAAAATCAATCAGTTACAAATTTTTGTTAGTCTCTTCACTGATAGAGTGGTGATTTCCTCTACATGATAAGCTGCATGATAACTTTAACTTTTTAACTTTAATAGCTATATTTAAAGGTCAACTTCGGATTCTTTTTAATTTTTTTTTAATCCTCTGCAAACAAAAAAATTTTTGGCAGTTTCAGTGATATAGTTGATGCAATCTAGCAGTGACTTATCATGATAAATTTCACGATGAGAGTAAATCCAAACATAAGCATCAGGAGGAAAGTGTTGCAAGATACCTTGTCACCACATGGTGCTTTTGGTGGTGTTCAAAGGTCAGAAAGATAAAAAATGAAGCATTTCAGAAAAAAAGCAGAGATAAGCCTGAAACAAATCAGATGTTATCTTACACCTCAGATTAGCTGTTTTCCTCTCTGAATTCCTCCTGCATGCAAGAGAGACCATTTCTCCATGGTAAGAATGGGGGTCTCAAGTCTTTTTCTCACTTGCCCTCAGGAAACCAGAGTGTAGCAATGAGAGCTGACTGACTTCAACAGAACTATCCCAGTTTGCACAGCTGCGAGTCAGAGAGTGTTTATACTGCTACATTTTAAGTTTAACAAAATTTTATCCCCTCACTCGAGGTTGTGAACTGGCACGTAGTAATGCAATCTGTCATTGTATTCACAATACTATAGCAGAATATTAAATGCAGCATTTCAAGTCAGCTCAGACTGCTCATCTGCTGGAGGGGAAGTGGCAGGATGGGAGGGAGGGAAGGAATACAATTACTTTTCTGCCCATGAGCACTTCATACCAAGCCAGAAGACCTTACTGAATTAAAGCTTACAAAGACTTGTAAGCTGTTCCTAATAAATTAAAACTAATTTTTACAGTGGTACAGAACCTTAAATGAACACGTATTTCAGTTTAACTTGAACTAGTTTGTAAGAATATTATACATGTGGAGTCCAGATCCAGTCACAGCAACTAGATAGGACATTGCACCAGTCCAATTGTATTAACTAAACTGAACCTTCAATTTATCCCCTGCAACTTCATACATGCTTCACACTGCTTCGCCTCTGCTGTAACAGCAGAGGTTAAACAAAGTTGGAGAGTGGAAGTGGCATTTTTCCTGCAGTTATTCATGGTATTTACCTCAGTTCATTGACATTTCTTGCAGCTTGTTTGCCTTCCTAGCATTTGAGTATTTGTTTTAGATTATATGGGAAGATCAAGGACTGGAATTTGCTGTAGCCAAACTAGGAAAATTCAATGGCTTTGACAGACCTAGAGGAAATGTATTTATCCCAGTTTGTTTGTTTATAAGAAGAGAACTCTGCATTTGCAGTTTTGCAGAAAATCAGAGTTGCTGGACTGCACAAGCCAACAGATAAAATTATTCTTTGAAAAAACCCTAAGTATAGCATTTGCTTCATTTTAACCAATTACTGAACCTCAACACAATGCTTTTGGAATTAGATTAATTTGCTTATAAATACTGATAAGCACTTACCCCTGGCATAGGACATTTGCTACTGCACTTTAGCTCACCTGTAAAAAGGGAAGTCAAAACCAAATCTTAGTTTTATTTAAAGGAATTTGATTTATATATTTTTTCAATGCAAATTAACAAGTTAGAGCACTATGGCAACCAAGCCACAGTCACCACAGAATTTTGCCATTTTAGTGAGATATTCCTGAAGGCAAAAATACTGCAAGTTTGAACAATACTGTTTCTTTCCTCAAATCATGTAAAAGGGAAGCATTTCTATTTTTTCAAACTTTAATTATACATCACTGATTTGTCAGCATAACCAAACATATTCCAAAGCAGAATCTAGATCCCAAATCAACTTAATATCCAGTCCTGTCAGATATTGGATACTAACACTGAAACCCATTAAGTTCCTTGAAGCCATCAATATTCTCTTTTGTGCTTTGAAAATACGGGGTGAAAGCAACACCTCCTCCTGCAGGACTGCTGTTCCACCTTCATTTACTCATTCCCTAAATCACTTCATCTTATGCATATGAGTTTATAAATTATGGCATGAACATGTGAGCAGTAAATAATTGCTTCCAGCTGAAGAGAAGCATTTAAACATGCTGGGAGCACAGGAAACTCAGAGCAGTCAAGTTAGTTTTCAGGCTGCTGTATGAGGGTTTATCACTGTTGTAATGGCAAAATACCTGGGGGGGAAAAAAATGGTAGGACAGAACGAGTGTCTTGAGACCCAGAAACTACTGTTACTAGACTGAACAGTGGACCAGAGGACCAAAGGATGCATACAGGGCTGCTGTGGGTGACCTCTTTTCAGTTCAGCAGATTTGTCAGGACAAACAACGATTATTTCAAACTTTAGATAATTGTTTTCATGTGTGCTAAAACATTATCCTGAATTTTTTCGTTAAGGTGACCTTTCATCTCATTGAGTTTACTGGCAACACAGTTTAAATGAAAAATGCCTTAGTGCAAGAAGCCAGGAAGATAAAAAATGCACTAATAATATCAAAGCCTCTTGTGACTTGAGTGCCTCTGCTTTTGCAAAATCACTATTACAGGCAAAAGCAAGGACTCCTTACCAACCAAGCCATAACACACAATAACTACTTGTTAACCACCAGGCATTTTGGGCTCATTCCTTGTCTGAAACCACTCAGAAATTTTAACGAAGACTTTAAGAAAGTCCTGAAAAGAAGATTTAAAGAAATACAAACAAGCAAAATTCCTAAGGAGACTACGTCAAGAGAATAATGCTTTTTTAATGCTTTTTTATATTAATAGGAAAAAAAACCTTCCTGGGTTTTTTTCCTTTGGGTTTTTTTTTGTTTGTTTGTTTCCCCTAGCACCTCATATCCTTGCTTCTATTACTGACGTCATTACTCTGCTGAAAAACACGCAGCAAACAGAGAAACAGAAGTCCGAGGGCGCCTGATCTCCCCTGGGCACTCCGAGGCCGCCAAGGGCGCAGCTCCCCTGACCGAGCACGGGCAGCTGAGGTGACTGGAGGCTCCGGGACCCCGCCCCGCACAGCTCTCCCGGGCCCGGGGGCATCTCCGGAACGAGTTTTACCTCACCCCTCCGCAGCTGTGCCCGAACCTGCTGGCCGAGGAGCTGCTGCGGGGGAAGGCAGGCGCTGAGGAGAACATGGCGTAGCTACGAGAGAGCCCGCGCTCCCTCCGCCCCGCCGCGTCCTGACAGGAACCTGCGCACCGCCCCCCGGCGCGGCAGCGGCTCAGGGCGGGGCTGCCCGGGAGGCTCCAGCGTCAAAGGCGCGGGTTGGGCGGCGGAGCTGTCACTCAGCGCTCTCCGCCCGCGCCGGAGAGTCCTAGCCCGAGCCCGAGCCCCAGCCCGCAATCTGGAGGCGGCGGGGGTCGTGTGGCGGCTGCTGCGGTCGGTGGGTACGCTCGGGGCTCCGTGTGGGACGGTGGTGGGCAGGGAGCGTGGCGGCCGCTGCTGCTGTTGCCGCCAGACCGGGCGCCGCAGTCGGCTCCGGGGGCTCGTCTGGGCGGCGGCCTTTCCGCCGTGACAGCGGCTGAGCCGGGCGGGCGGCGGTGCCGCGGGGCAGAGGAAGCGGAGCCCGGGCTGACTTGAGGAGTGTGCTGAAGGGGCGGCCCTCACGGCCGCGGGAGGATGGAGCCATGGGGGTAGGAGGGCGGCAGGGCTGCCCTGCAGGGAAAGGCCTGTGAGGCTGTGTGCGTGGGGGTGGGATGCGGGGACAGTGAGGGCGTGGGGCGGGAATCTTGCGGGGGTGTAGCGGTGTGTGAGAAGTGTGCGTGGGCAAAGGGTTGGGTGTGTGTGAGGGGGACGTGGGGGCTGTCTGTGGGGGAGCTGTGAAATTAAATCTGGTGGAATTGTGTTATTTTATGGGAAAAAAATGTGGGCGTCTCCCCTTCGTGAGCTCTGGGTGGCCAGCACCCAGAGGGATGTTATGCTGGGGGCAACTTGGTGTCAGTAACTCCGCTGAGGAGCAAGTGCCGCCCGTGGAGAGAAAGGTTTGTGTCATTGGGCCTTGCATAAACTCATTTATTGCCCCTGCTGCCCTGTCCTGACGTGGCTTGTGCTGGGGTGGCCCCTGGGTGCGGGCGGGTGTCCTGGGCAGAAGCAGTGGGGTCTGCTCACTGTGCCTGAGCTGCAGGACTGATCGATGGTACTTGACCATGAGCAAACAGATGTCCAAATGGTATTAGGCAACTCTGCTGCTAGGAAAAGAAAAAAAAGAACCAAAAACCAACAACAAAAAACCAACGAAACAAAAAAAAAACCATAAACCAAACAAAAAAACCCCAACAAAACAAAAAACCCCACCTCGCTGTCTGTCAGCCAGCTCATGTGAACAGCGTAAGGTTTGTTTAGTTGTTTCTATTGGCTTTTTGAGCAAAGAACACATAAGTTGTCATTCTTTCAGTCTTGGATGGTTCAGGGGAGTGGCAAGAGAGAATCAAAACCAAGATGGGAAATGGCCTGGAAAAGATTGGCAGACACAAAGCTTGTCTTGCACTATTGGCGCTTTTGGCTGATGCTGGAGCTAGCAGCTGCCTCCCTGTTAGTTTTATTTCTTGATTTCTCTGCAGTATGACAAAAGGTGCCAGTTGTTTTGGGAGAATACAGTGTCCTGGGAGACTGCAGGCAGGCCTCCAGCAATGTACTGGCATTGCCTTTTCTATCTGTTCTCCTGGCATCAGCAGTAGGATCATGCTGGCCTTCACCTGTTCCCATGGAGTCCCCAGAGCTGTAGGCTTCTTGGTGGGGGCTTGTCCACTCTTTTCTGTTGTAAAGCATGGGCAGGACACTTCAGAAATGTTTTGTGAAGTGTTCCTTTCGCTTCCCAAATGGGATTTCAGTGAAGTCCTTGGGTTATATCATTAGGCCATTTGTTTAGAATAGCTCAAGTTTGGTTTTATCTCCTGTTGATTTCTTAGAACTAATTTAATACAACTGGCTAATGTTTCTAATTAAGTGCCTAGATAAACAAACAAACAAATCCCCAAAATAATACTGCAGTAGTATTTAGTGTCTTTGGTCTGAGACCTAGAGTGCATAGTGCTACAGGCCACCTGAAGGGGGTTGAGAACTCAGAGAAAGCTATATTGTTCTAACTGGCTGCTAGCATGGCCTTTTGGAAGTAATTGTACTTGCAGTGCTATTATACAATTAGCTTTGAAATCCGTGGGGGGAAATTCTGTTGTGGGGTAAGCATTTGGTTGTACTTAGCAATTTCCCACAGCTCCAATACCTCCTTAAACTAGGATACAATTGATGGACCTTCCCCATGGCAACTGAAGCCCTTCAGCTGTTCAGGTGCCCTAAGCTTCAGAGATGTTGGCAGCAGAGCTTTTCACATTTGCTTGTTCTAATTTCAGTCCAAAAGAATGAGCCAAACTGTAAATGCTGTCAATGTAACTGTGCTATTAAGTTTCCCTGAAACAGAGTGCACAATGTTGTGATTAATTAACTAGTGGTAGAATCTTTCCTCAGCTGTGCAAGCAATCCTGCTCATGTGAAAGATTGGTTAGGATCTTGAAAGTAAAAAAAAAAAAAATAATTTGAGTTTATGTGCTGAAACAGCATTGCAAAGGTTGTAGCTTGTTCTGCATGTGAGGATCATGGCAAGTCATAGAAATCATTAATTTCTACACCTTTCAGTTTTTCTGTGGTATTTCAGTACTGACCTTTTCTTGGTTTGATATTTAGAGTGTATTAACAGAGTTGTTCTCCAGCAGGCTTTTTAAAAGTTGAGCATTATCTGTCACTTAAATTCCTATTTTCTAACTTGTTGGATCTGTTTGTTCTGTGTTATGTTAGACAAGGCTTTTCTCTGAACAGTTTATGATTACATTTTTTTTGTAAAGTTGAAATTTCTTCTTACCCTTGCCACAATGTGGAAAAACATGCCTGAAAATTAAAAATTAGGTTTTCTGATTATTTAAGTGGAGAGGGGCCTTTGTATCCTAACCTAAATTCACCTGGCTCATAATTAAGTGATTAAAAATATATCACTTTTAAGATGCCTCATCTGTAGCAGTCTTTTTTGGAAATAATTTCTGAATGTTTCTGTGGGCTCTAGACTTTGTATTGCTACTTAGAAAGCTTCTTGTGAGCCATCTAAATTTTATACCTTTCCTGTTCCTAGGTTCCAGGCTGTAAGGACATTCTGTATTATTGAAGGAAGGTGCTCCTGTTTTTGACTGACTTACAATGTCAAGAACTGTATCATCCTGGATCTTAAGCTCAGCAAGGAACAGCACTGTTTTACAAGGAAAAGGACGTTTGTACTCCATCTGTGCTCCAAATAGAAACAAGATAAAATGGAAGCTTCTTTTCCCCAAAACACATCTCCACCCTGCTGGGAGCTGCAGCTTAGACAGTACTTTCTCCTTAAAAAAAGCATTCCGACACACTTCCACAGAAGAAGAACAGTTCTCTTTCCAGCTGTCTCCATCACAAATCAATGATATACTACGAGCAGGTGAATTATCCCATAAAATACTGGATTTGAATGGTAAGAGTGCAAATTCTGTGTTGAGGTTTGAAAGTAACCAGCTGGCATCCAACACCCCTATTGAAGACCGCAGAAGTGCAGCCACTTGCTTACAGACTAAAGGGATGATGTTTGGAGTCTTTGATGGCCATGCAGGTTCTGCCTGTGCTCAGGCAGTCAGTGAGAGACTCCTTCACTACATTGCTGTTTCTCTCATGTCTCGGCAGACCTTGGAAGAGATTGAGCTTGCTGTAGAGTGCATGAAACCAGTTCTGCCTATTCTGCAGCCACACAAGCACCCAAATGACACAGAGTATCAAGAAATAACTTCACACTATTTTGAAAACCTCAGGGTTTACTGGCAACATTTACTGGACCTAGACACTGAGCCAGGATTTAGTTTAGAAGAAGCCATGATATGTGCATTCAAAAGGTTAGACTCGGACATATCGCTGGAAGTGCAGGCTCCCCAGGAAAATGAATTGATGAGAAATATTGCCCTTCAAGTAGCTTTTTCTGGTGCAACAGCCTGTGTAGCTCATGTTGATGGTGTTCACTTACATGTTGCAAATACAGGTGATTGCAGAGCTGTTTTAGGGGTTCATGAAGAAGATGGAACATGGTCTACTCTCCCTTTAACCCGAGACCACAATGCCTGTGATGAATTTGAAATTAGAAGGCTGAAGAGAGAACATCCTAGATCTGAGGAGAAAACCCTATTTGTGAATGACAGATTACTGGGGATTCTCATGCCCTCCAGAGCTTTTGGAGATGTGCAATTAAAATGGAGTAAAGAATTGCAGCACAGCATTCTCGACAGTAGCTGTGATGTTGAGGCTCTGAATATTTTTCAGTATGTTCCTCCAAACTACCATACACCCCCTTATTTAACTGCAGAGCCTGAAGTCACATACCACAAATTAAGAAGCAAGGATAAGTTTCTAGTCATTGCTTCAGATGGACTGTGGGAGCTGCTAAGTAATGAGAAAGTTGTAAAACTTGTTGCTGGACATCTGACAGAGCTTAATGTGCAGAAACCACAACTGGCTTTTGAGAAACCAGTTAATTTGGGTTATATGCACAGCTTGTTACTTCAGAGGAAAAACAGAGGCATTGCCTCACTTGACCAGAACATAGCTACTCATTTAATAAGGCATGCAATTGGAAGTAATGAGTATGGGGAGGTGGACCAAGAGAAACTTGCTGCAATGCTGACATTACCTGAAGACCTTGCGAGAATGTACAGAGATGATATCACTGTTACTGTGGTGTATTTTAATTCAGAATCAATTGAAAATTACTACAGAAACAATGAGTAGAGACTTGCACTGCTGCTATTCTGTACCACTAGCTAACTTTGATACTGAAACCATTGTTTGTTTTCTCTAATAGTCAATCTGTTATCAGTGTTAAGGTCTGGAAGTTTCTAAATCTTTTTGGTACTCACTAGTCTTGAAAATAACTTCCTAGAAGTGAGTTTGGTGAAAGTTCCATGAGTTTCCAGGTCTGTACACACTGAAGAAAAATGAAGAAATTTCACTGAAATGTTACTAGACTGAAGATTGCTGATCCAGTTTCCATGGGAAACAGTGGTAAAACTTTGCAAATGAACAAATGAGACAAATTTCACTGATGCTGGTACAATAGCATAGAGAGGTGGAGAATACCTGTAGCTTCGCAGAGTGTAAAAAGGGCTTCACCCTTGTGAAAAATTAGTAGCATCCTATTGAAGCACTGTAATTGAATTAAATAAATAAAAAACCCTACCAAACCTTTATTTGATGTAACAGTGTCGGATACTTTAATGAAATGTTCAAGTCAGGGCTGTTGAAAGAGCCCTGGGATTTTTTCCCTAGGTTTGTTTTGTAGCTGGGAAACAAAATCGTATCATCTTCCACAATTATTTTGATGTTTGAATGCACAGCATTCCACTCTGTGTGGACTTGTGTGACAGCTTACAGCTCAAACACATGAGGGACTTCATGATTCCATGTTTAGGAATTAACAATACTAGACTTAAGTCTCTAACTTGCTTAAGGAATATACCCTTTTAATTGACATATAAAATGTGCATCAAATCTTTCATCTGGAATTTAAATTGTTTGACAGATCCAGAAGTTTAAAAAGTCATCTAAATTTAAAGTAACAGAGAAAGGCCCTTTCTCTTCAGATTTAACTTAGGAGAGGAACAGCAGTGTTGATATTTCACCAAAATACGTTTAATCTTTATTTTATTCTTGCCTTTGGACATCAGCTTTTCCATATGGGTTATTTTTTCTAATGAATATACGTTTTAATTTCTGAATGTATAATTTTGTGTATTTTGCAATGGTTTTCCTTTATATTGTTCTTTCTAGTGTGCCAGTCTAAGCTTGCAAATAGCTGTATTTTCTTAAATTTCACATGTGGTGTTCCCTAGAGACTCTTCCTTGTTTATGCATAGTAGTAACTGTTGCCTGCAAGAATGTGCATACTGGGAATATAGGAATGCTTACTGCTGTTGCTACTAAGAACTCCTGGAGGTGCAGCAGAGCAGATAAAAATGTTGCTTTCCCCCCCCCCCAGAATTTCACTTTTATTTTGTGTTATCCTTCTGCAGTATATCAGAAGAAAAGGTAAGTGCATTTTTCTGAAGATCTTCAGTAGATGAAATCTTGAAGAATAAACCTGTAGCAGTTGTGAATTTGGAGCATTTTGTATTATTTTCCCTCCAAATAAAAGTTCTCAGGCATTTAATCAATCTGTTTTGAAGACTGATCAGAAGGAAACTAAAACTGTTTAAAAAACGTTCGTGCTTTTGAGTAGTCAGGATTGACCTGTAATTCAATGCTACAATTGCAATCACTGAATGCATGCTTTAACTTCTGGAAAACCAATTTATTGTTACCTTTTTTTTAATCTAGTATATATTGGAATACATTCAGCAATTCCACCTGGAGGCAAGTAGTCCCATTTTCCAGATAAAATGAGCAGGTCTTTTCCCATAGATATCAACAAAACAGGATGGGCTCAAGAAATCTGACAGCTGTTGGCAATAGGGGAAGACATCAGGTATGTGCAAGATGTTGCAGTGGTTGCTGAAGTTCTTGTTGCTTGGGTCCCCTTTCACGTTTGCCCTATCCTTGGGGCTGGGACAGATTTCATGTGCCAGAAAAAAGCAAACAGCAGAGGTCCGGCCTGGTGTTAACCTCAGGGGGCTACCTGCAAGCCAACTGAGTCAGCAGGGGAGACTCTACAGCAGCATTTCTGAGCCCTTTTGTTTCCATTTGTTCTTAAAAATACTTTTTTATTATTCATTACATGCTTCATTGCTTGGAATGTAGACATAATGCATTTCTAGACTACCTGTTAAAAAAGAAATTACTTAACAGTGTAGCTAGAGGAACAAAGGGGATAAATTGTATTGCAACAGATAGGAAGTTATATATTTCCTAATGAAGACAATCTAGAAAAATTGCCATGTAGAGCAAAATTAATGTAGTAAGCCAGTTATCATAGAAAGTAAAAATAAGCTGGTTTGTTCTTTCCACCACTCAGTGGTGAAATATGAGTTGGAAAGAGTCATTGTGCTACTATGTTATCTAAGTGTTACTCCTGGATACCTTATTGTAGGTAGGTTGTTTCAACATATAGTATATGGTTGTTATAACATCATGTCTGCTTTGGGGGATGCATTTGACAGTAACAAAGGTATTGCATCTAATTTAATGTTAGTTTTTCTCATTTTAACATGCAATGCTTGTTAACCCTACAATGGAAAAGAATAACATTAGTTAGAGGTTGGGTTTTATTTTTTTTAAATACAAATTGTATTTAAATTGAATTATCCATGGAATTTGTTTCAGGTGGAGCCTTTGACATACTCTTTTCTATTTTGATTCAGTGTGCTTTAATTTGTGCTCTCTGAAATTGTCACTGTTGCTTTGGGGTGGCTTTTATATCACTACTTCATCTTCCATAATTCTGTGGTGTTTTGCTAACAAGAAGGATTTTGAATTCAGTGCATTACTAAATAAATCTTTTGGTTTCCTCCTTGCAGAACCGAGGTTGGCCAGAAGGTGTCATCTGAGTTTTGCTAAAGGAGAGCTGTGCTATGACTTGAGTCTCTTTTCCCGGTGTTGGTAATGTTACTTACAAGTGCTGTTGGCAAATGGCAAAAAAAGCCCCACCAGTCACTTATACACATCGTAAACATTCAGTCTGATTTATTACTACTTCTAGTTCATGAACTGAGCGATCTGAGCAGCAGTTTGATTAATTGTTTCCCAAGATCAAGTTTAATGGCCTGAGCTAAGCTTTTAAGCTCTGTGGAAAACAGTTTCTTTGTCCTGGCAGCGTTATGTACAAGAACATGAAAATCAAGACAAGGCACCCGTCAGAGTTTCCTAAAGACTCTTCAGTTGCACAAGAAGAAAAGGTGCTTTCTAAGCTGAGAAAATATTTGCTCAACCATTGCCTGGGTGTCTGAGCTCCTGCTGTTGTGCAGCTCAGGAGCTTCAGGTGGCCACAGCTGCCCCATGGCTGTGCCATGACTTAGGTTGTGTCTGGAAAACTTCTAGTCTGGGAATTACATTGAAATACTGGTGAAGAGTGCTGTTGTGAGGAGATGGAGATCTTCTGTCTAGGTGTTCCCAGAGGTATCTTGGTTCAGCCTTCTTGTCAGATGGGATTCTTGAGTAAGATGAAGGGTTGAGAAATTAGTGTCTGGTTTTCTTTAGTGATGGAAGCTTTTTGTCGTCCCCCCCCCCTTTTTTTTTTTTCCTTAAGTGGAGGTTAGAATTAACTAATTGGCAATGTGGTTTGATGGGAAAAAGGAATGCTCACAATACTCTTTTTCACATAGGCACCTATGTAGGAATTTGGGGAGATACCACTGAATTAAATGCAGTTAAGTGATAATTCTTTTTTCTTACTTGAGTGGAAACTGATAATAAACATCAATGTTATTGATGGCACAATCTCAGCTTAATTGCTGGTACCTCTTCATTAAAACCTAGCAAATAATTTAGCTGTCATCAAATGGTTTTCCTAGAGCTGTATTCTGCAAATATGTTTTGTAAGAAGTGTAAATTGTAAAGTGTAAATCTTTTCTCTACAGATGAAAAGGAAGAACTGCAGTATCATAGGCAGTCATGAATACAAGGATTTTGCTACTTTAAATGTATTTTTTAAATGTGAAAATGTGATTTTTATGCTCTGTGAAGAGGATAGGTAAGAGGCATGACTGCATGTTTCTGAAACATTCTTTAGAACCGTGTCAAAATTTGGCTCTGATTTTTCAAGATGATGTGGAATGAAAACAAAACATGCCAATGGTGCAGGCATTGCTTCTGAAGTCAGATCTCCTGTGGTGAGATCAATAGGATCATTACTTTCTGAGATGTAGCAGTGAATGAAACTGGTTGAGTAGAAAGCAAGCAAATGTCAACTCCTAAAAAATTCTGGGGTTTTCAGCTCTCTGTCAGAATATACATAGTTGAACTTCACTTGGTCACTAAGATTTCATGACCATAACATCCTGGAACTCAGTCCAGAGCCCCTTGACCTCTCCTTGAAAAACTTGGGAAGAGTAAGGGTATGAAATTGCTGGATGTGTACACTCTAACTGCAAAAGAGATGCAGTTTTAGATGTACCACACCCATGACTGATGGTGAGAGGTCTGTATTCTTATGGCCATGCAGGAATATTTTGGCTGCTGACCGATTTTTGAACTTTGCTCTTTTTTTTTTTTTTTTTTTTTAAAGCAGAAATAGTTTAGCTCAATAACCTATTAATAACCTATTCAAGCCTGAAGTTCTATTCATCTTCACTCTCCAAACAAGAGGTATTTCCATTGTTCATTATTGTGTGCCACTTGCATTTCAGCTCTGAACTCATAAATCATAAATGAGCTTGAAGTATTTATTTCCCTCTTTCAGCACTAGCTTTATCTAGTATTTGCTGACAGGGCTCATTATAACTTATTTTTGAGCACAGTCAGACCTTGTTTGCTGAACAGATGAATTCACTGTTGCAAAGGAGTCTATAAATGGAATTTAGGGCTACCAAAATGAGAAATTCTAGCTCATTAAGATCTCAGCTGGAACAATGTGATCTGACATACAGAAGCTTTGAGCTGATGAAATGAAAGCAAAGACTTAGTTAATTGGTTCTAAACCTTTAAATTACAAATGGACTATTTTTGCATTGCTGTTAAGGGGGATGGAAACCATCCGGAAAAGAAATTCAATGCAGCATATATTGGAAGGACAGAAAGGAGAAAAAATGAGTTGTTAATATGAATGAAAAAGAATATGAAGTGTATAAAGTGGAATAAACAAATGACCTCTGCTATTTTGAGCTGTCTTCTTACCTCTGCCTATCTTCCTCCTGTGTAGGAGGCAGATATATCTTCCTATCAGTACTCAGTGCTGAAGTGGTGAAGTAAATTTACGGATATGTGATTTTTTATTTCAGTATCTCAAGTAGGATTCTTAATGGAAAATGCATGAATCCTCTAAACTATCTAGTCTTATGGCAGAATGTTTACTGCTTCAGTCCAGAATAATATTGTCTGGGAACACTGTGAATATCTGTGCATAATCTGCTCTGAATAAGTGTCTGGTACGTGGTGTAATTGAGAAGTTGAAACTGGTGCCAGTGCCTGCATGAAGGCTTTGCCCTAATTCTTCCCTTCCTGGCAAACTCCAAACCCAGCTGGATTCCAAACTACTTTTATAGTAACAAAGTAATATCCTCATGAAATAATATCCTAACTAATGTCTTTACTTCTTTTCTTACTTAAAAACAGAGCATACCCTGCAGGGGGAAGGCCCTATAATCTTTGGACACAGTAAGGAATTGTGAAGGAGCTGGAGACCATTTTTCTAGGATATGTAAATTTGCTATTGGAGATTTTCATTATCTTGTCCTTCTAGGACTTTTTTTGTTTGTTTGTTTTTGTTTTACTGCTTACTGAAACTAGGTGACTCCCTCTGTTGTTTGATAGAACTAAGTTTAGAGAAGAAACTGATGACATTGTTCTGTAATTTGTTTAAAGCACACTGATTTAAAGGAAGCTGTGGAAACGGATGAGATAAAATACATACGGGTATGGGATGGGAATTCTGGGTGGCAGCAGACTGTAGAGCTTTGCCAATAAAAAAGTCAGGGAAATCTGGCTGTTAAGAACCATTTGTGAACATTAGGAAGTGTGCAGCTTGGAGACACTTGTCATGGTTGTTCAGCTGTCCCCTGTATGTAATGTACAAGAAAGAACATATACTGTAAATACCTAGAAATGAAAAGAGGGTAGAAAGGGAAACAGTTGAAGAAATTTGCTGAGATGAGATGAGATTATCAGTAGCAGATAAAATCTGGGAATCCTGGTAGTGTGCTGTCCCCTGCTGCTAGTTCACAGCTCTGAGTCTGGAGCCAGGCACATGGCAGAGCCTTATGGGAGTCCTGCTCCCTCTTCCTGAGAATGGAAGGATGAAATGTCTTTGACATCAGGTATCTTCTTGTTCATGTCTAGAACTGCAAAACTGACCTAGTTATACTAATATTTTATCTTTTGAGAGGACCACCTGAAGAGATACTTCTAACTTTAAAAAAATTGTATTGATTATAATTCTACTTTTGAAATAAATCATCATCTCATATTTGTATCCAAAAAATTAAGAAGACTTTTCTGTGTTTACAATACTGAATTTGGAAAAGAACCAGTAATAATGGCAAGAGAGCTGGTTAATTTTCCAACCCTGGTTCATCTCCAGCCTCCCTCTCACTCCCTCCTCCCACCAACATGTCTTTCAGATTACCAGGATGATCTTATTTACAAAAAATAAGATTCGCAAAAAGAACCACAAAGTATCTGAAATTAAAGCTGGATTTTGTGTTTGTGACTTGACAAGCTGTCTTTTCTTACACAGTGCAGATATTTTCAGAGAATCATGAAATAGCATCCGTCTCAGTATTCACAGCCTGCATGACTTACAGGATTTAATGGAATATTGGTCTCTCTCATCAGCAATTTAAATACATGATCAGTCTCAGTGATGCTGAAGCAAAACTCCAGTTATTTCTTAACAATCTCTGGACATGCAATTGTTAACATAGACAAGCTAGGGAGCCAATTTTGAGAAGCTGTTACATTTCATAGTCTTAAATCTTTTAAGGATGGTGATTCACCACCTTTATTCATTAATGGGTATCTGATTCATTGCTGGTTATAGTGGAAATAGATTTTTATATTGCATTATAATTGCTCATACTGCTTTAAAAAGACTGTGCAATTATTTCTATTATTGATGTCTCTTTGGAGAATTTATAGCTTGTCTGTAAAACCTATGACCTGCCAAGTTACAGCATTAGAGCAACCTCTATGTGGAAATTATTTCAATTGGTCATTTTTAATTTATGAAAAGGTTTCCTTTTTAAAAAAAGTTTCAAAGCATCCATAGCCTTTAGCTATGAATAGCCAGTAGCATATAGATCTCCAGTTTTCATTAAAAATGAAAAATGCAGTAATTTTCTTTTGGCTTAGCTTAATTGAAGTGTTTCATAGTCACACGTTTCACAGTCTTGCATATTCTGATTTTCACAGGATAAAAACTGGAATGTTTTTAATTAATCAACAAAATATTACAGGGAAATAAATGCTTCAATTATTTTTACCTAGGGGAAGGGGTGAAAAAACCTTAATTTTCTATAAAAACGCAATTAATAACTTCCATCAGTGCTATTTAAAGTTAAATGGCTTGTTCAGGACCAGCTTAGATGAAATGGGCTATCAGCTTTTAAAGTTTCCCTGTCAATAGCTTGATCAGACTGATTCAGATTGAGATTAAGGGCCATTTGCATTTTAGACCACATTTGTTTCATCTTACCTTGTGAAGAAACTTGATTCTGTTCCACAACTGGATGTGAAACATTCTGCTTCCTGCACAGTAGAAGTTTGAATCATTCCTTATTTTAAGTTGGTTCATTTCAAATCCCTTTATGAACAGTCATTACCTACAGGCTGACTTGTGCTGGCAATGTATGGTGTACAGTGGGGTGCTTGGTTTGTTTTTTGGACTTGGTTTGTTTTTTTAAAGCATTAGTCCATATTTTACTGAGTTGCCTTGGAATGCCATGGGTCTAGCATGCTGCTGGGATAGTTGACCTGACTAATGGCACCAGACTGCAAATGTTCTTTAGCATCACAAGATTAAAGAAATGGACTTATTTTGGAGTATTTTTCTTACTATGAACCAAAATAAGTAATAGTAAAAGCAAACTTGATATTTAGCATTTTTTATTCCCATGGTTTGGCCCAAAATACTTTGTTTGGCTTTGGCAAGCAGTAACTATTAGTTCTCCCATACTGATTATGTCTGTTTCAGAGACACAGACTGCCGAGACAGGATGTGAGCAACATTAGTGTTTTCTGCCACGCTTTAGGGTAAAAGAACTGCTTTTTTGTTTGTGTCTAGCTGTGTTAAACAATGTGAAGATCCCTGATTTTATTTTGTACTTTGGCAGTATGCATAGCTTTGCTATGTCAGTATCAGATAACACTTATTAATTGCTTTTTTTGTGTGGATTTTTTTTTAATCTAACATTTCACCTCCTTAAAGGGAGCACAACAGGATGAATGAGAGAAGATTCTTTTACAAGGCATTGGAAATGGCAAAATTATAAGATGTAATAGTACTGCCTTTAACCTAATGTACAAAGGATTTTAAACCTTAAATCTAGGGTAGGGTTTTTTTTGTTCTCCTTATATTTAACTCAAAATGAGTTTCAAGCCAACAGTTGTTAGAAAAAAAGACAGGGAAATCCTGGAGCAAATACAGCGTAACTTGCTTGCAGTTCAAAAGGCACATTTCCAGTTAAAACTGTGTGCATATAAATTTGTATTAATACACAGTTCCCAAATAACTACACTGTACTGCTTGCTCTGCCTGAGCAAGTATACTTGGTACTTTGGGTTTGCCAGGGAAACAGAGATGTAGTCTCCACTGAGGACATGGATTTAAGTATTTTACATACTTGCTAATAAGGGCTTTTGTGTGGTGTCCAAAATTACTCCAGTTTTACTGGTGAACTGGAGAATATTGTCCGTAGCTGCTATTTTGAGTTTACTTGTGCATCTTTCTGAAAAGACCAATGATGATGTGGTTTTTGCCTCTTCAAAAGTATCTACTGCTAATGGCTATGTATCTGTGTCACTTGGAATTTTTCTTTTATGTAGCTGTGTCAAAGTATTTGTATTCTGGAAGTGGGAGCGACTCTTCGCATGGAAAATACCAGATAAAGTTCTATCCACTTCAGACAACAGGAGAAAGATAAATTTGTACTTGTACTTTTACCCTCAGGTATATGTAGGGAACAGAAGAGCTGAACCAAATAGAGGAAGGAACCATGTCAGTTGTGGGCAGAATCTCTATAGTCTGTTAATCAAAGGAAGAAAAGATGTTGGTGAAAGCAGTCTCGTTGTCTGGGAACAAAGGCATCTTTCTAGATTTTTGCTTTAGGAAACAAAACGGGTTGGTTTGCTGGTACCTCATAGCTTGGATCATGTGAGCAAAATAACTTGTTGGAAATATGAGGCTGTGTATTGTCTGCTTTATAGTAAAATTATCACAGCTCTTCCAGAAAAGAGACTGTAAGTCTTCTGTCAAAATCTGGAGGTAAGAGGAGCAGAGGTACTGTATTGAGAGGAGCTTGTCTTCAAGAAAAGGTAAAAAAGTTCTGGGTTTTGGTTTTGAACACTTTGTTCGGAGTGGATAGTGCTTCACCTGTAGGACTTCTCTTGATGTCCAGCAAGGGAGTATTAATGAGAATGTGTACCAAAAATGTGTTTCTACATTAAATTGGATAAGTTCACCATGATTTCAACCCTTGCTGAATTTGCTAATCTACACTGCATTCACATTTTTGAAAAGTCTATTTATGTCCTTTCTGGAAAGGGAAGGTTCTTCCTCTGTAAGCGAAGAAAAGGTGAATACAGGTGACTCAGCCTAGAGAAACTGCCCAGCTCTGGCTGACAGCTGGTGCACATGTACACACATGGTTCTCAGTAAACCACCTACTCACTACTTACCTGCCTTTTGCTTGACAAATGTTAGTTACACACGTCTGTCTTTCTATAAAGGGTCTATGTTGGGATTGGGGAGCATTTGACTTGATACTAGATATGTACTTTTTATCAGTCATCTGGCCTGCTGTCAGCAGGGTCCTCATTTTCACCTACTAAATCAAACTGGGCATGAGAAAGCCCTCCTAAAGATTATGTGCTTGACAATTTGCATGGGATCCACTCAAAGATGCTCTCATCTGACAGCAAGGTTTTAAAAAATGTTGGAAATAAACTGAAAACACATACGCATAAAACCAACAATCCAATATTGTGTTTTTCCTACCTCAGGCTGAAATTAAGGTAATTTAAAATTACTCCCCTCTTCCTGGCAATCTGCTGTTGACTGTAGGTAGTATGCATTACTCCCAGTATTCTTGTTACTTGTCTGACTCAAACTGAGTAACGTAATCATAAGCCTTGTATATTTAAGGTATATAAATGTGTTTTTCCAATTAAAAATACAGTCAAGTCAGTAGAAAAATACAAGAGTCAAGGGTTTGACCTGCTGTTTAGGGATTGGTGTGCAGAAATTCTCATTCCATTGGAGTCACTGGATCCACTTAAGTGTAATGTATTCAGGAGGCTTAGCTTGGGTATTTATAATGTGTCAGGAAGTTCTCCACAGCAGGTTGTAACTATCATCCTTTGAAGTGAGTGCATAAGCTGATAAGTCAATAGTAAGATGAGTAGTAGTCTGAACCAGTGTTTGTTTACAAAGGGAATTACTGCACATTAATGATATGAATTTAGTCTCCTGTCTGTTTTGCAGTAGCTCTATGTGTCTTCATAGGAGAGTTCTTCAATGAAACATGGTGCCCAGTGGAATGCAATGCCATTCACTCATCAATATATATATTGCTCTACAGCATGGCACTGAAGAGTAACCAGTTTTGACAGCAAATAGTTATGGTGTGCAATGCTCTTCCTTAGGTAAAAAAAACCCCTTGGTGTGGGACCTTTTCTACAGTGGCTGTGTTGATATGGCTGCTTCACTTTGGTTCTGGTCACAGCTGCTTAAAGGGGAAGGCATGCCCTCATCTTGGAGCATTTTTGTGCATATGGACTGATATTCTTTTTAAAGTGTTTGTGCACAGGAGTCAGTGGAAAAAATAGATAGTAAATAGTATTTCTTTACACTGGCTTCATGGTCATACTGTAAACAAGCCTGTAAGTCACTCAGCAAAAAATGTCTGTTCTAGCATCATGTCCTCTTTTAGCAAAAGAGGTTTCTTTCATAAGTTAAAATTAAACTTTCAGATTTTAGAAAAATGAGAGAACTCTGCTATATGACAATGCAGCTACTCTGATGATGTCTGAACCTCTGAAGTTCTGATACTTAGTAGTATTTTAGTGTTTTTTACTGGCAAGTGCTAGAATTAAAAATCACTGCTGAATATCTAAGGTAAGGGAAGGAACTTTCCCCTAATCAAAATAGCTCATTGTTTTACTAAATATATTTCTGTTACCTGTCTTCTTGTTGACAGTCTAAGTTATGACCCTATTAATATTAGTTGAGCCTATTTTCTGTTGTTTTCTCAAATGAACTGGTTCTGGCAGATACAATACAAGATACAAAATCTTCCATAGGCCCTGTATTCAGACTTGACTGTGAATACCTGAAAAAGGCAAAGAAATCTGCTAAACCACAGGGATATACATACACAGATACAACCATATATGTTATATATCAGCTTTTAGAATGAAAGCTCACTTTCTTCACTTACCTTATCCATAGTAACTTTTCAGTCCTTTTGTTTTCTTTTGTTCTTTCCATTTTATTGTTTACAGAAGCCTTTTCTCTTCCAGCCTTTGAAATGGTCAGATGCTAAAAGGAGAGATTATGTACCGAGGGAGAGGAACAATTTACTAGTTAGATTAATATCCATGAATAAATTCATTAGTATGCCTTATGGGGACAGAATTTTTACTTAATGACCAGTGGATATTAACATCAGTGAACTGCTAGAATGAATAGGTGCATGAAGCTCTGTATTCAGCTGCAGCAATTGCTGTCCAGGCTTTGAATCTAATCTGGTCAGATTTTCAATCCTTTCAAAGTAATTGGGGAGTGAATTGCATTCAATAGGTTTAAAAAGTATTTTGACAGGGCATACCCTGTCAAAATAGGAAAAGTTGGAATCATCCTACATTCAGCCTTAAGCAGCCTTTAATGCACTGGTATTTAGGACCACACTTATTTACAGAAGAAGTAAGGTACTAATCACAAGCTTCTTATGAAATTATCTCTAAAATTATTTCAAATATCAGTAAAGCATCCATAACACTGACTTTTTTTTTCTTCTTGTACCTTTATGACATAGATTGGCTGTTATGTCATTGATCAGAAAGAGAACATGAGCAACAAACAAGACATCTTAGAACTTCTTGAAGTGAAGGCTCCTTAATACCCCAGCAACAATTTGGAAACCTTCACGTGATAGGTGTCTTTGCTTTATAGGTCAGCTGCTTCTCTAGTGAGTAGAAATATCCAGTAGATTAAACATATTTCCCTATCTTTAAGAAAAGCCACAAACACTCTCCCAGCACCTAAGCTGTGTGCAAAACTGGTCACGAAGGCTAAAGATCATGAAACTTACTCCAAGCCTCTGTGCCAAAAATAGCAGACATTTGGTATCTGAAATCAAAGGGTTTCTATAAAAAGATGCCTCTAAGCCTGTGGAGTATCCATGTCATTCGTCAGGAGGGTTTATTTTTGGCATGAGAGTTGACACTGCCACTTACAATCAAGGCAGATAGAACGTTACTGAACCGTGAGCTCCAGGAGCAATGCTGCCCAAAGAGCACTGTGACTCTCACGTGAGGAAAGCCAGGGAATGTTACTGTCTGAGAGCTTTGTATCTTAGAGGAGAAATGATAATTATGTAACATAGAGCTATATCATTCTTGGTGAAGTCTTCTAAGATCTGCATTTCCCAGAACAACTCCAAGGCCCTGCATGTGATGATTCTCTCTGCAGGCCAGAAGGGCAACGCTGCATTGTTTATCAGTCAGCAGGGGTTGTTTAAGTGTCAGAAGACATGTTGGTTACCCCAGAGCAGAGTTTGAAGGCTCTTTGCTATCACAGCCTTTTTTGACCCCCATACTTGAACTCTGGTGCAGCTGGGGGTTTTGATAGTTTAAGTAGAAAGCTGCGTTTCCAGAAAAAAAGTTTGTATCTGTCCACATTTCTGGTCCTCAGTGCCATTGTATCTGAGTGCTTTGCAATCGTACCCTCAAAAACCCTTGCAAACATTTTCATGCAGCAAACCTGAGGCATGGATAACCCAATTACTTGTTCAAGGTCACTGAAGAAATCTCTGATGGAGCAGGATGTGAAAGCAAGTTTGCTAAGTGTGGCTGTCCTCTGCAGGACTGCCAACTTCTGACAAAGGGTTTCCTCTGGTAGAAGACTTTATTTTGGCAGATAGGCTGAGTCAATTTATTTTGTTGGACTTCTGGAGTGAAGTTGTGTATCCAAATACAAAGTCTTCTGGCTAGAACATGCTGCAAACTGCAAGATGCCACCCCAGAGTGCTGGGGAGGAAGATCTAACCCCAAGAGAGCAGAGCGCAGGCTGGCAGCTCAGCCAAATCATCTTCCTGAGTGCTGCTGCCTGCTGTAAAGTGCTGGGTGCCTGATGGAATCTGCCAGGGCAGAAAGGGACTCTTGGTGACCCCTGGCCTCTAATCTGCCTGGGTGTAGTACAAGGTAGGATCCTGTTAATCAAAACTAATTAATTATCCAGCTTCAAATTCCCATTTCTCTCTGGGGCTGAGAACATTGGGTGGGCCTCCATGCATAGCAAACAGGCAAAAAACAGCTGATGATGTCACAGCAAATATTTTGTATTGCATATTAGGTGTATGTATTCTGCTTTCAGAACACAGCTGAATATGTTTTCTAAGTTTCATAGCTTAGTTCTATACACATTGTTGGATTCTCGGAGCGATCTGAGTTCCCTCATGTTTTGAGGCCACATTCAGATTTTTCAGATTGTGATAACTATTCTGCTCTTCCTTTTTTTCCCTCCTAAGTTCTTTTAGAAAGACTTCCCTAAAATAAGGCTTTCCCTGCTCACCATTCTTTTATGATCCTCATGAGTACAACAGATCCCATGTTTTTTGCACTGGAAGCACTGTGATGTCTTATTTAATGCACCTTTTCAGGATACACAATTTGTTCTGGCTTGGCAGCAGAGTTTGAAGAGCATCCTGCTATTAGGCAGGCAGCCTGGGAGTTTTGCAAAGATCTCCAATGGTTCTTTGTGTTGAATTTCCACCTCAGTGGCAATATTCCTACCACATACACTTTCTACAGAACAGAGACTAAGGAAAATGTCAGAAAAATTATAAGAAATGAAACGTGTGCGTGACATCCTTCTGTCCCATGGATTATTAGAGTACGAGCTCTCTAAGCAATTCTTTTCTGCAGAGTTCTCTCTCCATTTAGAGCCACATTTCTATTGCTTCTGTTTCTCTGAGTTACAGTAAAATCTTTTTAAACACTGAAAATATTTTCACCCAGTCCTGGCATATATTACTCTGTGTTTGCCTCCAGCCTTGACGTTATAATCTTTAAAATTGGGTAAAAAAACTCAGTTTCTTCCTCATGAAATTATTAAATAGATTAAATAAATCTTAGAAGTGTGAATAAAGCCTGCTTCTAGTGCAAATGTGAAGCAACTCTACTGGATTTAACAAATTAAATTAATAAAATATCCATTTACTCAGATCAAAATTAGACTTTTGATATGCTGACAGCAATTTTTCTGTTACAGGTTGGTAATACAAATATCTTTCTTCACAAACACTGAAAAATTTAAAGGAGTCTAAACCCAATACCATTAATTTGCCCCTGAATTCTTGTAAAGTGAAACCCCTGCCAAGTTTCCAGGGAATGTGTTTGATAAGGACTGGGCATCCTTGTGACCTTACTAACCACTCTCCTAGTGTGGGAATACATCTTAAACACTGCACCCAATAAGAATAGTAACATTGCTAACTTTGTAACAGATAGCTAAAAACAGACTACTTCACACCCTGTGTAAATTATTCCAGTATCTAGTGGATGATGTGCAAAAACCAACGTATGAGACTAGAGGTTTGATTTAAAAATGAAAGAGTATGAGAAGAGAGAGTTCAAATGATGACTCTTGGGTAATTAAAACTGTCTAATCTGGCTCCTTTCTGACTCTAAAGTTATGCATGAAGGTTTATATTGCTGCGACTCAGCCCATTAATGAATAATTGGATAGATAATTGAGGAGCTCACATTACTTCTTTCCATAGTTTGTTGATGGAAAATTAGCACTTGAGAGATTAAAATTTGAGTGACGTTAAAAGTATAGGAGATACCACTAAACAAAAATGTCTTTCTGCAATCTGTTGGGTTCTAGAAATATCCTCCCTTTTTTCTCTTTACTCTTCCCATTTATATTATATTTTTAATGATCTGAAATACTGTAAAATCTGGCACATAAGCATAGTGGCCTAAATGCTGTGTTAAAAATAGCAAGAGCAGTATTAGTTTAAGAAACTTTGTTAACCCACAGCTTCTAAACCAAGCACAAAAGGTGGTTTTGAGGGCAAGCTGTTTAATTTGAGCTGTATAAACTCTGCTTTGTAACACATTAAAGACACTTGATAAAATTTTACAGTTGAACCCATATATATTACTAAATTAACCTAGTCTGGAAGATAACTTTGCAGCCTTCCTCTATATGTGTATGTTATTGTTAGACTGCAGAGTTCACAACAGGGCTTGCCAATTGTGCAATAAACTAAAAAAGATATTGCAAGTGTACAATTTGTCCTTGTATTGATTAGATAGCCACCAAACCATAAACAGAGTTTAGAGTGAATCTGCTGTTTAAAATAGACTGGGACATCCAATCAATACATCCATTTTTAAAAAGTAGTCAAAACTGGGAAGTTTGAGAGAATGCACTGGCATGCCAATGGTCATTGTTTATATTTTGAATAGTCTTGACCCAAAGCTGTGTCTGTATTTGACAGTTCATTGAAAAAGTGTGTTGACTCAGTGATAATAAACTTTGTAGCAGAATTACTGATCTTAGTTTTTGACAAATCTCAGACAATTTACAAATTGATTTTGACTCTCAGAAATTCTTGCTTCACACTTCAGGAATGAGTGAAGTCGCTTGAAAATTCAGAATAAGCTTTGCCAACTGGCCTCTTTCAAAGCATGAGTACTTTAAAGTTCCATGACATAAGAATTGGAGGAAAAGAAATAAATACAGGTGATTACAAGGTATTTGCACTGAAAACAGGTATGTGCAGTGATATATGTATTTTGTTTTTATATAACTGCATAGCTCTCCTGTTATGTTGTTTTAATTCAGGATTTAGAAATTCTGAAATGTCACAGAAACCCTGCTTTATTATTTCTTATTTCCAATATGAAAATTAAAGAAATTTGTAATGATTGCATCACAAACCTGAAAGTTTTGCATCATTTTCACTGCAAGTTCCTACCCCATGGCTGAATGGATTGCAAGATACTGTATCTTATCTCAACCTTGAGAGGAAATTGACATTAAAATATTAGAATCCAGATCTTGTCATAAATCACTCACATTCTAAAACATATTTTCTAAATACATGTTCTCGCAAACATCAGGAAAATCTCACTTTTCTCTCAAGTGAACTATTTGCTTCGGCTCTTTTCTGCAATTACTGTTTTGTTTTTTTAAAAGGTACAATTTATCAAAATGAGTTGGCAAACAAATTAAAATGAACTGTAACTACTTTTCATTACTATACAGTATGTTTCCTATTTTACTTCAGCTTTTCTGTAGATATAACTGCAAGATATTCATTCTGCTAACAATGAGATTTTTAAAATCCTGCTTGATATACTCCATACTATGTAGATATAATTTTCAACTAGACTGCAGTGTTCTGGGAATCCTTGCATAATCTGGAATGTGCTATAAATAGAGCATGCACTCAATACAAGGAAAGCATGATTTATTTTGTAACTATATGCTTGCCACAGTTCCATCTCCCATACAAAGTCAAATTTTTCTTGTCAGGGCTGCCAAGTTGTCAGTTAGGCAGAGAAAGGTCTTGTAATGTGCAAGGTGACTTTTCAGACTAAAGGAAGCAGGAGGGGAAGGAGGTTTCTCCATCTGCTGAGTAACTGGTTTCAGCCCATTTACTGGGCTGTCTATATCTTCAGCTTGAGATTCTCTCCCCCAGTGAGACCAAACTGACTGTTCAAGAAGGTCTATGAGACATTGCCCTGAGTGAGAGCCTCAGCAGGTCTACCACTGGAAAGAGCTGAACCTTTGCAACACAGAGAGTAATGAGGACATAAAAAGTGAACAGTTGTACCCTCACCCCATTTCTGTGTGCCACTCACAGCCTCTGATTTGATAGGAGAGGTGGTTAGGTCTTCCACAGGAAGGAGCCTCGTGGAGATCATTACAGCCCTCTTCATCACCAGTTCCTAAGAGGAGGTGCAGCTCCCAGCAAGGATGATTCAGTTCCTTTCCAGGCTTCTCTTCCCATTCTTTGTCTTGGTGGAAGGAACAGGGAGAGGAGGCCACAGCAATGCAAGAACCAGTGACTTCTGTTCTTCTGTCTGTTTGCATGTTTACTTTGTATTTTTTTTTAATGTGCCAGTGTTTGAATGACATTTTGGAGGAAGAAGGTCACTCTTTTTTGGTTTCTCAGATCTGTGATATCATTATGTTTTGTGTCTTTTGAACTGAATCCATATGAATGACTTGCTTTTGCTGTTGCTATGGAAACTTCAAAATACAAATTTATATTGTGTCTTTCTACTCAATCTGTCTGTATTGCTTTCCTTCATCTCATTTCTTCTGTGAATGCTCCACAGTCAGGTCATCAAATAATTGCAGTCTTCATTCCCAATAAGCTGAATTTAAAAAACAAAAAATCAGTCTTACCTAATTTCTCCATAACTCCAATGTCCCAAAAGAACTAATCTTAAACATTGCTGAAGTGAACAAATTGGAAATTGGTAAGTAGGTGGACATACAGAAGCTCATTCCCATAAACTGGCTTTTTGAATGTGTCACTGAAATGACTGAATTTTGAAAATAAAAAAAAGAGGAGAAGGTCATATTGGGTTTCTGATGTTCCCACTGAATGAGGAAAATGTTACTTTGTAGAAAAAGCTTTATTAAAAAGCAGTCCCTCTTGATGACTTAAGAACTTACTGTGAGATCACCACAGTAGAGGGAATCCTTATGGGCTTGAAATTTATGTTGCAGCTCCAGTGCACCTCTTTTCTTTCCTGCCAGGAAAATTCTGTGTGGCTGCACCACTTGTCTTAACTATTTCTATTTTTAATAGACCTCTTGAGTTTACTGGCAGTTGGTATTACTGAAAGCAGACCTTAACCTGCTGCACCCTATGCTTGGGTGCATTTGGGCAATGTCCAACTTCGGAGGGAACAGAAGACTTCTGAAAAACTGCTCATTTGTGAGCTAGACTACAATGACTTTCTGGAAAAATCTTACAAAATACATCTAAACTCTGAAACTATGTTTGGAAACAGTTTCCAGGCACCTGGTTGCAACTGAGAGGAATTTTGGTATTTTTCACAGCTCAGTATTATTTTGATCAAATGCAAAGGAAATCACCCACCAATTTCAAATGAGTTCTGTAAAAAAAAAACTCTAAAAAGAAGAGCTTTTATATAAAGCACAATTCTAAGCTACTAGGAATAAGTCATTACAGTTAAAGAGATGTAAAATATTGCCTCTTGAGTGAGCATGATTTACAATATTTAAAAATAAATCAAGGAATATGTCACTTCATTGAAGATTTGGAAGCCCCAGGAAACATCAGTAGAGCCATTATTAGCAAGTGACTAGGAACATTACTGTTTCTTACTCACTGGTACAATGGCATAATGAATTTGATCCAAAGTGACAAGGAAAAAAAGCATGAATGCATATTAAAACAGAATTAGGGATCCAGCTGAACTTAGTAAAGAGAAATTATAACTAACCACACATTTTCTGGGGATGTTTTAATCTGTTTTCCACTAATATCCTGGAAAGGTAAAAAAGTAAAAAGAGAACACAATCTGAACCCAGAAAATCTCAACCAGACCTTGCCACACATTGAAATTTTCCCTTCCATCTGCCTTTTGTCAGTGCCTCTGGAAAACCTACAGACAGCAGAAACATCTTACACTCTGGAGGTCACTGTCCCTCTTTAAAGATAGTTACTTCAATCATTGGATGATGCTATTGATCCTGTGCCAGATTTGCTTTTTGAGAGAATCTCAAGCCCTGGGAGAATTCAACTGAACCCAGAGAAGTTACAGTTACATCAGATTTGGTCCCCTGAGAATATAGTCTCCAGAACAAAGTACCCAATCAACCAATTAATCAATCACATGCTGATAACTGCTCCTTTTGCCTGTTTCCTATGCTCCCTCTCCACACCCCTGCTTTCTCCTTCACAGAAAACCTGTGGTTAGTTATTTTCTGTTCATTTACTTAGAGTTTGATACTAAAGCAGACTTACTTCCTGATAGCACAGAAGATTTATGCTTACAAGTTGTTGGTATAACCTCTGCTAACTTCTGATTGCAGTCCCAGATTTATTCTAGAAAAGGACTTTCTATCTCCTAAAAACACATTTCTTTAATGCTGACAGACATTTTCTTTATAGCTCAGCTTCTTATGAAAATGAGATTTATATCATATTATTAGCAATAACTTAGTCCTGTCTCACTGAAAATGTTTTATACCCCTGGGATATTTTTAGCTACATTTTACAAAAAAATATGGAAGGGTAAATCATAAGTAAGTTTCAGTAAAACTGAGGTGAGTGCTGTCTGAGGATGTTTTCGAACACATGTAGAGAGAAACTGTATTAATACAATGATGTAGGTGAGCATTTGTAGAGACAATGAGTAGGAATTGCTAGAAAGCAGGCATCTCTTTATTTCCAGTGCTCAGAACAACCTGACTTTCAGCAGCAGTCTTGGGAGTCTGGAGACCTGCGAAGATGCTGGAATACTTCCAAAGTGTTATGCTTTGACTCTTAGAAATAAACAAACTTGGTCAAGCAATAAAATGAAAAGCTGCTTTTGAAAATGTGACCCAGACGTTTATCCTTAGTTATTTAGGTTTTACTTCAGCTGGGATGTATATACTAGACAAGACAATTGTTTAAGTACCTTTCTGAATTATATCCAAATACAATAAAAAGTGCATGTACTGTTCTTCACTATAGAATGATTAATCTTCTGAATTGATACAATCTTGATGAAAGGAGCTTTATTTAATATTTTTAATGTGTTAGTATAAAACCGTATGTCCTTATAAACTCATATGAAGCTGTATCCTTGACTTGACTTACAGTATTGGAAGTGTGATTCCCATATGGCTGACTACAGGCTGGTATCTACCTAGAACATATTCATTTCCATTTTAGCATGTATATGATTTTTCAAAGAAGGTCAGTTGGTTGCTGTAACCACAGAGATTTCCTGCATGAAGCAGAAATGGGCACTGGAAATTCATTAATGCTAAAGAGATAAGGGTTAACCAGGGTTATTGAAACTAAGTCTCTCTTTTTAATGTTATTATACCCAGCTTTGGACATTTTCATCACATTTATTGTACGTTCAGTCTTTTCATATTTTGCTGAGCATCTCTAGCAATGGTGACAGCACAGTCTGTGCTCTTTATCAGTTCTGGCTGTGCTCAGGGAATAGTTCACTCAGGTTTTATTCACTCAAGCCAGAGTGATTTTTTCTTATTTCATTGAATGCAACATGATTGCTAGGAAGCTGTTGTTTTCTTCAGAATTATTTCTTGGCTAGCATCTAAAACGAAAGGCCAGATCCTTGATTATCAGCAGTGTTTCCTCCTGCTGCCTCCGCTTAGACCCATGATCAGATCATAAACAACCATCTTATTGATTTAAAAAAAAAGAATTTTGGGGTTAACAGAAATCTTTAATCCACAGAGAAGTCAAAGACAAAATTGTATGCCTTTTAGCAGCCTTAATCTGTGAGTTGTTTTTTATCATCAGCCCTTATTTGGCTTTTATATAGTATGTTCTACTGTTATAATTTTGGAGGGAAAAATGTCCACAGAGTGGGTAGTTACATTACATTATTGGTGTTACTTGCAATGTGCCTGTGTACTGTCATGTAGCAGAAAGCAGCCATAAATTAGGGAAGGCAAAGTGTGAGTGTTGCAATCACTTGCTTTTGCATGCATATGACTTTCAGACAAAGAAGGAGCAATAGGGCAGCTTGATGCACACAGAAAATGGTTTTGTGATTGAGCTAATCAATTGCCTATAGTTTTGAGATTCTCTTTTACTTGAAAACATTTATATTTCAATATTGTACTGAGAACAAGCTCTCTGAAAGCTTGAAGTCTTGAACTGAGAACATCATTCAATAAGTACAATTTATATAATTTCAGAAAAGTGGTTTTACTTTAAGCTATACACACTTAATTTTATGGTTTTCAGGTTACATGCAAACATAATTTTTCAGAGAAAATAAGCAAGCAGAAACTAGGAGATTATCATTAGAGAGAACATTAATTTAATCACAGGATTGCTCACAAGAACACAGATGCTCAAGTAAGAGTCACATGGAGGATGGAAACATACTCACCACTAAGTTAATGACATCTTTAATTACTGTCCTTACAAGCAAAATTGAATCAGTGGAGAAGACTACAATTTAGTCTGGTTTATAGTGTGAACAAGTCCTGATTATGTTTTAGATAATTAAAAGAAGTTTAGCTCCTAGGAGAATATATCCTGTATTCCCTTATATTCTAGGAGAGATATCATATATTCTCCTATATATTGCAGAACATAAACCACAGTTATATTGAATCTGGGACAGGGAATGACTCACTTGGATCCATCTCCCTTAACATATATGTAGGATTATGAGTTTAGTAGGGAGCAATCACAGAAATATCAGCTTTGCTTGGACAACCCCCATTCTATCTGACACCTGCCAACCAATAACAGTTGAAATGGTGGGGTTATAACACAACCTGAGACACTGCTCATTTCTACCAAGTCTTACCCAGCTCATTATGAAGTCTGATGCAAACACATGAGCAAGATATTGAACAATGCTACTTTACCAGACATTCCACAGGAGCTTCAACCTGTGTGGAATTATGGTTGGCCTTCAATGCCAAATTCAGTAACAGATCTATTCCTAAAGTTTAGGCACTTGATCTCAGGAGCAGACTTCATTATCCAGTGCTACAGTAGAGTTTGGAAGAACAAGGAGAAGGGGTCTGGAGCCACAATGCTGAACAGGAAGCTGGATGTGGTTTTCTGGGAAAGCAGTGGAGAGAAGCTGGGTCTTACACTCTCCATTGCAAGCCATGTTATTTTCTGCAGTCAGGGAAGATCTTCTGCCCATTCAGGTTCCACAGCTCTCATTCCTCTTCCAAGTGATATCACATCTGCCTGTTCACTCAAGAGAACAGAGCAGGGCTTCCTTTTTTATCTTGAGAAGTTCCTTGAGGAAATGAATTGGTGATTTCTCCTTTTCTGGCAAAAGCAGTTGCTCAGGAAGGAGGTATGGAAATGTGTGTTATTCATCCTTTTTGCTTAAAATAAATAAGAATGAAAGTGCTCAAGACTGATTTCCATACTCCCTGTGCAACAAAGTCATTCTATCTTTATACCCCTATCAGAAAAGCAGGGAAAATTATAACTATAAATGTCAGGCATATCCAGATGGTTAAAAAATATTCAAAATCACTGTTTTGGTGCTGTATTTCAAATTAAGCCCAGGTTTTATTTTAGGTACAAAAGGCCTGGATCCTCAGAGATTTATTTTCCTCAAACCCATCTGAATTCCATGGGAGTCTAATGAGAGTTAAGTGCCAAGATAGTCTCGAATCTTGGCCCAAATATTTGCTCTGGCCCTCAGTTTCAAGCAAAGGACACTTGGCATCTTGCAAGATCAGTCCCAGACTGGCAAGGTAGGGACAGACACATGCATTTTGTCTTCTCTAGCTGATTTCCAATTAGGATTTTTCTTCAGTTATTTGAGTTACATGTTCTTCAATTATGTAAGAACACCCTGCATCTGGAACTTGACCATGTCTATATACCCTGGCTTTGCCTAGGTTACATGTTCCCTTCTGAGTTGTTTATGTGCTGTTCCCTTGTCTTTGCTGCCGGGCAAATGCTAAAAATAAGAATTTGCTTATCTAATTTGTATGGATCTTCACAGTGTATGTGATTTCACTGTCTCCTTTCCCCTCGAGCAGTGGACAGATTTTCCAGACCTTGTGACTTTGGACTATGCATTCATTGCTGTCATAAGTCAGAGGATTTTTCCTTTCCTTACTGACATGTCAAATTAATATACCCTAAATTTTTCCATCAGGAAAAGTTAGATATTACAGCCTCTGTTCATTCTGATGGGACTCTCAAGCTTCTAACTCTGATATGAGTATATTTATTTCCAGTACTGGCAATCTAATTAACACCTTGTAAAATTTTTTTACTGTAAGCATGCCTAAAATGTTCTGATACATATGAACTGATGTTCTGTTTTACTTTAGATTAGATGGGTAAACTATATTTGGTGTCAGATTAATAATTCTCATGATAGGAGAAGAATCAGGGGAAGCTTTCCTTTGTTGTCCCCTCCTATGCTAAAAGCTTTCCTAGAGGTGCCACTTTAGAGAACAATCAAGTTATTCTACCTTCAAGACTGCCCTTTCACTGCTCATTCTACCAAAACAGCTCAATATAAGTTTCTGCTTGCCAACTTGCAACATAGATTTTGGAAAAAAGAACTACAGTACAGTGGTCACTAAATGGTCCTTTTCTGGTATGGTTTGGATTCAATCAGAATACCACATATTTCAATTATCTCTATCATGGATCAGTAGAAAGTTGTAAAAGATAGCCTCTGGATGGCAGTTTGAGACAGAGATGGGTGTTTAAAGTTATGCAGACACAGACCTTTATGTACCCTTGCACATACCCAAAATATACAGTCAGTTTAATTCCTATTTTAAAAGGTCTAATGCAAAGGCTTTTTCACATCAGGAAGTATGGTAGTCAATGCTGATGTTTTCAATACTGAATATACAGCTCTTTGGACTACCTTATCTGTCTGTCTTATTAAATCAGATAATATAAAAAAAAAACATTATACACCCTTAGAAGATTACAGATGGTAGGGAAAATTAAAAATATAATTTCTCTTTCTATGTGTATCATTCTCTTTTGTTGAACTGAAAAAATAAAACTGAAACTCATGACCATGAAATTATAATGTTCTCTATTCTTAGAGATGCTGGAGAGGGAGAAAGGGCAGCAGAACTGCCACCTGGGATTTCTGAAGGGCAGACTTTGACTTGTTTGGGAAGTTACTTAATAGAATCCCTTTGGAAGCCATTGAAGGGTAGATGAGTCTTTTATTTCTCTTGTGTAGCCCATATCTTTTGGTTTTGACTGGTCCTCTGGCTGATTTAATTATGTGATAGCTGAGAAGCAGATAATCAGGGCTGAGCAAAAAAGAGGGGGGGATTCTGGAGGACCCTGAGTTAAGCTCAAAGAACATGAAAATATCAGTGATAGTGCAGTATTCTGGGATTTTTAGAACTGCATTTTTAAGTGCCCTAGCAAGCATATATGTGGACCTATTTACTTTCATGACAATTTCTTCTCATGCTTGGAACTTTGCCTCCAGAGGAGCAGAACTGACATCACCTCTGAATAATCAGCTTTTTCTCAGCAAATGCACTACAGGTGTCACACACACATATCTGGACCCTACCTGAGCCAAAAGCAATTTTAAAGCATAGGAGTTTAACATACCAGGACTCACTTTAGCACCAGGTTTAGTGACCAGCTGGCAAACCTTTAGTGTCAGAGTAGCTCTTTAGCCAGATTCCGACCTCAGTTGCACCCATGTGAATACAAATTCAATTCCAAGACTCTGACCGAATTTGTCCAGTAAATTCACTGTCCATGGAATCAGAAATTGTTCTTCCTGTGCAATCTGTTTTATTCTAGGATAGGTCAGATTCCTTGAGGGTATAATGAAACATCTAAGACATCTGGCAAATGTCCTCTCTGACAGTGATACAGTAGTCAGTGAAACAGGTCACTGTAGTTTAGAGTTGCTTTTGAACCCATAAGATAGGAGACACAGGAGTCTTTTCTAATACAGAAGACTGAATCCTAGGGAGAGTGAGATCAGTTATTATAGGGAAGATTTAGAGAGGTATAAGAGTGCTCAAAAAATAAATTACTAAAATTTTAAGGCTGTAAAACCAGACAAGATTAAATTAATTAAATACCTCTGAGCAATTCAATACAGTGTTGGCCACCATTTGCAAGTGTTTGAAAGGCAGTACAATTCTGGTGAAATAGTAGAGTACAGTGTGTAGTATGTATGTTAGCATAGTATACAACACACTGATGACTAGTTTACATGCTTCTTCTGGACACATTAATATAATAAAATGTAGGAATAGCCAAATAAATGTTAAAAAAGGAAAGAAGTGAAAGAATTTTTTTTTAAGATTAAAACTAAGAACCATGTCCTGACAGTAACATTTGTACTTGTTTAAAAGCAAATACCACTTCCAGCATTTAAAACAAGGTAAATAAAGCATTATTCTAAACAACATTAATTTTTCTCTTTAGATAGAGAATCAAATTCTGGATCCAGCAAAATTAGTGGCAACTTTGGAGGCTCTCCAAAATTATCAACAGATTTCAAGAATAATTTCTGCGGGTATGCATGTCTAAAGGACGTATATAGCCTATGCATGTGGCAGACCCAGAGATTTTTTTAAATCTTTTTAATGAAAAAGTACAGCAAAATAATTAATAGCTGGAATTAGGTCAAGGCCTACAACAGCATATTTAATTTGGTCTCAATGAAGGGGCCTGGATTTATCATGTTTTTAATCTAGGCACTTTGCTTGTCCTCATTTATCTTCCCTTCAGAGCTCCCAAGAAGAGTTTCAGAAATACATTTCAGCACATTGTGGAAACAGTCTATGCTCATAGCTAGTAACAAAGAAATAATGTAATTAATTGCTGTTATGTAATGGCACTTGGCAAATTAATGTGGACTGATACAGAGTAAATAAAAGCTAGTGCTATTTCTGGAATACCATTTAGAAACATCTTCACAGAATACTTGGGAGTATCCAAACTTCTGACTGATGTTTTTTTACACAGAAAACACTTACATTAATGGCTGTTGGTGAAAGGTGGTGTAAGGAGGATGCTAGAGCTTAGGAGCTCCTGTATTGCTGCTGAGTAAGGACAGAGCAGCCTGTGTAACATATCCAGCTGCCTCTGTCACAGTCCTGCAGCTTCTTAGTTCCTGTCATCTCTGCTAAAATGGCAAGGGCATTCTGTAATTCCACCAGGTCCTGACAATGAAAAGATGTGTTCAGAAATGAGGCCACCACCCAGTGTGCTACATTGGGAAGCATAAAGTACAAAACGCTTCTTTCCACCGAGACACATTTCCAGCCAGAGCCATGAAAATCTTGTGTGTAGATATTAGGAATCATCTTCTATCCTCCACACTATGGGAAGTTTAACCACAGGTGCTGTCCGTAAGTCTACACAGTCTGTAAGGGCCTGGCAAGGACTCCTGAACAACTGCAAGCAGATGGACTCCAGAGCATTTCCTGTGCTAGAACTTAACATCCACCAAGGTGCAGTGTATTGACAGAAAAACTGTGATATCTGCTTGTTAAGGGAGGCTGCTCATGGAGTGCTCACTTTGAAAGGAGCTGTGAGTGGGATGAAGTCAGAAAAGCTGCCAGGCTACCCTGTGATTCAGAGGGGGAACTCCCACCTACGAGGTGGGAATCCAGAGCCAACAGCCAAAAAAGCTGAGGCACAAATTGTGGGTGGTTTAACTGGTTTCTATCACACTTTTTGGAGATCTCATCTGTTCTAGCATGGCCTGATTATCCATCCCTTACTTGTTATCATCCCTATCTAAAATCTAAACCAAAATTAATCTTTGTATTTCTGTAAATGGGTCAACAAAACAACATCTCTTTGCTTCAGTTTGAGAAAAGATTAGGTGAAGCAGATAGAGTAGGTGAAATTATTTGCTGCTATTACTGTACACTTGCATCACAAACAAAAGACATGAAGGTATTTTGAAGGGATGGCTATTTTTAAAAATTCTTGCTCATATAATATTTCCAATGTACTACCTTTAAATTCTTCATCTTCCCGTTTACAGTGATTTTTAAATTTCTCTTCCTTCCCTGTATTAATAGCAGATTCCAAATAACAAATTTAAACTGCTATTTATAAAACACCATGGGTGAGTTGGGGCTTTTGCTGATTCCAATGTAAAGTTTGCTCACTTTTGAACTTTCATGCTTAGCCAGTAATTGTTTCTTTCTTGTTAATCTTACTGTGAACAGAAAATCAGCTGCATTGATAAGAAAAGAAATTTGGTAAGTCTGATTTTACACTGGGGATCCACTAGCCCATAATTTTATATCTGATAATATTTGACTGCTTTCTTTTTTATTGCTGGTATTTCCTTCCCTTCAGGAATCTCAGATTGAAGCTGTTCACTAGAAATTCCATGGAACAGTTTATAAAGCCTTGTTACCTGCATATTTGCTGGACGAGCTGCTGTGGTGTTGGGATTTGTCCCAGTCCGGAGGCTGCTGAGGGGACAGCCACGTCAGTCAGTCGGGATGGAGGGATGGCCACTGCTCCCTGGCCATGGGCTGCTTTCTTCTTCTCCCTGTGCAGAAGGAAGAGGGGCTGAAGGACAAAAGCCAGGCAGTGCCAGAGGGGAAGATGTCTGTCTCCCCTCAGGGCTCACTGGGTCAGGCCAGGCGCAAGTTCTGCCACCTCCCCTGCTGAGGTAAGGCGGCCATTTTCCCCGCCAGTGCCCCCATCTGGGGTAGCTGATGCCACAGCTTGTGACCAACCCCTCCTGGTCAGACATGGCAGCCATCTTCTCCTCACATCCCACTCTGGGATGGCTGGAGCCCGTGACCACTGCCAGAGAGACAGACACAGCCCTGAGGCCCTAATGGCTGTGCCCAGCTTCACCTGGGACCTCATCCTGCCCACAGCCCCTGGGACGCCATTTAAGCTCAAGCATGAGCTCTAAGCTCCCCCTGAGCTGTGGGCTGATAGTGGAGGTCTCCAGCTCAGCCCAGGCCATCCCTGCTGTGGGCCTGTTCATCTGCACCCTCACCTGTGGACTGACATTCTGCTCTGTCCTTGGACATCTCAGTCTGGATCTTCCTGGTGAGGTGGATGTTTTTCCTGGCAGCGTCTCGGCCTGAAGAGGCTGCAGCCACAGACGGTGAGGTAGCCATCTTGGTACCTCAGGTACCTCAGCTGCCTCCACAGGCTGAGGCTGACATGGCTGTGCCTGGCCTGGAGAAGCTATACTGGCAGCACAGGACCCTTCAGGACCCAGGTAGGACAAAGCAGATGTTTAAATCTGATACCCAAATACTAAAATTGTATATTACCAAAGGCTGGTTTCTGACATTGTTTCTAGTTTTCGCTCTCGAGGCTATTTGCATGTAGCAATGTTGCTTTGAGGCAGAAATGTTGCCTTCATGAGGTTTCAGCAAATGGAGGGACTCAAAGGGCAAGGATTGAACTGTCTTTGCCCTTGGAAGTCATCTTGTCACTGCTTTTCTGCGGTGCTGGTGCCTTTTCTATGAGTGACAGGGAGCCCTGGCTATCACAGAAAGGAATTTCATAGTTATCTTTTCAATATCTTCCCATTTAATTTTCTTTTTAAAAGGTATGCTTAGTATAAACTTGTCCAAATAACAGGACAAAGAAAAGGAATAAGGTCAGGCTTTCCTACTTCTGTTTTGCTGACAGTGTAGTCTGAGACGTTGCTCTTTTTTTTACAAAAATAGTGCTCAAGCTAGTTGGTTGTCCCGTTTTAGAGACACACCTCAGATAAATTAAAACACAGATGCAGGCTTTTTGTTTACCTTTGAAACTGAGGAAAATGTACAAAATTTTTAAAATACTGAATGCACAAGTGAATTCATATTTCAGTTCCTTCAGCAGTGTTGTAATGACTTGTATATAAACATGTGAAAGCAGGAAGCATAAAGATTTTTATTTTTTTTCATTCAACTGTCATGCAGATGGTATGCAAAGATGTTAATGATCTATCTTAAGGATTGCTTTCATGGACACTTCTTGTGGCAGCAAGAAGCTTTTGCTTCCATAACCTCAGTAATTCTGCTCCTCTGGTGCTTTGCGCACAGTATTTATATAGTTACTGTTCCTTCAGAGTATTTGGAGTATTCTCCATAGCAGTGTCTATTTCTTAGGGTTTCTTCAGATGAATTCCAAACTAAAAAAGCTCAGTGGCTCGAACAAAGGAAGTAAGCAGTTTTATCAGTTAAGTTTATAGTTGTTAAATGCTGTGAACATAACACTTTGTGTTAGGGTGTGGTTTGGGTGGTGTTTTGTTTTTTTGTTGTTTTTTTTTTCCCCAGAAGCTGAGTATTTTTCTGTTAGGATGTACTGTTTTTCAGAATGGATGGGGAAAGATCACTCTTTACTCCTATACTATTTTCATTTATATTGTATCAATTAGGACCCCAGCTATGATCCAGGACTCCCAGTGTGCACAGAATGAAAATGTGTTCCCAGCCCCAAATTGCAAGGTGTCTTACTCACTTTGCTGTTTCACTTTACTGCATTCCTTTTAACTGCTATTTTTGTATACTCTTACTCTTTCTATTTCTGCTTTGATTACTAAATATGGGCTTTCTACTTATCTTTTTATTCAAGAATTCCTGAGCTTTAATCCCATGTGTGAGATTCACTCAGTGCAGGCAGAGCTACTGACTCGCTTATATTGAGAAATGTTTCATCTTTTAAAACCTGTTGTCACCACCTTATGTGGACAGTAGTAAAGACTCCTGTAGAATGAACTGTGGCCATCTGAAACGTTTAAGAATATATTTTTAACATTATTTTGAGATGGATTGGTTCCCTGAAGCTGTTCACCACACATTTGGCACATCAGTTGTGCTGGCACAGTGCAAAGAGCAGTGTGGTTGCAGCTGGGAATAGGAACTGAGTAAGTTGGCACCATTTGCAAGAAAAGAGCACGAGGAACCCAGTGAGGGTATGTGAGACCTAAAACAGTTGGCTTTGCCTAGTAAGGCAAGTAGGTGATGGAAAGCAGTCAAAAGGTGGAATGTCTGATTGTTGGAGGCTGTCCTGCCTCAGAAAAAAAAAAAGTTCAAGACAAGGTGGCTCTCCTTGAAGAAAACTGGCAACTACTGTTGCTAATATTGTTCACTGCTTGACTGTAAATGCTTGCTGTTCTTGTTTTTATTGAAATCTGAAATTACTACAGAACTACAGCTTTAGGATGCACACTTTCTTTAAGGTGTTGTGCCATTCTGAGGATGGAAAAAATTTTAAAAATATACTTCATGTCTACGTTCCTTGTACACTACTGGCTCTATTCTCATTTTTTAATCATTTACTTAATCATTCATTGCTAAATATAAGCTGCTTTTGAACTGGAAACTTGTTTCATATGGCCCTTTTTTAGATGGTGTTATTTCTGGGACTGAGTAAGTATTGCACACTTCTACCATGAAGGCAAAAATTGTGTATGGGTGATTGAAAAGACTTGTCAAAATCATCAGCATGTCACTATAAACGTCTGACATTTGAATGGTCAGGCTTCAGATATTAACAAATGCAGTTTCAGCTCCCCTAACCTCTTGCTGCTTGAATGTTAAGGTTATTCTGGCAGAATATGCTTTCTGGGCTGCTAAAAATAGGAAGTTCGTCTTAATGACTTCAGTAGAATGCTAATGTCCTGGAGACACATTGGTATAGCAATTTAGGCAACTCTTGTTACATTTGAAGAAACAACACCTGGCTGCCTGAAGCAAATGTCATGGGACTAATCAGGATGCTTACTTAAATCTAGAGTCATGAAACTATCTCTCATTAGAGAGTATTGTTTGTTTCATCAGATTTATCAGTTGAGAACCTGTGTAATCTTTTACATTCTGTGTAGAAAGGATTTTGTTTCTGAAATTTATAAAGACCTAACCTGCTTCTTAACTACCACTAACCTCTTATTTATCACTCAGTCTTTTTTGAAATTTCATGACAAATCAGAGATTGTTGTGCATTGACTGAAGTTAATAAAGGCTGGGTGTTTTACTGTGAGTTTCATAACTAAATATACCAATATCCTTGCAGTGATGTTCCTTGCAAGGAAAGAAGTCCTTGCAGCACTGCAAGGAACAGTGGATGTAAGTATCTGCTGAGGATACTATCGAAATGACAATAAACTCTCTTGGATTCTATGTAAACAAAATGGCTTTGTCCAAAAGGCTCCCTCTAAAATATGTGCCAAATATAGATAAGAGACTTGGTTCATTTGTAGGTATTACCATTGCAACAAAATGAATACTCATAAGAAAAAGGGAATCCTTGAATATCTATTAGGGGAAGTTTTGTCCAACTGCATCAAAACTGGTGATTAAGCAATTAGTGATAATTTTGCTGGGAAATAAATAATTTTCCTGGAACAAATTTAAGTATAAACTTTGCAAGGAAGATAATTGGACTAATTGCCTGACATCTAGCAAACTCATAATGCTGTGCCGTGAGAAGATGCTAATATTTCCTGCATTCTCCTGAACATTTTCCCTATATTTGGCAGAAATATGTGCTAGAAAAAAAGCTAACACTGTCTTTAGGTCATTAAAAAAGACATAAATGACAGCTTGTCTTTCAAAGGGTAAGAATCCCTGGATAAGGAGGAGGAGTTTCCTCCTTGCTGTGAATGCTCTAATTTAAATTAATCTTGTTCTTTTCCTCAGTAAGCAAAATGTAAATTTTATCAAAGATTTATCTTCAAGCTTGTGTGCACTTTGCAAAACCCTTTTATTCTAGGTATTAGTTGCATCTGTCCTAGAGAAGTTCATTAGATGAATTTAAATCAGTTCCTACCTATTAGCACATTTTAGCTTTTCCTCTACTGCATTATTTGTCTGGAAACCCATTGCAATCCTGCAAGCTTCCACAGGTTTATAAAATTGTCTCCCATAGTATTTCTACATGACCTCAGTAGTTGGGTTTTTTGAGATGGTATTTTCAGCTAAAAAAAATGCCGGAAAAATGTCCTTTTCACTTTACATGGCTTTTTTGGTTTTCATTTTGACTTCTAGGCGAGGTTCAGTACCAAGTCTAAACAGAAAAAGTTGTACTGCATGCCCCTGGGTGCACTTTCAATGTCTCCCTGCCCTGTCAGATGCTGTTTTTCAGCTGTATTTCCAGATAAGATTTACTAAAAATAGGTCCAAACATATAGGTGGTGGATTTAATTATTTTATAAGTTCAAAACTATGAAATCAGCCTGAATTATAAGAAAGCTTCCCTCCCCTCATCACAAAACAAGGGAAATACCCTCATACAAGTTTCACTTCCTACTTAAAACACTTCTCAGAATGGGTATTTATTTTCTATGAATTATAAATCAGATGTCTAGATGGGTAAAAGCAGTCTCAGCTGACTGGCTATATTTCAATTTCCAAAGAGGTCATTCAAATAATAACTCAGTACAAAGAGGCTGAACTTTGATTCCACTAGTCTTAAGTGCCACTGTAAGCATAGTCTGCATTTATTTAATTTCCATCAGGCAGTAAATGTAACTTTTCTGCTGATCAAATGTACAGATTGCATTTTTACAGAAAGCTGTTGATCATGTTCAACTTTAGGATTAGCTAGAGTAACATGGCATGTCCTTATTTGATCAAGAAAGTTGTTAAGCAGCAGGTGACAAAAGCAATGTATTTTTAATAGATACAAGAAGAAGTGATTGACAGTTACAGAATATACACAGCATAATTCATAGGAAACAAAGACTGGCATGTACAGCAGTTTTCCTCTAGCTTTCACAACAGGAAGTGTATGAGAATCTCTAGTTGTCACTCTTCAAGCAAGAGTGATAATTCTTGCTGGTTTATGAGACTCTCCCATTTGAGACATTTATGAGACTCTCCCA
This sequence comes from Heliangelus exortis, assembly GCF_036169615.1. Classification (NCBI taxonomy): domain Eukaryota; kingdom Metazoa; phylum Chordata; class Aves; order Apodiformes; family Trochilidae; genus Heliangelus; species Heliangelus exortis. The sequence goes on from NC_092434.1 coordinate 7,780,040, forward strand.
TTTGAAAAGCCTGGTTCCTGTACATGTAACCAAAAAACTGACCTCCCATAAACTGAAGCTTGTTTAAAGGTACTTGGTAGAGCTGTTCCAGAAACATTTACATTTCTTTCCCCTAAGATACAACTTTACTGTCAATTCAGTGATCCCTAGAATCTTTGGCATCTGTCATGTAAATAACAGCAAAATCACACCTTGTTAAAAACACTTGAATAACTTCCTCTGAAATACCTTCTTGTCTAAAAAAATTAACATTAAATTCCAGTTCTGCAATGAGACCCAGGCCAACAGAGCTGTAGGTCTTGACAAAAGCAGGACTCCCTTGAAGAAGTCTGAATAATTATTAATATTGACCAAAGCTTCATAGCTCTTTTTGGTCATTATTAACATGCAGGAACTGCTCTTGCCTACTACTCTGTGGTGAAAGGAAAAAATATTCTCTGTATTTTTAGCTATGACCAGGAATGTGACAAGAAGGGATACAGCAAAAAAATAGCAGGTAAATTTGCTTTAAAATAGTAAGGAACTTATTCAGCAATAACAACTTTCCATCCCCACTTAGCACAGTCAGCTGTATAAACTAACATTTTTGAAGCAAGAACTTAGATTAGGTTCAAGTTTATATTTAGCAGCCAAGTTTCAGTTCTGAGAATGGTTTAACCCTAATATGGCATACTACTAGACACTGATAGAAGTAGGTGAAAAACTTGAAAAAATTAAATGGTTTATTTTGGTTCATTTCTTATCTGCAAATGTCTGCACTTATAAAAAGTTATTATCAATCAAAAAGATAGTAAATGCTTTGAAGAAGGAAAAAAAATAGCTCTGTAACACTCCTCAAAACCTATAGGGTAGTGATTAATGTATCTGTTAACTTTAACTCTAAGGATACATATAGTCTTTCAGAATTCAGAGACCCAAGTTGTGACAGAAGTTGAACACTCACTGTAAATTTTACAAAAGCACTGACCAATCTATCTGTGAGCCTGGTCCATGATAGTACAAAGAATCCCTTTAACCATCTAGCACAATGTGTTCTGTTCCTTGAAACATAAGGATTGAGAACTTAGTTTCAAAAAGGGATTAGCATTGTTTCCGCAGACTTTTAGCTTGGTAAGCATGCTAAAATTGTACCCATAAGTTGCTTCTTTAAATCATCACCTGTGTTGTCAGTTACTGATACATTTTATTAATTTTAGTGCTGTCTTTCTAAAACAAGACCTGTGGGATAGCAATCTGATTTTGTGTTACTGGGACACAGTATAATAGCATAACATAAATATTAAATGTTTCCTTTTATGTTTTCAGAGTGTTGACACTTATGATGTTCCACTTAATAACCCTTAAAATAGCCACTCTGAATGATTCCCTTTCAAACGAAGGAGAAATGTGTACAAATGAATCACTGTAGAAATTTTAATAGCAAACATTAAAACATTACAGGGAGCACAGAACCTAAGCATACACTGAATCATGGGCTCTTAAGAGTAAGTGCCTACTGACCTTAAAGATATAGTTGGGCTTTTAAAACATCTTGGCGATTCAGTCCAAACACACTGCAGTGTATTAGCTATTAAAAATCCACAACTCATTAAGCTGGCAAATTGTGTATTAGACCATCATCATGCAGCTTCATCTATTTCTGGTTCATGTAGAATCTGGGAACAGGGTCAGGAGCCCAGTGCAGAAGAAATCTCATAAGACAATGAAATTTCATGATAAAAACTGTCACTAAAGCTTATGTATCCTTACTGTAGATCAGGCCCTGAGTAATTACCCTGCTATTTGCCAGTGTTTTGCATTCTCTATAGTGTTGTTCTCCATTGACATACACAATCAATACTGCCAGATCACTCCATAGCTGTGCCAGACAAGGCCCAGTAAATAATTTATTTTCTCATGCTCAGGTTTGTCAGCAAACAGTTTTTTTGATGCAGAGGCCTGCTTTCTGAGGGACATACCCCTGAAGCCACATCTCACAGGCATGTAACTGTTGTAGCTGCAGGTTGAAATCGGAGAAAGAAGCTTGGTTTGTTCAAGTTCCATCTATGTGGGCTGTCCTGGATTGAGTAATTACTGCTTGGTCATGCTTTCTTACTTCCTGTAATAACTGCTGTTTAATTTGAAACTCAGGCATTTTAGAGAAACCATTATTTATATTATGTACAATACAGTCTGGTACAAGCATGGGAGTAGGAATTGAAGAGAAGTTTTGGACAGATAACATGCTCATTGAGTAAAGTGCTGAGTCCAAAGTGAGAGTTTAACATGACCTAAAAAATACCAATTCTGGTGTACTGCACTTGAACACAGTGGACATAATGACTTATCTAAAGAGAAAAAACATGCGTCATTCCACCAAGAATTCTACATCTAATGAATAGGTAGGTGGCATCAGGCTCATAGGTGTCAGTAAAGCTTCCTTTTGATTTGAACCTTTCATTATATTGAGGGCCATCAGGGGCAGTAACCTCCATGGCAGGCCCATTTCTGTGAGCTGTTTCAGATGTGGAGAAACTAAGCACTAATAAGCAATAAGAAATAAGCAATAGGAAATAAGAAAAGGTAAGCATGGAAATAGCATAGGAAATAACATTTTTGATGGGCAATGAATTTTGATGGACAGTGACATTTTAGATGATGCTCAATGCGCCCTGAATGTTTTTTGTGGTTAGATAGTATCCTATTGTCCAGCTTCAAAGTAAATGAACATAGCTATCAGCCCTCTTACTTCTACACTTTAAACATGCCTTTAATAGAAACAGATCTGAGGTCTTAATCAAGGACAATCAAGGAAGTTCTGCACAGTTGCCAGCTGGCTAATACAAGAGCAACTCAGGTCATTGTCCTCTTCTCTGGGAGTGCAAAATTTTCTTCAGCTGTGCTGCAGGAGTAACAGTCCTTGGCCTTTCCACACTGATGAGTAAGGACCTGGAGAAACTTGTGAGCAATATTTATAAATGGATCTTGTAGGTCACTGACAACAGCAGAAAAGAAACATGCTGGCAATCTGTTCTTAATTCTATTTTAAGATGCCATGATTTTTTCAACAGCAGGTACAACAGCTTAGCTCTCCAAGGCCAGAGGCAAAGATCAGTACACAGTATAAATTGAAAGCAGTTTTCTTTAGACTTATGATACAAATAGTGAAAATTACGGTGGTGCAGGTCCAGATGATGAACCATTCCATACTTCTCCGACTACTTTTCACATTTCTAGTGTTACATGCTCAATATTGTCACTGTTGCTACCTTCACCTACTGGTTCACTAGGCTGCAATGCAGCAGATATGTTAATAAAGGTGGATTATGTTATTTCCCACATATCAGCTTCTTCTGTCCTCTGCATTAGCCCTTAAGCTTCACAAAGTTTGTCAGACAACATTTGCTGTTTATGTAGACTTTCTTTTAACAGCTCATATTTCTTAGCTTTGTGATTTCATCTCCTGTTCACGTGCCAAGGACCTAGCCAGCAACAGAAAGTAGACTCTTGATTTCTCCTTCTCTGCTTATTTAGTAACACAATTCTTCTACAGTCCCTCTCTGAAACTTCTATTGGAAACCCTTGTCAGCAATTTCTTCCAAACATACTTGAGCTGGTTTTCCACCCAATTATCACCACATGTACTTGTGTCTATAGAAAAGCTTTAGGAAACTATCTTGCTAACAGACTGAGCAGATAAATACTATAAAAATGTTTTTTGTTTTTTTTTTTGTTTTTTTTTTCCAAATAAAATATTGTATCTTTACAGATAATTGGAATGGTTTACTGTTAGGACACTGAGTGTTCTCCATCCAGATTGCAGGTGCAAAGGAAAATAGACAGTCTTGGACAATCTTTATTGTCTTCAGTTATTTCCTGCATTACTGGCGGTAAGAAGGAAAAAAGAACAAGAAAATATTTTGCTGTCCATATGCTTCTGAAGCTGCAGGTAACTTACTAAATGCAGAGGCAACTGCTCTGCAGCAGACAGATTTAGGAGGTTTTTTTCTTGGCACAAGACAAAAGACAGCTTTCATGTACATGTTGGCAGATTAGCACAACTGCTTTTCCTAAGAGCACATTTTGGCTTGGACTAAGGTAGCAAAAACAGCATCAGTGAATATGGATGGCTGCTAGGAAGTGGGGGTTTTGTTGTTGTTTTGTGGTGGGTTTTTTTGGGGGGGGGGGATTGAATGGAAAACCATTTTAATCTTGTTTTGTAGTTTGGACATTGGGAAACTTAGGATAAGGTGGCAAGTCAGAAAATTAGGAAAATGCTCATTATGAATACGTCTCATTTCACAGTTGCATAGATAATAAAGCCAAAAGGCATCATTCTAATCATCAGTCTGATCGTGTCCTAAATCCTTATGAGCAGGTGCAGATTTATCAGGGAGATTAAGTGACTACAATTTGCCAAGTTAATAAAGTCTCCTGGTCTGGATGTGCATTATACATGGCATAGGCCAGTGTTAACTTGCCCACCTTTTTCCTAAAAGGTGTAAAAAGAACGAAGCTTCACAACATATTGTTAGTGAGAAGGTGTTCCAAGCAATTCTACCTGTACTTGCAGTTATGGTGGGATCATTATATGATCATGTATGAGAGAAGGGGGAAAAATACCACTTTCCACCTTTGAGGTCAACTGGATAAGGCCCTCAGAAACAAGGTCCAAATTTGAAACTAGTCCTGCCTTGAGTGGTAAATTGGATGTGACCAGGAGATGACCTCTTGAGAACCCTTCCAACATAAATTATTCTATGAATTTGAAATTTTTTCTTCAACAAGTTTTAATCTTCTTCCTTATAAAGAATCGGGGTGGACTTTTCTCAATGAGATTTTCAAATGTTCTCTAGCCATTTAAAACCATAGGCTGTGCATGCAGGGAAAATACTGCCATGGTCTTTTACAGAATACCAAGTCTGCAAGAATGCATCCTTGTGCATGTGCAAATGTCCAATATTTTGTAAGCACAGATTTAAAAGCAGCAGCTGAAAAATGTAGTCATCTGTGTCATTACAACATTGCTAAAAATAAATCTTACAACGTCTATATGACTCATGTAAGGTAATATCATGGAAAATTCTGGAAAATAGAGATTATGAAGCAGAATCAATATAATGCCTTTTTGTATTGCATACATTAAACTTCATGTAAAGAAGTATGCATAATTTTAGCTTCTAAAAAAATTAGAATTATTAAATCAGAAAGAAGAAATAAGGACAGAGAAAGGATGATAAGAGGATTACAAAAAAGTCTTAGACATGCAAGTCCATGAATACAAAGTGATTCAATCAGTATGTGTAATTCATGTTAGTATTTCTCAAATTGCAAATATTTGCTTGGCTACAAAATCTCTTCCAAAGGTAATGGATGAATAATTATACTAAATAAGCCATGAATTCTTCTTTCTTGACATCATGAACAAATGATGGGAGAGGTAATATACTGCTTACCTTTTAATTTCAGACTGTGATTATCTGTCAAGCAAACTGTTGTGGATTAGTAAAAGTAACAAGCCAAAAACTGTTAGGCCCATGTATATAATCCTGTTTTCAGCACCTAAAATTGGGTGTGCAGTCTTGGAGGCAGGCTGGGAATGTGACCCTCTGACACTAGTGAACACAAAGCTAAGATGCTAATGCCTAATAGTAGAAGCTGTTGAGTTTTTCATATGAGAGGCTAAGCTCCTGCCACTCCTGACTTTGAAACTGTTTAGGATTGATCTTTTGGGGTGCTTGATCTTACTTATTTTTAGGAATGAATAATTGCAGTTGCTTCTTGATGTAACTGTCTATAAAGAAATGTGATCACAGCCTTCTTGTTGACCTTACCTTCTTTAAGACATTCAGTGATTCACCATTCAGAAGTTGTTGCTGGCTCAAGGTGATGTGAGTGCCAGCCTTTCCCCACTGCAGACAGCTCACTACAGTCTTGTGGGACACAGATGGATGTTTGAATTACAGCACTTGCTTTCACATACGGTTATTTCATTCACAAAGGCAAGAGTAGATTCTCCATCTGTTGTCACAACTAGGTGTGATTCAGACAGAGGCTGAAAAAGAAACATTCCTGTCCAACTTACTTGGAGGGTTTTTTTTTCTAGTTAAATTGCTTGGTGATGTCACTAAAGTGTGAATCACTGCAGAGAAGTAGCTTCTAGAATGATAAATGGCTGCTGCCTGTGTGCTGCTCTGCTTGAGTTAACAGCTCTGGTCAATAGAAATAGCTTGCTATTTATAACAATTAGATTACTTCCCAAAGTACTTTTTCAGAAAGAAGTGTAAATTAATTTTTTATGTTTGTGATGCTCAGTGTAAATTGGATGATCTGGTTGCCAGCCCCCTTGACACATACTGAATGGAGACAATTTTTGTGTCTAGCTGTTTCAACAAGGCTGTCATGTATACATTTTTGGAAGCCAGCTGTATTGCTATTCAGGTCTTAACCCCAGGAAGAACCATTTTCCTTTTCTATTTAGGTGCATTCATATTGTATATAGTGGTATGGTGTTGTGTCATCAAGGGAGACTTTCTCAATTTTACTATGAAACTGGTCACTTTTTAAATGAAAGGAAAAGAGTTGTTTTGCATGAAAGAAAAGGATTTTTATCACACTGATGTAATAGGTTACAGTAGACTTTCTCTGCTGTAATCAGCAATACAATTTTGCAGGAATAGAACACTACATCAAAGGGGTATGAAAATACATTCCACCAGTGTGCTCTCTCCATCATTGTTTTCTCTTGATGCCTTTGTGTGGGATGGAGAGGAACTGAGTGGTGCTATTTACTGCTTTCCAGGCATGCCCATTGTGTGGGAGGAAGAGAGCTTCTAAAGGAAGATGGCAGCCAGGACTGGCATCTGTAATCAAGCTGAACAGAGATTAAAGCTTGGAGAGGCCTGTGAAGCAGAGTTAACCCCATTTCAAACGAGCGGAAGAGTACTTACTGGATGCTGAGGAAGCAGAACAACCAGATAAAAACAGGTTTGTACTTTTCCCTCTTAAGGTTTACAGAATACAATGTATGTCCCTCAAATACAGTGTTACCGTATTCTTCTTGCTTCACTTGGGAGTGTTTTCTAGACTCACTGCTGGGATGCAATAGCTTGTATTATGTGTCAAGGACAAAAATATCTTTTTAGGTAATACAAAACTCCTGTTATCTGAAAACTGGATAAATGCTATCAGAACTCTTCACATGCAAACAAGTAATTTTGAAGCCCAATTCTGAACTAACATCTTCTATTTCTGTTTTGGACAGTTTGTACTAAAATTGATGTTTGTTGATGACCAACCTTGTCCAAGCCTGTACATATGCTGTTATTGACTGAGAACTCACTGGGTACCTAGTTTTGAATATTGTTTTTCCTTACTCCACTTTTGTCAGAAGCTAAAATTTCCTTTTAAGTGACGTGCAGTGACCAAAAATCTACTGTTCTAGCTGACCTCATTAAAAGAATAGTATCACTTACATGGCTGTCTGCTTAAGAGTATTAGCACTTCCACTGATAACACTAAGAAGCCCAGGTCTTACCCCTTCACTGACGTCAGTAGAAAGGTAAGGCTGGTTTGCACAGAAGTAAACCAATAAGGATGTACTGCATTATACAATTACTAAAAGATAATTATTTTTTTTTAATTACCTTTATTAGTGACTCATATGGTCCCTGGACAAGGTCCAAACTGCTTTAATGAAATCTATTGTTGCTCTTAAACCTGAGCAAAACCTGAGGAAAAATCCCTATAGCTCATTTCATAGCCCTTACCATGCAGGATTCTCACTAGCATGGGGAAGAGGTTAGCTTAAGAGTGTAAGACTTGGTCCTACACCTTAGGTGGTCTGCCATATCTGCTACTGATGGAGATGACTGTAGAAATAATATGTTAGTTTTACAAGTGCAATTACTTATTTGCTTACGTATGCTGTAGTGTCACTCGCCACTTTAATTAGAGTCAAATTGCTTGGTCAATAAGTCAAGAAAAAACTAAACAGCAATTTCCAGGAGCTTAGGTTATACTTTAGGAAGGAGGTAATTTAATTCTAATTTTAAAAAAATGTTTGTGTCTCCTTTTTTGTTCTGTAGCTTTATATCACACTGTGCTGAGCTTTTCCAGGCAGGAGAAGGAGGAAACATCTGTTTTTCATAAAAAGTTGAGTTAGCTGGAAACTAGATTACAGCAAATCTGTAATTCTTTTCTTCCACTTTAATATGCTTTCAGCTCCATGGAAAGTGATAATGGTTGTCTACAATTCCAACAGACACTAAGTGATAAGTAAGCATGTTGTAAGCACTTCTAGTAAATGCAGAATTCCAACCTGGAGCTTCATAACTTATATATTGTAACAATCTCATCACTGTCAGATTTACCCTGCTAAGGCAGAATTACTGTTCCAGGAAGCTGTATGCAATGAGCAGCTTTTGTCCTAGTCTCTTTCTGCTGAATATTAGAATACTAAAGTCCTGTCTGAGAAGTAGATTCCTATATTATACTATCTAACAAATCATTAGCTATATATATTATTATACTAGCTATAGCTATTTGTAAATAATTTATTTATAAATAATTTGGCGATTTTTTTATTATGTGACCCACATATTTAAACAACTAACAGCTGAACTGAAGTTGTGACTTTTTTTTTGTGGGCGTGTATCACAGCCTCTTAATTTGAGTCCATTTCAACCCACTGGTTTACAAACTTCAGATCATTTCTTTTTAAGAAGACCAGATACTCATAGTGCTGGTCTGTGGGTCATTTAGGCTTGAATATTCCATCTTGAGATGTGAATGAACTTTAATATTATAGCTTTATCTCTTTCAATATATGTAAATCAGAAGCACTGTTAAAGATTCTACTTTTATGAACTTTTTCAATGTGTAACAGATTCTTTCATGACAATACAGAAGTAGCTATACTGATAGCAACTGACCACTTTTAGCTATAGTAGCAGGAAAGAGATTGGTATAATCTGATAATTGTTACTGTTTATATACAGTGCCTGATACAATTTTTTTCCCTGGTTTTTAATTTAGAATTGGTTAATTTAATATTATATACTCTTGGCAGCATTATTGTATCTTTTAGTTACAACTACTAATAGTCAAAGTCCTTCTGGCCTGTGAGCTCTATCAAGGTATACATTTTATCTGTGTCTCAATAATCTTAGAATCAAAATTTAGGGTAAATTGACAATGTGAATTAAGGAGAGAAAAAAAGAAGAGCAGAGTAGGGAGAAAAAGAGGTGGGAAAGTATTTTTGCATAAAAACCCCAATGTTCTATAACTAAGATTAACAAATACACCAGGCAACACATCCCTTTCTCCCTTCCATCACTGTGCAAGTGTAATTAGATTTCAAAATGATGAACTGATCTTTGAGATGGAGTATCAGACTGCAATTAGCCTGGTTTTTCTCCTAGTGAAATTAACGAAAATTTTATCAATAACTTTAGTGGGAACCAAGTTAGATCTGCTCTTAACCTTTGGCATGGCTCTCTACATATGGATGTGATTAGGCTGCTGAGTAACTGAACATTATTCAATACTCCAGAGTGCAATTCTCTAAGATGTCAGCACTCCTTTGACAGCTAGCTATTAGAGTAAAGTTTCCAAGTCTGGTGTGTTAATCTGTCCCCTCTGAGATCAAACATTGCACCTTCTATAATAAGAATGACAACGTCTTAACGGGGCAGATAGTTATCAAGGATGCTTGGAATCACTTCTGTGTTTTGTGCTGTTTATCTCTGTCCTAAGCCCTGACATGTTATTCTAAAAACAACAGAGAAAAATTGAGATTGGAAGAAAAGGCTGCCAATCTTCTTGAAGTTGGTCTCAGTTCGTCAGAGCATTTTTTTTAGTCTAAGCAAGTAATGTCTTCAAAAAACAATGGTGGCCCAAGGAAAGGAGACCTTTTCAACCTGGAAGAGTAGGTAAAAATTCTGACCTAATATAAAAACTTCAGGAGGCAGTTGGTGTTTTGAAGTGTTCTTACTGGTTGGATGTTCTTACAGACATCCAAATTAGTATGCCCAATACACATGCTGTTATTGCAAATATACTGAAAATTCATACTTTGATTATAGCTTTAGCTCCTGGCACAGGGTAGAAATATGACTTGACTGAAATGCAGAGGTTTACAAAAGGCAGCTCTACTCCCCTTCCGTGCATAATTTGTGTGGGAATGTGTGTATGCATATGGTATTTAGAGTGATTTAATGATCTGGGAGCCTTGATTCTGATTTTCTTAACATCTTGATGGTTAGCAACTCTGTAACTCAGTAACTGGGTGGACAACATGTACAGATTCTTGACTGTTCCTCAAACACAGGCATATGCAAGAGTAAGGAGGCCTTTATACATGACTACACAGATAGTTGGCATGTACTCCTCGAAGTAGCAAATACACATAGTGCTAGCCAAAAGAATATATTTACTCCAGTCCATGCTTAAGGTGCAAAAGTAGGCATATTAGTATGTGTTGAACTACACATGCACACAGGGTCTGTGATGTTGTAGATCTGACAAAAGATAATCTCCTCTTGGGTTTCAAGATCTACTCTAAATCTGATTACAAGAGAAGTCAGGAGGACAAAGTTGGAGATATCCGCCCACCAGATCATGTTCCATAGCAATCTTAATTGTAAAAATATTTATATTTTGACTGCATGTATGTGGATACTCTGTGTAAAATGGATCTATATGCCAGAATCCAGACTGTGAGTGTAATTGATATTTATAATCTTCTTTATAATCTTCCATGCCACTGGAGCTGCAGTAGTGCTGTGTCACTGGGGGAAATCAGTGCATTGTCGTCATGACCATGAAGTTAGCAGTTATTCTTTTCTCTGGACTACAGAAAACCTCCTATACTCAAAGCCTCTCAAAAGGGTTGCTGCTCCAGCAAGAAGGCCAGTAATGCTTCACAGCACTGGCATTCCAATTGTAATCCTGCAAGGTTATCACTCCTATTGTGTAACTTGTCATTCAGATTTCTTTGCCAATATGAAATTAAAAGCCATTTGATACCTGAGGCTCCTGGCTCAATATCACAGAAGCAATTTTAGAATTATTTATCTTTGGGTCATTACTGTGATAATCTCACTTCCTCCAAACAGTGAAAATTGAGTGGAGAGGGAATTTGATAAAAATAAATACAACTATTAAAAAGGGTATTTTAATGATGTATATGCAACTAGTGGGGAAAAAAAATCTGTTTTGAATGAAATTGTAAATTTTAATTTTAAGACAATGTGGTTTAAGACAATTTTTATGAATGCTAGTGCCTCTTCTAGATCAAAATCAGTGAAACTTTCAAGTGTTTTAGCAAGTCCTCTGCTTAAAAAAAAAAAAAAAAAAAAAAAAAAAAAAAAGAGAGAGAGAGAGAGAATTATTGGTTTGACTCATTTGACAGCCAAGGTAATATTCTATCTGAAGTAAAGGTTGTGCAGCTGAGTCCTAAGTGAATTATTATTCTTTCACAGAGCTGTGGTGGATTAGTCATGATTTTACAACCTGTGTTCTTGCATAAGAACCATTGTCTGATTTGGCTGTATTCTCCTGGAGTGATATCTGATAAAACTCCTGGGTAAATACTGGCAAGTTGTCATTCTCATCCATTACTGTTATCAGCATCATAAGTGGATTCCTGTACACCAGCCTGTCACTGTCACTGTTCCCAGCAAGAACCTCATGCTGATAGAGTTCAAATTGATGAAAAAAACCCAAAACATTTAAATTTATATGATGTTTTCTTTATTAATATTAGTAGAATATTAGTAGAATTTATTAACTTATTAATATTATTAGAATTAGGCATGAATACTTCAGTTTGTATAAAAACTTTGGCATGCTATAGATGTACCATTCAAATCCTTTTTAATAGTAAAAAATAATTGGAAAAATTCTGAGGATGTGTAGGACTGAGAGGGGCTAAGATTGTTCAAGTTCTGTGTTGATCTGCACAGGCTGCTTATAATTTGGCTTATGTAAAAAATTTTCAATAATGTTTTCTTTATAGATCGTACAAAGCCTCGTGTTGTGTTAGCAGAACTAATTTTCTGTTCCAGAGAAAAATCTAAACCATAAAGGTGAAATGTGACCCATGACAGGCTTCAGAATCTTCAGAGAGCAGCTTGCAGCCTTTCCTAATACGTAGAAGTTCAAGGGCTCTTTCTATAAATATTTAGGACCATGTGTTCCCACATAAGTGAAACATCAATAATTAATTGATGTTTCACCCCTTTGGGTGATGGACAGAGAATCATAGTAAGGGCATCCAAAAATGTAAGATAGTGTAGACTGTAAGGTCTGATTATATGGTCTACTAGCTATAGAAGGCATCTGGAAATCAAGAAATGCTGGGCTTGGAGATTTATTTCTGCCAGACTACTTCTACATATCAGTAGGCAGCCAATTTCTGTATTTAACCAGTTTCTATTGCCTTTAGCTGGATTTATGAATGAACAGCGAAATACCCAGCCTCAGTTTTTGTAAAATACAACAGTATATGCCTACCTCCTGCAATATTGCAGGACTTGTATATGTAATTTTCTCAATCTGCTTAGAGATCTTTTGAATATACAATTAGTTATTATTCAGACTTCTGATAATATAGTGATTCTGTTTGTGGAACTGTATAGGTTTGCACTTTATATAAAATAAATTCAAAAGAGCAATAATGAAATCAAAATGAAAGAATTAAATTCTTCTAGAACTTTGGGACACATTTCCTTGTTGTTATGTGGTGTAATTTTTCCATTGTCTCAAGCCAAAGCAAAATCAAATCAGTGAAGGCTTTGCCTGACATCCTTTGGCAGACTGAAAGTTAACTCATTTTCAGATTGATTTAAATATGAAATTGAATTAGTGGAGCTAAAAATATTTCTGCAGTACTGCACTAGTGAAAGGCAAAACCAATTTTATGCTAGATAGTCTAAGGAACAATGGACGACAAACTGGGAAAATTATAACCATTTTTTTTCTGTTACCATGGAGATACAGCTACAAACACTTGTGTTTAGACTGTACACTCCTCATGAAATAGATCTTGTCAGTTGTTTTTATAAGATGTAAACCCTTTCTACTCTGTGAATGCAGAACAGTTCCTAACAAGGAGAAAGGAGAAGATGACTGTTATAAATGAGATGTGTACTGGGCCTCATCAGCCCTCAAAATAAAAAGCCAAAGCCACTATGGAGGCCTCATTCTAATTTAAACATCCATTTGTTTATGCTAGTATTAATATGCTTCTTGGGTGATTTTGTTTAGATTCTGTGCCTCTTTACCCATATGACCCTATTCCCAAAGTATGTGCATACAGTCACGCGAATGGGTTCCCTCACAGCATTATTTGCTTTGCTATGGGGAAAGACAGTGAGATCTCTAAACCATGTTTAAAATAGGATTGTTATTTTAAGCGACCTTTTCCTCCCCTTTCTGCATCTTTGCATGCCTGAGGGAATCCCTTTGGAGTTCCAGTAAATAGAACAGCAGCAGGCTTTACTCTGTACATTAGACAGCCCCATGTTTCTGATGCTGCTCAAGCAATGCAAGCTGAGCAGGCGCTTAGGGTTGGAGTAAGAAACTGGGAAAATGCAGCACTGCTTTTTAAGTATTCCCAAAAATGTAGGGGTAAGCATGTGGAAGTGCAGAGTTAATTCTTTTGGTGAGAAAAACAAGACTGACAGTCCATAACATAGGCATGTAAATGACTTTAAACATCTTCACGTAAATGAAAAACATGCTCATTTGTTGTCACTTACAGATCATACACCCAAGATCTGTTTCCTGATCTCCTAATTAAAATTGACTTGTTGCCATATACATTTCCCTTTTGCTTTCCAATGTGCAACGCAAAGCAAATCTTTTCATAACAAACCTGTGCACACCACAGCACTTCTGCAAATGCACAAGAGAAGGCTGAATTTAATGGGATTATGCATAAACTAAATTAATCACAAGTTTGCAGTATCAAAACCAATGTTTCTAATCCAAAGAATTACCCAGAGTAGATGTAAGACTTCAGGACACTGTCACATCATCTGAGTTGAATGATTTTTAAAATCACATTTCCTGACTTAAATTGGAAATGATTTGAGTATAACTCACATTCAGGAGTTCTAGTAGGAAAATGGCACCTGAAGCTATCTGGGTGTTTTCTGCAGCTGCAACTTCCACCGTTGCTAAGGCATAATATCCTTGAAAATGATTCTCCTCATCTTTGACTTATACAAATAGATGACAATTGTTGACCTGGGATGTGTCAAGCACAGAGCTGTCTACAAATAAGATAAACTTATCAAAGACATTTTTAAGTCTTTTGCAAAAGCATGACAGCTGATCTAGGAACATGAAATTAGGCTTCCTTTCTTGTTAATTTCTGCTAAATATTTGGAGCAGCTTCCTTGCTACAGGAATATTTCTGTATTCCTGTTTTGACAATTTTTCTATATTTACGAATGGTTTCATTCAGTTTTGTTACTGCCAATAGTAAGAAGATGGTGGACATAACATCTCTGCTGAGCCTGCTAGCAGGAAAGAATTTTGATTGTTTCTGAGACATTTCTGTACCGTATTTTCCGTGATACTTATGTGTCTTTCAGAGGCTTGTAATTCTACTGATCACTTGCTGCTGATAATCCTGATTACTGGCTGCTACATCTTCACTTTAAGGTGATTGCAGCATCCTGTGGTGCCGGGAAAAGGTCCTTGAGCAGCCCTGAGTGAGAGAGTTGCCAGGAGAGAGAAGCACAACTTTAGGGCTCTGAGGAGAGAGCTCCTCTGCTGAGGGACAGATGAAGGACTATGTAGACAAATGAGAGACAGTTACCCAGAGATCATACAGACCTTGTTCTAGGCAAAGCTGTGGCCTGTCTTCACTTACCTGGGTGATGTTAGCTCTCATGTCATATATGTTAGCTCTCATGTATAAATGCTGTGCATATATACAGCATGGGCACTCGTTGTAGGCAGTTGGGGAAGAGCTTTCAGAAGCTGAATTTAGGAAAGTCCCTCTTCCCATTTTCAATAGAGGGGCCAGTTCATGAAAAGCTGTCATAGATACACCATATCCTAAATCCTTAGGCACCAGGCATCCTGATCTGTCTGGTGTGTCACTGTGATGGGTGTTACTTCCTAAGGCTGGATGGAGATGATGTCAAGCTGACTCATGATGCCCATGTGTGTGATGACAGTCTCAGACCCCTGAGAACTCCGGCAACTTGTCACTGAAGTGCAGGCTGCCTCCTACCTTCTGCTCTGCCTGGCTCCTCTGTGAGTGGATGGTAGCCCTTCCCAAACTGCTTTGTGTGGACCTTTCCTCTAGGATTACCCTCTTGCTTCCTCTGTACAAGTAAACTTTAGTCACTGGAGTTGAGAATGTCAGGAATGGGAGGGGGTGTAGGGTTTAAGCTTGTATTAAAGGAGCCTGGCAGGAAGATGGATGTTTATCTTTGAATGTTCTTCCATCCTACATTTCTCTTGAGCTGGTGATGCAGCTTTCTCTAATGGTTCTATTGTGAATAATGCCTGAAAGCCATAGAAATTTCTCCGAATTCTTAAATGAGGGAAGATGTGCCCTTCTGTTATCACAAGGGAGGCAGAACATGTTTTCAGTCTTGTGTTAGAGGGTGAGATTTATATCAGGTTGCTGTGTCAGTCAGAGAGAAGTTAGCCTGGTATTTTTGAATCTTTTTACCCAAACCAGAGTGACATGGATGATGTGTTTCACAGCTTAACAGTTCCTGGAACCAAAAAAAAAAATTTAAAAATTGACAGCTGTATTTGGGACATTAGAGGAATAATATTAGATTAGAAGGCTGGAAGAAAATCTGATTTTATCTGAACCCTTCTTTCTGGAGTTTGTTGCTTCATTTGACGCATTTTGTGTGATCATTTGGTTAAAACAGACTTCATTTGATCTAAGAAAACAGCTGTCCAGATTGGTCGTTACTCCTGGCTGCTAGTCTGACCTAAGCCTTTATCTGAACTATAAACAAGGACTTTCTTAAGTGATGGCCTCTACCTGTTTCTCCAGGGGAGGAAAAACTCTTTTTCCATTTCTATGAAAATACTTAAAGTTACTGTCTCAGCTTTGAGTTTGTTTGGGTTTTTTTGTGCCCTTTCCATTACATTGTTTATGCTACAGCCTTATGTAGCATTTGAAAAAAAATTAGAGAAAGAGACATTAAGGAGCAGTTTACAAATTTGAATTTTTAATTTGATAATTATATAATAAGTGTTTCCCATGTTACTACATAAAGAATATAAAGAGTTGACCAGGAATGCAGCTCTGTGCCACTATAACACAGTGCAGCATTGTACATTTGAACAGAGCACTGTAACCTGTGTTAGCTTCTTAAAAAATGAGATTACTGCGCCTTCTAAATTCATTCTACTACTACTTTTGAGTTTTCCTGTTTTATTGTTGTATTTCCAGGAATTTTTTCTCTGTATAAAATGTAATTTGTAAAATGTCTATGGCAGGTGAATCTACTACAGCTCATTGAAGCCCAAGCCATGACATTCATTCTTTAGTTGATATAACACTTGATTAAAACCTTTTCAGAGTGGATATTCTGTTTTGGGGGAGCAGACATTTAGCCTTTTTTAGTTCTCTTTTGCAACATCTGACATTATTGATTTTTTTTTTTTTTTTTTTTTAGTTTTATTTAAGGATAGTAATTGTCTGTAAGTCTTTTTGCACTATTTCCTTTCCTCTTTTATTTCCTACTAATGCAAAATAACATTCACAGTTTGACACAATTCCAAGTTATGGGTTTACAAAAATCTTTACAGATTTATTTAATCCCCTATCCATTTGTATTGACTTCTCTTAGCTGCACTTTCCGAAATTTTCTGTGGCTGCTACATTACTACAGATTTAGTCTCTTGAAAATTTTTCATACCATACACAGTGACTGCAGAAGCACAAAATGAACTTTAGAAACACCTTTCTCTGCAATACAAAAAAAAAAAAATTAAAATTTAACTTGTCATTGTTGGTGATGCATCATGTGGGTGTACAGAAAGCATCAGGCAGTATTTTTCAAGGATAATAGTTTGTACATTCTGAGCTGTACTTTATAATCTGCAGATTCAGAAACAAGTCTAGTATAAAAATTTGTGTTTGGATTTTATTCACAAAAGAAGTGAGGATAGGAGTCATCCGAGGCAGCATCATCTGGTGGTGGGTGCCTTAGGATACTGTTTGGCAGAAAGCTTTCTGCCTGGAGCATTGCTGAGATCATTCTGAAGTGCCACTCAGAGTGAGTAATGTCAAGGTGTATTACATTTCTACTGCTTAGGTAACTTAAAATCAGAACTGAAAACCTTATGGAAACTTTTTTCATATAAAACTAAGCTGTCATATGAGAGCTGCTGTGTTGCATGCTCTTGTTCTCTACTATGTATTCATTTGGTTATTTAGAGTGTTATCCCTGGAGTGATGTAGGGAGTTCAAGACTTTTTATGGTGAGAGCACCTGAACCAAACCTAGAGCTTACTCCTAGCTCTAAGAGAGATGGTACATCCTTCAGTCTCTAAAAACATTCCTTTGTGTAGTCCACATGCTTGTCTGCATTCTCTATGGTCTCAAAATAGATAACTGGCTCTTGTTTCCTAAGTCCTAAGCTCTATAGCTGTTCAAACACTTCAGTACAGAACAAGGGAGAACTACCCAGCTGTATCTTACCTTCTGCAGATAAAGAAATAGTTCATGTCCTTGGGTCCATCTGGACATATACTCTAAATATTAAGTTGGAACCTGTGTGAGGTTTATGACATAACTCAGCATTTGGTTTAGAAGGGTCACCCGAGTCAGTGGCACAGCCATGCACAAAGGATGTTGCAGATTTCAAGACTGTAAATTGGTTTTGGTGACACAGTGATTTAAAACACTGTGGGGTTCAACATGGCAAACATTTTTTATAGGCAGACTTCTTTGCCTAGCAAGCACCTGCCTATCCTGAAACTTTTAAATGCATTGTACTTACAGCATTTTGTATGAGTGTTTTGTTTTTTTTCAGATGTAAAAGACAGAGTGGTGTGTACCTTTCCATTGTCATTGTGTTCAAGCTGATTCTTCATTCACAGCTTATTTAATAGTTTCTTTTCTTAAACTTCTGTCCTGTAAGTTCCCAAATCTTAGTGCTGCCTCAGATATCTACTGTCAATGAGATAGATTAGCAAGAGAAATTTACAGCATCTTTTCTCTGAAGCATTCAAGGGACTTAAAGTATTCCTTATCAGCCTTGTTTTGTAGGCTCAGATTTGCCAGTTCTTATGATATTTGTTGTCCTCCTTCCTAACCCATCTGCTGGCAGTTTTGATTAGGCAAGTAGTGGAACAGCATGAGCTTTTTCAATTGTGCAGAAAACCTTTCAAGTGTAGCCTGGGACTGCAGGCACAGGTAGTTCTTTCCACTTGTTGCTATTTAAACCCTTCAGCTCAGCACCTGGAGGTTTTTTCTTACAGATTTTATGTATCTTACATCATGTCTCTTTTTTGGAAATGTTTGGAGAAGGCACAGACAGCTCCTTGTTGGTTTTGTTCTTAAACTGTCAGAAGGAAAGCTTAACCTGAGAATTTGGGGTCAAAGAACTCACCAGAGTCTGTATTACATTTGTACGTGTGATGAGTGGAAGGAAGAACATTAAGAACCTGTGGTGAGTGAGAGTCTGCAGGTACCTGCGTGTGTCTCCACGTGGAGACAGACCATACAAGGGTTAATATTTGGAACAGTAGTGAGATTCAGAAAGCAGTGTGAGGAAAGTGCTGTTACATTACATTAATTTAATGTAGCACTAAGGATTGTAGCACCACCTTTGTCTTATATTGTCCTTTGTTCTTGAGGTTTTGCTACAGATTGGAGCAAGTTACAAGTACCGATTAAAACTCATTTAGCCTTCACACTATGAATCCTCCTGCTGCTGTAGGGTGAAATAACTTTTGCATCACTTACAAACATGGAAATGCACAGCAAGCCTTTTATAACAACTATAACACAAAGAATATTGCTGTTAAAAGCCACCTTCTGAGACGTGACGCAAAACTGCGTGACCAATGCAAGCCAAATGAATACATTGAGGAAACCATCAAGCTGAAGACAGTTAAGCATTTCAGACAAAAGAAACTGCTTATGATTAATCAGAGATCTCTAGCTTACACCTCATTTTCATCAGTATAATAAGCCAGAGTTCTGTGGAATTATTTCTGATTTATAATGATCTGAGAGCAATATAATACCAAATAGGTCACATTCTCTGCTGATTATTCCCTCACATCATGACTACTTGACATCTGTGCTAGCTTTAAAATACTTGCTGTCTCATGAAGGAGCTTTTATAATATTTGTGCTTGCTGTGTAGGGAAGAGGAAAATTAATAGCAGTCTAAATTAAATCCCTTTGGGATACATTTAGATATGACTAAGAGGACTTCTAAAAATACTAACTAAAATACTTTAAAAGTAGGTTGTGGGTAAGAAATATTAATATAGGTTTTCAGTCAAAGGTGATCAATAGATTGAGAGTACCTTTACAAGATACAGTACTTTTTTGAGGCTATTATTTTCTCTGTCACCATGCCAGTCTTTGAGGTTCATAATCTGTTACCTAAGGGGGTCTAAAACTACTTTTCCTTTGTGCTCCACGCACACTCTTCTGTATTGTAAGCCCTGTTGACAAGTCAAATATGATGCACCTTATTTTGCTCTTTTTTGACATTAGTAGATCACAAGCAGATATAGATCAAATTTAATAGACCTTTTTGCTGGGAAGCTGGGCAAATCCCTTCAGTTTAACTTTCCAGAATGTTTCCAAAAGATGAGTGGCATGTCCTTTGCTTACTGTTGGAAGCACTAGGACTTGTGTGCTGAAATATTGATCACAAAGTGCCTCATCAGATACCACAAGTTCAAGTTACAAGGTATTTCAGGACAATAGACAAGCTCAAGAAATGGGCCCATATGAACAGAGTGCAAGGTCCTGCACCTAGGTCAGGGCAAGCCTGAGGCTGTCAGTAGAGGCTGGGGGATGAAGGGATTGAGATCAGTTCTGGGGAGAAGGACTTGAGGGTACTGGTGGATGAAAAGCTGGACATAAACTGGCAGTGTGTGCTCACAGCCCAGAAAGCCAGCTGTATCCTGGGCAGCATCAAAAGAAGTGTGGCCAGCAGGTCCAGGGAGGTGACTCTGCCCCTCTACTCTGCTCTGGTGGCCAGAGTCATTGGGAGTGACCACAGTCACCTGGAGTACTGTGTCCACTTCAGGAGTCCTCATCACAGGAAAGATACAGATCTGCTGGAGTGGGTTCAGAAGAGAGACACAAAAATGTTCAGAGGGATGGAACACCTCTCCTATGGGGAAAGGCTGAGAGTTGGGGTTGGTCAGACTAGGGAAGAGAAGGCTCTGGGGAGATCTCATAGCCACCTTCCATGAAGGGGGCTTATAAGAAAAATGGGGACAAGCTTTTTAGTAGCTCTAGAATAAGGATAAATGGTTTTAAATTAAAAAAGAGTAGATTTAGACTAGATGTAAGGAAGACATTTTTTTATGATGAGCATTAAAACACTGAAACATGTTGCCTAGAGCTTGTGGTAGATGCCTCATCCGTGGAAACTTTCAAGGCCGGGCAGGATGAAGCTCTGAGCAATCTGATCTAGTGGAAGCTGTACCTGCTCATTGCAGGAGGGTTGGACTAGATGACCTTAAAAGGTCCCTTCCAAAGCAAACCATTTTATGGTTCTATAAATTTCTTCCATTGCAAAGCAGAATTGTTGAGAATTTAGCCTTTATTTTGCATTCCATGACATCTTAATGATCACTACCTTCAGGTAGGTTATTTTCTTTCTATTTCTGACTTCTGTCCTGAAGATTTACACTTATTTTCCCCATTTTTTTGCAAGAAGTATCATTATAACATGAAGACTCAATTACATTAGCAGTTTAAAACAGCAGCCTAACAAGATTAAACAATCTCACCCTATATGAAGATCCTGAAATCACCCCTGGTTCCGTATTAAAATACTGTCTCCTTCTGACTTTATGTTTGGCCAAGCAATAACATTTGTTGTTCAAAAATATGTTGGGAAGTTTATCTATAGAACTAATGATAGAACAGTCTGTGATTCTAAAACAGTCTCCTTTTAGCCTGCTTATCTCTTCCCTGACATTTCTTACTGAGCATCAGTGAGCAGGCAGCTTTGTACTGACATCTGAAAGCAAGTCTGCAGTAGCAGTGTGCAAAAGGCTATGGAACAACCAGTCACATGGTTTCTATATTTTCTCTCTTTGTTTACTGTGTTCATAATGCCAAGTGGCAAATTAAAAGAATGCCCTAATCCCAAAGAGTAAGGCATGGTATTTCTCCTTCCCACAGGGATGTCTGTGATTATCTCTGGGGAGGCAAAGCATTTTTTCTTGTTCTTTTGATATTCACTTCTAGTCTTTTCTTTGGGAGAGCAAATAATTTCTGAACTTTTTAGTATAAACACTATAGAATTTCTAGAAATTGGATTCTTTTAATGAAATGCTTGACTAAATTTACAAAGATTGGCACATGTGACCTGTAAAACCCTTGGCTTAAATGTAGGAGGAGAGAAAGCAATGTACATTTTTAGAAAGGAGCTGGGAAAGTTGATGTTACCTTGCCATGTTTCTTAAGAACTGTGGAGAAGACATCTTCAGCCAACAGTGGCATATTGCTTTTTCCATTTTTTACTGCTGTGGTTATGGTCATGGAGTTCCATTCTGGATGCTCACCATCATCTTTTCCAAGAGCAAATTTTTAAAACATGTTTTATAATACACATGATGTTACCAGAGCTGTAGGAAAACCTCTATTAGTTGCAATTAATAATGCATGTGAAGTTCATATTTAAATTTTTAATAGATTTAAAAATATAGAAAATACAGGAGAAAGCAATAAACTGAGGTATAGAGATAAACTTCCTCTGTCTCTCTATCTGAATTTCTGTCCCTTGAATCCCCCAGAAGATGGGTTCCTCTTGAGATCTCCCAGTCCTGTCACTGCTGCTCGTGTTTTCTTTGGCACAGAAGGTTGGAGTTACAGCTTTCTCTGCTTACTGGTAACAAGTGGGTGATGGGTTCTTTGCAGCTTTTTAGTTATCTGGGCATAGTGAAAGTGCAGTTTACTTACATGTTGTCCAGAAAGAAACAATATGAAGAGATCAAGTGTTTGGATGTTGCTTTATTAATATTGCCCCTGAAGCAGTATCGGCCTTTTTGGATGTTTGAATCTGTCACTTCATCTGTGCTTGTCACCAGTACACATTCATGTAACCAGATGCATGCATGTTTTCTGTCTTCAGAGAAACATCTCCTAATTTGGAGGTTGCAGAGCATACTTCTGATTATAGCCAAATACTTCTGCTATAGATTTTTTTATTAGCTTCACCTCATATTGAAACCCCCTGGGAATGAAAACAACCTTGTTGCTAAGTGTGGCATGAATTAGTGTCAAGAAGACAAGTGACTCAGGATAAGTACCCACAGAAGTGTATTCTGCTTGTGGAGTAGGCTATTAGATGTGATTCTGGCATGAAAAGGGTTCAGGAAATAATAGAGGTATCTATAAAGTTGTCACCATGAGATACATAAGCCCCCCTGGTTTTCTTTTGAGGTTTGTAACTCTGATTACATGTGTGGGGCATTTAATGTATTTGGGAGTATAGAAGATGTCATCTTAAAAAGATGTAAGAGTAAAACATAATCTTTAATTTGCAAACTTGTATTTGGTAGGGTGAAATTAGCTGATAATGTGGGCTGGGTTTTAAATAATTATTTCATGTCTTTATTAAGTATTATTTGTTAATTATTTTCTCTTTGGGCATTCACATGTTGACAGCTGATTGAGTAGTCCCGACAAGGTCAAGCCTATTTAGTTTTTCCATTTGGTGATCTCCAGTCACAGTGCTAAAGATCTGACATAACAAGCAAGAACATTACAAATGCAAAATAAAAGGGATATATAAATACTAATTTTTTATAGACTTGGCAAAGTGTATGTTGGTTGTAACAAGAACAGCTGGGGAGGGGTTGTAGCAATGTGACTTTAAGACTAGCTAGCATATTTACAGATAAAAATGCACCTGGAATTAATTTTAAGGAGAAGGTGAATTGGCATAAAAATACAATTTAATTTGTTACCTAAAGAAGTTGCAATAGCGTTTTAAGTGACTTTCCAAACACTATCAAACACATGTCTATACCTTTTCACACTCATTTAATACCCGTTTCAGTGCACAAAACTTGACTCTGCACACATATCTGGGCAGCTGTGCACTCCAAACACACTTCTAGCACATGCAAAACATTTTAAAATCCCCTTTAAAAATATGTGCTGTAATTTTACCCTATGAAAAATAGTACACTTGTATTTGGACCATGTTGTATGCTCAGGAATTCAGAAAGTGCCAGGTGAAGAGATCAGTACTATGACTGAAAATAAAGTTCCAGCACTGGTCACATGAGGCTGAAAACTTTTTTCAGAGATAGACATTATCAGTATTGATTTTAAGGGTCCTAGCTGGTGGTGTGAAGCACATCAGTAATAAAATGGCAGTGTTCTGTTCAAAGTCAATTTAAGTACAGACTAATGAGTCACTGAAGCACCTATTAAATGGCAGATGGTGCTTATGTCTGGCGAAGAGAATGACCATTTGTTATTCTAGCAGAGAGTAGTTACTGAATTCAAAACTGTTGTTAGGAATTAAAAGGCAGGCTTACTATCAATGACTTTTGCTCCCATTGGGTTGCAGGCTCCATGAAAATGAATGAGCATAAGTACTAAAAGTATTTTTACTTTGTTTTCTTCAGTAATTATTTTGCCTTCTCAAAAATTTCTGTGCCCCGTGAGGTCCCAAGATACAGAGAATTACACAGTATAAATTGTTTTCTGTATGTATTTTAAAAGGAGTGGGTCTAGACAGCAGTGTTTATACTTACAAATTTAGGGTATTGTGGTTTTTTTCATTATTTATTCATAGAATGATAGAATAGTTTGGTCTGGAAGAGACCCTAAAGATAATCTAGTTCTGACCCAAAGGTTAGGTGTACTACAGCAGACAGCTCATCGGAGTTGATTCCACACTGCTTGAGACTTTCTTTGCATAACAATTTTAAAAAGAAGTAAAGAATGGGGCTTCTGGTTTTAAGCACATGACAAAAGCAAATAATCACAGGAGGATGACAAACTCAGGGTCAAGCATGCCTTTAAAAATTTAGCAACAAAATGTTTCAACATTGCGAACTAAGATCATACTCAAGAAATTACGTTAACTTAAAGATTTCTGTGCCTAGTAATAGAATTATTTTTTTGTATCTTGGAAGGGACATTGGAATAGAGACAATCTGGAATCACAAGTATCTACTTAAAACTGAATGCTTATTTCCTTATTTTAATGCTAATGGCATAAATATTTGGAAATTTAATACTGCTTTTGTCTTTGTTAGTGACAAGAGACCGTATCTATTCCAATATCATACTATTTCTCTTAATAGGGATTTTGGTTTTTGACTTTATGCTGCATATGGAGTCCTACAATATATAGTCTGTGGAGTCCTAACATGTGCCACAGAAAAGTGAAAAGATTAATTCTTATTGCCCTAGTACCAGTAAAGGCTTCTCTTAGCCTTATCAGAAGTCATGTGGCAGAAAAATTTAAATAACGATTGATCCTTTATGATACTCCTGGAGAGGAAAAAAAAAATTAGAGAGACAACTTTTGCATGTGATCTGTTTTGTAGGTTAGAGAAATACCTATAGATTGTATTACAGAATACCACTTAGAGTACATAAAACTTTTCATAGCATCACATTATACTACCATATCCATTTTTTTTTTCATCTGCTAATATGTATCCAACTTTGCTAGGATAATTTATTTTGGGAAAACATTGTCTTGTACAAGCTTAACACATCTCAAGTGATAAGGATATTCACATAAATTTATTCTTGGACTCTCACTTTAGTCAAAAGAAAGAGGGAAGGGAAAAAAACCCTTCTTTCTAAAAGGTCTAATTCTACCTACCACTATTTCTGATTATTTTGTTGCTTACAGCTTCAAATAAAATGCTGCTTCTTTTTAAGATTTGGAGCTTTAACTAAAAAAGTCACATTAATGTTCTAAAGGAGTTAAGTCTTCAGTTGTCTTAAATAGAGACATCAGAGGTGTAGAAGTTTATTAAGAATCTCAGCTAACACATATTTATTTTACATATTTATTTTTTATAAGATATTTTAAAAGGGAGAGTGAGCTCACTAATGTCATTAGTGCTGTAGCAAATAGTGATTGTGGTATTTCAGCCATAAATTAGGATGATGATAGTTCTGTAGGCACAAGCTGGATAACTGAAGTCTGATATTTAAATATCCCTGTGAAAGGTGAAAGTTTTTCAGGGTGAAACAGAAGTTCATTTATACTAGGAAATTGGCAGTAGTAATTTTATCAAATTTTCTTATTAAAGAAAAATTATTGTACATTTTTTTTTAATATAATCATTAGGGCTGTATGGAAAATTTTATAGATATAAGTAGATACTGAAAGGTTAATTGTGAGAGAGTGATATGTGGAAAAAAAATTCTTTAAGCCAGCTATGCCTAGTGTCTATTGCGGTGTCAGAAAACTGACTTAATTGTATCCCTGGTATAAACTAAATTAAAACAATTGCCTAAGTTTAATTAACAATTCCCCTGATATAAAGAAACAAAATCGAACAGTGGATGAGTATCTCTTTCTGCTGTTTCCATGTAAGTACTAGAAACTATTTTAAGCATTATTTTTCTGATAATAATAATTTTAAATAAATTATAATTTTAAATAAATTATTCTTGGGAACAAATAGTATTTTACCCAAAAAGAAGAGCAATACCACAATGGATGTTGTGGTACTGCAGGCAGTCATCAGAGCAGTAGCTCTGCACATACACCTGTGCATGTGTTACTTGGAAGTTTATTCAGGTAGCAACAAGCATATACGTGTCTTAATATGAGCACATCAGGGAGGGAGCAATATTAAAGTTGCCTTCATTAAAGCAGTCTGTCAGGTTTAGTTCTAACTGACTCATTCTTCAGTAGCCATGAGTTTGTATAGGAGAGGTCTAATAACTGAAATGCGTGATAGAAGAGCTTTGATAAATTCTGCTGTGGATTTTCAAAATTGTGTTATTAAGTATGGATGGCACCTCTCACATGAGGAGTATCCAGGTATTAGCTCAGCCCTATCTCCCTTGGTGGCTTGGGGTGGGTCAGCGAGATGTCTGGAGTGCAGGGGGTGTGTAGAATGAGCTGGGGACAGTCAGCCCTTCAGATCCCAAATGATATGTTTTATTTCTTAAATTAAAACTTTTCCTTTCAACTCAGTGAGTTCTGCAGCATAAAGTTGGGCAGGAGCAAATGCCTTTAGGACTCTGGCCTCCGTTCTATTTTCAATCAAATAAAATGAAAGACTTCTCTCCAGTTTTTCTGGTGTTAATTGCCTCCCAGACATAGAAACATAGTTTTGCATTTAGTCACTCAACTATTTGAGATGTTGGAAACAAAAGTAATCAGGAATCCTTTACTGGATTAATTTTCTTAATTTCTCTGTCTGAATGCATCCACTTGTTAAAACATTCTTCTGCAAAACACAGAACATGAGCTACAGGGTTTGATTTCTTTGTTTGCATAGTTTGCCAATTTGTACAAAATTAATTTAAAAATAGAACTTATTTTCCTTTTTATGTTTTTTCAAGTTTCTACATCTTCAATGACAGAGGAAATACAGCTTTTGCACCAGTTGGGTCTAAGGGAAAACTTACTGGCTTCATCAGGGTTAGCATTTAACCCGTTGTATTTGCCAGCAGGAAACCATACTCCCACCACATGATTCTGGGAGATGTTCAATTATCTTTCTTTTCCCCAGCCTCAGGTCAAACCCCCAAAGTACACTCTGTTATCATTAAGGAAGTAAAGGGCAACTGAGAAGGAACTTCATCAAGCAATGATTCTGAAAGCTAGAGCAGCTGGATCCAGACCCATCCATATTCAGATACACTTGTTCAGTGTAAGATGGAATGGGTCTGAATTATAAAAAACAAGTGAAAAAATAGAACAGTGCTACAGCCATGCATGTAGTGGGGCATTGTAGGATGGTTTGGTTTTAGAGCCTAACAATTCCTGAGGTGAATTTGGGTCTCTTCCTATACCACAAGGGTATAGGAATGGTACCTGATGTTTCAATACAAAAAGAAAAAGTGATGTAGACAAAAAGAATACAAAGAAGTTTCAAATTTGGTGGGATTACATAACATGATAAATATATCTATTTGCTTCTTAAGGATTCAACATCTAAGATAGCAAACAAAGATTTAAAAAAAAGGAAAAAAGAAAAAAAGCTAATAACCGTAGGCAAATCTTGACAATAGGGAGTGTGCTGTGCTGCAAACTCAGACTCTTTTCATTTTTAAAATAAAATAGTAATACATCTAATAACAATACTAAAAATATCACACAGTTAAACTGGGGTCTACAACAACTTGTTGTTTCCTCAGGTAAGGGACAGTAGACAAATATGAAATTAGTGATTCATTTCATAAAGTATAGTTAGTACAGAGAAAATAGAGAATTGTTTAAAACTTGTTGTTGCTCAAGAAGACTCAGAAGCAAGTTCATATGGGTTCTCTAACCTGCAAATGGATGCTTTCCACAGCAACACGTCCATGATGCAGTCTAAAATGTCACAAATTCATAAGCCAGGATACAAAATTATATGACATTTAAGAAATCTCTTTCTTTTGAACCCTTGAGCTCCATCTGGTTTACATTTTCAACTTTCTCCTGAACTTCCATAGCTAGAATTTCTAATAGGCATCAGATTCCAACATAATAATTCCTCTCCATAAGGTAGAATGGATAGAATGTTAAGCAACATTGCAGTTACCCTTTCATAAATTTGCAGATTTTAGAATTAGGATGATGTCTTAGAATTGTATGCCTTTCTTTGGAAAACTAACTCTTAGCTCCATTCTGGTCTATTGAAAATTCTTCTCTTTGTGACATTAAATTTATTATTTTAATTATTTTTAACCAATGCACAGTAAGTGCTGACAACATTCCAACCCAAGGTTGAATTTATTAATAATTACTGTACTCCCTCTTTCTTATTCTGATAGTGGATATCTGAGCTGTCTTACAGCTCCTGAAATTAAGTAAAATAAATCAGTGAAGGAATTGTTTGGATTTGGTTTTGATTAGTTTGGAGAACTTCATGTTTTTGTCACTGTCTGATTTCCTCGTTCACAAATTGCCCTCCAATTATTATCTTTTCAAGACATAGTCCTGATCCTGCAAATATACCATACATTTTCATGAGATGACATAGACATTCTCAAAATGCCAAATTCTATTTTTGTTTTTCCCCTAGTACAGCAAGAACACAATTCCAAACCAAGTCTTTCAAACACTAATTTGATTTTACACAGTCAGTGTACCTTGATGACATTAAGCATGTACTAGGCCCCAAAATGGGGCCTAAATTTGCTGACTCCCAAGAAAGAGTATTATTTTTCCTGTGATTTTCCTAATTGTATTATTTGCATAAGTCATTCTCAGCTGAATGAGGAATTATAAAGCTGTGTGTGTATTTAGTAATGAAGGTGCTGTGCCTTCTCTGTCGTAGAGATAGGGATGTAAGTGAGAAGAGTTAAGAGTTCTCAGATGGATTTTTGGTCGATTTGTCTCTGTGAAAATTACAAGGTATGAGCAAAAAACAGATATTAAATGTAGTTAGTGTTTTTCACCCATTACTCACCAAGTGACCTTTGAAATGTTATGTAAAATGTTTTAGAGATCTGAAAGATTTTCACAGCTTTTCTCATGAAAATGCAGTTAAGTTAAAGGAAAACTACAGCAAACTGCCTAAACTGCATTGCTGTGCAGCACATATTTATTCCCTGAAATGGATGGGATTTTACTGGATTATGTTATTACCAGGTGGAGTATTAATTAAATCTCCGTCCTGCTGGGATAGGAAAGCTTTGCCATCAGTGAATTAAAAACAGCCCTTTGGGGAGGGGAGAGGGGGAAGAGGAGGAAGGGTGGAGGGGAAGATTTGGGATGCAGGAAGTTTCCTCCCAAGCACCCATAGGAAAATAAACTGCCCCATGGGCAGCTTGGAGACTTTTCATTTGGTCTTCCTCAGGCACAGCTCCTTGTTGAAGGCATCAGTCTTCATGATGCAGTTTTAGAAGAAGCTCTGAAACAAGAAGACAGTACAAGCAATGTTTTCATTCCTCTCCTCTAATTACCCTCCCTTTCTCTGCTTCAGCACAAGAATCCCTGCACTTGGGTGTTGAGTCTGGGAAGGGAATGGTTCATAGCTGGGGGTGATCCAAAAGCACACTCTGCAGCTACACCTGCAGGTCTGCTCTGGCCTGTTTACCCACTCCATCCCCCATCTGCAATTTCAGCAGTGAAGTTAGAAGTGGTTTGCTTCACAAGCACTCCATCTCTTCCCTTGAATGGAAATATAAGTTTGTAATAGAAATAGTTTTAATATTTTCCTTTTTGCTCAGTCTTTTATGTAAATTCTGCATATGCCAACACAGAGTCAGTCTTCCTATAGTACCCAAAGTAAAAAATACTAGAAAACTCACTGTAAGACATAATATGACATATGTCTCTGATACCTGTCACCAAACATCCCCCATGCAATATAAAACAAAGTTTAGAATGCCTGAATGATTCCAAAAATCTTAAAAAGCAAGCCTACAAAATACTTACATTAAACATCTTTGTTCAGCCAAGAAAGACCTGGGGTTACCACCCAGAATGCTGATTTTCCTTTGCAGTATTCACAGCATCCAAGCTCCTGTCAACATTTGTCTGTGGTTTGTTCTTTTGGGCTTGGCATCATACTCCTCAAATACTATATTAGCAAGACACTGGAGCAAAGTTTTTTAAAAAGTGATTTAAAAGCAGACAAATTGCTCATGACTGTAGGGCACACTTCAGAAGCTGGAGATCTCCTTATTCACTTTTGTGGGAGGGACAGGTGGGAGCAGTGTGAGTTTAAAGGTGTCACAGTCCAAGCCAGCAGAAAAGAGCTGGCCAATTTCTCTGGTTAAAATAAAAATATTTCTTACTCAGGAAAGGCAGAACATTACTTTGGGAATGGAATAATAAAGACATATTAGGTAATTACTTACCTTGTAATTAAAAATGAACCAATTACTCACCAAGTCAGGATCTGCAGAATTTAAGTAAGAATTTAATTTACAGCTCATTTTATGAAGGTTGAGTATAGAGTTGTTCATTAAAATGCTCTTAACAGTTTTTTAATTGAATATGCTTTTAGAATATGACATGCTGTTTTCTAGAACCCTCGAAGCCTATCTAAAAAGAGCTGGCCCTTCTGCTGGACCTTCTTAAAAGGCAGAAGGTACATTATATTTGTGTCCCAAATATTTGTGCTTGAGGACTTGGCCATTCAGAATTTTTCTTCGATCTTTGAATGGCTCAGCTTTTGTATATACATTGTGCAGACATGCATGGATACTTCAGCTCTCCAGTATCTTGAAAAAAGAAATGGTGAATAAGAAACAGGTCTGTGGGAGGCATTAGTTGCTTACTCAGTGCTATCTACTGCTTTATTTTTGTCCTTATTTCACTTTTTTAGATTTTTAATATTATCTTTTGAATTACTACATGGGAGGAAAAAAAAGAATGAAAAACAGTTCTGTGGGTAATGTCTGCGTGTTAAATACATTTGTTGTGTATTTTTAGAACTGAGTGCCCTTACTTGTACAAGTGAAAGCTTACTATTGGTAATGACAAAAAAAGAAGTTAAAACAGCCTACCTAGCCTTGT
This sequence comes from Heliangelus exortis, assembly GCF_036169615.1. NCBI lineage: Eukaryota > Metazoa > Chordata > Aves > Apodiformes > Trochilidae > Heliangelus > Heliangelus exortis. The sequence goes on from NC_092434.1 coordinate 7,810,885, forward strand.
AGCTTCTGTTTTGTCCACTTCTTTGCAGTTTAATACAATGACTTTAGATCTGTTTCAAAGTATGAAGATACACAGAGAAAATAGTAATTATTGGTAAAGACTAACAAGTTCTGTGTTTTTCCTTTCTTAATTTAATGAACTACCACAATGCTGTAGACTGAAAGTTGTAAACCCTGCATACAGATACTAATTTATTGAATAAAATGTTTTCATTAGTGTTTTCAAAATCATGGAAACTTTTCCATTTCGCGCATCTTTCACCTAACTCATCTTCCCTGAGAGCTCATCTGTCAGACTTCTAAGATTTTCTCTGTGGGACTGGGTAGGAAGGATAGAGATGCAACAACTTTATCAACATTCAGAAGAGCAGAAGAGCATGTACAACAAGATAGCAGAAAACATTTACATTGAAAAAAATACTATAGAGTAAAAATGAGAAGTGGCTGTCAGATTGCATAAGGTTTTTTTATTTTTTACTCCATGCACAAATTAGCTAGAAATCTTCCATTCCCTTTTCCCTTGGAAATGCAACAGTTCCTCTGACATTCAAGGAGAGATTAATTTAATTTGCTCTGCTGTCTTAGTCAGGGACTTACATGCAGCAAAATGTGACATTTTTAGCTAGACTATATTATGTAAATGTTCATGTTACAACTCGTGTTTTTCAGTAAGTCATGCAGCAGAAGTGGGGTTCCACTTTCCCATTCCCACCACACTGCTGCAAGGGTGACAATGTGTAATAATGGGGGCTGGAAAGATAAAGTTGAAGTTGACATGAAAAGTGTGTGACAAAGAAGCCCTGCGACTGAGATACCCTCAGCTGAAAAATCTGTGAGAAAGCTGTTCAGCACCTGGCTGATACCTAAAGACAGTGACTCCATTCTTTTCATTAAAGAAGGTTGGTGAATACTCCTCAGTAAATTCCAATGGCAGGTCTGTAATGAAATGGGGTTGATGCAAGTTTCCACAGCCTGAAAATTCACCCTGTATTCTAGTTCAGTTTAGATGTACTTCTGTTGGTTCATACTCTTTTCATCCTTGATCTGCAAGAGTAATAAATAGGTCATAATGTTTTGCAGTTACTATTGCAGTGTCAAAAGCACTAAACTCTTGTGGCCTGAATACCTCTAATAAGATACCTGAATACCTGCAGTTATAAATACAAAGATTGTTCTTGTTGAGCTGTCCAAAACCAAGCAATGCTGCTGAGTTTATAGTGAGTTCAACAAGATTTGTAGCCAGCCAAGAAATATGCAACAAATTGAAGTTTTTTCAACATTAGTGATGTCCAATGATATTTACAACTTTTCTAGACCATCACCTCACCTAAAAACATATGGCATCCTGGGCCTGAGCACAGCAGTTGTGTTTGCTTTCACCTAGCCAGCTTAATTAATGTGGCTGTATTTCCTGCTACCTAGAGCTCCTGAAAGCTCTTTGTTAGGTGTCATGCATTAGAATAATCCAATTCAGATTTGACAAAAATTACTGTTCTTCTGCCAAGGAATCTATTGAACTGCAAACTGTCATTCCCACAGCAAGGGGCACAACCCTCAGTGAGACTACAAGCCTAACAGTACCATAATTACTTATGCTGGTATAATAAGGCTGATGAAAGTGGGACTTACTGCCAGAAACAAGCTGAGGAGATCTTTATTGGTCTGACTAGACAATTCTGAGCAGGAGCACCTGTTCTCTAAGTCACATCCTTTCTCCAGCCCCTGTTTTGGACCTTAGACAAGCCTTTTTAGGAATGTGAGAAAATGAAGATTTTAAAATCTGTCCTATTTATCCCAGTCTCTGAAGCTTCTAAATTTCAGTTCCCATTCATATTTTCTTCATCTCCTCTGATAAATATGGAAATACTGGGAAAAAAGTCTTTAGGCTCCTAACTGGTTTCCAATTACTCATTCAGTGTATTTATAAATTTAAAAAAGGGAATAAAGAGACGAGGAGAGAGGAGAATCTTTAGAACATACTCTTCCCATCTTATCCAGGCCAGAACACCTTTGTGGTACATAATTAATACTATTTTATTGGTGAAGAAATCAGTGTTGAAATAAATTTCTTATCCTGATTCCTACCTTCTAATGCTAGAATCCTTAGTGCATTTTTAAATTAAAAAATGTTGGCTCCTCTTAAATTCTGAACAGTTGATTAGAGAAATCTTTTTTGTGGATAAGCAGTGGCATTTGTTGTTTTCTTATCTTTTACTTCTCAGTTCAACATCCATTTCATAGAGCACAAGGACAGTTTACATAATTCACTATTTCAATTTCTAGAAATTAATAACTTCAATATTGTTGAAGCTCAAATGTTCCTTTATGCAAATAGGAAATCAAATTGTCCATCATAATGCTGGAGATCATGTGGGAAATTATAAATTAAATGATAGTACTGGAATGCACAGGCAACACCTTTGATCGTGACTGGAGTTTCAGGGAAGGCTCTGCAATGTACTTTCAATTAAATCTGTAGATTGTATCTGAATAAATGTAAGAGTACTAGAGTAAAATTCAGCATAATAAGTATTAGCCCTCTTTTTTTAGGCTCGGCAAGCTTTTATTATGCACAGGATACTTACCACAGTCAATGCACTATACTTTTTAGTAAAGAGCAGTGATGTTATGCAATGTTAGTATGTAGAGCATGCCCTCTTTTTTCTAGTCTGAGTAAAACTGAGTAAAACTACATTTTTGGTCATGCTAAGTCTTTCCCCAGCAGTTAACATTTCATCTATATTTATGCTTGGTGTTTTTAGCAGATGGAGGAATGGTTTTCTTCACATTTCTCATATGGTGAATTTGCAGGAGCTAGTTTAGCAATAGCAAGCAGGGGTGGCTTTGATGTGTTTACTTAACATATGTGTCATATATAAAAGGCAATGTTCTTCCACTGTGATTGTTAATAACGAGCTGTTCCAAATGGATTTGTGCCAACACAAAATCCACCATCACAATTATCAGTAATAGGAACTTCATCTGGCAGCAGCAGCAGCAGCAAAGATTAAATAACTGTGTGAACTGTCCCTCAAATTAAAATTGATGTTTTTGGTAAAAATTAAGAAAACTCACACCACTGTTACCCCTTACACTCTCTTCTACTCTGGCAATAGAGAAAATACTTTTCTCTGGGATTCTCAATTTTTCACATGACAGTTGCCACATTCAGGACAAGAATTTGAGTATCTAGACCAATAAAACAGCGCAAATTACAAGAGAAGATAGGTGAATTTCAGATGCTTGAGGATACAAGTAATCTTTTGAAGAAGGTTGATTTTTAATGGCATTTGTCAGTTAGGTGTCTGAGTTCTAGCTGGTGTTGAACATGTACTTCCAAAAAGTCTACTTGGAAATTCCACTGAATGACATCCAAGAAATTTTTTTTTCCTGGGTATAAAATCTCCCAGGAACTATATAATTTCTACAAAATAGTATTAATGGTAATAATTCTATAGCATAGAATATGATCTTGGTCTAGAGCAGGTTATTGTCAGGGCTGCAGTAGCAACAAACCTTTTATGAACCACAGATGTATTATGCTAATTCCTATACAAACGAATGAAAAAACCCAGTATGATAACAATTTGAATAAGTATTTTATTGAACAATATTAACTTACAGAATACATTAGAGATTAATCCATGTTTCATTTGTGATTCAGTTTATTGTTTCGTGGTGTCCTATATAAAATACTTCCAAAATACAAATTATTTTCCAAGGTTTCAATGAACCTTTAGAAGTATGCTAGAGCACCTCAGAAATACGTCAGACTTTAGAGATGTCCAAACCTAACCTTTGAATTCATGAACACAGTAAAATACCTGATTTGTGTGTCAGGGTGCAAAAAAAAGCACTGCTGTTAACCATGGCCTTGAAGAGGCTTTACAGCTGCAGTTATGTTGCAGCAGTCTAAGTGACACATCTTCATAACTTCTTGCACTTTGTGAAATGCAGTATCTTAAGCTCTGAGTTTTCATTCTGTTCCTTGTATTTATTATTAAATCTTTCAAGTCAATCAAACATGTCAGTCCTCTCCAAGTCATACTGAAATCATAGGGCTACCAAAAGACAGAAGCTTTGCAAACATACAGGGAACCCAGGTAGTTTTGTCAGTAACTTTAGCATGTGTATGAATAGGTATGAGCCCAATTTATGCACATGAATTTGGACACACTTGCTGTAGTTTTCAGGTCTAAAGCAACTGCTTCACTCCTTACATATAAATAGAGAGCTGTTGGCATACTCTGACAGGGGTTAAATGTTCCAGTGATAATAGTTTGCCAGAAAGCAAGGCTGATGAAAAAAAGCCAAATCCAATTAAAATGTATCATCATGTAAATGTGAGTTTTGGCACCAGGACAGAATTACTCACTTCAGACTTCACTCAGGACACAAAGTAAACCCATCTCTTGATAAGAAGCATGACCCTCTAACAGCACCATATGCTAAATTTTGCATCTAACCAGTTAGGTCCACCATCAGGAGACAGTAATTCTACAGAGCATTACCTATAGAAATCAGATTAATTTTCTCCCAGATCCAAGTGTTTCCTGATGAGTGCCCAAGCAGGGGGCTAACCCAGCAGAGAGCTGTTTGTTCAAGCTCAGGGAAGCTCAGGGTAAGGTGTAAGAACCAATGCAATTTGTCTGCTGTGTGGTGAGAGTTGCCCCTAAAAAACCATGGGCAAACTGAGCTCAGCTGGTTTGGTCTCTCTGAAGAAATGGACTCAGGCAGGGACAGCAGAAGAAAGACAAAAGAGGATTTGTTTTCTGTTTTTGAGAACTGAGTTTATGGATTAATTTAAAGAGAATGTATCCTTTGAAGACGAATTTAGCAAATGCAGTAAGTCCAAGTTTTTCACTGAGATGTGGCTGCATTTTCACTTCATGAATAGCAAACAGGGAAACATCATGAAAACATTAATTATAACACAGTAAAACGAACTTGAAAACTGTAACAGCACCGAAAGCCACCACTCACTACAACTGAAGCCTACTACTCTTTCAAACAGCCTTGCCAGCCTGAACTTTTTGAAACCACTGTAAGGTAGCTACAGGCTTGTGAGTAAATGAGAAAATAATATGGCTCCCAGGAAAGAAAAAAAACCCAAATAGACCAAAAAAACAAACACCCACATTTGCTTATTGGCTGTAACATGAGACCTTCAAGCCAGGACTTAAAAAGTAGAACACTGCAGGCTTCAATTTATCAGTATAGACACAAGATGTGTGTCTAACTAAAGGCATAGTATAGAGGCCTGCTCCTACCTGAACTGACAAGAACTAAGTTGAAGATGAAACAGCAATGTGAAGAGTCAAGGCCCCCTTCCCAATATGAGCTGTTGAAGTATAGTATTTATAAAAGCAGGGCTCACTTCTTAAAGAAACCGTTAAAGAAAAGAACACAGGATATTCCTGATTTGTCTTGTTCCAGAACTTTATCACATGTAAATCTGCATAGTCCATGTATAACATTTTGTACAGTGAAAAAAGGTCTATAGAAAAATACTGCTCTCATTTTTTTATACCTACTATGAGAAAAGCACAGTTTTTTATAACAGGAAATAATACTTTATTATAAAATCTGCATGTAAACAAGTAACAAATTAATTGAATAACAGTTAATGGAAGTGCAAATTAACTTCATAAAATGGTATCCGGTTTGTATTTAACTATATATATAATTTTTTCTCCCATTCTAATGTGGTTCTACTCATTCCCTTCCCACATTTAAGTTCAAAAAGATTTTTGTTTCATTGTTTGCTTTATACTAAAAAGAGTGTACGAGCCTGCGTACAAGTTTTAAGTTTTGCTCTGCAAAAGAGACAAGTCTGTGGTGATACATATCATCCTTTCTTATCTCTGTGTCTCTGGTATCCACAGGACAAGAGGATATAACATATGTACACAGTGAAAATGTAGGCATGCCAAGCCACTTATTGAAAGTTCATTTGCTTGCACACATCGAAAATTAAATCATTTATCAGTGAAGCAGACATTGTAGTACAACTTCCAGACTTGCTTGCGCACCTTAAGGCATCTGAGAGTTGTGATTGATGTCATTCTTCTTATCACCATGAGGATTATCTCTACACTTCTCATAACAGTCAAATGCTTGTTCATCACCCACGTGCAACATCTCGCTTTGCTGAAAGCTTCTACAGCACAGATAAGTCATGGCAAGACTTAGATTTTGCTTTGAAAGCCATCTTCTTATTGTTCTTTGCCACAATTCTCCCAAGGAATCGCTTTGCCTTTTTGCCTATGCTTTCTCTTCTTTTTGTGTTGGCCATTCTCCTAGCATTGTCTTCTTTACTGTCTTTGCGAAGTCTGATTTGCCGAACAATACCTTCAAACAGGTCTTTGACATTATGATGAAGAGCAGCTGAGGTCTCAATGAATTTGCAGTCAAACACAACAGCACAGGCTCGTCCCTCTGGATGAAAAGAGAAAAAGGGAGATGAGTGGAGCTGGACATTTATTTTCTCTTCATACATACTGGCAGAAAAGCAAAACAAAAATTTACTTTAAGCAAGGAAAATGTCTTCAATGCCACAGAAGTGCTTTACTACATGGCTGAAAAGTCTAAATTTGCACTTATGGCTTTGCCCCCTTACTCTTTGTTTTTGTTGCAATGTGATCAGAAATCTCATTTGACTGATGGTACTGAATATAAGGCAGCAGTTGTCCTCTAGGCAGACCATCCCAGTCTTGTTTAAGAGCTAAAGCTGATATAGGAGAGGGACTTGGATGCATGCCTGCTGTTGGATATGAAATAGTGTAAGGTACAGAAAGAAGTGGGGCTTATTTCCTCTAGAAGTTGTTGAACAATCATGCACCTCTGCCTTGCTGTAATAAGTGAGAGGTTTCCATGGAAGCTACAAATGCAGCTGATACAGTCCACAAGGGAAAGTCATTGAATAGATGACTAGAGGTCATGAAGTTGGGTTTGGCTAGGACTTCATTCAAAATGCAAGATGCACAATGTTCCATATGTAAGCACGTAACTCTGGAACATTGCTGTAGTGCAAATTTCCTTGTTTAAGTTGCAAATCTGAGCAAAGTGCCCATGGTCATGATTAGAACAGGTCAACCATGCGCTGCCACCAGCCTGGAAAATGTGATAACTGATGAACTCCATTCGAGTTCCCTGTGCAGGCATTTAACACAGAGAACATGGCAAAAACATACAGCAAGAGATGGGTCTTCATCAAGGCACAGATATTTTGGTGTATTCTTCCCAATGGAAAAAAAAAACACAAAACCCAAACAAACAAAAAACCCAATAAACCAAACCAAGATCATCAAATGTTTAAATAAGTGATTGGTGCTTTAGTTGTCAAAATGCTACTAGTTTGAACTAGCTGAGAAAATTCTCACTGATGACAACTGGAGAACACAGAAAAAGATTGAGGGAGACTGATCCCATCAGCTATACTCAAATGTGATTGAATCACTTCCAGAAAAAAGAGGATTGATCATGCTGTATAAAGATCAACCTTTTCAAAGGCTGCCTGGGTTGGATGACATGGCACTCCTGTCCCATAAAAAGCATAGCTGGAACTACCACATCTTGAGACTAGCAAGTGCTGCTGCACATATAATGGGCAATTAAACCCTTTCAGTTAATACTGACCAAAAATGAATCCTACACTAAACAGTATCCTAAAGCTGCAGCTCGGATGCATTATTTTCCTGTACTGCAGTTCAGAGCATTGCTCTTTACAGTCACAAATCTTTTCCCCCACACACCATCTCCACTGTTTTTGTGGTACCAGGTCCCTCATCATGACCTAGCTTCCTTGATTTTTCCAGAGTGCAATTTCTATTCCCCATGATTCTCCATAGCCTTTGCCACTAATTTAGACATTACTGAATAAATCAATAGTGTCTCTTACCATCAACTGAGACTTCCCGGGACCTGACCAGGTCACTTTTATTGCCCACAAGAATAATAGGAATGTCTTCTGTTTGCCTTGCTCTTCTTAGCTGGATTCTTAGCTCAGAGGCCTTTTCAAAACTAACTTTGTCTGTCACTGAATATACGATAATATAGGCATCTCCCATTTTCATACAGTGGTTCTGAAGCCATTGGCTGTCATCCTGAAAGAAATGGTAGGAGAAAGACTTATTGCACTGAAAAATCTATTAAACACAGTCTGATCAATGTTTTAATTATTGTAAGCACCCTGAAGATATTTTTCTTAGTTTTATTGTAAAGAGTCTGTAAAAGTAAGCCAATCTCCCCATTTTTTAAAAGATTTTGCTATTTAAAAGATGTTAAAAGTGAAACTGTCTTGTTTCCAGAGACAATATCAGATCTGCACTGATCATATCATGAATCTGTAATTTTAAAGTAATTCCCTGGGCTGTTCGTGTAAGCTGCTGCTTGTTCAAAGGCACTAAGGGATTCACACACCAGCCCTATTCATTTTTTTTTTTATTATCTGCCTCACTAAATTAGGGGGAAAACAAAGGCAATATGAATTTTAATTTTCTAATGTCACTTTTTTAATGTTACTGTTCTGATCAAAGAAACAGACAGACGTTCCATTTCTACTTTTTTTTAAGAGTGAAACACCAACCAAGCCATAAAGAAAAAAAATCTTATATCCGCAGTACCTGCTCCCATATATCGAACACCACGAGAGATGCTTCTTCTCCATCAACTATAATTGATCTGTCGTATGTATTTCCTGTCCAAACAAACAAAAAAAAAAAGTTCAGAAAAAAGAAGTTATTCTTCTCCATCCCTGCCGGCAGCCTGGGGGGGGTGGCCTGAGGGGGATGCCCGAGGGCAGGAAGCCCTCCGGTTGCGGTAACGCCGCTCCGAGCGGCGGTCCCCGGGACCGGGACTCCTGCTCCGCCCAGGTGCTTCCCTGTGTGTCACCCACCGCCCCGTGCCCTCACCGGCTTCCTCTGCGTCCGCGCAGTCCTCCACGCCGCCGAAGATGCGGGCGAGGCTGGTCTTGCCGACACCGTGCTCGCCCAACAGGATCACCTTGTAGAGGCTGCTGTCGGAGTCGCTGCCCGAGGAGATGACGGAGTCGGAGGAGTCGGAAGCCCAGCTCTCCCGGTGCTCCTCGCCGGGGCTGTACGATGTGCAGCGCACCAGCCCGGAGAGCTCGTCCTGCGGCAGGGCTGCCCGCAGATCCCGCTCGTCCACCGGCATGCTGCGCCGGTGCAGGTGCTGGTGCACGGAGAAGGGCATGCTGCCGCGCCGCTTGTCCAGGTACCGCAACTTGTCACCGCGGTTCAGAGTCATGGGGGTGCCGGGCTGCGGCCGGAACGGAGAGGAGAGCTGTCAAGCCCCGCCGACCCTGCCGCGTCCCAACCCCGGCTGCCACAGAACGGGAGAGCCCCGCCGCGCCGCCCGCGGAGCAGCGCTTACCTCGGGGGACTCGGCGGAGGTATGGGAGCGGGGAGGGATGCCCGCCGGTAGCCGCCCGTGCCGGTAGCCGCCCGTGCCGGTAGCCGCCCGTGCCGGTAGCCGCCCGTGCCGGTAGCCGCCCGTGCCGGTAGCCGCCCGTGCCGGTAGCCGCGGGAGCTCCTTCAAACGAGCGCTGCCGCCACCCCGCGCGGCGCCCCTATTTATGGCTCCGCCGGAGCCGCTCGGCCCTCCCCGCCGTGACGCGGGGCTCTGCCAGCGCCCACCCCCGCCTCCACGATCCGCTCGTCTCTGCTGGGCGGGGGCGGGGAGCCCCGCCGGAGGGGGGGGTACGGCCCGGGCTGCTGGCGGCAGCGAGGCGGGCTGCGGCGGGGCTCCCCTCCCGGAGAGGGCGAGAGCCGTGGGAAGGCGAGGAGTGGGCGCGGAGCGGCTCGGTGGGAAATAATGGGACGTGTAGCGAGGGAAAGGGTGGTGAAGGAGGATGACGGGGGGCTGCCCCACGCCCCTGCCCCGGGGTACTTCGCTGCTGCTCCCACGGGGGAGGATGGAGCACAGCGTTGGCTGCCGTGTCGCTTGTTTCCACTCGCAGCCCTGCGTGAGGGAGCGCGTGTTGTGTGTACATGTGTTCCCTCGGCTTGTTAGGCTGTGTCGTTGTCCAGGAGTTTTGGTACAGTCAGGCAATGTAAAACATAAAGGTCAAATTCTTCCCTAGGTTTCACCTGAACAGCAAAGTGAGACAGTGAAAGTCTTATCTCCTGAGTGACACAGTCATTACAGGGTGATCGGGTGAAGAAACGACTAATCAGATAGCTATACTTGTATTCTGAATGGCTCACCAAGCATCGTGTATACAGTTCATTGTTTACCTAGCAACCAAAACATGTTACACATTTTACAACCAAAATAGCTCTGGCTCCTTCTCCCAAAAGATTACAACCTGATGAGTACGGGAAAATCCCTGTGACTCTGTGTAGGGTTAGTTGCCATCGAATTCGTGACAGTTTAAGGGTTTACAAATCAGCTGCTAAAGCAAGGCTAAAGCAGACAAGAGATAGGGAGGTGATGGAAAATGAAGGCATAGACGTAGACCATAAAGTAAGGGAAGGAAAAGGAACTGTGGGATAGGAATACAAGATTCTATAACATATAGCATAGTGGCTCAGAGATAGGTTTGGTTTGGTCTGGTTTCATTTAATTTTGGTTTTTTTTTATTTTGTTTTTAAATAACATTCTACACTTCCCAGGCTACATAACTGCAACAAAGGCAAATACTGAAAACAGTTTGAAGAGACTGACTACAGGGAATGGGTATTTTTCTCCCATGAAATTAAGTGAGTGGATATTTTCTTGTCTATAAATTATAATTCTACAGTCCCTGCTCTTGGGAAGGTTTTGGCCCCTCCATCCTGATAGCTGCAGTTTGACGTGCTAATGGGGCACCTAAAGATCACCAAGTGCTTGCAGCAAGTTCTCTGCCTGTCTCACAAAATAGCAACCAAAATAGCCTTGTCAGTTTAAATAGTCAGTTTGCTGGTGAAACAAAGTGAGTGCTTCAGTTAAATGAACTGAATTATGAAGCTCTGGTTAGCATTTTAAATCATATTTGAATAAATTATTGTTAGTATTTGAAGTACACCATGGTTACCTAACTTGGATAAACTGGAATCTGTGAAACCATCTTGATTAATCTGTATTTATATGCAGTTAATTAGTAAACACGCTTCCAGAAATGGTTTATCTTTGGTTAACTATTTAAAAATTTAAATGTTTTTTCTTAAAATTCTCACCTGAAAATATTCTGAATGACTTTGCAAGTCTTTTGGACCAGTCTTTCTTGCATGCCTTTACTGTGTGTCAGAGTCAAGTTTTAGAAGTTGATATATAAAGTGGGAGTATATTTAAATTCTTTTCTGTGTGAAAGAAGGGAAATCTGAGAAGCATCAGAATCAGATACAGTGCCACTTTTGTGCCACATATAGCACTACTGACTGGAACCAAACTAAAAATGGGAGTTTCACTGGCTGGACTTACAGAAGACCTATTTTATACAAGTCCTTTTGCTGATGACAATTATAAATATTTTAATGATCTTAGTGCAAGACCCCTTACTACCAAAAAAAAAAACCAAAACAGGAAAGGCATATGTAAAAGTGCTAAACAGAAAACTTTGAGAGGACAGTGTTCCAACAGGAAAGTGACTGAAAATAAAATAATACCTAATAGAAAACAAACCAACAAAAAAATTTAGGGCTCTGTGGCAAATACTTTTTTTTTTTTTTTTTTTTTTTTTTGCCAGTACCCAGGTGTAACTTACAAATTAATGGCTATAGAATACCACCACGGTTACAGGATACCTCTCTGGATCTGGCACTGGGTTCTGTGAGTTGTCCTTTAACAGTAAGTGAGATGGCCTTGGATTAGGTCCCTGGGGCCTCGCTTGTTCCTAGATGGATGAGTCCAAGTTGCACAGAGCAGAGCTGTGCCAGGGCAGTTCTGCCACAGGATTTGTGCCTGGAACCAGAGAGAGGAGGAGACTACAGGGGTCATGTAGCTGGTTTATCTCCTTTGATCTTAATTGGTCCAGCTATTTTGTGAAGTTGAAAGGAATTAACAGATAACTCAGGTTAACCATTTGAGATGCATACCATGCTTCTTCACGTATCATGTAATTCTATTTGTTGTTAATTATTCCTGTATGTTCATATCCATATTGCCATGGCAATTGCTGCTTTCATTGGGGTGCATGAGAACCAGTGGCTTGGAATGCTGCTTTTTTCAGACTTTTTGAAGGATTTTCTGAAGATCTCCTTTTTCACCTGTCCTCCATTTCCACTTCAATGTAACTGTGCTTCTAGCAGTTATATTGAAAATATATTTTCATGTCTTGATTTTCTACTTTTATTTTCTATTGTTCAAGCTTCTACTGGTGTAGGGTTTGTTTTAATTAAGCAAGTGCTTTAGACACTGCTGCAGGTGTGATAATTTTAATAAGCCCCATATACCATTCCTTACATACTGAAATGGAAGCTGGAAATTTTATAATTTTGTTGGATTTTACACAAAAGCCAGACCTGAACCCTTACCAATATTGAAAGTAACTCCAGCTGGCATGGCAGATTGTAAGTGCACTGAATCAGAATTATCACAGTAGCAGAGATACCATCTGCAGTTCTAGAGTCATGGGTGACTCGTGAGCATGTCAGGTGCCTGTCCCCAGCAATGGCTGTGTCACAACCAGCAGCAGAGCTGCAGCCCAGGGGCTGCTGTCTAACCCAGATCCTCACTGCATCAGGAGATATGGCCTAACACACGTAACAAGCAAAATCTGCTGAGGCCAGAAGCAGTGGGTTATTTTTGGTCTCAGGGACCCCATTCAGCTACACCCTAATGTTCAGAGTATTCTGGGATCCTGGTGGAGTCATTGTAGCCTCCCTTTTATGAACTGATCAAAAAACTTCACTTTTGCTTGGCTGCCCAACATCTGTGGTGTGTGTCCTATAGTTCTCATGGAAGACTCTGATACGAGACTTACACAGAAAGGAACACTGATATCCTGTATTGAGTGGAACTGAACACAAAGCTCTCTGGAGCTTATTATTTTTTTTTCAGTTTCATTTTGTCTTCATATGATTTTAATTTTCCTTATTTCATATGATTTTCACTAAAATTTTCACAGAATTTTCAGGTAAAAAAGCAGGATTTGGGGAGTTGAATTAATTATGTGTTATTCTGCCTCATCAGTGTTTGCTCAAGGTCAAATGCCATATTATAAATAGCTTTTTTTTTTCTACATCGAATTATTATTATCACTGAATCACAGTGTTTGGTTTTTGCTGCTGTCTTACATTGAATTATTTAACATTTTATTAGGAATTATAGAAATATTTTGAGCAGCCCAAAGACTGGATAAGCAGCAGTGGGGTTTGGGAGAAAGTGTTGTTCTTGGCATGTCCCTATGCTGGAAGCTGTGGGTTTCTCCTCTCCTTGCTTTTCAACTCATCTGCACTGCCTCAAGTCTAATTAATCAGCCATTATGTGGGTGAAGTTATTTCTGTACAAACTGCAGAGATATCCACAAAGGTCTGTTCTCGCCAAGTTATATGAAGCATTACTCCTGCAGAAGTGAGAGTCTGGCTGCCTCCCAAATACCTGGACTGAAAAAGAAATAGCAGCATTTATTATCATTTTAATTACAGAACTGACAGACAAACCAGTGGGAGAAGAGACAGAGACAGCAGTAGGAAATATTTTCTTTTTTTTTTTTTCCTAAGCAAGAGAGATAGAGGTACAGGTAAATGAAAAAAAAAACCAACCTGCCTTAATCTTCAAAAATTAGGGATATAGTGCAATTTTGATATTGGGTTTTCCTCACCATCACCCATAAAATCACAGATCAGCATATCTGAACAGATGTGGATTAATGGGTTGAGTTCGTGAGATGGATGAAAATACATATTAGACCCTTGTATGTGTAGCATATGGTATGTTGTGTTATCTTGCAATTAATATATAGGGATTTAAAAGCAGGCTACAGCTTGAACTGTAGGAGAAACTGCAGTAGTGGTAGAGCTTTCAGGCTTGGCACTGAGTCCTTAGATGGAAAGTCTGATAAAAGTTTTATCTCTGCTGAACCTGCATTTAGACATTCCCAAGGGAGGACTCCACATCCGTTTGGCAAGGAGCTATGCTTTTACTCATAATTACTCCTGTATTTAATGACAGGTTGTACTTTTGGTTGAGTAGTGGTAGCCATGAATTGGGGCTGCAACAACAATGTGAGAAATATGACCTTTGGAGTCAACAGAAATCGACATAGCTTAGAAAACTCACACAGAGTGCCAAGAGGGAAATGCAAGCAGAAACCTAACTATACCCATTATTATATCTACAAAATTAATCAGAAGTTGGTTCTTCCCACAGTTGTCATGCTCTCAGATCCAGGTCAGAAATTCTGAAGGTTACTGATAGACACTGCAAATGAATGTAGTATTGTTTATGTTTTTTGGGTAGAATATTATAAAATAAGTACATTTAAAGTCCATTGCTTGTAACACAGAACAAAGATATCTGTCTTTCTGAAACTATTGCAAAAGAGTGCAAAAAATAACTTGGGATAAGAATAATGAGACATGTGGTTCATCTTCCTACTACTCTGAATTTCTCACTGCCTTGAGTAAGCTCAAAAACTTCTAGTAGAGAAACTCAAGATGAACTGAACCAGGTGAATCATTGCTGATAAAAAAAAAAGCTTGCACAAGTAGCATATCTAATTTCATTTTTGCCTGTCCAGATCCCCTACTTTTTCATGGAATATGCCATACTATTAGCAAAACATCCTGTTCAAATATACTTAGGGAATGTGTTCTGTCTCAGTCTAACTCCAAATTTTGCATTGACTTTTAGTTTTTCAGATTCAGGTTTACTTCTTACAGACATGGTAACACCTCATGCTATACCCTGATACAAGAGTCAGAAAACCCCTTCAGTTGCCTGAGTCACCGTGGAATGGACTCAATTAGCACATACTGTATGTGATCAGCTGTTTGGTCCTATTGCATTTCAAATTTAGACTAAAATTAGAACATGACCTAAGATATTTCCATAATTATTTTCTTCTGTTACCCCTCATTCCCCTTTTTCTATATTAAACCTGTCACGAACAATGTGCATGACACGCATCATCCATCCCTGAGTAGAATGCTGAATATCCCATTACAATTCCTGTGGGCTGTATATTCCTTAGTGTGGATTTCAGAGGCCTTTTACAATAAATATCTAGAAGTCTGGTACCATGAAAAGGTTTCTGAATTTACAGATTGCAACAGACACTTGCTATAAGGAGTGGAGAAAGTAAATGGCTGGCTGGCAGTCTTACAAAGAAGTCCATGGTGGTAAGCAAGCAAATTGTAAATGTAAGATGGATTGCTTACCAGCAGTAGCTCTTGGCAAGAGAAATGGATCTACTTACAATAACACATTGAAGGGGCTGTTGTGGGTCAGACTCAGTTTACAGCCAGTTTCCAGCAGTTGTCTGTAGCAGATATCTAAAGAAGAATTGTCAGTAAGAACACAATAAACACAATTAAAATTCCCCTCATACAACTGCTAGGCTAAAAATATTCCTTTTTCTCAGAGGTCCTTGACGTGTTTTTTTCTGTATATTTCTCTAATTGCTTTCTAACCCATTCAGATTTTTTATATACTGCAACACCTCCCTTTACTGTGAAGCAGAGGGTAAGATTTTCTTCACATCTTCTTCATATATGTAATTATTTTATAGCTGGCTTCAGTAATTACCTTTCTCAGCTGAGGAACCTAGAAAATTCACTCCTTGTGTAGTCACGATCTCTACTTGCCCTTCTGTGTATCTTTTCTAATACATCTTGGAAGTTAGGGGCAAGAAGCACACAGGTTAGAAAGACAATAATTCAATCTGCATGGAAAGCCCATGGACTTTCATAGTGTACAATAGTGCTTTCTGCTTTTTTGTTAATCCTGAGAGTTCCTAGCTTCTATTTATGCTGTTAACTGAGCACTGAGTAACATTTTATGGACCTACAGTAACTTTATTTTACTGAGGAACTAAGGATCTAATAGGTAGGAAATCAGGTAAAAGACAGCCTAAATCTGCCCTTGATAACCCACAGAAGCCATTGCCTCCATATGTCTAAAAAGGTTGCCTGTTAGCAGGCTTCTTCTACATAGTACTACAGAAAAAAGCACAAAAACTGCAGAAGGAAAAACTTCTCTGTAGCACAAGATGACAATGAGGGTGCTGGGGGCATGGCAGACTGTGACAGTGACAAAGCTTTGCTTGTGTTTCCACACGTTACAGAGATATCAAATGAAAGAAGATGAGATGTAATGTCTCAAAATCTGGATAAAGTCAACACCTTGTAGATGTTTCTATCAATATGACAGAGGAATGAGAAAAACTTTCCTAGTATTGAGAGCCCATTAGTAGGAACAGACCTGTGGTCCTCTGAGGAAATGACCAACGTGCTTCCAGTCAGAGTCACATAGATCCCTCACTGAGTGAAGGACGTAAGAGAGAAACACAATTTATAAGGATCGTGACAATATCAAGTGAAAATTTAACTGTGCTGCCCTCTTCTGTGTAGTAGATAAGGAATAAGGACAAAGATTTTTCAATCTATCATTACACAGAGAACTTGAGTTTTGTGTTCAAATGTGCACTTAATGCTTAGAATTGCTACACTTTATGTAAGGCTCCTGGTGGGAAGTGGTGGTAACCAGAAGAAAGCTGCCCTTTTGCTTTCAGTGATAAAATCTGGTCTTGTTTCCCTTGTGGGAAAAACTCCATTTCCCTGTGATTTCAACAAATGAAATCCTGAAGCAGGGAGAAAACTCACAGTCACTGGTGAGACTTATTGATTTGAATTAGAAAGGCTTTATGCTTCTTTATAAAACCAGTGCATCACTCCTGTGGTGAGTGATGTCATGGAACAGTTCGTGCAAAGTGTGTAGGAATTCAGTTGTGAGAGATGTTATCATACCAGGAGAAACTCAGAATTTGTCCAGTTGGAATGTGCTGAGTTTGTCAAATTCCACATTAGTATCATAGCAGTAGCAGACATCTCTTCTTCTAATGTCTGATTTCCTGCTATACAAGCTATTCTGATGAAGACCTCAAAAATTCTTATTGTAGAACTACAATGGAATAAAATTTTTTCATTTTCACTTTAATTTGTCAAAGTCTTTTCTGATTTTACTCTTGAGAAAGAATATAATAAGGGTGATGATAATCATCATATGCTTCATTATCTACCACTTTCCAAAAAATATAAAATTATCAAGATCTAGACTGATAATAAAATACAGAGAGTAAGCAGAGGTATAGACTAAGCAAATAGAATGTTATTGTGTGCCTTATATACCTTATATAAAAAGTTATAGACAGTGGACTTGAAAAAATATTATTTTATGAAAGCAAATGCAGATATTAAATTCAAAAGCAGTCCTGACAAGAAAAAGCTGAATCAAACCTCCAGTGCTCAGAATCTCTCAGTCCAAAAGATAAAACTTCAAAATCTTGATGCACATCGAGGACATTCTATACCCAAACCAGTTCCAGTGAAGCATATAAGAGGTAACTTTATTTCTCCATTCACCTCACTCATTCCACAAGCAACTTCCCCACATCTAGCAAATACCAGCGTACTGAAATCTCTGGCAAGGCAGTGGATTGCTGAGTTGCTGATCACATTGGGCAAGTGCCAGGGAATTATTGCTCAGCTCTCAATCTCTGCATGCCACATGCTTGAGGGCAGTGTTCCCTGACAGGTTTCTTGACACATTACATTGTAAATCTTTGGACCCTGAGCATTTTAAGTAGACTTTCTTAATTTTCCAAATCATCAGAGCTGCTTGCTTTCAAAGAAGGACACCGTGATAATCCTAGTCTCTGGTGGTAAAGAAATGCAGCAAATTGACTGCATTTCATGGCATTTTTCCCTGTTACATTTTTGGAAAAGAGATCAGAATCAGTCCATGACAGTCTTTTCCCTTCTGTACCTGTACTCACAGCAGATATTAACATGAACAAGGCAAACGTTTCCTTGGCATCAGACTCTCACGTCAAAAGCATCAAGTCTGTGAGTTCAGTGCCTGCTCACTCACCCAGGACTGTGAGGGGAAATGGTCTTTATTCAACAATTAATGTCAAAAGGATTATGTTGAATGTAGTAAATTGCTTTTCTGCAAAGGCTCTTTATTTTCACACCCGCTTCTTTATTTCATAATCTTTACCAAAGGAAGGGTTATATATTTGCACTACTCCTCTGCTCAAGCACATCGGCACCACCAGAATCATTCAGATGAATCTACAGCCTTCTAAGGTAACAGCAGCACGTAGCTAGGCAACTAAAAAGAATATAGTATTTTTCAGGAAGGAGGACTTTTCTAGATGATCTCATTCAGATGCAGTGCTTTTTTTGCCTTATAAGAAGAAAACAGTTCATTGGAGAAATGCGTCTGTCATCCTGTCACCATCAAGTTTTATCGATATATAGGCTTCCCTTGATTAGCAGGGAAAGAAAATAGTGCATTGTGTACTGTTCTTATTAATTTCTCTATATCTATTACATTATTTGTAAGGCTTTTTGCATAGACTAAAACCCACAAGCAATTTTATGGCAGATTTCATTAACCATCATCGTAGTTAAAATTGAATGCTTCAAGAATTATACCAAGTCAGCTGAAATAAATTCTGTCTCAGTTCAGATTAAATCCTAATAGCTTTAAAAACCAGATAGTATAAGTAAAAGCATCCTATTGTATACAGTCCGTCACGCTGTAGGGACAGAGCTGTTGTGAATGTTGAATGCCGCTTTTATGTGTGTGAAGGGATTCAAGGCAATGCAAGCTAGAAAATGTTGTGATCTGATGCAGTGAGGGTGATGAACCCAGCATACAGAGGATGACAGAGGTGCCAGGCCATCTTCTGGCCTTTGAGGGGACTCCTTTCAGCCTTGAGAGGCAGACAGAGCTCTGAGATGCTGGGTTAACACATTTTCCTGGTTTCTCATCGTGGATTGTGCTGGCCAGGTCTCAGGACAGCCCCTGACCCATGTGAAGTCGATCTTGGCTCAGGATTTCAGCTATCCCCTGTTTCTCATTTCTTCTATATTCCCTTTTCTACATCTCACTCATTGATTTGTCTGAACATGCAGAAATATATTTAACTTGCAGAGCTTTCAACTTTTATTTGCCAGTCTGGGAGCAGCAGGGCAGTCTGCACGACAGGGACAGATTGTGCACAGTGCTGGCAGGAGACCTGGGGGCGACCTTGAAAAAATCTGTCCTGAAACTGGTCAGTCCCTCTCAAGTTGTCTGTGTTTGTGTAAGCACATGCTCTGTGCATTGCAGTTTTTGTGGCAAGTGTTTTTTCTAGTACAGACCTGAATGTAGCTAATCAGAGACATTACATTGCAGTCTTGGCAGCTTTCATGAATGGCTTTCTTCTCTATTCTAGAGCCTCTTCTGGGGGATGGCTTTCATTCTTCCCAGCTGGACCAAGGCATGACTCATACCATGTTGTCTCTCATCTTGTCATTCTTTGTGTGAAGCAGGTGTTGCCCAGTTAGGCATGCAAGCCAAAAAAAGACACAATTTATTTGTAGACAATGAAAGATTTGAGCAACTTCTAAGAGGATGAAGGCTGGATCACAGTAGAATGTCAGAGAAAGGTACATCATCTTCGTAACATCCATAGCAAAGTTCCTGCAGTTTAAAGTATTAATAGAATGTGTAGCAAATCCTAAACTAGTATGATACACATTAACTGATGTGTATACAATTTGCATCTAAGCTGTACTGTTTATTTATTCAGCCATAAAATGCAGAAAAATATCAATTGTATGAAGTGGTAACTGCAAAAATGCATCTGTAAAGTGCTTAGACTACAGAAACAAAACCACAAATGGGATACACATTTAAAGTAAGGCAGTTACAACTGAGGTTAAAGTTGATATTGTTTACCTTTTCTTTGGAAAAATCAATTAACTCTCAATTGTTTTATTTTAAATGACCTAATATTCTTCTTAACAACAACAAAAAAAAATGTGGTGAGAGTTCATCACTTCAATTCTAACAATATAATCCAGAGCATAACTTAATTTAAAACTGTAAATTTGTAGGATCCAACCCAGAATGGTGAGTTTGAAAATAAAGGAAGAAACTGTTTAAATAACAGCTCCTGTTCCAAGCTTCTAGTACATTTTGTTGTAAGAATCATTAATGAAGTAGAATTTTATAGACTCTTTACATTATTGACTTTTGTTTCAAAAAACAACGCCTAAAATACAGTTATGAAAATAAAACTCAGTACCAATTTGAGGAGAAGCCATTTATGACTCATTCCTAATCATTATTTTCTGTCTACCTCATAAGAAATTGTGTTTCTAAAAAAGTTGGCTGCAGTGTTAATGAAACCACTTTGTGATTTTCAGTAGTAAAACAAGCTTTGTTCTAGTAAAAGTGTTCAGAAAAAAATTGGAATCTATTGGCATTTATTGTTCTCCAGCAAGCATTTCAGACTATGGATGATTAATTTGTAACTTTGAGGGGGGAAATAAAAAATATTGGGTTAAGATACCTTCGTAGTCCCTTAGGCAGTGCATGTGCCAGCATTCCCATTAGCAAAAGTGTAGAGAAATCAAGCTAAGCTAGGTTAAGCAAGCTCCTGACAATATATTGTTATTTTGGTCAAAGCCACGTGTGACACATCAGATGGGAACCCAGATGAAACTGATCTGGGTAGAAGAAGAAAAAAAGTGCTATGATAAACCATCCTCTCAAAGCTACATCAAAATAAAGGGGAATTTGGGAATGATGACTTGCCAGTTGCTTGGATCTTTCTGCCTGGCACAGTGCAGACACAGCTGCTGCCCAGGCTCTTTGGCCACTGTGCTTACAGTCTGGCAAGGTGTGCATCTCCCTTTGTCAACTTAAATCATTAGTTTTGCACAGATGCCTGTCCTCTTGTCTCCTCCTGCTCTGTGGCTTACCTGCTGTGGGACAGCAAAGGTTTTCTCTTTACCTGCAGCAGAGCAAGGGCAGTAGTGGGATGGGCTGCATAACAGCCCAGCAAGAGAGGGCAGAGGGCCACACGGTGGCCATGACTTAGCTACAGGCTTTATGTGGGCATCTCCCCTGCAAGCAGACAGCTTGGAAGAAACAAGGAAACCAGAGGGTGGGAGATGTCTAGCATATGATAGTAGGAGCTTGCTTATATCCCTTGCAATTTGGAGAACAAAGCCTCCAGCGCTGGCTGTTCTCCATGTTGCCACAGACAGAGGCTGTAAATATCCCCCAGAAATATCCCACAGTAGAACAGTGAGGTGTTGTAAGCCCCTGCCATTTCCTCCTCTTTTTATTCCTGTGCCTTCCCAAAGCTCTCAGGCAGCAGCTGCTCCCCATTCCCATGTTATATTTGTTCCACAGACTTGCTGGAAATTAACTTCTGCCCTATTCTCTCCCTCCAGCCCTGTGCTGGGAACTGAGTTAATGGCAGGAACCAGAATCTCTTTTAACTGCTGTACTGAAGAGCCCTGGCATCTGAAGCTTGCATGTGCTGCAACAAGATTCTAGAAGGCAGTAAAACTGATGAGACAACTGGCAAGTTACTGGGCAGTTTTGATGAGTGTGTGGAATGAAGCTGAGAAAGCAGTGTTTCCAACCATCCAAACAACCAGGATGTTTTTATCGCTGCAGACAGGGCTGCTCCTTTGATCCACAAAAGAAAGTCAAGGAATGGAGATAACATGCTGCAGGATGCAAAAGCTCTTTACAGGTAGGACACAAAAGAAACGTATTAATTAATTGTAAGAAATACATACGAAGACTACAGCATGTCTTCTGCAACTACTGAAGTGTTTTCAACAAAATGAAGGCTCTGCTATTCTCTGTTTTGTAAAAGTGTGTATTTTTAGCATTTTGTGGAATGAGAAGTTTTATGTGCTTGCTATTAAATGTTGCTGGCAATGATCGTGAGACATACCGACAGACTTAAACACACAGGTAACAGCCTCAACTTCTGTTTTTATCATCTTTGCTAATACTGACTTTTCCATAGCAACATTTGAAAGATTTTGCTTTAAGCTGTTCTTCCGTTATGAAAAGGTTGACTCTGTCACTTGTTCAGTGTGTATTTATGCCAAACAGCATATTTCCTAAAGAAAGTGAGAGTGATATAGTTGCCTGTGTGACAGGCTCACGGGAAATGTTTTTAACAGCTATTGAAAAAAAAAAAAAAAAAAAGAAAAAGAAATTGTAGAACACTTAGCTTATAAATCAAAGTTCCAGAGTGAGATCTTTTATCAAAGCACTTTATTAATATAAACATCAATCTTAACCATGGCTGGAAGACTGAAATAACTTTTTTTAACTAACGCTTCCCCACTTCCCGCTGTGTGGTGCACACCCAAGGACCACAAGAACTGTTACCATTGAACTGTGACGTTCATCCATGGACAGTTCAGTTGCATCTCTGGAAACAAAGCTGCTGAGCTGTTTCCCTGCCACTCATGAAACTGAGGAATGAAGAGTCTTTGGAAGTTTCATACTGCTGGTGTGAGGCAGCAATGACAGCATGAGAGCAGCTGGAAAAAGAATCTTGTTTCCTCCCAGAGAGTGTGGGCAGGCCCAAATATGTGCACTGTGGTGGAACACAAAATGCACAAACTCTGCTGGTCTGCAGGCTCAAACACAGGCAGGTTACTGTAATGCACAACACAGCCAGTTGCTCTGGGGATCTCCTGTTCCAGTGTCTGCAGATTGAGAGTAGTGAATGCCATTCAGTCACCCCTGCAAGGCTCTGCCCAGAGCCTAGGAATGAGAAACAGATGTCTGCTTCTGGCATTTTTCCTGGACTTGAATGAGGCTGTTTGTATTCAACACACAGCTGCTCTAAAGAGTCGTATTTTCTGATGGAATGTGTCCTATTGCAAAGCATTCCAGAGACTAAATTTAGGGGTAGCTTTTTTGAAAAATAAGTCTGAGGAGCAATACTTGTAAAAAATTAATGTTTTCTTCTCCCACTTTATCTCCATACAGCAGAAGCCAGCTAACAGCCATTAAAAGCAGGGAATAGAAGATTTTAGTTGCAACGGGTGGTATTTTATCATTCAGCAAGTATCCAAGCTGAGGGAGCCCTAACGAAAGGACCTGTGATCTGCACCAAAGTAACTAGTTTGTTCTTACTGTTGTTTCTATCACCTCATAAATATAACATCCATACCACTTAAAGAAACATGGCCAATCAGATAAGGGGGCAGCACCCAGCACTGCAGAGAGGGCTCTTATAAAGGGCTGTGAAGGGTGGCACACCCTTCTGCTGGTGATAAGGGAGCAGCACCCAGGAGGACCCGAGAAACTCCAGGCCTGTCAGCCTGACCTCAGTGCCTGGCAAGGTTGTGGAGCAGATCATCCTGGGGGCAATCACACAGCTCCTACAGCATGGACAAGGGATTAGACCCAGCCAGCACGGGTTTAGGAAGGGCAGGTCCTGTCTGACCAACCTGATCTCCTTTTATGATCAGGTTATCTGCCTGGTGGATGAGGGGAAGGCTGTGGATGGAGTCTACCTGGACTTCACCAAGGCCTTTGACACCATCTCCCACAGCGTTCTCCTGAAAAAGCTGCCAGCCCACAGCTTGGACAGGAGCACTCTGTGCTGGGTTAGGAACTGGCTGGAGGGCCGGGCCCAGAGAGTGGTGCTGAACGGTGCTGCATCCAGTTGGCGGCCATGGTGTCCCCCAGGGATCAGTGTTGGGCCCAGTTCTGTTTAATATCTTTTTAGATGATTTAGATGAGGGGATTGAGTCCATCATCAGCAAATTTGCAGACGACACTAAGCTGGGGGGAGTGTGGATCAGCTGGAAGGCAGGAGGGCTTTGCAGAGGGACCTGGACAGACTGGAGAGTTGGGCTGATTCCAATGGATGAGGTTCAACAGGGCCAAGTGCCGGATCCTGCACTTTGGCCACAACAACCCCACGGGGAGCTCCAGGCTGGGCACAGAGTGGCTGAGAGCAGCCAGGCAGAAAGGGACCTGGGAGTCTGGATTGACAGGAAGCTGAACATGAGCCAGCAGTGTGCCCAGGTGGCCAAGAAGGCCAATGGCATCCTGGCCTGTATCAGGAACAGTGTGGCCAGCAGGTGCAAGGAAGTGATTCTGCCCCTGTGCTCAGCACTGGTGAGGCCACACCTCAAGTACTGTGTCCAGTTCTGAGCCCCTCAGTTCAGGAAGGAGATTGAGGTCCTGGAGCAGGTCCAAAGGAGGGCAACTGGGCTGGTGAAGGAACTCCAGCACAAGTCCTATGAGGTGAGGCTGTGGGAACTGGGACTGTTCAGCCTGGAGGAGGCTCAGAGAAGACCTCATCACTCTCTACAACTACCTGAAAGGAGGTTGTAGCCAGGTGGGGGTCAGTCTCTTTTCCCAGGCAACTATCAGCAAGACAAGATCTGGTCTCAAGTTGTGCCAGGGGAGGTTTAGGCTGGATATTAGAAAGAATTTCTTTACAGAGAGGGTGATCAGACATTGGAATGGGGTGCTCAGGGAAGTAGTGGATTCTCCATCCCTGGAGATATTTACAAAGAGACTGGATGTGGCACTTAGGGCCATGGTCTAGTAACTGCTCTGGTAGTGGATCAAGGGTTGGACTTCATGATCTCAGAGGTCCCTTCCAACCCAGCCAATTCTATGATTCTATGATCTAAAGTAATAAAATTCTCCATCCCTAAGCAGCAGAAGTCAGACTTTTTCTTTGATATCCCACAATAGAATCCCTTTACTGAAAAGAACATCCTCCAACTGAATACTATAAATTTAAAAAACCTAATCAGGTAGTGTTGCTTCTTTGAAGAGGAAATTGGTTAAAAATGCACCTCCAGGGTTACTGAGTACAATGTGCTTCATGAGGCAAGTGCCAACATCCAAATAAATTATTTAACGCTATCATAATGTAGTGGAGAAAGCCAAGCAGAGAAATTCAACAGAACTTAATTTACTGATGCCTTCTGTACTGGGAGTGCAGGTTGAAGCAATCTGTTGGCAGATTAGTCATCCTTCTGTTTTTCCCCCTGGCACATATTTGCATTTTGTTTCTTCCCCAAAATCTGTGAGGGCAAAATTAATTTCTATTAAAAAAATCAGAAAACAAAAATCAAACCAACCAAGCATGCTGCCCATGAGCTGCCTGCATGCATTGCCGTGGCTGAAGTTTCCTTTGTGGTGCAGATGTTGGCAACATCAGAACTAATGAGTTCAGTGATTCAGCAAGAGAGGCAAAGAGGAAAGAAGCAATTAACAGTTGGGTCATACTGCCTTTCCCAGTATTACTACTACAAACATACCATGTTTACTTATAGTTTCAATTCATATATCTGAGCATCTGATCATTCAAAAGATGCTAAGCCAAATAAACAGACTAAGGCTGCTTCAGAGTTTCTTTCTGTAGAAGCCCTGTGCAAACCGGGTGCCTCATTTCTGAAACAGGAAGATTTGGATTTGTTTCTGTCCTGTTTTGCTATATGACTTTACGTGTCACACTTGGTACACCACGGCCTCAGTCTCCTCAGCTGCTCCACACAGACTAGATTGGATGACTGTCTGAGTTTTATATGTTTACATAGTGGTTTACATAGTGGTCATAAGCTTAACCATTTTTCAAATAGCATCTGAGACCCTCCAAGAGAAAATACTATTGAAATGTAAAGCATTACTATCAAATAGGTGAGCACAGTCTACTTTTTAAAAAGTGCATTAGTTATTCTCCAGATAACTGATGATGATGAAGGTTACATTGCAAGTTTTCAGGCACCAAAAGACCAGAAAGGATTTATTATTATTACTATTCCTTATTAATATTACTATTAAATCTCAGTATGTTTAAAGTATAACTTGCCATTGAGCTGTCAAACTTTGCCAGGAAGTCTTTCAGCAGAGGATAGCTGGACTGTTCATACTGAAAGCTATTAA
This sequence comes from Heliangelus exortis, assembly GCF_036169615.1. Classification (NCBI taxonomy): domain Eukaryota; kingdom Metazoa; phylum Chordata; class Aves; order Apodiformes; family Trochilidae; genus Heliangelus; species Heliangelus exortis. The sequence continues at coordinate 7,836,774 of NC_092434.1, forward strand.
TTACTCCTATATTGTGGCAGGTGCATGGGGAAAAAAACAACCCTGCCTCAAAGATAATGTATTTCCTACCACATGTAATGAGTAATTAAAATTAAATCATGTTTTATGCAGATCTAAGGAGTCCTCCATATTTGGCTAATCAAGTTTATATAATAAAAAACAGGCAGATGATGTAGAAGTAGTGGTTACACTTATTGCTAATGTGCAAATGTACACACAAGAGCTTACACAATTTTTGATGTCTGAAGCTTTTGATGTAACAGTAGTCCAAAACAGTCTTACAAATGTAAAGATTTTTACTGCTGACTACCTTGTTGTACCTGTAAAGTCCAGTGTGCAAAATCCACTTCCAAAATGCAGTTTGTAGCTAATTTTGAATTGTGAGGAACTGTTTCAAAACAGGTTGAAACAAATACTTTTTTAAAAAAATCCTACCTAAATAATGAGTTAATAAAATTTAAAATTAAATTCTTACTATATTTTTGTTATCACCTGTAAGCTAATTTCCCACATACTATTTTTGTAGGAGTAATTAAGCATTTCTTTAAGAAAATCTAAATTATTTTATTTTGCTTACAGATATGTGTATAGTGTAACACCAGCATCACCACTTACACACCAGATTAGTTTCACACAGCAGTATACCAATGATTTCCTCATTGGGCAACTACGATCGAGCAGACAAACACTGATTCACCACTTCCAGTAAGTGAGAGTTTTCCAAAGCAGCTGCTACACGTTCTTTATCAGCAAGCTGTTTATTAACTGTGCAGGAAAAAACACCACAAGAAATCAGTCAAACATTGGTATACAATGTCTTTGTTAAAACATTTTACAGAGACACATCATGCTGTTGCCATGGTACTAAGGAAGGCAAGTAATTCTGCAGATGCTAAGTACCCTGCAGAGCTCCTATATGAATTCAAAGATACCAGGTTACCACTGCTTAAGTCATCAAGTTGTGTATGATTCAGCAACAGGGAGCTACACATGTGTAGGTGTAACACAAGAGGTAATTTCCTTCCAGTCTCTCCCCATTTTCTGAGTCCTCCATAACCCAGGAAAATCAATGACTAGTTGAGAACACAGGTTGCCTGAGGAGATGTTAAAAGTACAGTACAGAACATACCTAAGTGCCATTATTACACACTCCTGTTCTGTAACATCCCTCAGAAGCTGACGCACGTGAAGTCCCAGAAACTAAAGAGCTGCTCTGCAGGTGTGGGAGACTCTCTCCCAAATTTCAAAATGAAAAAAAACCAACCAAAAAAAAACACTCAACAGCAATTAAAACCTTACCTGCATGCTCAGAGGCATGTGTTCCTGGTGTTATGTGAACATCCAGCTTAAAAAGCACAAAAAAGGGGACAAATCAACAAAATATTGGAGGCTCAGGTTCAAGCTATTTAATAATATAATGAAGGCAATAACAAAGAGTGTGAAAAGGACATTCTTACCATTAACAACTACTATGTAGAGCAGAATAAAATAAAGTGTAAAAATCACAGAATATTCCCATATGCTTGAGCCTCCTTCAAACACGAGGCACCAGCCTCTGCCCCTCCCCTGCCACAGGGCACTGCGGGTGACTTCCCCCATCACTCGCCCTTGATGTGACTGTCACACAACTCTCATTCTGCATCGATCGTTCGGCGCCCTCTGTGGTTCCACGAGTGTTTCCCTCACCCACAGTATGAAAAAAGCTCTCATTATTTTTCAGTGTACCCTGGTGAGATTCCTTCTCCTCCTCCCCTTTTTTTGTTTGCTTGCTTGCCTCTTTTCTTTGCCAACACCATCCCCTTTCTTTTCATTTCCAGGGCATCTGATTACTCACCTTAAATCTCTCGGGCAGAGATCGGATCAGTTTTACTTTTATGGAGAGGCCAATTAACGTCGCCATGCTGCAGTGAGGAATGGTGGGAGTGAACTCCACTGACACCGTGCTTTCTGCGTCATTCACCTGTGGAAACCAAACATTTTCATGAACAAAATTCAGTGGCTTTACCCCCAGCTTGCTGAAGGCATCGTATGTGAAATGCAGTTTAAAGCTTTGTTTTTGCCGCTTATCGGATTTCTTTCACTGATTTTAAAACCCTGTGTTTAGCTGCAGCAGACTGCTATCTATACCAAACCTCTTTTAACGTTAAAAACAAGAATAAGGTTGCGCAGGCTGCAGCACCCCCGGGCAGCGCGGACCGCGGCCCTGTCCGAGATGGCAGGCGGGGAGATAAGCGCAGCTCCGCGGATCTCACTTTCACTCGCACTTGCTCGACGACATTCAGCTCCTCCAGGGTGAGGGGGTGCTCGGGGTCGTTAATGGAGCGAATGAGATGTGCGACGTTAAGGAAAGCGAAGCCGCACCGACCCGCCCCAGCGGCCCGCCCGCCCTCGGCCCGGCCCCTCTCAACCCTCCCGGCAGGATATCGAAGATCTCCCGGTCGTCGATGGTGTCGGGCAGATCATCGTCCTCCTCCCGCGCCGTCACCGGGCGCTCCCCGGAGCGGCGGTAGATGAGCGGGTTGGCGTTCTCCAGCGCGGCCCCGCCGCCCGGGCCCGGGCCCACCATGGCGCCGCTTAGCCCTGGCCGGGCGCTGCGGGCGGCTGCACAGCGGCGCTGGGCGGGGCGGAAGGAGCCCGGACGCCGTTTAGAGCCGCACCGGGCGCTGAGGCGGTGGTGGGCGGGACGGAGTCCTCGGTCCCCTCCCCGCCGCCTTTTCCCCGGGGCGGGAGTGATCGCCGGTGAGCAGGGGGCGGAACGGGCAGGTTGTGCGGGTTGTGCTCCTCGCAGGAGGCGGGTACCGGAGCTGAGGGGAGGCCTGGGCGGGAAGTTGGGCGGCTCGAGTTGTGCACAGCTTTGAACAGAGAGCGAAGGTCTGTGAGAGACCTCTGAAGGGAGCTTAGTGCTGTCAGGAATGGGTGAATTAAATCGCACGTTACATGTGAAATGTTCTTGATAAAAATTATTTCTTTCATCTTTTAATTACTTTCAGAAGTCAATTTGTATCTGAAAAAAACCTACAAAGTTAAAGAAACTGGAGCAATAGTGTGTAATGAAGACATGTTTTGGATTCATACGCCCACTTACAATGGAGTTAAGGCACATACCCCCGAGTAAACATTCAGTGCATTATCTGGTTTAGCTTCCTTGCCATGTATTTGATTTCTCTTTGCAAAATAGGGACTTTGTAGGGTTTGGTTTCTTTCACACCTGCTGTGTTAAACTGTGGTCATGGCAGCTCCCCAGGCAGAGAGGGGGGCAGCTACCTCAGTGTCAGAAGGAAAAGAGGATGTGAAAGGAACCGAGTTCCTGCTTCAAAAGATATTGCAGCAGGAAGAAAAGAACAGTATTGTGGATCTGTGGATTCAGGGTGGTTCCCACAAGTGTACCTTTCGCTGTAGGGAGCCCTGGGCTTGCCCCCAGGGACACCTGTTCTGAAGATAACTGAGACGTTTACATATCTGCAGATATTTTCAAGACAAGCAAACTACCTCTGAGGAAAGTTTCCATTTATCTCTGCTATAATATTCACTTCTTTTATTCTTTTCAGTTATTATAGATTACATTGACATTAAAGTTCACTTCTTAACCTAATCCTTCGTTATCTCAATTTGGTCTTTCAGTTAGTGTGGAGTCATCGTGTCTCTGTTTATGAAATACAAAGCTGACTGAGATGACTTACCCTTAGTGGTGAAGATGTTTAATGATGATGATTTTAAAAGTTGGTTCTATTTGTTTGGTTGTTGTTTGGTTTTTTTGTTTGTTTTGTTTTTAATTGGCTAAAAAGCATTCAGTTTGGCAGCAAGAAGTCTGTATTCATTGGATTTCACTGATGAAAACTGTTCCACTTAAGTAGCCTCCACCCATTCCTGTATGTTGAAATCTCTCTGCTGGTTTTCGTCTTTAAGTCTTCTTAGTCTGCTGGAAGAACTGTCAAAACTCCCAGGGCTATTCACATTGGACTGGAACAAAAATAGCTGCAGCTGAGAGGATGCTCCAAAAAGATCTAAGTATGAAAACTAGGAGGCAACTTAAGTTTTGCAGTGCATATTTGCACAGTTCCAGGTGAAATTTGTGAGAAATTGGTAGACTTTCTGAAGCTATTGCACAGAGACTCTGGAACTGTTTAAGAAACAGCAAGAAGCTCTAAATTCTTTTGAACAGAACATCTTGTTTTACCTATCTCATTTGTGACCCGTTGTGTCAAAGAAGAACAAGGCTTCCTCTGACAAACCTGTTTCCCAAGCAGGATGAACTTAGATCTGTGATGGGAAAGTTTGCTTCACAAGCTTTGTGAGTGCCCCCACTGGAAGTGAAAGCAGCAGAGAGGAGCCTGAGGAGGTTTGTTTTGAAACTGACACCATGGTCCAGATGAGAAACAAATCAAAGGTGGAAAGGCACAGACTCAGTATGTAGAGGGTGTTCTGCCAGTTGAAGCTTAGGGTTAGTGGAGCAGACTGGGCTTGCAGAAAGTGGCCTTGAGGCTCATCTGCTTAGAGACAGTCATCCACACTGAGGGATTTCATGCTTCTAAAAACTACAGCATTTTTTAGGACCTTTTCAGCCAGCAGACAAAAACTGTCTGCTGAACTGCCAGCCTATTTCCACTGTGGGAAGCTATTTTATAGAGAAGGTGGGGTCATGGGCCTTTCCCACTTTTTTAGAGAATGCACACCTCATGAGGTGTTGATAAATAGACCCTGCTTTCTGACCTCCACTTAGGCTGATAATAAAGAAGCAGCAATAACTTGACTCTCAACTTTAATCTCCCCTTGTTGCATCAAAAGGAGTAAAGTAATAGGTGAGGTTTTTGTTGTTGGGGTGGCTTTTTTAACAAGAATTTAAGCTTTGACAGTTCTGGAACCTCTTCAGAACTTCTCTGTTTTCTCTGCTTGTAGGATTAACAACAGGTCAACTGTGATTCAACCTTTTGTTGTTCTCAGATGCTGCTGAGTCATTTTCAGATCATCCATTGTCAGGATCAGGTAATGATTCAAGTGTCTTACACTAAGGGATTGTATTTACACTCTGTATCAAGTACAGCTCTGAAAGTGCTTAGTGCAGGGCATTTTCAAAAGGGAATTTTGCTGCACTCCCTATTCAGAGTGTCCTCAGCTGGGACCTTTGTACCATTCTCTTCTATATAACACCACAAAACAGTCTGGAGTCAGAACAGGGGAGAGAAAAAATGGCTCCTCAAGGACAGATAACTTTTCTTTGTACCTTGTTTTGTACTATAGCATTCATCACTAATGGAGCAGAAGGTGAGATGCAAAATCTATTATTCGTGCTGTTAGGGAAACAACTGCATTAACAAGTTTGAGTGTAGTGATCTTCAAAGGTAGAGCATCTGTTATACATTTGTTAGCAATCTACAAAAGTATCCTAATAAGCTTAATGCAAAAATTACTGATTTTGTGACTTGTAACCATTTCTAAAATAATAGAATTTTCTGTTTTAAAAGGTAGAAAACAAGTAATGTTTGTGGATTATATAAACATAGTATTTTAAACATCTTGTTGGATGATAAATTTAGAAAATGTTTATGATTTTGGCAGTTGCTCTTTGCTCTGATATTTGAATTTTGTTTTTAGGCTTTATGCTCATGCACAGTGAATAAACTATGTCTTACCTACCTCCAGTTGTCATTGGCAGAGTCAGTGATGGAACTGTTTGGCAGGGCGTGTCTGTCATTGCACAAATGCAAAATGAAAACTGAACAAAATTAAAAGAAATAAACTGAAATCTTCTCAATTATGCAGTCAAATTATGCAGTAAAAATGCTTCACTGGAAAGCTTGTCTAATTATTATGAAGATGCTATTTTATTTTATTTTATTTTTACCTTATGTGCTACTTAGGACAGACTGATGCTGAGCCAGAAGTGACTGTCACCCTTGGACGGCTGAAAGGGAGACAAACAGACGTGAAGGGGACAGACAGACTTGTAAATGTTTTCCTTGGGATTCCTTTTGCAAAACCACCTCTTGGATCCTTGAGGTTTTCCCCACCTGAACCACCTGAACCCTGGAATGATCTGAGAGATGCAACTTCTTACCCGCCACTGTGAGAGCTGTTCAGTTCATTTCTGTGTAGGACCTGTGAATATTTGTCATTGTTGTCATGCTTTTAGGGTACAGAGTTATGATTTTTGGCAAGGAGCTTTTATTGACTGGTGAATATACTGCCACTACTTTCTTAAGAACTGTGGGAGTAGGAACCACAAAGTATTCTTGGGAAATTCCTGTATTTGGAAGTCATATATTCTCTTTATACTGTAATGAAATAATTCAGCTTTTGAAGTACAAGGGTAAAGCTGTTTTTACAGATTACATCTCTGTGTATAAGTAACACAAAGATTGTGCACCCTGTGGGAATTCGGTTTGTGGAGCAAAAGAAAGTGTGTTTTAATTGTAATTGTTACATTGTTGCTATTGCAGGTTAATTATTAATAATCACACTCTCTTCCTTTTGTGAAGATGTCCTCAAGATCTGTCAATGTTGAAAACAGCTGAAAAAGCCTTCAAAGAAAAACACCTTCCATTCCAGACTTCTGAGGACTGTTTGTATCTGAACGTTTACAGCCCTGCTGGTGCAAACAAGAAGGACAAATTACCTGTAGGTAAATCCTTTGTACAAACTCATGTCATCAAAAGTTTGCACTGAATGATAGCTCCTAAGTTACTTGTTTGCTTTGGAAAATGTGGTGCTGTGTTAGCAAAAGTGATATTATTATGTAAAAGTCAAAGTCCACCAACCTAAAGTTCAGCTCCCATTGTGCTTCAGTGATTTGGTGTTCTTAATTCTCTCGTGTTGTTTTCCATTTTCAAATGAAATGCAGTGAGCAATGTATAAAAGTGTGTCCCATCCTTTTGTTTTTAAGGTAATGGTGTGGATCCATGGAGGCAATTTTATATTTGGTGGTGCTGCTAGGTATGATGGTTCTGCACTATCAGCCTATGAGAATATTGTGGTAGTAATAATTCAGTACAGACTTGGACTCCTTGGATTCTTCAAGTAAGATCACCTATTTAACTTTTTACAAAATGCTTCCTATCATGTTTAAAGCATGGGTATTTTGTTTTCCAAATCAGCTGACCTTGTATACCAGCTTTGCACTGCTACAGTGGTTTTAATGTACATATTTCACTGATACCAGGATTTAAGAACATTAACAAGTGTCCTTATGTTAATTTTGCATTATCATCTGAGTATAGCCTGCTCTCAAATCATAGCTTATTTGGTTCTGGATGTTCTTGCCTGTTCCATCAGGTGGTGTGTAAAGCAAAAAATCATAGTGTAAAGGCCAAGAATCCATCTGGGTGGGTGAACAAATAATAGGGGCAAGGCAGTGGGGCTTAGATCTGACTGTGGAGGGCAGAAGGCTATACAGATCTTTCCTTGGCCAAATATGACACTTCTTCACAAGTTATAAGTTGGTGAAGTTTGGGGTTTTTAAATTATAAATTTATTTATTTATTATTGATTTTTTTTATTATTTTATTCCGGTATTAGAGCTAGTACTTTTCCTGAGAAGTTGTCTTATACTTCTTTTCTTTCAGTACTGGTGACGAACATGCTCGTGGAAATTGGGGATTTTTGGATCAAGTAGCAGCTCTTGAGTGGATCCAAGAAAATATTGAACACTTTGGTGGAGATCCAGGATCTGTCACACTCTTTGGTGTATCTGCAGGATCTTGCTCCATTTTTGCACATGTAGGCATGCAGTACATATACTAAAAAGTAAAGTCTTTTAAAAAAAAGTCTTCAAAAACACAATTAGTGCAACATTTTATGGTTAATCTGATTTTTCAAAGCAAGATTAATGGCATGTTGTGCTAAATCTGGACACTTCCCTTATAAGCACATAAAAATGTGTAATTCCCCACCAAATCCAACAGTCTAATCAAGAACAAAGTTAATGGGATAGAGACCTTAATGTAGAATAAATCATAGAATCATTAAGGTTGGAAAAGACCTCTAAGATCATCAAGTCCAACCATCAACTCAGCACCATCAGCCAACTAAACCATGTCCTCAGGTGCTAGGTCCACGCATTTTTTTAACACCTCCAAGAACTCCACCACTTCCCTGGGCAGCCTGTTCCAATGCCTAACCACTCTTTTCAGTACAGAAATTTTTCCTAATACCCAATCTGAACATCCCCTGGTGCAAGTTGAGGCCACTTCTTCCCATCCTGTCACCACATACGTGGAAGAAGAGACCAAACCCCACATACTTTCTGTTCCTCTTCTTGGCAGGTTTTATCCCCTTTGTCTAAGGGTCTCTTTCATAAAGCAATATCAGAGAGTGGGATTCTACTACCCCCTGATAAAGATTTACGTCTTTCAACAGATCTTAAGGTAGGCTCTTTTTTTTTTTTTTTCGTTTTAGAGCCTTAACAACCTAAAATAGATATTTTTTAATATCTGATAATTTGGTTAAGAGGAGAAAAAGGAAAAATCTGAATGCATATTATTCACTGAAGGTGAAATTCATCCTCACAGCATATCTATAAATATATGGATTAGCACTAAGTAATTTTTCATTCAAATAGTGTATTTATTTTCAAACTTACTGTGCTAGTTTGGTGTTGGAAATAGATTGTACAGTTATATGATTATAATATCTGTGGGTCAGTTTAGGTTTTCACACATCTTCCAAGATGGCATATGTCTATTTTCATGGACTATGAAACTTATGGAAAGTTTAATTAGAATCCAGAAGAAGCATTCCATTTTTATTCATTTCTGGTCTTTATGGAGGGCCTTTATTTGAAGTAAATTAATTTTAAAATTAAAAAATTATTAACCAGTTAATAATAAAAACAAAAAACACTTTAAAATTAAATTCCTCTCTGTAAGTACCTTTTAATTCTTCTCCTGAAAAAGGTGTTGGTAGTAATGTAAGTGTCTCATAAGTTGATATGATTTTTCTTGCCTTATTTAATTTATGCTGCAACTTTGTATTATCTCTGCAGCAAGGTTTGTTGTAGAAAAGTGAACATATATGAAGAGGAGTAAGTAATATAAGTAATATAAGAATGATTTAACTTTGTGACCAAACTTCAGTATTTCTGGTAAATCAGACCTGAAGACCTATCGAGCTCACCTAGATCTGCCCTTAAATAAAACTATTAACAGTACTATGTATAATAATTTTCTGTTTATAAATTCCTTGAAGACCAACTCAGAGCTAACAGTTATTATCTTTGTTAATAATTTTCAGAAAATTGCAAGTATATTTGAGTGTGAGATGAGCACTTCACTCTCACTGATAAACTGCTTAAGGGACCAGGACACAAAGGATATTGTCTCTAAAAGTATGGTAGGTGAAGCTTTACTTAGTAACAGATATTTTTAATTGCATATTTGCAAAACTTAGCTCAGCCTCTGATTAGAGTTCTTTTTTGGCCTGTTTCAAAGTTGATTTTTCATATTTTTTGTCTGAATACACCCTAAATATTGAAATAATTTAACATAATTTCTCTTTGGAATTTTCAGTGAAGTGTCTCAGCACCAATAAAGTTATGAGCAAGACTCAAGAATACTTATGTTTTAATGTCAGTTAGAAGCAGCACAGGATCAAGAAACCATTGCATTGCTCCATACCATGACCCAACCAGGCTAGTATTTGGTACTCTTGTGCAAAGCTGGAAATATATATTACAGCAGCTGTAGATACTTAGATATCTGAAAATCTTTTTTTTTTCTTTTTGCACTTGGAACATTAAATGTGGACATTTTATTATGTGATTTGAAGGAAAAAAAGGAAAATACTAATAACAAATAATTTGATCTTTTTTTTCTCTTCCTTCAGGGAAACTCACTTCTACCCTTAGTTTTGGATGGCATCTTTCTTCATAAGGCACCTGAAGAGATATTGGCTGGAAAAGAATTTAATGCAGTCCCATATATGATAGGAGTCACCAACAATGAATTTGGCTGGAATATTAGAGCTGTAATTTAATGGCTATTCTTAATTTTTCTTGTGTGTTTGTGTTAACTGACGCAGGCAGCTCAGAGCAGTTGTTTACTGGTAGGACAACTTTTAAGTATGGCCAAAAGGCTTTGCATTGTTGAAAAGTATATATGAAGTGAAGTTTGCTCGTGTTATGATTCTATAGTGACTCAGAATTTTGATCACAAAGCAGTGGGACAGACTTCATTCTGCAAGTTAAACTACATGAACATCCTTGGAAATTAATTTTATACATTATTTTCTTATCCAGTAAGAGAGAGGAAAAAGAAAGCAACAGTCAGGTGCTTGTTACTAAAAAAAAACAAACCTAAAAGCAGTCCTTTCCCTGACAACACACAGACACTACATACACAGTATTCAGCCTTGATACACAGAGTGTTTGAAAATGTGGCATTGGTCACCTTAAACAGGTTACCTTGTAGGTCATTATGAGCTCTGGCTGCCACTTATATCATCACCTCTGTGTTCCTTGCTAGCATGCAGGAAGATCTGTCATTTGAAAAGCTTAGCTGGGAACAGAGTATGCCCCACCAATTCTCAGTGCATAAATTCTTTCTCATATGAATTTCATGTGTGTTTCCAAAAAGTGAGTAGTTGCTATGCAGTGCTCAAAACTATAGGAGGTGGATTTGTGACCTCTCTCTTCTTTGTCTGGGTTTTTTTTCATTTTCTAAGTATTCATGATCATCTATGTAGTAAAAACATTTGTTCTGAATCTATGTAGTAAGTGTGTGTCTCTGGAAGGGTGCAGGTACTGAGTCCAAGAAGAGAAATGTAAAGTGAAATCTTTTCTAATTAATTTTGTAAACAGAAGACACATTTTATGTAATGCTCTAGAAGAAGAGGATCATTGCCTTATCTTTACCTCAGAGTGTTCAAACAACTGGACTAGAGGTAGAGAGGCTATCAGTGACTTAAGATCTCTCCTACTAGAGAGGAAAAAAGTCTTTGAGACAGAATAAGCTTTTTGCTTCAGTTCTGACCTGAAATTTTCTAGTCCTGTAGGTTTCTCAATGTTGTGTATTCATTTAAGGATAAGCTGGTTAGTGTGAGTGGTTTATGTAGAAACCTAGACCAGGGAAACATTTACTCTAGTAAATATAAGCTTTTCAATACAGCTGCTGCATCATACTGCATTTTGCATATTATATGATGCTTCAAAAATAAACACCAGTACTAAGAATAAGGTGGAGTAATATAGTTCCAATTTTAAAAATACTGGAGAGATTGAGTGGTGCTAATAACATTCTTTTTTCTGTGCAGACATTGGACATTCCAGGTTTAAAGGAAATAGGAGATAGAAAATCAATCATTTCAACAATAGAGTTTTTACTACCAATGCTGGTAAGAACTATTGCACTAATCTAATTTGAGAAGTGATATTTCTTTTTAATGCCTAGAACAGATTTGTGAAGTTTGGTGTTCTCTAAATTTCTGCTTGAGTCAGAGTGTTACTAAGACTTGAAATCATGTTGTGCCTTGGGAAAAGTCTAAGCAAAGTTGACAGAACTATGCTGTATGCAGTTACACAGAAATAGGACTGAGTCAGGCCTGCAATTTGGGGAAATACCTTTTTCCTTCTAGACCTCTGAACCAACACTTTTATCTGATGTGCTTGTATGTAGGCTTACTTTAATAATGTCCTTAAATGTATGATTTCTGGTGCCTAGTCTCCTGGTTGATGAGTTTCAAGGCAGGATTTTTCAATCTGTTTATAATAAATTAAATGTAACTTTCAAATTGTTATTTTACATTTTTAGTTCTGAAGTGCATCTTTCAAGCAGCAAATTCTAACACTAACAAGCAATGTTTGGAGATCCTACTGTTCTTGTCCTGTAGTCTAATAGTAAATACATCTTTCAAGGACCCAGAGAATTTACTTTTGTTATTCCCATCTCTTTTTTCTTAAAAACAAACAAAAAAACACAACAGAAGACAAAGGTATTATTAGCAGGAGCAGCTGATGGATTGTCATTGATTCCTGTAGAGTTTTAACCCATACAAATCTGTTGCAAATTTGACCTGAGGCTGGTTTGCTTTGGTTTTGGTATTGGGTTTTACTTGTCATGATGGTTTCCTATTGACATGGGTGCTACTCTGGACCTTTGTGCTTTGCAGAATCTCTGAAGTTTAAAAGATGACATTTTTAGTTGCTACCTCTGACAAGGTTTGTTTTTCTATTTGTTCCTTGTTTTCTTTTTTTCTCTCAGTACATACCATCAGAGGTTTTGCCTCTTATAGTTGATGAATATCTAGGAAAAACAGATGATCCTGCTGAGCTACGGGATGGATTTCTGGACTTGTTAGGGGATGTAGGAGTTGTCGTGCCATCCATTAAAGTATTGGATTATCTCAGGGGTGAGCTAATGAACACTAGAAGGATATTCAAACCTCACTGCATGCTGGATCAAGTGACACAAATCCCATCGTGTGTAGGCAGCCCTTCTCAAGATTCCCACTGGGAACTTGATGGGAATATAGAGTGATACAGATCCTTCAGGACTGTGTGAAGCAAATGTCTGTACTCCTTTGTGCTGGTGTCTTACACTTGTCCTCTTAGCCACAATATGAGAACAGAGGATGATAACACAGGTAAATGTTTGCTATGTGAAGTATGCAGACTAAAAATGAAAACATTTTAAAGCAACCTGGAATTAGAATCATAGAATAGAATAACAGAATCAGCCAGGTTGGAAAGAACCTCTGAGATCATCAAGTCCAACCCTTAATCCACTACCACCGTGGTTACCAGACCATGGCACTGAGTGCCACAATTTGTCCTTTGGCCCTCTGCTACTTAGGAAGTCAGCAGTTCTGTATGCTAAGTGTAGGCAAGCCATTTCAAAATACCCAGAACTGGAAAACAATTTGATGTTGGTTTTTTTCCTGTATTTTTTTCCTGGGTGAATCTTTCAATTTTTTAATGTATAAATACTGTGAGTGTCTTAGTTTTTAAAAATAGAAATACATATCTGAATGTAGCATTACATTAAAATTTCCAGTATAAAGATTCTGGGTATATTTAAAGTGATATTTTAAACTAATGATGTCAGCCATAATTTATGCATCTCATCTTTAACTCTAAATGTTACATCTTCTAGAGTCTGGAGCTCCTGCCTACTTCTTTGAGTATCAGCATCGACCCACTTCATATCGGGACAGTAAACCAGACTATGTGAAAGCTGATCATGGAGATGAAGTTGGCTTTGTCTTTGGGGGACCATTCCTGGCTGGTGATATTCAGCTACGTAGTAAGGAACAGAACATTCAATAGTCACATACAAATTACTCTTTTCACTGGCATTATTCTGTTCAGTGCTACTTCCATTTAATCATATTAGAGTACATACATTAACAGTAAGACCAAAGTATAACCCTTTCTCCTCTTAGAATTTGTATAATATTAATTCACTGTCTTCTCTATTCTTTGTCATGTGCAGATGTCATGGTTTTGCTGTTTCTGAAGCACAGGAGGTTACACATGTTGTCAACAGTTTAGCAAATAGGGCATTTGCTGGAAAACACAAGTGTCATTGTACCAGCTCTATTCATTAACTTGGCAGATAGCTTTGACTGAAGAATAAATTGAAGGAAAGGTCAATTTAAGTTGCAGGGAATCAGCAGAGTACTTGGGAACCAGGAAATCTAGACTCCATTATTTTTCTGAGGAAATTCAGTTAATATCACACACGTTCCAGGAAATCCCATGGGTTTTCAAGCTCCAGAGAATAGGGGACTCAGATCTTTTGCAGATACTGTTCCATTTGTGTTGATTACAGCAAGGAACTCCAGCATTTCGTTTTCTGCATGAAGATCTAATGGTCAGATTAAAGACTATTTTCTCCCATGTCTCAATACTTAGGCATTTTATTTAAAATGCAGTCACACTATTGAGGAAGGATTAAGGGTGCACACCCAAAATTGCCATTGCCTTGTCAGTTTGGGCATTCTCATAGGATTCTGGAAGTTCTGGTTCCTTAAGGCAAAATTTCACATTTGTACAGTCCAAATGAATGTGCCAGTCATCGAGCAGTTAGATATAAGATGCCACATCCTCAAACATATTATGAACCAAATAACCTGCTTTAATTGCAGATGGCTAAAACAGTAATATTCAGTATTCAATAATTCTTTCCCGTTAAACAAATTAGGAGCAGTTCTTATTTTGACAAAGAAACACAGAAATTCTACTTATTTTAAATGAATTCACCATTTTCTCTGCTTCTATTTTTATTATTTGCACAAGAGTTCATAGTCTGTTTCAACACCTACATTAATGAAAGGGTTTCATTTTACTCCACTGAACTTTGGAGTGATCCAGCTGTGCTGTAAAAGTGTTAGTTAATATGTTACTAGATTATTTTGTTGCTTTTGATTTTGCTTTTTTTATCCTACACTATAAAACACTGTACAGTTCTTTTTCTGTTTTTCTGAAATTACTGAGAGCATTTAAATAGATATTATTTTTCTTGATGACTTGAGATGCTTTTATAACACAATAACACACTGTAACTAAAATTATTTTCACCTACCTGACACAGTGTTCATACATCTAAGTACATTTAAATGAAAATTCTTGAATTGTTGAGACAAGCAATGACATCAAGTTATGTCAGAGTGAAGAAACCTTTGCTTAGGCAGTCTCTGAATAATTGAGGAACTTTCAGTCCCACAAAGCTAGGAACTAAAACATGTGGCCCATTCTTTGAGATGTAATGGGACTCGGGAGACATGGGTTATTTTCTTGGTTCTGCTTCTGGTTTCCTGAAAAACTACAGGTAAATGGCCTTATTTCCCTGTAACCCAGGTCCCCTATTTGTAGAATATGGATATTTATGATAATCTGTGCTAATGATAAGCATAAAGAGTGCTGAAATCTTCTCTAGATGATTACTATATTATTAACATATTGCAGGTACAGTGTCTCTGTGTAATCAATAAGTTGCTACAACAGAATCACAGACTGAAATGCTGCTTCTGTAGTATGAGTGTTTTGATTTCTTTCACAGGTAATAATTACTTGGTGTTTTGTCTTTCAGGTGAAGCTACAGAGGAAGAAAAGATTCTTAGTAAAACTCTAATGAAGTACTGGGCTAACTTTGCACGGACTGGGTAAGAATCATGGGTTTCATTACACACGTTACTGGTTTGTACTGACTCAGAAGTGAATTAGCTGTGGTATTGATTCAGTTTTAAATGCTGTGAATTGAATTGCCCCTCAACTGAAAAGGGTGTTCACTCTTCCTTCCTTGTTTTTCACAGAAATCCTAATGGGGAAGGTTTGGTTGACTGGCCATCTTATAACCTGAATGAAGAATACTTAGAGATTAATCTAAAACAAAAGAAAGCCAGGAAGTTGAAAGAACAGAAAATAGATCTCTGGAGAAAGGTGATATCTGAAAAAACAAATAACAAAAGAATGGAAAAACGGAACATTAATTCAGAGCTATGATTTACAGTCAAAACATACCCATAACAGGCAAACTATTAGGATAATAAAATAAATTGCCTAAATAATTTTGAGGATAAAATAACATTTCCCTTTTCACCTTTTCTTTGCAGTTTTCATACTTGTAATAATTGTCTATAATAATTCCCACTGTTCTTTTCTCCTTTGTGATTCCTGTCTACAACAGAAGGATTGTTTATTATGTAGAGGTACCAAATTTCCCCACTGCTCAGGTTTTTTTGTCACTTCTCCATGACTGAAGACAGATCATAGCAGCAATATTGTTTAATAAAGTGAAATCAATAAAGACTTGATCTGCAAGTAAAATTGCCTTTGGATTGGAAGTGTATCAGTGATGGTACAAAAGTTTTGGTTTTGTTTAGAGACAAAAATGTCCTCTGTGGGGAAAAAAAAAAAAACTGAACTAAAAATATTCTGTTTTGTAAGTCAGTTTTAAAACAGAGAGATAGAATATTTCTAGCTTTTGTGATACACAATTGGTAACAGTAGAGCTGGAACAAGACTTCTGTCAAATGTTAGGAAAGGGAGAAACAATCTCCATTACTACACATTTTTACCTTTTAAATAGCAATAACACCCTTAGAAGAATCAATGTTGGTAACATTTTCACACTTTCTCTTTTCCGTGGTGCTCTGCATAGTGCTCCAGGCTGTTCTGTTTACCATCAGTCAGTCCCAAATTCTATGTTTGCACAGAAGGACAATGACAAACATTTGACTTTGTAGCAAAGGACTCCTGTAGTTTCTAGGTCACAAGTGAGCTGAGACTTACTTGTCCATCAGGATGGAAGCTGAGTCACTAGCAGGGATTCTCGTAGTTCCATCTCACATGAAGAGATTTTTCCATGCCAGGAACCAGAGCAGTCCAAGGTAAGTGGAGACAGTGAGAGAATTCACATCAATATTCAAGCAGGCAAACAGAAATCTGGAGTTTACTGCTACACTGTTTGGCTTCTAGGAATTCTTCATCACACAGGTCAAGGTAGAAGACTGCTTATACTAAACTCCATCACTTGTAACCCAGGCACCTGCTTCCATTCACTGCATTTCACAGTGCAGTCACCTGTACTACTACTACACCTGTCAGTGTCCTCACTCAGTACAGTATAGACTGTAAATTCATAGCAGTGCAGACTAGTCTCAAACCAGTTTTATTGACCTTCAGTGTCATGAACTTTGTTCCTGAGAAAAAGTTTCCCAGGGAAGATCTATAAAGCTATAAAAATTCTGCAATGAAGTTATCCACATTATTCTCTTAGTAGCTCAAACTTAACAGTGTTAGTCCACTTGCCAGTGAATACTGTGCACTAACCTTACACTCAGAAACAGCTGATAACCACACTAACACAGCACTGCCTTTGTTAACTGTGAAGCTGCTGCAGTACACAGCTCAGTACAGAGGGCAGGAGTCTCCTCATTAACGGAGCAAACACGAGATACTCAGCATGCACTGAGTGTGTACACCTGATGCTACAGGCCAAGTTTGATCTCTAAGCAATCCAGTTTAAAGTTGAGTGAGCAATCATCGCTTCAGTGTTGCAAAACTCATGTGTTGTCTAAGAAACAAAACAAATGCACAGGACTGAGTGACAGGTGGAGTATCCACCCTGCAGTATAAGCTTAAGATTTTTCTAGTATTGTTTTTGTGGAAAAAACCCCATCCTTTTGTAGGAGTAAAAATCCCTTCTACCTCAGCAAAAGCACATTTTTCAGGAGTATTGTTTTGGATTTTGTTCTCTGTGGCTTTATTGTGTGTTCTTTACATTGAGATATTCATACCCAAATGAAATAAACAGTGTAGTGTAGTTCCTTTCCTAGTCACTCTACTGTGTAGTGTGAGGAAATGGTACCTTAATTGTGAGAGACAGTAGAGGTACAGCAGCTGTTAACTTCCTGGTGCAATAGAAAACTGCTTTCAAAGCATTTTAAGGCACATGGGGAGCCAGCATGGAACTATTTGGGCCACTTTGCAAGGCAGAAGGTATGCTTGATCCCATTTACAGCTGAGCTGCTGTACACTCCCACTGGAGCACAGGCTTCCAGGCAAGGCAACATGCTTTGTCTTCTGACAGCTAGATTGCCTTACAGCTTGAGTATTGCTTTTTCTAATCGGTGTTTGCCTTGCGTAAGAGTTCTCCCCAGCAGACTATATAAGGCAGCACACCCAGGAGGTAAATACGTGACCGGCTTGCAAAATGGCAACAGGAAAGGATACAGCACTGCTGGCCTTGGTTCTCACCATTGGGTTCACAGCACTGGTAACTACTGGTAAGCTTCAAAGGGGGTTTTACCTATTGGCTTCTGTAAGAAAACAGAGCATAGGTGCAGCTCACTCATCTAGGGGAACCCAAGCTTTGTCAGAGGAGATGGGTGCATAGCCTTGCTGCACAGAAGTTACATCTGACTAGCAAATAGTTTTTAATTGCTTTTTGTGATTGGTTTTCCATCGTGTGTGTTATTTGCCTTTTTTTTTTTTTTTTTTTGCAAATAGCAAAACCAAATTATTGTCCCAAAATCTTATCTAATGAGGCAGAGAATGCTACTGCACCACATTTGTAATTCAATATTGAGAACTTTCACACCAATCTTAAAATGAATCTCAACTAAATGTTAACAGTATTTATATATGCCAGACTATTTTCAGGTATGTTAGAAGATTTTTCTTTTGACTGTACAAACTGTCAAGGGTCTGGGATGTATTCTGTGTATTCAGAGATCTTTTATTTAAAAAGGAATGCCTTTTCTTAATGGGAACAAGCTGTTGGACTTTAAGCTAACAACCTGGACAGAAAAGATTTAAGATCAATATGGAATTACTAATGTGTGTGGATAGTAAGATAAGACAAATTTTATGTCTCAGAAAGTTTGTAGGTACAAGCCAGTCAGAATGAAGGCTGAAATAGTGCCAACTATACTGATTAGTGTTTGTTGAAGCCTTATGTATGAAAATTAATTGTTTAAGCAAACAGAAGATGTATATTTAAGTGGTCAAAGCTTTTAGCAATCTGGCAGTTAATTACAAATAGAACAATTATGTGATTTTTATGGTTGTATCCCCCCAGGACAAGAAGCAGAGCAACCAGAAGTGGTAACCAAATATGGTAGAGTCCGAGGGTATCGATTCAAAGTAGATGCAGCTGAGAGGGATGTAAATGTCTTTTTGGGACTTCCTTTTGCTAAGCCCCCAGTTGGACCACTGAGGTTTTCTGAACCGCAGCCACCTGAGCCATGGGAAGGTGTCAGAGATGCCACTTCATATCCACCAATGTAAGACAATAACTAAACCATTCATCTTTTTAATAACTTTATATTATTGCAATTACAGGACACTGATGTACTGAGCATGCTGAGTGAGTCAGATGCTTAACAGAACACAAAAGAAATGCAGACCAGTTCAAGTCTCTTATAAATGTCTTATTTCATTTGTACTACTGCCCTTATTTGGTACCTTGAGCCTAATACCTACTATTAAAATATAAAATGTTACTGAAATGTAAGATAATTATTTTGCATTTTCATCTAAGTAATTTATAGCCATATGCATTTGCAGGTACGTTTCTGTAATATTTTGAAACATGTGAAATGATATCTGCATTGCACTGTATAGTCCTGCAGACTGGCTCCGTTTTACAGATCTCCTTAATGGCTGGTCAAAGGAAGAAAAAATATTAAAAGCTTATTTTTTTTGTTTATATTTTCTGTTGTCAACAATCTAGAAATGTACTAGGGATTGGTTTCTGATTTACACTTTATTTTTGACATACAGGAATCTACACTTTGTAACTTTGAAGTTTAGTTATTTATCTTGCTTTTTATTTTTCATTTATTCAGGTGTCTACAGGATAAAGCACAAGGACAGCTTTTTTCAGACATAATTACTAATAGAAAAGAAAAAGTTCCCCTCCAAGTATCTGAAGATTGCTTATACCTAAATGTGTATGCACCTGTTTCTACAGGAAAGAAGGAGGCACTGCCTGTAAGCAAAATCATTATAAAATCTCTAGCAAGATTATTTTACAGCAAATCTATAACCCATACTATATGCAGACTTGCCAAAGAAGTTTTTTTTTTATTATGAAGTTATATGTCTTACCTCAGTAAATATTTTCTGGGGTTAAAAGATTTAAAAAATATATTATTTTACAAAAAGAAAAAATTTTTAGCTAAGTAATGTTTGATTTTCTCTAAATAATCTGTGAAAAGTTGCAGAGCATTGTTACAATATATTTAATAAAACCAATTACATTTTCTAAGAATGTAGGCCTCATATTTGAAAGATATTTACAATTTGTGAAGTGCTATGTCAAAGACGCAAGAATAAAACAACACAAAATATTATATTTTGGTTTATCTTTAGTTTTTATTACTACAAGCTCTTCTGTGTGTTGAGTTATCTTTTTGCTTTTGTCTTTCCAGGTCTTTGTATGGATCCATGGAGGTGGATTAGTTTTTGGAGCAGCTTCATCATATGATGGTTCAGCACTAGCAGCCTTTGACAATGTGGTGGTTGTAACAATTCAGTACAGATTAGGTGTTCCTGGATATTTTAGGTAGATATTTTATCTAAGTGACTTCCAAAATTATGTGTGCAAAGCCCTAATAAAGAGAGGTGCAAAATACTTGCTTATGCAAAAAACCAATAAATTTCTTAATTAATTATGCAATGGGTGAGAACAATGTGCAAGTCCCAGATCAGCTTGCAAGTCTGTTCCTGTTTGATTGCTACTCTAATCTCCATGCCTTTTGAGTCATTTATTTTTTCAGTTGTGCAGAGAAGCTCTGTTTAGAGACTGGCAGCTGATTTCTTATACCACATGTGTTTTTCTCTGCTTTGTTTCCTGCTTTGAGCATTTAAAGACATATTTTCTTTCTCTGCAGCACGGGTGATGAACATGCTCGAGGTAACTGGGGGTATTTGGATCAAGTAGCAGCTCTTCAGTGGATTCAGGAAAACATCATACATTTTGGAGGAGATCCAGGATCTGTCACTATTGCTGGAGAATCAGCAGGAGGAATCAGTGTTTCTGCTCTTGTAAGTTCACAGTAATATTGTATTTAAATTACTTAGAGAAAAATAAAGCACTGTCCAAGTTCATTCTTAGTACCTGCTTGAAAAGTTAGTGAGAGGAAATGGATGACTTCACACTAAATGACACATCACCTTGATCTATAATAGAATGTGGGATCAGTACAGCTGCTGATTGATGAAAATATTATTTTCATGCCTAAATGTTATCGTTCAGACTCAAAATTTTATTCCACATTTACTAAAATAAATTCTGGGTGTTCTTTTGCAGTGCAAAAAACCCCAAACATTTAACATTGTGAGAAGAGTCCTCTAAGAGGATGTATTGCCTATTTCTTGTTTGTTTTGACAGTCACTTGTTCAAGGTAACAGAGGTGAAGAGTCACAATAGCTGAACAAGATGTGTGTTTTGTATCCCAGTGATGTAAAATTTTTTCATCAACACTGAGCACATTGGCTAAGAGGATTTTCTCTAGTCTCACAGTTTGAAACAGATCAAACAGTGAAAGCAGAGTTCAGTGACATGTGATAAAAATTTCTGTTTACTAAGCTCCTTCCCACTGGCCAATAGTCCTGTATTCCCCTTCTGAGGCACAGCCAAGTTATCTTGGACACAGTTATTCTAGATCCATATCTGGCTTGCATTGTAGCTCCATAAAGTCTTGGAATGGAGGTGCTGTGAGAGAGGAAAGCCAGGCATGAACTCCTTACCCCTGATAGTGTCCTTTGTATAAGTGAACTATGATCAGAGGCTACAGAATAAGAGTCTTATCACATTTGCTTTCAAAACATTTTAAATGACAATTCCTGATCTTAAAATTCCAAGTCAGTGGTCAGAATTGAATGCTTGTCATGATCATTATGCTTGTTCTTGTTTTTATACAGGTGTTGTCTCCCCTGGCAAAGGGCTTGTTCCATAAGGCCATTTCAGAGAGTGGTACTGCAGTCAGGGCTTTGTTCACTGACCAGCCTAAGCAGGAAGCACAAGTAGGTATTTTGTAGTAATTTTCATTAATTTTCCAGATAGTTTTATGTATCTTAAACTGTTTATTCCAAAACAGATTGCTTGTCTTGTGAAACTAAACCACAGTCAGTCATTAAAGACAGCATTTCTGTATGCAAATAATACATGTTTAATTATGCTTTCCTTTGAAGCACCCAAATATCCATGTATGTCTGAGTGAAAGCAAAAGACTAAGGAAGGAAGGCAGGGAAGGAGTGTGAAATGTAAAGGAATACTATCACAGGTACTTCTTCAAAAGCTGAGCTAAAATTTTTGCATAGAAAATGGCACCAGATTAGGAACACTCTTCTCTTCTCCTCCTGTTTGATGCCTGTTGTGTGCAAAATATAAAGACTTCATTAATTTTGCTTTTGTTTGAAAGGAAGAGCTTGTTCACTTTTTTTTTTTTTTTTTTTTTTTTCCAACTACACGAAACAACTTCCAGGAACCTAGATTTAATTATCTGGGATAAGAATGGGATAAGAAGTGGCAACTCTGTCTCTCTAATGAGCTGTTTCTCTATCCAAGAAGACATCATCAATAGTATGATGTGCTCTTTGTTAGCATCAATGTGGTTGCATTCTCACTGTCCATCACTCTAACTCCTTTATGTCACTCTGCCTGCTCAGCACAGCATGTTATTTACCAGAATGAATATCTTTGTCTATTTCTGTATGTAAATAACTTGGAGGAGTATGTTTTGTCCTTCTGCTCAGCTCACAGTGAGAAGGGTTATGAGGGCTTCCTCTTCTCCACTTCTGCACCCTGAGCATGTGTGACTTGAATGAACCTTGTGCAGAAGTTTAGACTCCCCTCTGCTGGACTCTCGGGCTCGGTGCCACGTACAGCCTTCTCTGGGAAGTGTATGAAAAAACGTTTGTTTTTATTCATTGCAGAGAATTGCTTCTGCCTTTGACTGTGAAAAATCCAGCTCGGATGCAGTAGTTGAATGCTTAAGAGCAAAAACAGAAGAAGAGCTAGTACAGACACAAATAAAAATGGTAGGTGAAATTATGCTCCTTGCATTTAAATGATTTTTCAAGTATTATCATAACAGTAACAGAGTATGCAATTTATGTGTTGTCATATTAGGATAACTTGAAGTGCATGTAACATCTGACTTTCTTGACCTTTCCAGAATTTGACAACCCTGCAGCTATGCTCTACGTTGCTTGAAGAATGTGAACAGGTTACTTCCCTTTCATTCTGAATGGACTTTGAATTGCTTCTGTTTAGCTGTCACAGTCTGCCAGGGGAGAGAAAAGAGTGGATGAAATGTCACAGTTTCTCCTGGAGAACCCAAAAATTAATTAATATATCATGTCCTACTTAAAATTTCTTATCACAGTGCTGGCTTCCATGTTCCTTCCCAGTTTCAACACAGAAGTTAGTTTTTCCACTGCTCCTCCACACATCCATGATAGGATTGCACTAAGAAGAGATGTTAAATTCACCCCAGAGCAGGGCCACAAAGATGATCAGAGGGCTGGAGCACCTCTCCTATGAAGGCAGGCTGAGAGAGTTGGGGTTATTTAGTCTGGAGAAGAGAAGACTCCAGGAAAACCTTTTAGCAGCCTTCCAGTGTCTGAAGGGGACTTAGACAAAAGTTGGAGAGGGACTTTTTGAAAGGGCATGTAGTCATGGGGTGAGGGGTAATGGTTTTAAGATGAAAGAGAGTAGATTTTGATTAGATATTAGGAAGAAATTATTTAGCATGAGGGTGTTGAGACACTACAACAGGTTTTCCAGAGAAACTGTGGATGTCCTGTCCCTGGGAAGTGTTCAAGACCAGGGGCAATGGGGCTTGGAGCAACCTTGTCTAGTAGGAGGTGTCCCTGCTCATCAGGGGAGCTGGAACTGGATGATCTTCAAGGTCCCTTCCAACCTAAACCATTCTATTATTCTATTATATCATCACCTATGTTTCACAAACACATCACAGGATCTTCTGCCTAGTGCAGAAAATCTGAGAAGATTTAGAGATGGCTTGAATACTAATACTTCTTATGTTTTCACTTGCCATTTTAGTTTGTTTTCCTTTGAAATGACAGTAAAAATTCAAATTTTTTTCTAGAAGCAGAATTTGTATTTTAATGAAATTAATGAATTTCCTTTTTTTTTTTTTTCCCCTCCAGCCTTCCCTGTTCATCAGTGCATCTGCAGATGGTGTGTTTTTTCCAAAGAGTCCCAGGGAATTACTGTCTGAAAAGCAGATCAATGCAGTCCCCTATATCATAGGAGTAAACAACTATGAATTTGGATGGGTTCTTCCTATGGTAAGAGACTTAAAATTTCATTATTTATGTCTCATTTTGTTAATATAACTTTTTCTAACAAATATGATTCTCTCTATCACACAGCTCATGAAATATCCTCCTTACACAGATGGTCTAGATAAAGATGTGGCACGTCAAGTTCTACAGAGCTCCCTACCATTATCATTTAAGGTAACAGACTATTTTCATAATAACCCAGAGCTGCTTCTTCACTGGTCTGGTTCTATATTTGTACACCCGTGTATTTTAGAGGCAAACTTTGTTCTGTTTGACAGCTTCCTACTATGGCAGCAGACAGTGTAATCCTGTTTCCACTAGAGACTTAAATTTCTAGCTTAAATGCCCCTCTTTTTTGAAAGGACTTCTGTGGAAATCCAAGAATGATTCAGGTACCTAAATACAGATATCTTCTGACATTTCAGATATCATTGATCATTCAAGACATGCATGGTACTGGCAGGTATGACACAAGACCTATAGAATGCACTGTTCTGAAGCAGTAGCTGGAGACTAGAAAGGATACCTGAGATGTTTAAAATGGCACTGAGACACCTATGCTTAGGTATTATGAGTTTTTGCTTCCCTGTATTTTACAAACCTTCTAGCCTTCTGGTTCCTTTGTGATCTTCTGAAACTACTCAATGTAGAAAAATGCAGATTTATAGGTAAGAATTAAGGACTTCATAAACAGGGCCAGCAGTTGCAATGGATGATTTGGTGTCAGGCATCCATCATGAACTTGTAAAGGCAGAGCCCAGGCTTGTTCTAACAGGGTGTAAATAATGGCCGTCTACAACAATAAATTAATTTTGTGAAATCCAACAGGATTTATTCTCTCTTATGCTGGTTATTTGCACAGAGGGAGAACAGACAACTCCATCTATGCTGAAGTATCACTAGATACTAGATAAAGAAGTGTGATCTTTAGATCTTCCAAACCTCTGTTCTGTGAGAACATCTGTATCTGGAAGCTGTGTGACTCCCAGCTCTGAACTCTGAGCCATACTCTGGCAGGGTTGAGGACTTTCCTTGAAAAAAGGTCATGTTTGGGGTTTAACCAGGGATGTGCAGATGGCACACCCAGTTTCTGCTGTTACTCTTTATAGTCTCCATCATAATTATAAGAAGTATTTTTGTTGTTCATTCCAGGGTATAACTTCTGAAGCTGTTGATAGAGTGTACAGTGAGTACGTAAAGAATGCAGAAACCCGTGCTCAGGTGCGAGATGGCTTTCTTGATGCAATGGGAGACTCTTTGTTTGTTTTTCCATCCATTGAAGTGGCTAGGTACCATAGAGGTGAGTGTCCAATTCAGCATCTGTTAGAAGAAATGTAAAATTCCATCCTGGGGTGTGTTATGGACAGTATGCATTGTGCTTCATTGTCCAAAGAACTGACAGTGTTTTTGTTTTATCAAAGTATTTCCTAATGAAAATTTATGATCTTTGGTATCAGGTATTTCCAGCTCTCAAACTAACATTCCTCTGTGTATTTTCTACTAGATGCTGGTAACCCAGTCTATTTTTATGAATTTCAACATCGACCAAGTTCAGCGACGGGCGTTGTGCCAGAGTTTGTAAAAGCAGATCATGGTGATGAGATTGCATTTGTCTTTGGAAAGCCATTCTTAGCAGGTGGTGTATCCATGCTTACTAAGTATTCCTTTTAACACATCATTCTTACTAATTTTACTTACTTGGGGCCTTTTAGACTTTCTCTATTAAAAACATTGAAATCAACATAAGCTTTTTCTGTCTTTAGTAGTAACTTTTCATTAAATCATTCATCTGTTGTTCTCTCCTAGAGCTCTTCTCAGGTAAAACCCCCATGGCTCAGAGTAACAAGTGTAACTAATCACAGTGGAATTGATACCACTGTTTCTTTTTTTATTATTTAGTTTTTAATGTTGCCATTTCATCTCTCATTTTGCAGGAAATGCTACAGAAGAAGAAAATAAACTTAGCAGAACTGTTATGAGATACTGGACTAACTTTGCCAGATATGGGTGAGAATCATAATGTTAATTGAAGCTCGAGTTTTGTCTGTGCTGCATGGAACATAGTAACAATACTTACATGGTAGTTCCTACAAATTTGGCAGAAGCTAAGATAACTATTGAAGCAAATTATTTCTAGTCTTAATGACTGCAATAAAAAACTTTTAAATGGAAAAAAAAAAAGAAAAGAAAAAAGAGCAAGGGCTGTTGTACTATCTGCAGTGGAATTTTAGATCCAGAAGTATTATTAAACTTTTGATATTCTATTGGTGAGCATCTTGATAAAAACCATCCAACTATTCTGGTACTAGAATCTCCATCTGAACTGATGTGAGTTTTCTAAAATGCTGTCAGCCTGAGCAGTTAGAGCACAACTGATAGGCAAATGGAAAGCTAATATTTCATTACGTTATTTTCAGAAATCCCAATGGAGAAGGCTTGGTCCATTGGCCTCAGTATGATCTGGATGAAGGATACCTGGAAATAGACCTCATGCAGAAGGCAGCAAAGAAATTGAAAGGACACAGAATGGAGTTTTGGACACAGCTCACAGAACAAATGCTGAAGGAAAGGACAGAACACACTGATTTATAGGAGTTGTGGAGGGTATAGTTTGCTTTTAAAACCCAAAGTAAAGTCAAACAAATTTAGTTTGTTAGGATGCAGAGTTTAATAATCACCTTCACTATTACATAATCTGTTGTCATGATCACAGTGAAAGGAGAGAATTGAGGTGAAATCTGGAATGTTTGTGGGATTTCAAATCACTATTTAATGAAGCAAGCAGAAAAACCCCATAATCTTTCAGGCTCATAAAATAACCATGTTATCTACTCAGTGGATGCCAAAATTGAATAGTGCTCCTGTGTGAAAGGGGCATGAAGGGGAAATTGGCAAATATGTTGAAATCTGTAAGAAACTATCTATACAGAATATATCATAAGTGCAAGAATATTTTATATGCTTATTCCCCACTTCTTTCAGAAGAGAATGGTCAGTTTTCATTCTTACAGTCTCTACTTTCTTTAATTGGAAATAGCCTGTAGGGACCAGAGCATCCATCAAAAAATACGTGCGATGGACCTGACAGCTCACACATGAGGACAAAAAATCTCTACTTGTTTTGTAAACTGTTATAAATAAATATCACTTTTAATTTTTTGGAGCTTCCTATTCTTTCACATTACTGATGAAGGCTAATATCAAGGGGTTAAATCACACCCAAGTGATACAGTAGCCTTTCTAGAAAGTGCAGTCATCAAGAAGGATCTTCTTTTTGCACGACTGACCATTTGTTAGTAGCTGTTTTATCAATTACTGTAATCAGGTTTTTTCATAATATTGTGCTGGCTTGTCTGTTATTTTGCAATCTTACTCTGTAAGCTTATTTTGACTCTGTTGCTCATCTAGTCCTAAGAAGCTGGCCTTAGAAATTGGTTAACGAGTCACTCTCTGTCTTGAGCATTCAATATTAAAATTACTGTATTATGTTAAAATTATGTAAGAGAAACTCCAAAAAAAGCCTGAAACTGAGTTACCTTTGGCATTACACATGACAACTAAAACTAGGTCACTTCGGTGATTTCTTTAGGTAAACATTAAGAAAGTTCTTTCTAAGCAAAACCAATATGGAAATAACTGAGGTGTACTATTTTCTCCAGCACTCTCTCTTTACTGAGGGAATTGCAGACATTGTCTTTTTCCCTAAAACCCAGCGCCGGGAGGGGCTGACGCAGCAGCAACTGCGATCCGGGGGGGTTT
Organism: Heliangelus exortis; assembly: GCF_036169615.1. Lineage (NCBI taxonomy): Eukaryota > Metazoa > Chordata > Aves > Apodiformes > Trochilidae > Heliangelus > Heliangelus exortis. The sequence continues at coordinate 7,864,282 of NC_092434.1, forward strand.
GTCCGCTGGCGGCCGCCGTAGCGCGGCGGGAGGTGCTGTCATGGCGGGCAGCCCGCCGGTGCTGCTGGGGCTGCGCGATGCCGCCATGCCGGGGCCGGGCCGGGGGGGCGGGCAGGGCCCCGCCTGGGCCACCAACAAACTGGGCGGCTCCGCGGTAGGGCCGGGACCGGGGAGGACGGAGGGGGCTGGAGACGGAGGGGCCCTGCGGCCCCGGGCCCCTCTCCAGCCGTGCCGGTGGTGTTGTTGCAGGACCGGCTGCCCTCGGTGCGGCCCGGATCTCCCTGCTGCGGGCTCTGCGGGAAGCCGCTGGCGCACCTGGTGCAGGTGTACTGCCCGCTGGAGGGGTCCCCCTTCCACCGCCTCCTCAACGTCTTCGCCTGTACCGAGAGAGGCTGCTGGGGAGCGCCCCGCGGGTGAGGGGGCTGAGGGGGGGGCACCTCCGGGCGGGCACCGCTCGGCCCTGGCTGGTGAATGCGCTTAAGCTGGGGAGTTGTGTGCCTTACGTGTCTTTGTTTTCTTTTACACGGCACGTTCAAAGCTGGAAGGTGCTGCGCTCCCAATATTTGCAGGCACAAGAACAGGAAACCGAAGATTTCCGTGCAAAACAGGTATAACGAGCAGACTGCCTTCTGGGGTTCTGCCCTTGTTTCAGTGTGCTGAAGTGCGGGGTTGAGATTGTCCAACAAAGATGCAGCTGAGCTGGATGAGTTTCACACCCTGCATGTGTGCTTGTGTAAGTGACCATAACCTTTCCCAAGAAGCTGTGCCGTAGTGCCAGCTTTGGGTTATGTATGTGGGCCTGTGGAGGAGTTGTGGCTGTGGAATTCATGTTACTAAAAACTTACCTGCTTGTTTGTGATCTGTGTTAGGCTTATAACAGATATTTAATACTTGAGATACCTAAACGTTTTATTTTTCAACTCTGAGTGTTTTATACTGTTAAGGTTTGATCTTTAAGCTGTTTTCTTTATTTGCTACTTTAAATTGATAATTTAAAATGCTACCATCATTTTTAATTAATCTGTCTCAATTATTGTTAATATGCTTATGGTATTTTTTCTTGTGAAGAAAAACTGTATGTTGGCTTAAGAAGATGAAAGAGGAGGATATCTAGTAATGGCAGACAGAGAATGTTTATTCAGCTGGTGCATCTTCAGTTTTGGTGTGTGGGAAATTATCTTAATGTAGGATAAAATTATGGTATTATTATTTTTCTCCATATTCTTTGAGCTTACCTGTGGTTCAATAACTGTACTTCGAATAAAAATACCCAAACTAGCTGTAAGTGATCATGCCAGTAGCCAGGGTAAGGTAACATGATGTACAAAGGCTGTACAGAAACTCAGTGAATTCTTGTTCTGCTTCTCCACTGTGAGATGTTTTTGCCATAACTGTGCTGCTGAGAAAAGTAAATGTGGGTATGCTGGTAACTACTGCTGTGAGGAAACTAGGTGAAATAGCACTAAGCATTATGTTAAAGTTTAGTTTTCTCTATATGTTATGAAACTGTAGTTGAAGTGCATTAGAGTGGCTGATCTTGACAATGTTCTTTTTCCTTTTTTTTTTTTTACTTTGGATGTTTTTGTTGTTCTTCTTCTCAGAAACAAGAATCAAGCTTTGCTGCAAAGGATTGGTGTGATGAAGCAGATGACTGGGGGGTCAGTGATGAAGCAAACTCTCCTGCATGTGCCTCTCTTCAGCTGCTTGGCTTAAATGAAGCAGTGAGCAGCTCCTTGTCCAGAGAGATAGAGTGTGCATCCCAGTTCCAACAGCTGAATTTGTCTGAAGCTACAGATGGGTCTGGTTCCCTGAACACTCATCCTCCAGTCAGTGAGGGAATGGAAATGTCTAGTCCAGCTCCTGTGTTCCAGCCCTTTTACATTAGTGTTGTGGATGAGGAAGACTACACTGGTTTCCTTGATACAGATCATGCAGATAAACTATTGAAGGAGTATCAGCAGAGAGAGGGTGTTGATTTGGAACAGTTAATGTCAGAAAGGTGAGAACAGATCTGAATTTTGTGCTGAAACTGAAGGGATTACATAGTTTCTTTCCTATATGGTGGCTGATAATTTAAATTTGACTCTCACTAAATCTGAATGTTCTGTTTGTAACTGGAATCATTGGTGTGTAGTATTTTTCTGGAAGAACATAACAGTGCACCCAGTTCTGTCAAATTCTGTGTTATGCAAAAATGTATCTATTTCTGAGTGAACAGTTGGAATGTCTTTGGGCTCCAGATAGTGCAGTGGATCACCCATCTCTGAACCCAGATCAGTATGGTTTAAGCATCATCTTGTGCTGAATGGCATGAATTTATATTGTGACATTTGACTTTTTCCTGACAGGGCTGAAACTTTTTTTTTTCTTGAATTTTTAAGGGCTTAATTAATTAGAGATTTTTTTACTAGTGTCTGAGATGATGGTAAGACTCACAAAGGTTTGTAAAGGTTGACTGAAAAACGATTTTTAATGTAGTTAAATGACAATATTTTCACTGTTATCTTAATGTGATCACAGTGACCACTTGGATCCAGATCATTTCTCTTTTGATTATCTTAGTATGTCCAGTGACTTTTCCAGAACTGTGGACAATGTTTAACTTTCTGATGTCTAAAGTTTCTGTCAATTGCAGAATCTGCATAAAATGCTTTTTAGTAGTTCTTTTCCTGTTGAGTTCTGTTGAGCTATATAGAATCATAGAATATACTCAAAATGTAAAAACAACATGGTAATTTAAAAACTAGAACTTCTGCAAAGTTATTAAAGGAATGACTTTTTAAGGAGTATTAAGGTATTTGGTGGTGAATCTTACGTGGTATTCTGAAATGCAGTTAAGGATTGTAAGCCACCAGAAACCAAGGAACTAGAAGCAAAATTTTCACTTGCAACCTCTAACAGAAACTGCCTCCTAATTTAAAATGTCTAATTTTTTTTCAGCTTACTTAGTTTAATGTAATGGGAATGCACAGTAATCATTGCTTATTTAAGCATGCATATTGTGCTGAAAAACTTATTGGAAATTTTGTTTATTTTACTGTTTTCTTGTAGGTTTGCAGGTGAAGGTGGCAATGAAAAATATGAGAAGAGTGAAGTCAAAAGCATGGACCACACTTTCCATAAATTTATGAAAAGAATATCTCTATGTCATGAGCAGATTCTAAGGTATGCTGATTATCTGGTTGTAACAAAGCATAGAAATGGATTATTAGTTCATCAAAATAAACCATTGGAAATATAGATGTATATTTTTGTTTCTCAACAGGAAAAAAAATTGCTAAGAGAGCTGTTTGGCCTGTGTTGTCAGGCTTCAGTCCCTGGCTGGACTTCTTAATGCAAAGTAGATGAGAAGCAAACCAGGATCAGAGAACAGCAATCTGGCTCTGGGAGACTTTCTTAAACATAAGAGCAGATTGTCTTTAAAGACTTGCTGAAATACAGGCATAAGGGTTTTCAAGAGACACTTTTGAGATGGAAGTACAATATACAGTGATGTGCTGTTGTGGTAGATTTCAAGGCTATCTGTTCTTCTGAAATTTTGTAAGCTCATTCTAATTGCTTATGTCTGAATACTGTAAGAGTTAGGATAACTCTTACAATAAAGCATCAGTTCTTTGGTGTAACCAGTGGCTGTGAGATGTTTTCTGTGTTGAGTATCTTTAACTGGCACTGGTTAGGATACCTTTTTTCAGGAAAGTGTATTTTGTTTGTTTAAGTGCACCAGATACAGCACATTTTGGGGGTGTCCATTCAAAGCATTTGTCTCCTTTAAATCTAGCTCTTAAGAAGACTTTCCAGGTGTTGACCTTCCAAATATTTCCCACTTTCAATTTTATTCTTTAATTGTTTACCTGGAATTAGGCAATGGTTCTTGTCTGTGTCAATGTATTTTATTTAAGGCAATTTCAGAGATTTCAGGGGATCCCAATGCAGTTGAAAACATGTAAGTTTTCCAATTAAGTTTTGATTAAAAGTATTATTATTATTTTCCTTTCTTTCATAGATACTCTTGGGGTGGCCAGCCTTTATTCATAACATGTCCCCCAGCCAACATTAACAAAGGTATTCCAGCCTGCAGTAACTGTGGAAGCAACAGAATATTTGAATTTCAACTCATGCCAGCACTGGTCAGCATGCTCCAGAGTGATTCAGGTGCTGACCTTTGTCTTAGCTGAATGAATATTAGGAGCAGTAACCTTGATAAAGTTCAGTGAACTGCAACTTGGACTGGTTCTTGCTAAGCATAATTCATTACAGTGATCATCTTGTATAAAAACCACTCTGTTTGCCTTTCACTAAGCAGAAGATTTAACTCTGGTTTGTGGAGGCTCCATGATTGCAACTTCCATTTGCTTACCAGTGAACTTTAATAACAGCAATGTAGATAATTCCATGGCCTTGGGAGGATTTTGTCTTTATGGCCTCTTAAATCAGATTCTGGAAAAATGATACTGCCAGATAAGATTGCAAACACTTAAGAAGCTCTGAAAATTCTGCTTCAGTTTGCTTTAAAATTAGAAAATGCTATGTACATAGGATTCTGAATATGAAAAACACTTCCCGAATTGGCAAAGATTGAAATATAGCAATGAGCAATAGTTTATATATATATATATATTTTATACCTTTATATTACAGTTACCTTTGTTGTTTTGTTTTTAGATCTGTCAGTGGAATTTGGAACTGTTATAGTTTACACATGTGAGAGGAGCTGTTGGCCAACAGATTTCAACACTCATCAGACCCCACTTGAAGAATTTATTTTTGTACAAGAAGACCCAGACCAGAGATTATTTAAATAAATTGTGTTTCTCTGCATAGAAGGAAGGTCTGTTGGTTTTTTGGTTTATTTTTTTTTTACTGCAAGTAAAAGTGCAACAGAGTTTTCCTCGGACGTGGTGAAAAATGAAATTTATTTGGTGATGTGTTGCTTATATCCAAGAATAACTTACTGAAGTATGTATTGGCATGCCTTTAAAATGTGATGACAGAAAACTTTCATAATTTGGTTACACATGGAAATGTAAGTGTAGATTGTTTCATTATTCTAGTTACAATTACTATCTGGTCAGGAAAGTAGAAAAGTTGTCTTATTGCAGTTAGTTACACTGTTGGCATTCATCAGACAAACAGGATTCATTTTTTAGGACCTGTTAGCAGTGAAGACCTTAAATGGAGTAAAAAAAAAATCTGCTTTGTTTTGATGGCAGATTGGGAATGCAGTGGGCAATGTCTGAAAGGACCTTGCTGTCCCTGCAGTCTTCCTGTGATGAAGCTTTTCTGTTTTTCCAGTGAAGGATGTTACATTTGTATGGCTAAATGAGCTCTGACAGTCACAGCGCTTTGGGAAGGGAGAGGTTGGAGGTTTTTGTTGGCATTTCAGTTCTCACAGAGCAGGGTCAGCTCGCCTACCTTGCTACTCCGGGCTGCTGCTCACAGCCTGGTGGTGCTGCTGCTTTTAACTGTTCACATTCTTCTGTGGAGTTCCCTGTTGCTTTAGGCTAAATTGCAGTATTTTAATCGTCTTAATGGAGGAGTAATTTAAATAAGTACCCTTAAAGCTTTTTGTACAGATTTAATGCCGCAGCATAAATTAGCACACTACAAGTGCGTTCAAACAAAGGGGGAGCAAAAATGCTGGCACGTGTTTTCAAAAGTGCTATTTAGTACGGAAGAGTTGTAGCACAGCGTGTCATTTTCTAGACGTGAGTGAGTTAACTGAGTGAAACCTGTATAAACTCTTATGTTACACCTGGAGCTCTGCCGCTGCTCACCTTGCCCTTCCTCGGCCTTGGCAGTGAGCTCAGAGTGCAGTGTGTGGACCAAGCCCTGGCAGCAGCAGAGGAGGGGCCGCCTTTGCCTCTGGGCGGTACTCCCGGTGCCGGACCCCCGGCAGACCCCAAGCAGACCCCCGGCCGCGGCGGCCTGCGGGCCCGGCGGGAGCGGGACTCGAACCGGCGGCTCTGTGCTCCCGGCCCCCCCCGCTGCAGCCTTCCTGGGCGGTGCGTGGGCCGAGGCCCTCCGCTCCGGCAGGAGGCGCTGGAGGGCGGGCGCCGCTCTGTTCTCGGCCGAGCTCGCTGTCCGGAGTGCGGCCCGGCTGAGGAGCGCCGCGCCGAGTCGCCGCCTCTGCCCGCAGCCGCCGCCGTCGTTCGCCCGCCCGCCCTCCCGCCGTCATGTCCCTGCCGGTGTCGGGCCCCTTGCGCAGCGAGCTGGCGGAGGCCGTGGCCCAGGCGCGGCTTTTGGTGGTGGGAGCCGGCGGTATCGGCTGCGAGCTCCTCAAGGACCTGGTGCTCACCGGCTTCAGCAACATCGACGTGGTGCGGGCCGGGGCCGCGGCCGGGGCGGGGGCCTGGGCGGCTGAGGGGCCGCTGGGCAGCGGCGCGGCCGAGGCCGGGCGGGGGAGGCAGGGAGGGGGGCCGGGAGCGGGCCGGGAGCCTGAGGGGGGCCGCGGCGGCGGGGCCGCGGGGGGCGCTGTGTCGGCACGGCCCCTCCCGCCAGCCGCATTGTCTGCGTGTTTTCAAACTGCTCCCGGCCCGCCAAAGCCGCCGGCCCGGGCTGCCGCCCCCGCCGCCGAGGGTCGGGCTCTGCCACAAAGGGGCCGCGGCCTGCGGGCGCCATCCGCGCCTTCGCCTCAGGCGGGAGCGCCTCGCGGGGCTGCTTCCCGCCGGCCGCCCTGAGCGGGCGTCGAGAAGGGGGAGCGGGAGCTGGAGCGGGCGGTGTGTCCCCCCGGAGGTCGGGCCACCTTTCCGGGGCAGCGGCGGGTACAGCCCTCGGTCGGCGGAGGAGTGGCTGCGCCCCTCCGGGAGCCTGTAGATGATCTCCGGGGAAGCAGAGCTGTGCCATGGTTGCTGCCCAGCGATTGCTCCTTCAAGTCGTAGTTTTACCTAATGCCTCCTTGGCTAATACGCTGGGTAATGGTCCAGGGATGGACAGCAGCGAAAACCAAAATATTTTGGAGGTGAACTGTATTCTTAGATACCGAGCTGTAAAACTGTCAGTCTTAGTCCGGTCACGGTAGCTTCCCGCGGGCTGCTGCTTTCACTTTTGCTTCCTGAAACAGATCTTTGAACGTGTCTAGGAAGGGCAGAATTGAGAGGATGATTATGAAAATGGGATAGAGAGAAATACTATTAGCAAAGCTTTGATGACCCACCTTTATTAATTTCTAATTGTAGTTAGGAAAAGTATATGGTTTAAAAAAATCGTGGAAGTACAAATCCAGCTAGAGCACAGGTCTTGATTCCTTGAGGACGTTTTTACTTGTGTGTGCCTGGCCAGGAGTCACATCTGAGACTTATGTATGGTGAATTTTAAGAAGTTTCTTTTTACAGTCAGACTTGTTGAGAAGAGCATATTAGAAGCAGCTTTTATCTAAAACGATCAGGTTGTGGAAGAGTGCAACTACTGGTTTGCCCTGTTATTCTGACAGCTCAGGCCCTTCTGCTGAAATACATTTTAGAATTGCAGGATATGCTTAAGTGTCATTCCAAACTGTCCCTTTGATTTGAGGCTGCCACTGAGAGCCCATCCAATTTTAACATTTTGCTGTTGAAGTAAACATGCAAAGGGGTGGAGGCCTGCAGTTTCTGCACTTTTTACCTTTGTTTTCTTTCCCTGCTTTGTGCCATTTGTGTACTGCTGGCTGTTAGAATAGGAAAGGTTTAGTGTCTCCTGATTTTCCAGTTGAGGCATAAATCTCATTGGGGTACGATTATTCTTTCACCAACTCTAGTTTGATTTTTTTAGTATTGTCTTTTAAGGCCTACTTGGTTAGACTCCATTAACTCAAGTACATGTTGGATCAGGGCCATCTTCATTTAAAAATATCATTGGCAGTGTTTTATGCAAGACAGTAATGTTTTGATAGCATACAGAGTGGGTAGGCAAAAGACAAGGAGAGACCAAAAAAAGAATTGTTACACATAGAGGAGATTTGCTGTTAGGAGATTAAATTGCTTTTGTTGACGTTTGTGATATGGTTGAGGTTTTTCCTAGGTTATTAAATGCTGTCAAACTTGAATGTTTGAAAATGCTTTTTATTTTTCAAATTGTGAAATCCATTTTTAAAAAATACTAAAAACATAATAGTTTTGAATACCAGACAATTTACAAATACGTGATTTAATTAAGCATACTTTGTTGATAGGCAGTGCCATTATTTTCATTAATGCAGAACAAACTAAAATTACTTAAAATCCAAGTCTGAATTAACAATGTGAATGTATATTCTTAAGAACTTCTGAGGCCTTTCCTTCTAACTTACAAAAATACAGCAGTGTAAAGGTTATTTAAATGAGAGAATTGTTAAATTGAGATTATTCTTTGCTAGATCGAAGATTCTGTTGAGGTCTCATGGTCTCAAGTATTCTCTTTGGAGAAAAACTTCCTTTTCTTCTTTTGCCCTTGATAGTACTGGGTCATTTGTGGCTTATGTCACTTGTTATCATTTCCAGTTAAAACACTAAAAGCTTTCTGAGTAGTAGGAAGTTTTAACAGAATTAAGCACTAAATCATTTTCAGTTCAGTTTCTTGGCCTTTGGACTAAGCAAACTTTCTGAGTGTATCTTACACTCAGAAGGTAAGGAGGTAGGAATGTGTTTTCATGCAGATAACATTTTTAAGGAAAGATGCAACACCTTAGGTAGTTACTAGGATACTAAGGGTAATAAACAGTCTGCTTTATAATAAATTTCTTAAATATTGTGCGTTTTCTGTTTGCTTTAGACCCACAAGTGCTTTTACTTAGTATTTAAATAAAACTCATTAGCTGTTACAGTTCTTATTTTTTGTTTAAGGATTAAGTTTTAATATACTGCTTCCTTCAGAAAAATGGAAGTTTAATCTTGGAGTCTGGATCTCACATGCAAAGTATCTTAAGTGAGAAGTGTGTGGTACCGTTTTTTCATTATTCAAGCTTGGTTAATTAAATCAAAAGCATATGAGAACACCCTCAGTAGGTCATGCTTAAACTTCCCACTGCACAGTCAGTGTGATAGCTCTCTCTGTATAGCTGAAAGCATTATCTATGGGAATTTGTGAGACATATCTCTGAGGCTTAGAAAAATTGTCTGCCTTCCCTCCTAGTTAAAAATGTTAGAAGCCTCTGAAAAGAGAGTCCTTCTAAAAAACTAAAGAAATATGTTTCATTAAAGGAAAAGTAGTGACAGCAAAGGGATAAATGTTCTCACAGTTCTAATTAAATCTTAATTCTTGTGGGGGGTGAAGACATCTGAAATTACAATGTTCATGTGCATATACTAATAAATAGAAATGGCTTTTAGGGGGATTACAGTCATGACATCCTTTGAAGTTGTATATCACAGATGTTCCGTGGTATATGTTTTTAAACATCTTAATTGTGTGTTTGGATTTTTTTTCATAATTCATAAACTTCATATTTTTATGACACTTCATTTAAGTGTTAGTCTTGGTTATGAAGAGTAAATGCTTTTGTCTGCAGTGCATGAATTAGATGACAGTGCAGCCCTCAGTTTACTGATTGAGTTGCTCAAAGCCATGTTCAAATGTACAGAAGTACTAATTCAAGTAGCCTTCCTTGAACCTTGAAGAATTGTGGTGCAGCACCAGCATTCAGGGTGGTTTGTCCCACCTAGAGCCTGTCTAGAGTGATTACTGCAGTATCTCTGTCTCTGAGTCTGTATGCTGTGCTCCTGATGAATTCTTGCTAAAATCTTTCTCCTATGATATGTAGGACAATGAGTTATTGACTCTCTGCTGACTATAATGTCTATGAATCTCAAAACATATGTTTGTTTTTAGTAGGGACTCTTCAGAAAGTTTGTTGTCATATAGGCCTTAATTTTTGAGTTAAGGTTCCATAGTTATTAGTTCTTTAACAAATATATGTATTTCTTGAAGATGATTATGTGATCCTTGTGCCTTTACAATTGCTATAGTTCAGATTTAACACCTGCATACAGGTCTGAAAAGAGACCTGTGAAGTTCATGCTTTTTGGTCAGTGGCATTTGCTACAAACTCTTTAATGATTTTGTTCCTTTTATTGCTGTGATAGTGAAATGGCTCTCTTGTATGTTTATAGATTGATTTGGATACTATTGATGTCAGCAATCTCAACAGGCAGTTTTTATTTCAAAAGAAACATGTTGGAAGATCAAAATCACAGGTGAGGAGAAAAAATCAAAGCTCATCTTACTCAGTAATGTTTTATGGACAGTCTTAGAAACATGTCACAGGTTTTTGTCTGCTGTAAAGAGGTAAGTGGTGGTTGGTTGATCATAGCTATCCACAACATTTTGTTATAAAAGTATTTAAACCTCTTAAGGTAGTCATCTTTCTCGATACTCAACTAGTATTGAGTCTATCTTTAGAAGGAAGGAAGAAATAATAAGTGGTTTTTTGTTTTTTGTTTGTTTTTTTTTATTTCTAGGTTGCCAAGGAAAGCGTGTTACGGTTTTATCCAGAAGCTAATATTATAGCTTACCATGATAGCATCATGAAGTATGTTTGTTTTTAAGCTCTAATTACATGTTTTGATTTGCAAGTACTGTGTTAAATAATAAGATGGTGTTCTTTAAGATCTTTTACAAAGCTACTACAGTAAGGAGAAATATCTGTTAATAGCAGACTACCACACACCTGAGTGGAAGTGTAGATTTTGCATGAGTTTTCTTAAGCTCTCCTAGTTAGTTGTAGCCATTTGCTTCTGTCTATTTTTTAATTTTACTTGCAACATGTACTATTTAAGTTTCTATACTGTAAGGATGCCCTTATGTCTTGAGCCATAATTTAATTAAAATAAATGTGAAAGTTGAGTCTGTTATTAAAAAAACGGAGTCCTTTGTGTGTAGGTAATTGAGTGTCATTTATATATGCCCAAAACTTAAAATTTAGTCTTTGTGATCTGTAACCAATGACCAGAGTACAAGATCATGTAGATTATCATTAGCTGTTTTCTGGTTTAATTTATATTTTTTCATTTTCTTACAAATTGATATTCTCTAATATTGAATTGAATTCCGTTTGTTATTCACTGAAACACTGACTCATTGCATTCTTTTCTTGAAACTGTAAAACCTTTAATCCTGTTTCCTTTTTATTCTCTCTTATTTGTCACCTTCTTTAAATCAGAAAAATGTAATATAAAGATATTAAAATGTCAGTATTTTGAAATCCTGTGTCTTGGGTCCTAAGGACATGGAGGCACAATCAAAACCAATTGAGCTATCACAATATAATGAATTATCAAAAGTGTAATGAGCTATTTACAGCGTGCACGTTTTTTTAGCCTTAGCTGATGGTTTTTAAGGTCAGTTACCATAACTCAGCTAATTTACTCATTAGTTCAGAACAGTATAATCACTTTTTCATTGTCTGCCTGTTTCATTGGTCAAATTAGTACTAATTGCTATAGCTTCCTTTCAGCAGCATGAAACTCATGCTTTCCCCCAGCTTTAAAATGGGTAGAAGACAAATGAGGCAGTTAAAGACTAGCAGTAAATTTACAATCTGTGTAATTTATTACACAATCATCAGTCCACCCTTTGCATGTATATAATTTCTGTTGTGGTATAATAACCAACAACTTTGATCTGCCATTTTGAGTATTGTTTTTCTTTTCTGTAGCCCTGACTATAACGTAGAGTTCTTCCGCCAGTTTACGTTGGTTATGAATGCTCTGGATAACAGAGGTGAAGTTTTCACTATGATTTTATATTGGAGATGAAAATATTACTGCTTGCTTGTTCATAGAAACAGAATTTTAATATATTTTATTCTTAGTACTTCTGCAATGTCAAATACCGAGAATCCTCTTAACTCTGTAGTTTGACTCATGCTTATGTGCTTCACTAGCAACTTGAAAGTTTAGTTGGTGCTTTTACAGGTTTTTTTGTACATAAACACTAAGTATGTGTCTGTTTTATGGGAACTGGGGTATTGTTTGTACATATGTAATTTTATTCAGTTGTGTTTGCTACATTTAATAGCATTGATACATTTTGTGTTAATTTGAAAACTGACTGAAAAAGATGTAGTGCTCTGTAATGAAACAAGGAAGATAAATGGTTGCATAAAGATAAATGGTTGCATAAGAGGCTAGATTAAATTTGGGGAAGTAAAACGTTTTTCTTCTATTTATTCAAGTTTTTCTTAAAAAACTCTTGATTTGCAGCTGCCCGTAACCATGTGAACAGGATGTGTCTGGCTGCTGATGTTCCTCTTATAGAGAGTGGAACTGCAGGCTACCTTGGACAAGTAACAGTTATTAAAAAGGTTAGGTTGTGTGCTACTCTTGTCGTTTTAAGTTTAAATCATTGACTATTTTAGACATCAGGGAGTTGGGTGTGTTGAGATATGGTTAAAGTTCATCTGGTAATAGCATATGCTGTCTGTTGCCTTCACAGTGTGACAAGCAAATTGTTCACTTTTCACTAGGGAGTGACAGAGTGTTATGAGTGTCATCCTAAACCAACTCAGAAGACTTTTCCAGGCTGCACAATCAGGAATACACCATCGGAACCTATCCATTGCATTGTGTGGGCTAAGTATTTGTTCAAGTGAGTGATCTAAAAAAGAAATTAGGTACTGTGGTTCAGTTTGGCACAGTGTTGTAGGTTGAGGTTACTTTATTCTTCACTTTTGCTTGAAGTTAACACATTTTTCAGTCTCATGCATGTATTAACAGATGTAAAGTTTGCTGGGATCTTGAAGGTATAAGCAATGCATTCAATACTGCAGTATAAATGTAAGGCTGCATCAACTACTGAGTGAGTTATACACAACTGCCTTATTACATTTTATTACATTTATTACATTTTAGTACATTTTTCTACCGGACATCTTGTGTTCTCAGTGTTAAATCGTCATGTGATGAATCCCAACAATTTAAAAGGCAATGTATGAAGTGTCACTCTGGTATCAATAATTCTGAAGTGGATGTGTATCTGTTAGCTAATATTTCAGTCTTTGACCAGATAGGATGAAAATCTAGCGTTGTGTTGTTCTTAATTATTTACAGCCAGTTGTTTGGAGAAGAAGATGCTGATCAAGAAGTCTCTCCTGACAGAGCTGACCCTGAAGCTGCCTGTGAGTGTGTTGGTGGTGCCTTACCCTGCTACTAAAATGATCTGTTTTAGAGATTATGGTTTGTTCCTGTATATTTCTTAAGGCTAGAGAGTTCAGCTCCATTTTAAGAGGATTCCATTTACTGTACCACACCACTTTGGGGTCTGTTAACAGTATATTCCCTTACAGACCTTCATATATGGTGTGCATAATTTAGTTCCCTCATACTGCTGCAGCATTAGGAATCACAACAGCGATTGCTGGATGTGAGTGTAAAGGAAAAAAACACAAGATGGATAACTGTATGTGTGGAGTATTTTTTTGCATATGATCAGAGGTGACAAGCTGATTTTTTGTTGTTGTTGAGGTTCTAGCCAAAATAAGACTTCAGACAGGAAAGGAGACTACTAGAAGGGGATGGTTAGAGATCTATGAAGTTGCAACATCATGTGGAGTAAATTAATATGAAGCAATTGTTCACTGTTTCTGCTAAAAAAGGAATGATCTGACATGGAGTTGAATTAGTGAGTTGCACTTGCAGAAGTAAAGAAGAGTAATTGCACTTTATGTAAATCAGCTTTTGCTGGGTGCAGCGGAGCCACTTTATGGTCCTACATAATTTTAGTTACTGACTCCAGGGGAGATATTTCGATGTGCTTTTCCTTTTTGTGAATTAATATACTTGATTAATTCTTTACTAATAGGGGAGCCAGCAGAAGCAGAAGCCAGAGCACGAGCATCCAATGAAGATGGTGAGATTAAACGTGTTTCAACCAAGGAGTGGGCTAAATCAACCGGATACGATCCAGTGAAACTTTTTACTAAGGTATCTTCTTTACCCATTATGTCTTTGCTCAAAGTGTACGAGGTGCTTTAAAGTTAGTCAAATCCCAGTTTGCACAGTTAATGCTGGCCATCAATCGTGCAGTTATGACTTCAACCAGTTTTGCTGTTGAGTTGGTCTTTTACAGCACTTGCATATTTTACATCATTCCTTATGCTTCAGCAGCTTGTCCATAATACACAGAAAAATCTTCATTCAGATTACTTCTAACATGAAAAGATAAACTTGAATTCTCTAGGCATTTCACTGGGCATAATCAGAATGAATTGGAGGACCTAGAAGCTCTCAGTGGCCTTCTGTGTAGAATCATACTCTGGCATAAGAAAATACAAGCTGATCTGGGGGCCTTCTCTCTTAAGTAGTAGCTGGAAATGGATAAATAGAGGAAATGAGTATAGAATGTAATGGCCATAGATAGCAGTAACTTCACTTTGGAAATTCATTGGCTTATAGGTAAGAATATCTTAAGAATGTAAAAATAGCTGTAGTGATGGCTTCAGTAGGCACATGAACCCACTGTTTGGACTGTTGGTTCTTGATTTTTTCTTTATACCATGCCAAATGAATCAGAGCTGTGACTGCTTTATGCAGTAAGTGTTAGAGAATGGAGAGTAAGAAGTTTCTCACATCTGGGATTATTATTTTTTTCCTGTGGAATTTGATTTTTATTTATGAGATTTAAAATATTTTCAAGGAGAAAATAAAACCATGAATCTAATGCTGATTTTTCAATTTCACAGCAGATGTCAAAATAAAGTGTCTTTTTTTCTTTTGTTGTTGTTGTTTTCTTCTAAAAATATATTTTCTAGCTCTTCAAAGATGACATAAGATACCTGCTGACAATGGATAAACTGTGGAGAAAAAGAAAGCCTCCAGTGCCACTGGACTGGGCTGAGGTACAAAATCAAGGTAATTGTCCCTGCTCACAATCTATATTTGTAAGTCATACCTGCTGTTTGTTAATATATCTCTTGTCATACATAAATTTTCTCACTGTCACAGTAGTGTAGTGGATAATGAACAAATTAATTCTTTGATATTCCTAAGGATTTAATTTTTTTCTCTGTGTAGAAATAATTTTTTCTAAAACTGCTTTGAAATTTTTATTTTAGATACTCAGTATTGGCTGTAGAAAATTCACATTTCACCAAATTACATGTCAGCTTATTCTAGGAGACCTTTCCATAAGCACTAAGACATTTATCTCCTGAAAAAAGCTGAGCTTTGCTGAAAAATTACGTAAGTGTTACTGTTTGTTTTGTTTTTTTTTTCCCAAAGAGAAAACCATATCTGACCAACAAAATGAATCCTCTGCAATCTTGAAGGATCAGCAGGTTCTTGATGTCAAGAGCTATGCACACTTATTTTCAAAGAGTGTTGAAACCCTGAGACTACATCTGGCTGAGAAGGGTGATGGAGCAGAGCTTATATGGGATAAGGTTAGTTTACTAAACACATAAGAAACAGTTACACTCTACATAGGTAATACAAATATCAATTAGACTCAATTAGTTTCATTTTAAAATAGTGTAGCTTAGAATAAAAATGTCTGGCACCTCACTGAATGCTCTTTCCATATGTAAACAAATCTATACAGTAAACATGTTGTAACTTGTGTGTAAGTATTAAGTATTGGGATGGAAAATACCTTAATTCACAGACTTCTAAAAGCACAAATTCAGAAGTATTTGTCATAATTTTTTAAAAATGTTTTAATAATGCAATTCCATTTTTATCTTTGCTCTAGCTTTCTTTAAAACATGATCTTATACATCTAGTTTGTAGCTATAGTTCTACTGAGCTGTACATAATAATTAGCTCTGACAGCAGTCGTGTGATACAAGTTTTGCTGAAAAAAAAGAAGAAAAGAATTTTTCTTTTAGCACCAGAGTAGGTTTAATGTTATTGTGGTCAGATGTCATTTGGCATAAGGAAAAAAAAGTAGTTTGTAAATGTACAGAGACAAAATAGTAGAATAGTATTAGAACAGATGATAAAAATACTCCTGGTTTTTGAAACTGAGCATAAATAATTGTAAGATTTATTATTTAGACATTATTTTGAATATACAAGACATTTTAAATATCCTAGCTCTACCTAAATGCTAAGTACAATTTCTAAACATGTTTATTTAAAGTACTACTTCACTGTCTGATCTTTCCATCTGAAAGAGGAAGTATACTGACTTTGAAATGGAACATTTACAGACTTTTTTGAAAAACTTTCTGGGTTTGAGATACTAGAAATAATGTGTTAAAAACTTTTCCCAATGAGTAATCTGATTTCTAAGTACATTTTGCCTTGTCAGGATGACCCTTCTGCAATGGATTTTGTCACTTCTGCTGCGAATCTCAGGATGCATGTTTTCAGTATGAATATGAAGAGCAGATTTGATATCAAGTGTAAGGATAAAATACAACATTGTTTTATCTAAATAGTAATCTTAATTACTCATTTTGATTTACTAGTAAGAATCTATTTACTCTTACTTATTTTACAGCAATGGCAGGAAATATTATCCCAGCTATAGCCACTACTAATGCAGTAATAGCTGGTCTGATAGTGCTGGAGGGTTTGAAGATTTTATCAGGAAAAATAGATCAGTGTAGAACGGTAAGTTAGAACAAGATACTTTATACTTTCTTGCTATTCATTGTTTGTTTAGAAGTCATAACCTGTTTTGACTCTTGTGTAGTTTTACTGTCTCTCACTTGTTGCTTCAGTAGATTCTGAATGTGCTGGGAACTTTCAGCCGCAGTGAAAGAGAAGTGGAAGTCTCAAGGACCATTAAATTCTTCTGATTTAATGAAATTTGGCTGCTGGGTTGGAGAGAGAACCAGGCTGACATCACTCTAAACATGGTTGTTTCACCTATTTGGTGACAGCTGGTCAGTCAACACAGGTGTCATTGTGGACTGGCTGTAATATGCACTTCCTTCCTGGAAGCATTCAGCAGGCATGTCAAAGAGGATTAGGGAACAACCAACCAGTGACACCAAGAGAATAAATCTGTAGGAAAACAGGTTTTATGGGTGCTGTTACTTATAGTTTAACTTGTTTTATTCTTATCTGTCCTCAAGATTTTTCTGAATAAGCAGCCAAATCCCAGAAAGAAGCTGTTGGTCCCTTGTGCTTTGGATCCACCAAATCCTAACTGTTATGTGTGTGCAAGTAAGCCAGAAGTGACTGTGAAACTTAATGTGCACAAAGTTACTGTGTTAACACTCCAGGATAAGGTAAATCTTGAATAATAGCTGTAGCTTTCATTTTTATTCTAATATTGTAAATTATTAAAGCTAGGGCTTTGTTCATATTTTGTGTGAACATCATCTGTTTGTATTTGCTCTACATTTTGCATTTCTCTCACCTAAAAGAAGAGTTAAATTAACCAGTATGCTTCTTGCTTATATGTTCTTATGTATCTGTGAAAGAATATTTATATTTGGCAAATTTTTTTTTTTGTTTTTAAAGTTTATTTATTTCCAGTAGCAAAAAGCTAAATTTCCATTTCAGTTTATTAGCCACATTATAATTGCATAGTTGCATGAGACTTGTAAATCTGTAATTTTATGATGTATTCTAAAAAAAATTCAGTATCTGAACCTGTAGGTTTCAGACAGGAAGAATAGAATGATTTTGTTCATTGAAGTACAAAAAAAAAAAAAGTTCCAGCAGCTGCCTGAAAATAAGCCAGGAAAAGAAAATCAACATAATTCAAAAGGTTTTTTCTTTTTTAAGTGTTATTGAGTCAGATATTGATTAAATAATAATTTTCATCTTTTCAGATAGTGAAAGAAAAATTTGCTATGGTAGCACCAGATGTGCAAATAGATGATGGAAAAGGGACTATCCTGATCTCTTCAGAAGAAGGAGAAACAGAAGGTATGCATACTGAAGCTTCTTAGATAAGAGCTGATAAAAACTAGGAAGTAACCAAGATGCAGAGAATGGAAATATAGCAAATATTCTATTATTCATCCTGTGGACTAATATTTGAAGAGGACTGGATTTGCAAGGATTTAAGTGGCTTGAGAATAGCTGGTACACTACAGGTCTACAGGTCACTGTGTCCAGTTCAGGCTCCCTGTATGAAATAATTCATACCTGGCGTGTCAGGATTCCTTTCAAGAATGAAGTCTCTTCCATTTTCTTGTTCTTAGATTGTGATCTTTTTGATGCTTGTAAGTGTGATTGTAACACAAATAGATCCAGAATGTTTCTAAATGTAGTAATAGTGAAGTGCTTCAACATGATGCATGAGATGTAAGTCAAACATGAATAGTATTAACTCCTGATAGGCTTAAATATCAGCTTTTTCTTTAAGTATAAGCAGTGTTAATTTTACATTTGCACATAAAACTTCTGAAGTATTCATTCCATCATGTTTAATCAGGTGTAAAAGATAAACAGCTGTATACACTGCAGTTTTTCACTATTTTTTTTTTTTTTTAGCAAATAACCACAGGAAGTTATCAGACTTTGGAATTCGAAATGGCACCCGACTACAGGCAGATGATTTCCTCCAGGACTATACACTGTTAATCAATGTGCTTCATAGGTAAAGATTCTGAAATAATTATTTTTGTGTATAGAGGTAGAGCAGTTCCACACAGAATTTCCAAACTAAGAATGTTAAATTAATGAACAAAACTCAAATATCAAGATATGGAAAGAAAATATTGAGGTAAAAGAGGAAATGGGTTGGGGTTTTTTATTAATTTATAGAGTTTAGGGGAGTTTTGTTTGTTTGGGGAATTTTTTTTTTTTTGTGGGATGTTTTGGGTTTCTTTCTTGAGGATTACAAAAAGTTTATTGGGGCAATTTGTCATCACACAACATAAAAATACAGCGCAAAACCGAATGTACTTTTGGGACAGCAGACAAGCAAGAAACTGGTGTTAAAAAAAAACAACCACACCAAACAAAAGAACAACAAACCAACAAAAAACACACACACACACAAAAAAAAAACAAAACGAACCAAAAACCAAACAAAGAAACCACCACAAAAAAACCAGCTGCTAAGGTAGCAGATGTTCAGCTTGACTACCTGTGTTTAGATATAGCAATGCAAATTGAAGTAACTTGGAAATAATCAGTTTGTGTATTTTAACCCTGGATAAGTAATAGGCATGTTATGTACAGTAAACTTACACACTGAACTTCCAGCAAGGCTTAGAATGTGGCATGTGAGGAAGAAAGGTAAGCTCAGGTGGTGATTCTTCTTATTTCTCAGCACATGGTACTGGGTGGAATGGTGTGTACAAATAGACAAAGTATAAATAATACTGGAGCACTGAACATATTTTCCTTTTTTTAATATGTTTTTCTCATTTTGTCATAGTTACAGGGTGCTCTAGTGGCATACTAGAATGACATACCCGCTTTGTGAAAAAGACAAAGTTTTTTTTTTTATTTTCACCTGTTTTTTTAAAAAATATATTTATTTTTCTGCAGTGAAGACCTAGAAAAAGATGTAGAATTTGAAGTTGTTGGAGATACCCCTGAAAAAGTTGGCCCTAAACCATCAGAGCCAACATCCAAGAACATTACCAATGGTAGTGATGATGGAGCACAACCCTCAACATCAACAGGTAAATAACAGTAATCAATATTGAATAAAACAAAGTAGTCTTTCTGTAGTGCAGTCTAAGTACTTGTCTTCAGTTTTATGACTTAACTTTGCCAACATGAAGTAAGACCTTTAAGTTGCCACTGTGTATAAATATAATATTAAATAGAAATTCAAAGATAGTTGCAAATGTTTACACCTTGAAATTTTGTAGTTTAACTCACAGGGCTTGGTGGGTTGTCAGCTTATGTGCACTATTTGCACAGTGATTTAAATAAAAATAGATCCATTCTGTCTGATGGTTGTGCTATTGCTTGACAAAAACGAATCAACCAAATCTGTCACTTTCTTCCTACAGATTGAAAATTACTTTGTGGATGTCTTTGATCATGTTTCATTTTGTTAATTTAAGAAGACGTCTTTATTACACAAAATAATTATTTTTTACCTGTCAAGCAAAGCATGGCAAGAAAATAGTATTTGTTACCCAGGAAGAAGTGCCATCACCTACGTAATGTAGAGTGTTTCTTTGAACAAGCTCAAAATAGTTTAACTTAAAGTAATATGGGATGCACAAGCACTGAAGGCTAATTTATTGGAAACATTTTATAGGGATAGACTATGAATACTTGCTGTGACATGCAAGTTAAATATCTGTAGTTCTGTCTTACACTCTTGGGTGGTGTTCCTTTGCCTGTCAGATGGTCCTGTGCACTATGAACACAAGTGCACACATGTAGTCACTTCCATTTGCCTCTTGTTTCAGGAGAGATAAGTGAATTATAATAAAAAGAATATTGCTAAAATGTCTTTAAATTTTTTATTTAAAGAACTAGTATAAAATTTTTACAAAAAATTTTTACAAAATCCACTAGATGTCTTGAAAGTTCACGTTTGGCTCTGTTTTCCCTTGTTTATACTATCGTAATCTTTAAGCTCTTTAAATCTGCTCACCTTTGCACTTCTCCCTCTTTGTGTGCTGTCTCTCTCATGGGACATGGCTTCTAGGGGAATTCTGTTAAATGCACTAGTGGAAAGAGAGGCTGGAATACAGCTCAGTATGTGTAAAAGTTTGTTTCTCAAGGACTGCTGCAGATAGTATGGAACTCTTCCATTTTGCACATGCTGAGTAGCATATTTGCCATATTTTTGGGTTATCACAGTAATTTCCTTATGTCTAGTTGAAGAGAGAATAACAACATGAAAAGTCTATTTTATACTGATTCCAGAGAAATGCAAAATACTCTTGCAGTTGAATGACAAAGAATATGGATAAGGAATGCTCCAACACAGAGACAATCTTATTTTTATGTATGAAATTTGGTTTGAGAGTAGACTTATCTTTACAGTATCCATTTGAATTAAAAACATATCTTTTGCAGCTCCAGATCAGGATGATTTATTGATTATTGATTCTGAAGATGAAGGTACTTCAAGCAATGTTGATGATGATAAGGAAAACAAAGGCCTCAAGAGAAAACTAGAAGACAAAGAGTGTGTGTCTACAAAGAGAGTGCGTACCGAGCAGACAGAAGAGCAAGATGAAATCATAGCATTAGACTGAACAGGCAAAGTGATTCAGTTAATGTAATACAGTTACAGTATATTATGTTGGGATGTGAAAAATGTCCAGAACTAGACTAATTTTAAGGCCTTTGTTCCAAGTGAATAACAAACCACTGGCTTAAATAATTTGTGTCTGTTTTTCTTGATGATAAAGCTCTCATCTTGATAGACTCTTTCAGAAGTTAATTAATTCCATATATTAAGTGTAGTAGAAACATAGTTTATAAATACTTACAGTAAGTATTTGTTTAAACAGTCATGAAAAAAGCATGATATTTTTGTGTAAATACCTTTTAGGTATAATTCAATAGTACAAAAAACCTACTCTTGTTTAGTGAAGGGTTGTAAGCTAATGCCCAGATTTTAGGTAACTATACATTTCTTTTTTTGCTTGAAAAGAAGTATTTTTAGCCTAGTGCTAAACATTTTTCACACCCTGAACAAGTAAAGAAGAAAATTCAGTAAAGCAAATTAGTGCCATGTTTTAACAGTGTTCTTAAACTTCAGCTGGCACTATGTAAATTACTGTAAAACTGTTAATTTACTCAAGTTTTTCAGCTCGTACTGCCTGGTATGTCAATGTAAGACGCAAATTTTTGTGTATTGTTACAGTTTCAGGTTATTTATATTTGATGTTTTGTAAACTCAGATACTACTACTATACTGTACATCTGATGGACCAAATAAATGACATCTGAAATACTTGCTATATTTGCTTGCACAGTCCAAGTTTATGCTGACTTATGGGATTTTACAATGTATAGCCTTCAAAAATTACTGTATTATTTTTGTTTTTCTAAGCATAACCTAGTAGTACAGAACTTAAGCTTCACTTGTTTGAGGTGAATGGGGAATTTTTTTAATAAAACTTTTGTGAATGTTTTTTTTCTTGGACAATCAATTATTGGCCTCTTCAGTTGGAGCCTTGCACCACCATCCACACGCTATCACCACCTCATCCTTTTAGAAAGGAAGCATTGCTTGCACTGCTCTTTTACATGTGACTCTTTGTGCATAAGACAAAAGTGTACTGTTTAGGATCAATGTCTTAAAACTTAACTGCATTTTTTTTTTTAGCTATTTTGGTAGCTCTCAAAACTATCAGTGTTGATTCTTAGAATGCATTAATCAGGCATTTGTTTGAAATTATTTTCTAACCTAGTGAACCAAAGCTACTTTATTAATACAGTATGGAGTGTAAGCTTCACAGAGCAGAGGAACTGAGCAGATAAGATTTATTCTGTTGCAGTTTGCAAACTGAATGAATGGTTAACTGTATAGAAGGAGAATGCAGAAAAAACACACTTTTAGGTTTTGGTTTCTGCATCTGGTTCTGTCTAGTACAAAAGTCAGCTTGGCATTAGTGTTAAATTGCAATGCAGTTCAAAACTATTGATTCTACAATGCATTTAATGTTTTGTCTCTTCTAGGTAGTAACAGTCAAATGCAATAGCTTGTTTGGAGTTGTAAGACTCCACCGTGAAATTAAATCCTTTTGAGATAGTTACTTGTGGGCCAGCATGAGTGAAGACTCAGAGGTAAAGGTGACATCACAGAAAGGACTTTTAGTTTATTAAATTAGTAGTCAAGTATCTTGCATAGTTAGATGTGCTTCTCATTGTGACATGACAAAGCTTTAAGCTGATGGCATGTGTAATGTGTCTTGAAGTATTGTGACCCTATTTCACTACCTACATGAGAAATTTCTCTGCTTGTATACAGTTATACGGGAAGTTAGTGTTCTAAATTTTTTAAATTATTTTAACAGTGGAGGTTGTAATTCAGGTAATTTTTTGCATTTGTTTTTCTAAAGCTGAGGGTGTTCATGACTTGGAAGTTGGTATATGAGCTTAACTGAATTAATATGACAGTAGCAGATTTGGGGTTGAAAAAGTGTTGGGACTGTTCAGTGTCACTGGCTTCTGCTGGCTTTCTGTTCATGTTAACAGAATAACAGTACTCAAATGGTCTCTTAAAATGTTTGGGATGCTGTTGTCCATAAAGATAGTCATAGTAGTTTCTCAGGGCAGTAGACAACTCTGCCCTGGACAGATTGCAAAAATGTTCAGAGTTAACCATGCTTATATCTTAAATGGGGTTACCACTGCAGGACAGTTGTTAGGTTAAGTCTTAAAGAAGCATTAAATACTTTTAATAATGAATCATTATTTGGTTTGCAGCATAAAAGGCAGTCTAAAATCTAATTGTATAAGCAATTACATCTTGATGTACTTAGGAGATGTAATTTTGCTTCTCTTGTCTGTGTAGTAAGTAGTTAGCCAAAAATTTATCCTAAATCCTCCCTGTAAAATACTTAAAAGTGAATTATTTTAATATATTTTCTTTACACATGCTGCTTCTATAGAACATTTGACAGGCTGTTCGTGTAGTGCCAGCCGTTCTGTTCAGTTCTTGTAACTTTGGCAGTTCTGAATGCACTACTGAAAATGCAAACTGCTAAATGAAAAACTCCTTTTCAGAACTGATGGAGTATGAATTTCCTTAATTGGCTACTAGTGACTAACATTGTATTAATGTAGACTTTTCCAGTTTAAACTTACTCTTCCCCTTGAGAGCAAATTATAAATTGAAGCATTTATTAAGCTTTAAATAATTAAAAAAAAAAAAAAAAGCAAGCCACTTTTCTACTGACAATTTGTTCAAGTCCTAATAGCAGTAATATTAATGCGGAAGGAAGTGTAGTTGGAAGACATGGGATTTAAATGTTAAAATGGAGCACAAATTCTTCCTGGTGTCTCAGCTTGGCAAGCCTGATGTAAGCTCTGTCTTAACTAATAATTTTAAAGCCAGGCTCATTAATTCAGTCTACAGATTGCTATTTACACTGATCCAAATTGGGTCTTCTGTCATACAGCTTTCTCTAGTTGTTTGTTTATACTGATGCAAATTTCTATAGCACAGATAAACTTTTGAACAAATAAATCATTCTCAATATCTGTATTTTTTATTTACTTTTGAGTGCATGTATGAAAAGGACAAGAAAAATAGTGGAATATTTTAGTGCAGTTGCTGCTAGCAGTGTCTAATATCTGTCTTTGAATGGTGTTGGTTCAATATCCCTTTTCTGCAGTGGTGCATGGAAAGGAATATTGACCACCATTGATATACAGCAGTTAACTAGAGATCCATTAAGCTGCTCTGACTTAAGGTGGAGAAATGCTTAAAGATTTTTCCACAATCTCATTGTGTTTCTTTAAAAAAGAAAAAAAGACAAGTGGAAGTGCAACTGTCTGAGTCACAAAGCATCTAGACAATTACTGCTAAGGGGCAATTGATAAACATTCTGGAGAAAGAACTTTGGGGCCAGGATGACAGAGAGCCCCAGCAACCCATTTCCTAAAGCACCTTAAACCTGTCGATAACTATTTAATGTTTGTACTAGTGCTAGGTGACATTTACTCTATGAAAACATTTCATAGCTGAACCACAGAGGTGCATGCTTTCCTGGCCTGTTGTCTGTGATGGCTGGCACGCAGACTGATGTGCCATTTTAAGTTCTGACCTTTACAAGAAAGACCTCTTGCTAACCATTTATTAGATCCCAGAAGATAAAATAGGCTTCTGTTCAGTTTGTATATACCTTTGATATTATCTGCTCCAAGCGTCATCTCTGTTGCCCCAGAGTTGTAGATTTGGATTAGAAAACTGAATAAACACTGAATTAAGGAAATTTTTTTTTTTTCCCTGTGTTCTCTTCCTGCATCTTCAGTAAAGATTGGTTTTTTTCTTTCCTCTTTTTGCATTAAAGATAATGAATTTGCAAGAAAGCAGAATATAGGATCAGAGTAACACAACAATTCTTACACAAGTCAGTCATCTGTTTTTTGCCTGCCTGAGATTATTTCTGAGCCGGTGTCTAAGCAGAATTACAGAGAACATACAGATGAAAGGGGAATAAATTTAATTTAGCTTTGATTTGGAGGCCTTGATTCTTTAGGGAAGTACAGGATGAAGTAAATAAATGTACTCCTAAGATATAGCTTGTTATAGCTGTTTATATTAAGAGAAGAAAACTGCTGTTCAGATACATGTCATTATCTTTGTCTTTCTCATCAGCATACTTCTTCAATCAGATGAGAAAAAGTGAGAAATTTTCAGAATGATTTCCTAAAGATACGGAATTGCTTTGCCTGCCATCTCCAGCAACATTTGAAGCTACTTGAAAACATGAAGTGATTACATCTGTGGTCTCAAAGCCTCTGCAGTTTGACAAGTAAGTGGCTGTAGAAAGGGATAAACAGACCCACAGAAGTGGGAGAGGTCTATGGGGCAAAGATGGAGCCAGGACTGCAGCATTATTTGGGATTTGGAGACGAGGGTTACAAACTGGAGTATGGAAAGGATGCAGAATACAGACCTGTAGGAGTCTGGCCTTTGCTTCCAGAACAGCTCTGTACTTCTTGTTAATTTGTTAAATTTTTTTCAGTTAACAAGGGTTCTCTATAATACCATTTTATATGGAAAATATCCTGAAATTTAAATGTAATTGGTGGTCTCAACAAACCAATGCCACCTCTCCTCTGAAATCATCCTTACCATAGCTGAAGTGTGTTGCACTGTCAGGTCAGGAGGTCAGTGCTTGTAACCTTCCTCATTTCTGTAATGGTTGCAAAGAGGCACATGCAGTCCCTGGTATGCACCAGCAGAGAACAGGGGCACATGTAGAGCAGTCTGGCCCCTCCTGCAGTGGTTCTATCTTTTATTAAATGCACAAATGCTGTCTGATTTTTTTTGCCAGATTATGGTTTGCAGTATTATGATTTTATCAAGTCAAGATAAATCTTACTTCTGCAGGATCTCAAGTTTGTTTTTGTATTTCCAAGTCTCTGAAACAAAAAGAAGTTGTATAACCTATGACCTCCTTAAAAGTACTGAGTGGGTGCACTGCTAACTGAGCTAGCCAACTAAATTATGTATTTATGCAAATACAGTGGCTGCTATTAAGCTGTGTTTTAATATACAGTGATTATGTCCTGTGATTGCAAGGAAGTATGACAAAGGCCATGTGCGATCTTCAAAGTATGAACCAATAAACTGCTTTGGCCAGAAGTGTTATTATCTGAAATATGTAGAAGTAGAGTATGAAACTATAAAAGAAATAAGATACATAAATGGTGTATTAATCTTAAGTGCTTGGACATATGCTGTCTGTCTCACTAACCTAGCAAGTTCACGAAGTTCCTGTTGAGACTGGAATTTCACAGAGTCTGTCCCAAGTTGTGTTTGTACAGCACAGTGAATAGCTGCATTTGCAATGAATAAGAAGAATGAAAAAAATGTTAAATAGTGTTTTATTGCATATTTAGAATGAGAAATGACCTGTAAGCCTGCAGAGTAGTGTTAGTAAAAAATATTTTAAATAGTTGTGCCTAGGAGAGGTAACCATTCAAATACAATGTGTCGTGTCTACCAGAAGATGGTGCCCTAAAACATGTTCAATACTTTCAATTTTCAAAAGCTGTGATCAACTGCAAAAGAGTATTTTTAAAAATATGTCAGAGCAAGGTGATTGGGCAAAAAATCACCCAAGTCCAAATACATATTAATATCCAAACTTTATATTCCAAAAAGTTTGCTTATACTTATCACACTAAAAATTAACATACAGGACGCAAACAAGCAAAACAAAGCCAAGATAAATACAGTACAGCTAACATTTCAAATAAAATAAAAACTTCAGCCCCTTCTCACAAAATAAAAGCACTTCTCTGCATAATTTTTGTATGAATTTCACAAGGTTTTTTTTGTGTTATGTTTTGTTTTATTTCTTTGTTAGGCTTAAAACAGACCAGAGAACGGGAATAATTACATTCCTCACCAAGAAACTGATTGATTTTAAATCTGGAAATCAGTAAGTCCCTGAGTAATAATAAGTCTTATTTGTGGCCTTCAAGGTATAATTTCATTTTTTTCTTAATGTTGCAGATGACAAGGGAGATTGAAAAAAAATTAGGTAGCATCCAATTGAATAAGCAAATCTGTCAAGCACTTCAAATTGTTAAATTGATGAAGTAAGACAAAGAAAGCTCTCCTGTGTTGTGTCAGTAAAACCACATCTGATATTAACATACACCCCAACACGAGTCAGTGGGATTTTTGCCACTGTCTTTGAAAGCTGAAGTTTCACCAGTGAATTCTTACATTTAGACTAGATTCTCTGCTTTGTTGGCAATAAACTACTTGGAACTCAGGGAGAGAAAATCCTCATGCATCTCCCTGCATGTTGGCTTGGGCAGCCTTTCCTTTGCAGGCACGGGCAATTAGCAGAAACAGGAGGCCCAGCCAGCTGATGTTCACAGATCAATAACTCCACCTGGCTTTTTTGCTCCCTTTAAGTCTTAGACAAAGAAGTTTATTTAACAGAAGCAGCTGGCTTTCCTTAATATCTGATTTACTGATATAACTTAAAATCAGGCATAAGGATTACCACAACAAATTAAGGTTCAATACTCTTGACAGCTCTTGTGTGCTTAGTTGTGCAAGTGTGAATCTTTTTGCAATATATACATTTTACTGTTAAAATTAAGCAATTATATTGAAAATAAAGTGCAGGAGGAAAACACATCAGGATTTTCAAGCTGTAATTACTTTGCATTTTCTTATGCATCACAGTAAGGAGAACGATGGGTTACTTATTACAGCAACAGCAGCTTTAACTCTTTTTGTTTGCACAGCCCAGCACATATGGTCCTCTATGAGAAGTACAGCAGTGCTTGAGTGTGCTGTGTACTGCTGCAAACATATTTATTTCACCCATGTGGGCTACATCTGTGGCTATAGTGTGAATAAATGTTATGTTCATTATGTGTCTGACAGAAGTACAATTTACTGGTGAAGAGCAGGTCTGTTGTACTGCCCTTGCAGTAAGGCTGAGTTGGGAATGCTGTGCAGGGATACTCTCTGGACCAGGGCTGCTATAGGCTTAGCTGGGCCTTGCTTTGAGGATTTACTTATTGAGCTCAAGCTTTCAACAGTAAAAGTGATTTTTATTGTCTGATCCACCTTGCTACTAAGAAGGCCTGTTTTCTTAGCTCCCCTAGATTCTCTTGGACCCCGGTATTTTTCCCATGAGTTAATACTCAACAAAGAATGTTCCTTGAAGACTTATGTACCAAGAGGCTTACTGTAGAAACTTGCTGCCTACTGGCAGCAGAAGTGCTATAGAACTGCGTTAACTCAAAAGGTGGAACTGGGTCAGATTTGTGGTTCAGAATGCTCCTGCTGTAGATTATGCTTCCAGCTTCACATAGCATCAGCTCAGCAGTTCCTACTGTAAAGACAGATGCTCAAAGTGCTTCCTTGCATAAGCATATAGCCAGAACCTCCCAGTATGCCTTACCCATTCTGCTAGATCAATGGTAAAGTTATCTAATGTTGTAAAGCTTTCCTAAAAATAAAAAAAACTAAAAAAAACTTGTAAGTTCATTTACATGTGCTCTGATGGACAAGGTTGCCCATGAGCCTTTCCTAGTTCATTAGGAAGACAATCTTATAAAAATGGGCAGTAAGTAGTTAAAAATAACAGAATAGAACATCCTAGCACAGGCCCCAGGAACTATTGATGAAAGAGCTCTGCACCTGAAAGCAGCAGCTTATGAGATGCTCACTGCCCTGAACAAAATGTGCACAGGAGGCCCCTGGTGGAGTAGATGAGGGCTCAAGTTAATATTGATTTCCATGTGTTCTGTGGAAGGATCCTGGTTTTGGTGGGTACATGTCCACGCTACATGGCTGACAGCACAGTTTGTATCTTGGCTGAGAGCTCTACAAGAAAGTCCCAGGATTGAATGGGATGGGAGCTTGGACTGCTGCTTTGATCCTGCTCTGTGCAGCAGCACATTGCTGGGATTTTGTGCTGTTGCCCAAGGCTTGTGCTGTGTTAGCTGGAGCAGCGATGGTGTGCACTAGGACACACACAGCTTCAGGAGGCACTTTTCACCATCACACACTTGCAGACTAGAGGTAGAATGTAACTTGTTCCACAAGTAGTAAAGCTGTAGAAGCACAGGTAACCGTTTGTTTAGGAGATAGACCAAAAGTGTAATCAAAGATGTGAACACTTGCTAGAAAAGAGCACCCCTGCACACACAAACAGGTTGCCAATCAATTGCCCTCCACAGCTAGGGACATTTTTGAGTACACAGGTGCCTCTAATGTTTAATTAGGTATGATAACAGGATAAAATGTTCTTGGCACAGCAGTGCCTAGAGCCCAAACTTGCAACATACTTCTCTCTTCACAGGTTGCTCAGCACCTTGCAGCGTAAGGACACCACTCAGGTGCCTATTGCTAGGGATTTGCCAGCATTTCTGCCATCATCATGAATGATCATCAGGGATTTGTAAGGCTGATAAAAATCAACTGTTGAACACAGCTCAGCGTTAGAGGTCTAAGCTCAGTAGCCATTTCAGAGGTGTTTCCTGACAGCCTTTTTCCTGTGTACACAGATGTAAACAGCAAGCGGTGCTGGATCTTGTTTGTTACCGAATCAACAGATGAAGCTCTTCCAAAGTTACACAGACAGTAGCGTGCTTTTTGAAACGCCTGTCAATTCATAGATTGCTTTAGGCCACAATATGTTTATCGTGTGTCTCAGTGTTGCCTTTTTTTTTTTTTTTTTTTTAAGGACTAAATAACTGCAAATAATTAACAGCTGCGCTGAACTGTGGTTCCTTTCAGTGGAGTCACCTGGCCAGTGCTGGGATTTCCCACAGGTGTGTGTGAGCCATTTGCAGCAGCGGGGCTGAGCCCCCTGACCCTGCAGACACCCCCACACCCATCTCATTCTGGGTTTTTTTTGCGCTCCCTGCAGGAGGGGGGGGGGAGCGCGAGAGCTGCTCCCTGCACCGCGCGCGACGAGGCCGCGGGCCCCGCCGGAAAGTTCCAGTCAGGGGCTCGCGGAGCCCTCGGAAGGCGGGAACCCCGCGCGGTTGTTCCCTGACAGCCCCTCCTGCGGGCTTCCCCCACAGCCCTCACGCCGGGACTCAGATCCCGGATTCCCGCCCGCCGGCGGCTCGGGGCGCGTGACAGCCTCGCAGCCCCCCGGTCCCAGACGAGCAGCGGCACCGCCCGCCGGCCCCGGAGAGGACTCGGTGGGCGCCGGCCGAGAAGGAGAACGGGCGGCGCGGAGGGGAGCTGCCGACCCCGCCGCCGAGCAGCGCCGCGGCCGCCCTCTCCCTGACTGACTCGGTGAAAATCATTGTTTGGCTCCGGCATTAACTACATTCCAGCGGGACGCAGCGCCCAGTCTCCTTCCTCGCATTCCTGCCCCACACAAAGGAGTCCCTGACTTGCCGCGCCCCGCGCTCCTCTCGCCTCGCCGCAAAGCCCCTCCGGGCCGGCCGCCGCCTTCACCCCCCACCTGGGGGTGCGGGCCGGGCCGCGGCCCCGCCACCGGGCGGCCGGCCGGGGGCCGCGGGGGCAGGGAGCCGCCGAGCGCAAATTCCTCCGCGCAGCGCGCCATTGACTGGACCGAGCAACTTATTTAAGGCTGGAAAGTGACACAGGGGCTCCTCGTCTCCGCTCGCTGCGCTCCGCCGAGCAGCGCGGCCGCACCGAGTCGAATGCCGCGGCGCGGGGATGCCGCTGAGGTGACTGCCGCTTCGCCTGGTCGCTGCTGAGCAGCCCTCTGGAGAAAGAGCTGCGTCTGACTGCTGCCCCGCCAGGACCACGGGAAGAGGCTTTCTTTAGGAGTGTTTTTGGTTGTTGTTGAATTTTTTGGCTTGGTTTTGGGGTTTTTTTCCCCTCTTTTCTTTCTCTGCTTCGGGCTGTGGTTTCGCAGAGTTTTCGCCGTCCTTCCCCCTCCCCGCGCCACCGGGCTCCGGCCGAGCATGGAGAAGTACGAGGAGGACATGGCACTGAAGGCCACCAAGTTCATGCAGGATCTGTCCCTCTACGAACCCTGCCCGGACGGTCTGTACGGCCGGGGCGGCCGCCGGGACCTGGCGCTACACCCCGACCTGGAGGAGACCAAGCGGGTCATCGCCGCCCACATGACGGTGGAGCAGCGGGGCCGGAAGATGAACGGCACCGCCGCGCCGCCGCCCGCCGAAGCCTTCCCCGCCGCCGCCCCCTGCGGCAAAGCCTACCCGCCCGCGGCGCCGGCCGCCCCGCTCCGCGCCGCCAACGGCCGCGCCGCCGACCCGCAACCGGCCGCGGGACCGCCGTGCTGCGAGGAGGGGCTGTGCACCCGCTCCGAAGTGGCGCTCCCCTGCTACAGCGGCTTCGCCGACAAGGGCAAGCGCTACTCGGCCGAGGGCTACCGCTACGCCGGAGGCAGCGCCTACGAGGGCGGCTACGTGGCCAAGGGCGGCGGGCGGGCTCCCGGCGGCCCGGACGGCAAGTACGGCGCCGCTAGCCCGCGGGCCAGCCTGGCCGCCTCCTCGCCGGGTCCCGCCGCCGAACACGGCAAGTTCTCCAGCCCGCGCTCCAGCCTGGGCGGCGCGGCCGCGCTGCCCTACGAGAAGTTCTCCAGCCCCCGCTCCAGCTTGGTGGTGCCCGGACAGGAGAAGTACGGCAGCCCCCGAGCCAGCCTGGTGCAGTACGACGGTGCCGCCCTCAGTCCCCGCTCCAGCTACGCCAGCACGGCCAGCGACACCAGCAAGCACTCCAGCCCCCGCGCAAGCCTCACCAGCTACGACGGTGGTGGCAGCAGCAAGCCCAGCAGCAACCGCACCAGCGGCATCAGCATGGGCTACGACCAGCGCCACGCCAGCCCCCGCTCCAGCACCGCCAGCCAGTACTCCTGCACCACCAGTCCCCGCTCCAGCTACTCGGACTCCAGGTACGGCCCGCCGGGCAGTGCCGAGCAGGAGGGGGCGGGCGGTGCCGGGCTCGCCCTGGCCAGCCCCCGCTCCAGCCTCTGCGGCCCCGAGGGCCGTGGCGCGGCGGGCGCTGCCGTGGTCAGCCCCCGCTCCAGCATCTCTAGTCAGAGTTCGCGGAGCTCCCGAGGCTCTATGAGCGCCTACCCCGAGCTGCAGCTTCCCTCTCCCCGCTCCTCTCTGTTGGGGCCGGGTCTGCAGGAGGACGGCTCCGCGCCCGAGCTGGGGGACGTCTACCACAAGATCCATGCCCAGTCCCCGCCGCGGCACGACCAGCAGCACCCGGCCGCCGTCCCCGAGTCGGCCTCCCCCTACGCCTACAGCCCGACCAAAGGCTCCGCTTCGGCTCCCAAATTCAAGCTCCCGTACCAGGTGACTCCGTCCCGGGAGAGTGGCCCCAGCCAGGCGGAGAGGCGTCTGGAGGCGCTGACGCTGGAGCTGGAGAAGGAGCTGGAGATGCACATGAAGAAGGAGTATTTCGGTGAGTGAGCCGCCGGGGGGGAGCGGGCGTCCGCGGCCTGGAGTGGGAAAGCGGCTGAAGAGCAGTGGTGGGGCTGGGTGGGTTTGGCTGTGGGGAAAGTGAGCGTGTGATGCCCAGAGCGGCTCTGGACCTGTTGAAGTACCATATCGCTACAAGTGCTGTCTGGCTAACTGGTGTCAGAAGTGGTTGCACCATAGCTTGTGCCTGATGTATGATCTCTTTTCTGTCTGTTATGCCATTTGCCAGGATATGTGATGCCTCCCCTTTCATGTGCGGATGGGAGACTTGTCTGAAGTGTTTTAGAAGCTGTTCTTTGAGGGCTTATGCTGTCTTTCGTTTGCCTCCCTTCCTATTGGACTGGTGAAGCTGACAACCTCCAGCATCCTTGAAGCTGTGGTGTTGGCAGTCATGCTCTTGGGCTGTCTGTGATGACTTTAATAGATGATGAGCATGGCTGGTGAAGCAGTTTTTAGTGCCTTGTTCAATAAAATCTTTGTGCTGGTTCAGCGTGCCTGTGGGAGCCCGGCTTTGTCTCTGCCCCATGAGGCCTCACAGGGTCTGCTCATCACAGAGGGCTGGCGGGAGTCAGTGTCATCCCTGGGATGGGAGAGAAGAACCCTCTGTCCTTGCTGAGTCTAAATCAGCCTCTTGGTAATCTCCTGAATTGTTCTTGCTTCTTTGTAGACCAAAAGTAGCTTCTTGAAATGGGTGAACGCGTTTTGTAGTCACACTAGTCGGGATTAAGCTTCCCTGTCTTTCTTTGTGCTGGGTGGAAAAGGCCAAAATGCCTTTGAAAGATGATCCTGGAGTGTGCAAATACTGCCCTGTTTCTCCTGTCCTGGGGACTGCAGATGAGGGTGACTGACAGAGTAGTCAGGAGTAGTTTCTCCCCTGCTTAAATGAGAGTTGAAGGCTCATGTAGGGGTGTTAGAGCTCTTAGCAGAGGAGGGAGAAAGAGGCCTGGGAAGGTGATGGGCTGTGGGTGAGCCAGCCCCTATCTGTGGCCTTTGAGGGGACAGTTACTTCTGTTCCTTTGTGTGCTGCCTGGGTGCAGGGGAGAGGATTGCTGGTGTGTGTGATTTCTGACCAACATGAGTGTTGCTGATGAGACATGCATTACCTGGGTCGCCCACTTTTGGCAAAGCATTAATGCATCCTGTTTAGAATGGAGGAGTTGCTGGATTCCTTGTAAGTAGAGGTAGCTGAGTGAGCAATACCCTCTCCTATGAGGACCTTTCCATGACCCGCAGTGGTGTAGTTCCTACAAGCTCTCCTGTCCAGACAAAGGAAGCAGAATGCAGTGCTTACTGCTTCCCTTTATCTTGCATAGGGCTGATAGGAAAGCTGATGGTCTTCCACTGCATCTTTTGTGGGGTCTGGTACCTGGCATAGTACTCCTCCTTAGCTGAATGTCTCAAGCTAAGGACAATAATGGTTAACTTCTGAGTACATGCAGAAGCTGGATGAGAGGGCTTGTTTACACACTGAAAGAAATGTTACTTTCAAAATGTCTGTGATATACAGTGAGGGAGTGAGGGACTGAGAAATAAGATGTATTTGGAGTCAGAAACAAGTTACAGCTGTCCTAAGCCTCTTGAGAGGGGTTTCCAGTGGCCAGGGGAGGTTGGTGTGTGATCAGAGAATCCAGGATCAGCCCTGGGGAATCTGTTGTGAGTAGGTTTTTCTTGTAAGAATTTGTCTGTTGTGAGTGTCATTACTTGCAGGTATATTCTGTAGTGACATGTTGCAGCATGCCCTAAGCTTTGGCAGATCTGTCCTTCGTAGGATCAGCAGTAAGCCCGTGCCCTTATACTTAGAGAGCCTATGTTCCAGCTGCTCTGTAGTTATTGTAACACCACAAAGTAGCACTGCTGTGACTTTCACCCTGGAAGCAGGTGAAACCCAAAAAAAAAAAGGGGTGCATTAAAAGAGAAAGTTGATTTCCTTAAAATGTTGTGGTTTTGATAAATCCTGGGGTGCTTTGTCCTGCATTTCTGGTTTTGATCACTCCTGGAAGTGAATGCTGAGCTTCACCTGAGCAAGCACATGAGTGGGGTTGGCAGGAACAACTGCAGGCTGATGGGACAGAGGCAAGGAGAGTGAGAACAGGATGGGGAGAAGTTTGCTAGTGAGTTTGACTTGCCTCAGATAAGTCTTAAGCAATGTTAATAAAGGGAAGCAAGGAGAAATGTCTTGATTTGCATAGCAGCTGGAGTCTTTATGCATTCTGCCCCGTAGTGCTGGTGTCTGGCATTCTGCAGAGGCAGGTGTGGTGTGATCTGTGATGCCCTTGGAGAACAGAAGTGTTGAGCCAATTGTGTAACAAAGGTAGAGGGAACAGAGGAGATGGTCAGTACTCCTTAATTAGATGTATAGTGAGTAAATACTAATATGAGGACACCGGCAATTTTACTGTGTTCTGTTCTCCCTCTCCAAAAAAAAAAAAAAAAAAAAAAAAAAGAAAAACTAAGCAGCATGTTATAGTGAAACTGAAGTGACCATCCAGCTCCATTTGGTGGAGGAGCAACTCTGCCCTTTTTCTCCATTTGTGGGGCAGTTTGAGTGTCCCCTAAACTGCTCTTGTGCTGGCAGGCCCTCGCTGCTCTTCCATATCTTACTGCTCTGCCTCAGGAGGCACCTGTAGTCTGAAGCAGATAAATACATGATGGGGAGCACATGTGCAGGGTTTGAACTTCAAAGGGGCTCTGGAGAAGCCACCCAGTGTGCAACTCAGCAGGTCTAGGGGACTGACAGCTGTGTGAATAGCTCCATGCTGCTGTGAATAGCTCCAGGCAGCAGTGTGCTGGGACCATTGCTTTACTGCCTCACCTTCTCCATCCTTCCCTATCTTCTGGCAGGCTTCAGTGCATCTGTAGAGAAGGAAAACACCCATCTGCAGTTGGTTTTATCTGACTGAAGGTGACAGTGCTGCAAAAGGAGTGCTCTGCACCTGCCCTACTCCAGTTGGACAGCTGCGAGGTAGCACCCTGCCACTTCCAAGTGCTTTCACCAGCGTATTGTAGCCACATGCTCTCCTTGACCTTACAGAAATAAAGCTTGCACACAAGGAAGGGGAAAGGAAGGATTTTTTTTTTTTTCAGGCTGGATTGGCGAGCTGCTCCAGTTCATCTCTGTCAGCGAAGTGGCTGGAGATGACCCAAGGGAGAGGGTGCAGACAGAAGGCTCTGTGAGGCTGAGACCATTCCTTTGGCGGTGGTCTGCACTTGTGCACGGGGTAAAGCTGTGAGACTTCATTCCTTTGTAGATGCTTCCTGTGCTCCTTCTGCCCAAACTGCTTCATCATTTTCACTCTGAAGCCTCCTGTCTGTCCCCTGCCAAGGTACTGACAGTTCTGTAAACATGGTCACATTAGTGGCAGTTGATGAGAAGAGAGGTAATAAAAAAGCACTCTCACTCCCTTTCATAACTATTCTCAGCTGAGCATTTGTATGTGATGAGGTGAATTGTCAAGAGCTGTGTTTCAGGGATGTTTTAAATTGAATGTGAATCCTGAGGTGTCAACAGGACATTTATGGCTGTTGGAAAGTCATCAGCTCACATGGAGTCTAAAATTCTATTTACTTTGCAGAATTATTCTGACTGATCTCTAGGTGTTGAAAAAGACAGTTTAAGGCAAAAATTGGGTTTTGGCATGCCTGTCCAAGTCAGAGCAGTCCTTGAAGGGACTGTCTGCAAACCTGTGGCTTGTCATCTACCAGGCAGGGAATTGTCATAGTGTTGAACAGTCATGCTGATTTGCCTGTTGGTTTCTGAACAAGACTTCTCTGCATGTCCTGTGGCTCTGCTGGTGTGCTGTCAGAAATGGAAGGGGAGCTGACAGAGGGGCACAGGCAGCAATCATGCTGTCCTGGCAGCCCCTGCTGTGCTGCAGCCCTCAGCCATCAAGGCCTGTCTGCTAATCTTGGTCAGGGCAGTGGGGTCCTGTGCAAAAAGTGGCTTAAGTCTCACTGTCTTGAACTAAAGAGGAGATGGAAGAGTGGGTGGGGGGAGTGCTGGCTGTTTAATCTCTGTGCAAAGTCTAGAGACAGACCAGCAAATTGGCAATCTTGCTGGTGTCCTTTAACACCTCTGTGCAGTTCTCTTTGTGAAGGTGCCTTTTCTCATTACTGCTCATGGAGAGTCCTCTCCACCCCTTGCTGCCATCTCAGCCCCATATCTCTTTCTGATATGCAGAATAGTTTTGTATGATATGTGGTGCTCCTCGGTGAGAAAGGACCAGACCATCACAGTCAGTTGTCAGCTTTCACAGGTGCCTTTGTCTAACCCTTTTCCACCCTGAGGGAAACAGCCCCTTCCTCTGTATCCTGTAGAGCAAGGATTGGTTGATGTCTTGAGTGAGACACAAAGTCTGATTTCTGTTAATAACTCTAGTCAGCTGTCTAGCAAAAGCCTGTCCTTACCCTAGAAAGTATGCTTGACTTTTGAGAGCTGCTAGGTCTTTCCAGCAAACCACCCAGTAGTACCGGCACACAGTTTTTGGAGCACCACCAAGAAATGCTACAGATAACATCCTGTTGAAAAGTCTTTGGCCTGGCAGGTAGGTGAAGGGAAGAAATAGATCCCTACACACATGTGCACCCTTTCTGCCCTTTGTGTACACAGTCATACACACATGTGTTTCTTTGCATTGAGAAATCCTGCTGGCATTGCAGGATTGGCTTTTGGGCCCTACAATGTGTTTAAGTTCACAGATGCATGTTCATGTTTCCTTTGTGTTTGCAGGTTGATGTGGTAAAAG
This sequence comes from Heliangelus exortis, assembly GCF_036169615.1. Lineage (NCBI taxonomy): Eukaryota > Metazoa > Chordata > Aves > Apodiformes > Trochilidae > Heliangelus > Heliangelus exortis. The sequence goes on from NC_092434.1 coordinate 7,901,390, forward strand.
GATGTGTGATCAAAATTAAGACAGATAGTGTATAGTCCCTAGAAGCTGCATTGCTTAAAGATGAAATTGAAAGTCTGGATGAAATTTAGGTGGGCTTGCAGTTGGTGACCAGAACACTTGGTATATTTTCTAACTTCCAAAAAACCACCATGTTTTATTAGGGCTCCCACAGCTAAGGTTTTTGATACAGAGGTTTGGATGTGTAGCACAGAGTTGCTGTAGGCCTAAGCACTGCTGTGGTGTAGTAACTCCTGGTGGAATTGTTATCCTTTACTGCTGCTTTATAGTTTGGGAAATGCACCTCTGTTCATACCCTTGTGGATGTTGTAGCTGGCTGCTTTTGAGCCACATGGTGATGCAGCAATATTCCAAGAGGGGAAGGGATGAGCCACCCAGCTCTATGGATCTGAAGTAAAGGAATCATTTACATACAGAATGCCTGTGAAGAAGGGAGTTTCTTTTCACCTGTGTCAGAGTCTGTATCCTTGTAGACAGGATACTGGTTTGTAAGGGTTGAGTGGAGTCTTTGCTTTGGTTTGGAACATGCTGTGCCCCTGGTGATTGCAGAGCCATGGGGCTGCTGTGTGAAATTATAAGCAATTCATTAGATCTGCTTGTTTTTTAGGGCTCTGTCACAAGCTCCAAGCTGGGTCTGTATTGTATGCCTCAAGTAGGAGGCTCTCAGATTCCCAGAAGTAACATCAGGCTATTAAACACACCTTTTTCCTTGTGCCCATCACAGGAAAAAAAAAACACCAAAAACAACCCCACAATCATGTATGCTCTCTTAGGAGGGGTGAGGGAGAGATCCTAAGCAAGATTCAAAGTAAAAAATTATTCCTTTCACAGAGTTTAACTTGTATTGGCATCTGTTTACCTAGCCCTTATGCCTGATCCCCCATAAAGATTTATGTGTGTGAATGTCCCAGTTTGGTGTTAAATCATGCACTGGGAAGTTGTGCATGGTGGTGTGTGAATTGGGAGTAAATCTTTTAATGGATTCTGTGGGTGCTGTATTTTGCAGAGGAGAAACATGACCCTGTTGTGAGGGAACAGGTAACTGTCAAAGTAGCTGTAGTACATGATTGAGGTTGATGCTTCTTTTTGGAAAATCTCCCCAAAGTTGTATCATTTTTACATTTGAAATGTGTAAATGATACAATATTGTGTTCCCATTCTGTGGCTGGAGAAACTGGGTGACTCAGTATAACGTGGTTTTGTATTTTTATGCCCATACTGGACAAACGACAGGGCTGGGAATGTATGATACAAAGCAAAACTGAAGCAAGGAGGAAGAAATGCAGGAATGTGCATGGTGTCTGTTGTATTACATGTTTAAGAAGGCTTGTTTTGGAGGGCTGCTTTCAACTGCCTGAAAGATTCAAGTCCTGACAGGACAGAGGTACCTGGGGCTGTGATGTGGCATTGCTTGGAGATGCTCCAGGGGCGTGACAGCTCCTGAGGCTGGCAGCAGGATTCCTGTTGGTTTGTTTGGGAGCAGAACCAGCCTTCAGCTCTTAGCAAAATTAGCAGATGTGCTAATGATCAACCAGTGAATGTCAGTGTTTGGAGATTGATGCGATTTTTCGTTGTGTCTGTGTGGATGTTGTCTCTGGAAGTGGATTTTGCCCCCTTTTTCTACATTTGAGCAGATATTTCTGTCGTGGGGTATGTTTAACTCTTTCTATTAACCTCAGTGTGTATTTTTAACTCCCTGTCAGCATTAGGCTTGTTTGCTACTGTGCCTCAAGACAGAGGGGCACAAGAATATTGACAAGTAAGCAATGTATTTCTTCCAGCAGGAGTATTTCATACAGTTTGAAACTTCATTCCTTGTTTTTTGGAGCAGTCTTACCAACTCTCTAATGTCACATTTTTGCGTTCCAGCAAACTTTTAGGAAAAAACCCCGTGATTCATTAAGGAAAAAACCCCAGCGCCCCAGAGCACAAACACTTTAATGCTCAGCTGAGAGCTACTGTGGATATAAAGCATGTAAGAGCCTACACAGGGGGACTCAGCTGGGGATAAGGATTTACTGCCAGTGACACCTTTTTTTTTCAAATTTGAGATGTTTGGAAAAAATTCCTCAAACCAGGTTTTGCATTCAAACCAGTTTGCAGTTTGGTTTGAACCTCTGCATTGCTGGGGTGGTGGTGGAGCTCGTGTGCTGACAAGCACAGCTCAGCCATCCTCTGGCAGTGTGACTGCAATCCCTGACCCTCCCTGCTGCTGAGAGAAAGGGGCAAGAGTGGCAGCTACTGCATGAATTGGAAGCAGGGGTATATTGGACTGATTTGGTTGGTGCTGCTCATCGGGGTTGGGCTGGTCCGGGATCTGCTGATGGGTGCTGTGCTGCAGGCCATGCTCAAGGGTTTGCCCTGTGATGAGTCTTTGAGAGCTGAGATGCCAGAGAATTGAGTTTCTCCAAGTGCCAGGGCTAAGTCAAGTGACTTTGAAGGGCAATGTGATTGGGTTGAAATAACAAATACTTTAGCATTAACCATCTCCCCCAAGCCTAGCCTGAACTCTGTAATTGCAGGTGTCAGCAGTGAAATGCATCCAGCTTGCTGTGAGGGTTAATGAGTGTATGTATGAAAATTGGCAAAAGCTCAGGGAAGGCTGTGGCAACTGTAAAGAATATCAGTACCACATACTGTCATGAAATAACCAGGGAGGGGATCAAATGGACAAGGAAGCAGCATTTAGTAGGTTCAAAAAGGTCAATCAAGTCTGGCTAAGCACCATTGCTTTTTTAAGAATTTGGCTGAACAAGGCTCAGTTCAGAACCTGTTTATAGTTTTGTGAGAAGTGGATAGCTATTGTGGAGGGACTGCTGGGGGCTCACATGCTTGCTTTCCTGTCCATACAAACATGTAATTGTTGAACTGTTTCACTTGTGACACCACAGAATTTGTGGAAAGTGAAAAGTGGTTACTTGGAAAAACTAGAAAATTTCAAAGTTAAAATAAAGAGAAACACAAAACTGTTCCTAAATGCAGTTTGGGAGTTGTGCATATTTAGATGGTCCAGTTCAGTGGGATCGTATTTCCTTTGGTCCGTGGAGACCCTGTGGCCTCTCCCAGGCATGGGAAATACCCTTTTGTTCTGGCGGTCATTGCATAAACCCTTCTCCTGTGTGACAGGCTTGTCCCCTAGCATATGCAGTGCAGGAAACTGGGATCCTGTGAGTAAAACTCCTGGGTGGAAGTTTGGTGGTTTTGCTGCACTTTCTCCCTTTCCTTCAATGTTAACTCTGTGCTGACGGGCCTGGCCCATGGGATTTTGGGAAGCATTGGGTAAGGCCAGTCCTAAATGCAGGTCCCTGGTTAGGTCACTGTGGTGTGTTGTTGAACCAGAAACACAGGGCAAGTCAGGTGTTTTGTGGGTGTCCCAAATTTAAATGCAAGTAATTTGAGGTTCATTTTTGTGCATGGGCTTTGCAATGGGCAAAATTGCAGCACACGTGTGGTGTGTAGTTGATTGGAAAACTTTGTTAGAATTTCTAATGAGGTAGGGAAAAGTATCATTGTTTTTTACATCTTTGCATAAATCTTAGTGCTGACCTGACTGAATTGAGACAGCTGAGCTCTCTGCTACTGTGGCTTAATTCTCTTTTCCATGAATTAATAGAAAATAATCATCCCTGAGGGAATGTCTTTGAACAAGGGGATAGTGCATAGACTTTACCACTTACCCATGGTTTGCTCTGCTCAAAAAAGTGCTCACCCAGTGCTGTGGTCTGCTGCCCTGCCTCCTCTTGTCATCACCATGGACTGCAGCAGGATTAGGCTCATGGTCTCTCTGGGCTGTCTTACCTGTTGTTCTTTCTACCTCTCCATAACAAAGTTAGTTCAAAGATAATTTTGATTATTCCCTCCCCCCAAAATAAAAAGGGAGAAAATGCAAAAGATACTGTGGCCCAATATCAGCTTTGACAAATAGCTGTTTATACCAGGTGGTGGAAAGAGCTGTAATTTGTAAAATGTTGGATCTCTGTTTTTCTCTGTTGTGGCAGTTGCCATGCTGTTAACCTTGAGCATTCCAATTCTCAGGTGTAGATGGGGGAAACAGGTAATTCCTCAGGGGACAAGGCAGAACTTTTGATTAATGAATAATAACTGTTGCAGCTCTTCTTTTGCCAAGCAGTTATGTGAAAATTCTCTGTAGTTGGTGGCTTGCCCATTTTTAATCAAAGCCATGTTTCCCAGATCTAAACACTCAAGATACAAAACAGAGCTGCACAACATTCAAGTGTGTTTGAGTCCAGATTTTGAGCTGGTTTGAGAAATAAGTATGTAATTTTCTGAAGTCAGTAGCTGGTTGTCTTAAAGTATGTTGGCTTGTTGTACCTGTTCTTGGCTAGAGCAAGGCTGAGCCTGTGGTACAGCCCTGTGAAGCTGCAGTGGTTCACAGCAAGCCAGGCACTTGCAGTGGTGGAAAACCCCTGCAGTTCAGGTGCAGAGCTTAGTGACTTAAAGAATCCTTAAGATATCTCAAAATCCATACAAGGTATAAACCAATTTCTTTTATTTAGAAAATGGAACAGATATAAGATAACTCCAAACCTTCCTCATTCATGACAGTCCTGTTGAGGTCACTGGGGCATTTTTGACTTTTTTCTGACATCTTGGAGTCATCTCTAGTTGTTTTTATTACACCACAGAGATCAGGGAATAAGCAAATTCACATCTGTGTTTTACCCTTGCTGTGTTCCTCTGTCTGGCCTGCCTAGTTGCCTCTGTACCTCCCAGAACATATCCACTGTGGGGTTGCCTACTCTGTGTTTTGGCTGTAAAAGTGATGTGTGGTTTCCCTGGGAACATGGTATCTTGACAGATAGACAGTTTCCTGCAAACTATGATGTAAATAACAAAGAGCAGGTGGGGAGTTAATGATGTGAGAGAGGGCTATGATGCTCTGTTAAGTCCTGCTGACCTCTTTCAACTTGCACAGAGCCTGCTATCTGCTCCGAGTTCCCAAATTTCTCTGCTCCCTTGCAGGAGATGGTTTTATGGAAGATGCATGTGAATCCTAGGAAAACTCCTTGTTGCAGAAGCTGGGATCCCACTGTCTTGGGACACTGAAATGTCAGTGTGAAGAAGCTTGATCCAGAGGCTGAACTAGACTTTCCTGTGTGATTTTGGCAGGGTGGGATATAGGTTGTGCCTGCACCCTCTGCTTTTCCTTTCCTCATTGTTTTCTGCCCAGAACAGAAGTCACTTAAAGGTACTAAGTCCTGAGCCTGGAGAGGATGTAGAGAGCAGAGGAATGTGGGTGATGTGTGTGATGCCTGTTGCTTCTGATCTGCAGGTGGTTGTGAAGAGCACTCTGATGCATGTGCTGTGAATGAAGGGCTGGGGACTTGGGTGCTGTTGCCGTTTTTTTCCTTTGGTTGCCTTTTTTGCAGCAGCATAATAGATCCCATTTATGGATACTTTTGAGGTTTTTTTTCCTGAAATGTTGGTGGGCATCAGACATTGTCTCAGTTGTTGTTTTACAAACAATTAGAAAAAGGCTTGCTGTTCTGGTTGGCCTTGCAAGGAGATCCTCCCAGTCTTATTTCTGAGTTAGTTTTGAGGGAGACATTCCTGTGTGAGGTTGGCAAGAGTGCCTGTGCCAGAAGGTCTTGCCTGGTCTTGGAGAGTGGTGCAGGGCTTCCTGGCAGCCACAAAGCAACACCTGCAAAGCAGGTCACTGCCCAATTCAGAAAGAGGGGAAAAAATCAAATCTCTGGCAGGTTTGGGCTTGGAGCTTTGAACACAGGGCAGGTACAAGGCAAGGTTTGCCCCTTAGTGTTGTTTCTAGCAGAGTAGAGGCATGGCAATTCACTCACCAGATCCTAGGCTGCCTTAGAGCTTCAGGGGCAAGCTTTTCCCCTTCTGCTGTGGGGTGGAAGGACTCGAGTGCCAGACCACTCTATTTAAAAAACCAAAAGCCTTCCAGACCTATTAGGAAAAAGAAGAGTAGCCTGGTTTAGGAAATAGCCTTGCATGCCGTGTAATAGCGAACTGATGTTATTCTTTTAGAAAAAGGCATTTTCAGCCCCTGTTCCACACCCGAGAGAAACTCAGGCTGGTGAAGAACCGGCCCAGAAAGAGGTGATCCCCAGAGACTGATTTGCATTTCTTCACAATGAAAGTACTTTGAAGATGCTCCAAGTGTAAACTTGCAAATAAGCTCTGGTGTGCCAAGTGTGTGAAGCTCTGCCTTTCCCTACTGCTACCTCTGCTCCCCACCTTGGAGGGCCTTTCCTTCCTCATGGGGCTGCCAGGAGTGATGATGGGCAGGAGTGGGGAGCAGATTTTACCCATCTGGCTGCAGCAGTGGCCTGGCTCTGGCTGGGCTCTCTGTCTCACTGAATGTTAGGGGTTGGAAGGGGCCCCTGGAGATCTGCTAGACCAACCCACTGCCAGAGCAGGTTCACTGAGAGAGGGTTGCACAGGATGGTGTCCAGGTGGGTTTTGAGTGTCTCCAGAGGTGGAGACTTCATAACCTCTCTGGACAGCCAGTTCTAGTGCTCTGTTTTACAATAAAGTAGTTTTTCCTTATGTTTAGGTTGAACCTTCTGTGTTCTAGTTTGTGATTGTTGCCCCTTGTCCTGTCTCATGTCCATCTAATTTCTTTCTGTAGCTTGTGAAAGAAAAACACCATACAAACCAAAATACACTGGCTCCTGAGCTTAAGGACAAATCTTGGGCTTCTTTATAGACAAAACTTGCTTTGAAATTACTGGGTGTTTTGTATGGCTAAAGACTGGCAGATTTCTCAATCTGGTGTTAGATTGTTGCAGGGTCAGAAAGAGTGCATTTCAAGGTCTGGGGGGAGCATTTTCTTCAAGTTTCCTGACAAAATACCCTATGAATAGTGAGGCTTAGAGCTTTTGCACTTCCAAGTAGGTTGGTCTGTACAGTGTGCCTGCATGGGGAATTTCTAACACTGCTGTGCAGGTAGGATGACAAGCTGAAAGACTGCTGAAGGCCACTGTGCCTGGGCCAGACCAGACTGGAGGATTCACGGACCTGTCCACTCATCTCAGAGGGCAAGAACTACACACCCAGATGCCAGTCATTTGTAAAAACATCTCCCTAAACAGTGGACATTGCTGTTTTGAAGAAAGGTCAGCAGCCAGAACCTGGGTGTGCTGCTGGTCCAGGCTCAGTTTTGCACACATCATTTACACCTGTGGCGCTACTGTTCTGAAAAAAACTACTTACCAGCCAGAAAAACAATGGAATAAGCCTGTGAACAAATTGTTGTTTAAATTTTTTTGACATGGCAGCTTGCAATTTCTTACTGAGCAGTTGGCTTAAGAGAACCAAGTGTTGTCTTGGGGTCTGAAGTAGAGGAAGTCTGACTTCAGGGTCAGGTGTGACCATTTCATAACAAATAGTTGCATGTTTGGTTTTATCCTGCAGCTCAGGCCAGGACCTGGGGAGGGGGGGGGAGGAGGGAGGCGGGGAAAGGTGAGATAAGGTGGTTCTGTTCTGTGTGACCTGGAATATGAACTGATGTTTGATCCTGAATAAGAATGAAATACTTCAAAGTTTTCTACTCTCAAAGAGCTCCAAGATCAGGTCATTGAGAAGTAGTAGCAAGTTGTGCACTGGGCAATATTATACACAGAAAGAAGAGGTTGGAGGATGGGGGACAGTTTCAGGTCTGAAGGTCCTGCTGTCAACAGATGTTTAGATGCTACCTACTTCAGATATCACCAGGATTTAAACCTAGTCCTGTAGGGGAACACAGCTTTTTCTCTAGGGATGATAGAAGTTGCTTGACAAACTCTTACGTGGTACCACACATCTTCACAGCATATCTGCTCGTTCAAGGTAAGATAGGGAAAAGGATGGATGTTCATCCTGTGTTCTCCCTGCCAGAGACTTGCACAAGCCATTCCTGTCAGCCTGAGTCACTGACACCACTGCCAGATGAAAGCTGTGGTTTCCTTCAGGTGAAAAGCAATGTGCAGCAACCATTTGTAATGATAGCTTCGTTTTTCTTGCTTTGCTTGAAGAAAGACCTTTCTTTCTGGCTATGGTGGGAGACAACCAGCGAAGGCTTCTTGTGACCTATACTGGACAGAAACAGGATCTGGTTTAGTTGAGGATAGTTAGTGATTCCTTCTCTAAATTGAACAGATAGCTCCTCTCCAGAAATGATGAAATCCTTCTCAAAGGCACAAGTGGGACAAACAGGGGATGTATAGGCACAGCTCTGTACATCACTCTTAACCCTGCAGAGGCAGCACAGTAGAGAGATTCTTCACAGATTTAGTAAAAGCTACTCTTATTCCCATGGATATAATTAGATAGAGGAGACTAGATCCATCTGGAAACAAAGACCCTAGTAATTTTAAAAAGGAGGAAAAAAAAACCCCAAGCAACCAAAAAATAAACTAATTCTTTTAACTAGTTTTCAAAAGAAGTTTTGTGAGCGGTTTGTTTTTTTTTTTTTTAAAGGGATGGTTGCAAATGTTATTTCTTAGTGGATACAGTGAAAGGAGAGATTCCAGAAGGGCTTTGCTGAAATTAAAGGAAAGGTTGCATTAGGTTGTGCTACAGTGATTTAGGGCATGAGAAGGAAAATCCCAGCTGAGTGATTTACACACTGATCCTTAATGTTTTGATGAAAGGTCAGACTCAGAAATGCGTTTATGCTTATTTGGAAGTCTAAAGAGGATCCAGTGGGGAGTTAAATCTCTTAAGTGGGAGTCAAATGTGTAAATATTGACAGGTAGATCTTTACTTACCTGTTACTTTGTTGTGAATGTAGTTAGAGAAAGCTTTAATTGAATGCTGAAGTGTAGTCTGCTAGTACTTGCAGTAGAGAATTCTTGTAGACTGTCTTGACTTAGTGTATTGCATATATAAATTATGTATCTTATTGACTTTAAGGTCTCTAAGAAGAACAGAAAAAGGTCCAGGAGAGATGGTTGATTTTTGAAAAATTGTTGCCTACAGGCTCAGAAATGGTCCATCCTAACATGCAGGAAGTTGAGCAAGAGTAACAGGGGACTTGCTTGGGGTGAGCAAGGAGCTCCTAAGAAAGAAATTAAAAGGAAATGTATGTGTAAGAGGTGGAAAGAGGGACAGGTGACCTCAGATTAATATAAAAACACTCTTGAGCACATTCAGTTGGTGTTAGGAGAGCTAAGGCTCTTCTGGAGCTTAATCTGGTGAAAGATACGAAGGTCATGAAGTGCTTCTGCAGATGTATGAGCAAAAGGAAGACTAGGGAAAATGTGTAGCAGGGGTAACAGGATGGCTTTCTATGATGAAAAACCTGGTGAATGAGGAGAGAGCCACTGCTCTGTTGATCTCAGCTTTAGTAAAGCTTTTGATTCTGTCTCCCATAACATCCTGCTAGACAGATTGGTGACAGATTGCTAGACAGAGACTAGATAAGTGGACTATGAGAGGAATGGGAAACTGGTTGAGCTGCTGGGCTCGGAGTTGTGACTACCAGGATGAAGTCAAGTTGGACACCAGTCACTCGTGGTGCACCTCAGAAGTCACTACTGTGGTCAGTACTGCTTAACATCTTCATTGATGACCTGGATGATGGGCCAGAGTACATCCCTAGCAAGTTTGCAAATTGTATTACAGGGGTGAGTTGTTGATAAGACTGGGCGTATGTGTTGTCATTCAGCAGGACCTTGACAGAAGAAACAGGCTAACAGGAACCTCATGGAGTTGAACACCTGCACTTGCACCTGAGCAACAGCCTCCTACAAGAGCATGACCTGGGAACCTGTTGGTTGGAAAACAGCTCTGAAGAAAGGCCCTCTGGGGTTCTACTGAACATGAGCCAGCAGTGTGCCCTGGTGGCAAAGAAATCCAGCAGCATCTTGAGCTGGTGTTCATGTCCAACTGTCTTGGATCATTAGGATACCAAAGCTGAATGTGGGCCCTGGATGCCTGGGAGCATGCTCTGTCCATGCCCTGCATATCCTCAGCACCTGGGCAGCTTGCCCATAAGAGCTGTGTCTAACCAGGGGACTGCAGGACCTGGAGGATTTGGAGTAGGTTATGTCTGCTGCTGCTGTGGGGAAGTCTTGTCAGTCAGTGCCTCTCCCAGCCATCCTGTGCCCGGATAGAAGATCTCACTGTCATAATCTGAGCCTGTGAGGCATCTCGGGACTCATCTGGGCTTCCTAATAGCAGTTACTCTGCTGTCAGCTTCTCAGGTGGACATTCTGGGACTTAAAAGGCCAGAAGACACTTACCACATAGATCATAATCACCTCTGAATTATCTTTTACTGCTTTTGTCATGATCCTAATCTGAACCACTGCTTTAATAGTAGGGAAAATATTTACTGATGTTGCATGTGGGGTTTCCATTGAGCTCTATCATGATGAACAGACAGCACAATTGAGGTGGAAAGGGTTACCTTGTCTTGATTGGTCCTGTGTGTTTTGCTGAGTATTTTAATTAAAACCAGATAGAGGAAAAATTTGCACACTGTTCCCAATTTTTAGTGATTTCACCTGCTGTTAAATTGCATCAAGACATAACACTGAAGGGATGATGTAAAGGGCAATGAATGCTCCTTTTAGTTGCTATGAATAGAGGCTTCTCATATCACTGGGGTGTTGACTTTATAATTACGAAAAGATTACATGTTTTTGTTACTTTTTAGCTGCTCCTCTAAGACATAAATTAACGAACATTTCACCACTGTGTAACCTTTCAAAATGGAGAAGAAAGGTTTGACTGATCAGTTGCATAAGATCACATTATTTGGAGATGTTTACTGTAACTAGCAAAGTGGAAAATTACCTCCCTAACCCTTTGGTCTGCTCATTCTTTCCCTGGTTTTGCAGTTCTTGAGTTTCCTTTTTGCTGCCTCTAGAAATGTTTTTTTTTTTTTTAAATGAAGAATTGTCCTGGAGGTGTTTGCTCCAATACTGTGTTTTTATTATTTTTTTACATCTTGCTAAAAATTTAGCCACAGCTCTTTTTGCTGACAGACTGTGGGTGGTGGAGCTGATGAGTTACTCACTAAATGAGTGATTTCTGAGCACTGGGACAGCTGAGGGGACCGAGAGAAAGAGTATCTTGCCTCTTGTTCATTGCTAGTACTAGAGTCTAGCATCCAGCTCCACGAGGAACTGAGTCCATCTTCCAAAATTCATCCTAAATAGAGGATACCTTGCCATCATGGCATGGAGACAGTGAGAAGAGTAGATGTGGAGAAGGCACCAAGGTCTAGTTCTGGGAACAGGCCTACTCTGATGTGTGGTTGGGTCCTCCAGTGCTGAGGGCTGGTTGGCAGATGCTGGTGTCTGTTTTGTGAAGGCAAATCTTGTTGGGCACCGGGGTTCCAGCATTATACACAGTGATCATTTTGAGAGAGAAATGGTTTCTCCCTTGTGCAAATAACCTTTGACATTAGGCATTGAGGCCAAAGTATCTCAGTTTGCATCTCAGTTTGTATCTCAGATGTTTGCATCTCAGTTTAAAGTGTTGTTTCAGGACATGTATTCTCTATTAGGAGTAGCCTAGCACTTTGGCTGAGTTGTTGCAGATTTCTCTATGGAGATTATGGATCAAGGGTTTGACTGCAGGTGCAGTGGGCAAATTGCCAAAAGAGCAGATGATGCTAAAGCCCCATTATAGTTGGGGTTGGCCTTTTCTGTTAGGGCCTATCTGAGGAAACTTGGTGATCAGCATCTTGTATGTTTTTTCCTTTGTGCCCAGCTTTTGCAGAGGAGCCAAACACTTCTACCATTGGTCTGCTCATGAGAATATAAAAGGTGGGTGATACATTAATGTGTTTCTGGGCATGGTGTCTGCTAACTCTGGATGAGTTAACTGGGAAACTATATAACTGAGTGCATAATTAGTCTGCTACCCATTTCTTAGCTGAGTGCTATGACCATACTGTTTCCCATTGTTCCCATGTTTCCCACTGTTCTCATCTGAGAAAGCTAGCTCTGCTCCTTTTCTAGTTTTATGGCCTTCTGTACCCACTTCTTTTTGCATCAAGTTGAGTGAGACAGGGCCAAAGCAGGGGAAGAAAGGTGGTGCTGAGTGTGAATTTGTGCATTTCTGGATCATTCATCTGGGTATGTATCAAGTGTGTTTGTTCACATTTCTGTTGAGTTATCCACACATGATGAACCCCAGAGCTTTTGCCAGCTGCTGGGAAGCAGATTGTTACCTGATTCAGAACTGACAATACCTGATTCAGCAAAAAGTCCAAGTAGTCCAGGCAGATTATACCTGACCTGCCTGAATTTCTGCCAATACAAAGGTAACCATCAGTACTTTACACTGTGTGGCATCTCTTTTTATGGTACAAAGCATTGTAAAGCTGTGTTTATTCAGTCACTGGAGCATGGCCTCATACTGCAGTGCTGCTGCCCATCTCAGTGCAAGGGTCACTATTGAGTGAGGTGAGATCTGCCCACTCCTCTGGGTCTGAGCAGTGCTGGCTGGCAGAGCAATTCACTGAAGGTGAAAATACAGCTCGGGTCCTTTTGTGGTTATGGGAAGATCAGAGTTACCCTCTTGTGAGAATCATTGCATACAGAATCTGACAAAAACCTGGAGCAACCACCACTTGTCTGTCTTAGAGCTGCATGGGACTGCCCAAGTTTGTGGAAGCCTCGTTTTGCTATGTGGTTTGTGAAAGTTGGCAACTTGTTAGTTTTCCGATTATTACGTTTTTTTCCCCCCAGCTTGGATCCATAGTGATGAAATATATATAGAATGTGGTATCACTGCTTCCTGGAGGTGGAGGTGGCAAAATTAGAATATCCTGTTTACATGTCTTTAGTGCTGTGTTTGACCAGATGTCCCAAGGGGTTTCAGCTTGCTAGATCAGGACAGGCTTTTCTTATGGTGTGAGTGTCTTCTTGTCCTATAGGAGCAGAGGAGTGGCTGTTTGCACTAGCACTGAGCTCCTCCCTGGACTCGGCCTTACAGCTGCAGAGGAGAATGGGCTTTTCACTGTAGCCAGGGCAGGGAAAATGAGGCTTGTCAATAATAGGTACTTAAGAATTAAAATATTTCATGAGCTGAAGGTGGGAGAAATCTATGGCAAGTGACTCTCTGTAATTGCAGTTCCTGTAGGATGTCCTTACAGGAAGATAATGTCTCTCTCCATGTTCTGAAAGCATCCTTGAGTCACTTCCAATGACTGCAAAAACTGGATTCAGAGGGTTGATATGACAAGGGTTTTTAAGGGTTTTTTCCAGCATTCCTTAAGTGAATAGTTCAGTCTTTCTAAATAGCTTGGTATAATACCTACCTATATGCATTCTTTTGTTTAAGCAAACCTATTCCTACTTCTAGAAATGATGATGAACCTCTGCAGCAGGTGAGAACTAGTGAGCCAGTGGCACCTTTGCAGGGTGGGTGCTGGCAATGGGGGGGCTTCTGTGGATGTGTAGTGCTTGTGTACTGCTTGTGGAAGGAGCAGCTGAATTTATAACCAAACGTGGTTACGTAATGCCATGCCTGTTCCAGGCTGTCATGCTCCTTCTGGAAATAGACCGTTATCTAAGAAAATAGAAAAGTGCACCTGGAAACTTTTAGACTAGTCTCCTTGTTTAATCATAAACCCATTTTAAGTATGTCAAGGAAGGCAGCTGTAATATATGGCCTTTTTCTGCCATATATTAGTGATGACTCATACATGCAGTGTCAGGAGAATGTAATGAAAACTCCAACTTCATGTCTGTGCAGCTGATGTTTTCAGGTCTGATGTGCTGGGGAGTTCAGGGTTTTTAGGCTGTATTGTTGGCACTTTCAGCATCGATGCTGTTAACCTGGTTGCACAGTTTTTTCTAAACCAAAGCATTTAAGTTGATTCTGTCTTTTCTGTGTCATTTCAGAACATTTAACTGTCTTTTCTCTGAAGACCACACGGGTTCCTATGGCTCCCATTTCATGTAGAAATAAGCCACATAGGGAAACTCAATGGTTTCCTAAAGACAAAGTAAAAACTGGAAAAGGGGGCTAATACAGTAGAGTTGCTATCTGGTTCTGTACTGTAATCAATATCATTTGTGTAGGAAAATCTGCAATGTGCTGATACACAATTGCTAATGTGTGGTATCAGTAAGCACAAAGGAAAGGTGATGAAAGTACAAGCTTTAAATATTTTGTTTCTTGTTTAATTACTGTAATAAAACTGGCTTTATGTCTGTAAACCTGGTATTGGAAACAGCTTAAATGCAGCTTCTCAGGCCCACATTCTGACCACTGGTAGAAGTTGCAGTGCCCATGTTAATTACAACCAAATGTTTGAGTATATTTGCAACCCAAGTATTTCTTTTGAGAAGTCTTCTCTGCTGCCATCTGTGAATGGACACTTTTTCTGTTGCTCATTTTATTGAAGTATGCAGTGTGAAGGTGTGCCTTCTTCTTACATCAATGTGAATATACAGCTGGGCTGAATGCTCCTGGTACTCTACACCAGCTTGTCATCAAGAAACTTGTGAGGAGAACTGAGAAGCTTCGGATGTTGGTGTTAACACCTTCCTGGACTGAATCTAGGACCTGTGGGAGCATCGCTCCCTCCAGTCTGTGTGACCTACATGTGTGTCTCTGTTGGATTGCCTGATGACCCCAGATGTGGTGGTTCCTTCTCTGCCTGCAGTAGTACAAGCTGAAGTTTTGATGGCCCTAGCCTGTCTTCACCCAAGTGTTATTACTGCCATGGTAGAAATTTTAACACTCCTCAAGTAGATCGAATTTTGTGTGATCACACTCATCCTGTTCCAGGCAAAATAAGTGTGGTTTGAGCTGAAAGGCCTTGTTGGCTTGGTGCTTTGGGCTGTAAGAGTATGTATGTCCACAACAAGACTTTGAGATGTTCAACAGCAAAGGGGCAATAAGGCAGAGAAGGGCCTGAACGTACACTCTTTTCTCTCCAAGTCATTCCTTCTCAGCTCTGCTATCCTTTACCCACCCAGCAGTACGTGTCCCCCTACTTTGCTGATCCCAGTAATCTCAAGGTACTTCTAGAAGTGGTGTTTTCTTGCTTTTTTTTTTTTTGTGTGCACAATTCCATTGCTGAAGCTATTTGCAAGTTCCCTTGTGCTGTGGTTGTCAACTTGAGCATGGAGCTGAGCTCTGAATCATGGGCAAAGCAACTCAAAGCGGCACAGATGATGGAGCAGCCACAAGAACTGCTGGGTTTTTCCAGTTCAGTGCCTCAGCAGCAAAAGATCTTTTGGTAAATGCCAAGTGAGAGGTATAAATCATCCTGCAACTGCCATGTACTAAATCAAGAGGCAGAGAAATGAATGAATATTTGTAAACCAAGTGTCAGTGTAACTAAAACACTGCGCAGAACAATGGGGCTGTGATGTGCCTTGTGCCGTCAGGAGGCTCTGCGGCAGAGTCGGGGATCCACACAAAGGGGAGTTATGCAGGAGCACGCTGGCTGTGGCCAGGGCAGGAGGAACTCTGTGGAGATAGTGTCTGTAATTTCATGGTTCAGAGCAGCAATTTCTCATACTGTATTTGCTGTGCTGGCTTCAGGCTTTCAGTGTGCAACTGGATGGGTCTCCTTTAACAGTAACAAAAACCTTCCAGTTTCCAGCAGCAGCAGCTGATCAGAGCTGGTACTGCCTCCCATGACATCTTCTACTCCACAGTGCTGACCTGGAGCTGTTGTAGTTTAATTCACCAGCACAGACATGCCCCAGACTCATAGCTGCTGAAGCACAGAGTCTGGGAGGAGGGAGTATTTGAGAGTTGTTTCTACAGCCTTCTGTATTCCTAAACTGTGGTCCTTCAGCTCATCCCTCATTGTATTGGAAACTCTGAGAAGTTTCTGGCAAAACAGAATGGCTCATTTATTTACCAAAGCAGATAGAGGTCAACATCAGCCTATTCCTGCTGACCTGCTGGCAGTACCAATCCCTTAGGCAGGTGAAGCTCAGCTCCTGTGTCCTGATAAGCACCATCATTCCTGGAACTGGTCCCAGTGCTCCCCTTACAGCCATGACCTCCCTCAACAGCTTTGTCTGACACGAGCCACAGCCTTGTTAAGCAAAAGGCAGGGTGGAGATAATGGAATTTATTCCAGGAGCTGGAGCTAGAACCTAGAGCTTGCTTCTACAAAACTTCCAGTGATAGTGAACTTTACTGTGTTTGTAGTTAAACTCATCTCAAGCTTTGATTTGTCTGAGGAAGTTCTACACATGCATCCCTCCTGTCCTGAGCCTGTGTATTAATTGAGTTAAAACCTCCTGTAGGAGGTAGGCATTGAAATGATGGAGAACTTGTAAAGGCAGCAGATATGCATCTCAAGAGCCTAAATGGTTTATTGGTGGTTTTTTTACCTTCTTTCCTTGAGGATGAAACTAAGATCAGTAGCAACCTCAGTAAGGTCTAACAATGACAGCAAAAAACTTCCTGGTCCACAGCTTATGCTTTGGTTAAGCTGTGATTTGTGTTAGGTCTTGTGGCCCGTTTTCCTCCAGTTTAACCTGCTTCAGACACCAGCTTTGTTGTTGCAGAGAGCACACGGGCACCTGCAGCTCAGAATTATGTTACAGAATGGGGTCAGAACCATCCTGGCTGTGGCCTATTGCAGTGCCAGGTGTGGATGGACTATGGCTTGGGAGGGGAGCTTAAAATGTTTACCTGAGCATTTCCCACTTCATTTAATCTGTCATTTTTTACCTTAATTCAAGTTTTGCTGTATTCTAATCTTACCCTGGAGAAGAGGGCAGTGCTTGTAGCTTCATCAGGCTACCATCTATCGTTCCTGTCATAAGACATTGTTGCTGAGTGAGTCCAGGATATATTTATTTATATAATTATACATTGGAGATTATATTTTATGATGGGTATTCAAGCTTTGGTACATTTGCCAGGTATCTACCACGTGATAAACTGAAGCCATCCATCGAGAGCTACTTGTGGTGGCAAGGGCCAAGGGGGTTTCCTGAGCTGCCTACCTTAATCCTGCCTGGCTGCTGGGGAGAAGCCCTGCCCCTGTGCATTGTGTAGGTGCCTTGTTTTTTTTATCTGCTTCTGACTGGGAGATGACGTGTGTCGGAAGATCCCTCCTCCTGTGGTTGTTGGAAGGAAGGGAGCATTTTTCTCTCCTGAAGTCATCTCTCAGCATCTGAACTGCCACAGTCCAGGACGTCTGCACAGTAGCAGCTATCAGCTCAGGCAGGTACTGCTGCAGCAGTGGCACAGCTGCATGGGCTTGGGGCAGCTCTGATGCTTTGTTATTTACCCATCTTCTTAGCAGAATGATTTTTCTTTTAAGTACTAGCAACGCAATGTGTAAAACCTGCATGGTGTGAAACCACTGACTACAGGCACTGCAGCCTGTGTGGGAACACCTCCTGTGTCCAGTGGCACTTAAAGGTGACACAGCCCCTCCACAGCCCTCCTGCTCTTGTAGCTGGCCTCTGTTGCTGCAGTTTGTACTCCTGAGCCAAGTTAAGGCTTTCCTCCTCTTTTGTTCTTTCTTCTTCATGGCTGTAAGTTTTCCTTTTCCTGCTCCTGTACCTTGGCTAGGTCACAGGTATGGGAAAGCTTATTGAGAACTTTAGTAGAGATGGTCTTTTCCTACCTGGGAGGCGAAAAGGAGTTTTGCAGTAGCTTAGCATGATGTTCACCCACCCTTTTCCCAGCACTGCAGCATAAACAGAGCTGCAGAGGCAGGGAGGGAATAATCTGTGCCATGTGTTAGTTGTTAATTTTAGCGTTACCGTAACTCTTGATGACAGGGCTTGGTTGTTTCCTACTGTAGGCAGTGTGTAGCAGTTATCCTGGAGATTTGGTGTGGCCATAAGACAGTAAAGCTGCAGCTCATTCCTGAGCTGTGGCACACTGTCGAGGAGTGCAGTAGCCAGCTTCTCCCTCTGACTTGGGCACCTGCTGTGTACTGGAGTTTAGATGCCATATGGTACCATATTCCTTCCGTTTGTGCCAAATCCTTGACTTCGGGCTAAGTGAGGATGGCATTAGGCACAGACTGAGTTCCACATGTGTCTGAGGGCAAAACTTGGCCAAATGGTGGTTGTATATCTGCTATTAGGTGAGTTAAACTTCATTTAACCTTTGTCTGCTGTCTTTTTCCCAATTCTGGGTACTTGGTGGAGTCTGTGTATGAAGTACCAGCTGGTACTGGCATGGTCAGTAGAGCATCCCAGGATTTGATATACAGGTTCCACAAACTGAACTTCTAATGCATAGGCTACTACAGGGAACTTTTGCAAGTATCTTGTAGCAGGCTGAACAAAAATTGCGTAGCTTAACTTCTCTAAGTTGCTGCTGATGTCTTTGCTTGTTATAATGTATTGCATTGCGTCCATCTTGAGTCTGGAGCAAAAATTATTGACATCAAAGTACCTGGTTTACTTTCTTCCACTGTGGTATTAGGATTTTGCTAATGCAGGAGTTACCCAGAGACCATTGTGCTGCCACACAGTGCTGGAGGCTTCCCTGGCTTGCATCCAGAGATGTTCTGACTGACACAGTCAATCTGGTTAAACATGTGGGCAGCACCAGCAAATTTTGGGTATATGCAGTGTCTTGTAACATTTTTTTTCTAGTTAGTTTTTCTCACCAGATCTGTAGGTGAGCTGGTGTCTTGGTGAAAATGCTGTAGCTTATGTGTTTAAAGAGCTGGAGGTACAGTTGGCTGCTTAGAATAGAGGTGTTGGGAGGGACAAGGACTCATAAAAAGGCTGAAACAGTTGATCTGAAGTCATGTCAAGTAAAGTGTCAGAAACGAGACGTGCTTGCTGTGTAACAGAACATTCTTCATAGGCAGTTTAACAAGCTTTGAAATTAAATCTGGAAAAAAAGTGATGTAGCTGTTATGTCAAGGCTTTCACAAGCTTGCAGTGTGCAGTCTGGGCTGTGACTGGTGGAAAACCAGACCTGAACAGCCATGTAATCAGTGCTTTTCTTAGGCACTTATGAGCTCACGCTATACTCACACCACAGCTGCATATATATTTTCCAAAATACACCTCTGGAGTTATGCATGTGCTTTTTTAGTATGCTAATCATCTCTGTGGTCTTTCATTCCTGGAGTTAATGAGTAGTCTCTTAGAGAAAAGGAGTTAACAAACTGACATCTGCTCATAACGAATCACTTGCTGGAGAGGCCAATGGAAGTTTAACATCCACAGTAAATCCTCCTTTTACTTTTGATGGTTCAGTGGAGCAATGGCAAAGAAATGAGGCAGTAACTCCATTTATCAAAGCAGTTCATGGCTGTAGTATATTTATACATGAGAGTTTATAGACAGAAATGCCAGGGAATTGGACTGTGGATTTCTGCTCTTCTTTGAGTAATAATAAGTGTAAATGGGAAAAGGTAGATTTCAGAATGACCTCAGTCAGACAACTGCTCTCTGCCAGTCCCGGGTAGCTGGATGGCATGAAAGGATGGGCAAGAAGGGTACAGATAGCTGGGGAGCACTGGAAGGGCTTTCTTCTGGCTCCCCTGCCAAAGAGCAAACTGAAATGTCACACCAAGGTCTGACACAGTGTCAAGTGTGTGCCCCATGTTCTGTGCTGTGTGTGCATCCCCTCATGTCCCAGGGCAGGAGGGACCAGGCCTATTGCAGAGCTTGTGGTATGTGATGGGACAGAAAACAGGTTTGTGGATGCTGTGCTGCTGCAGCTGCTGGCTGACAGGACACCTCTTCTGATCAGTGTCCATAGTAATCAATAACTGTCTTTCAGCACTTAACCATTAACTCATGGCAAATAGGTCTTTTCATAACAGTTGGTTACAAGTAAATAAATAGATGTAACAGCCTTGGATAAGGCAACACATTTTCTGCAATTCCAATTTTCTGTGTCAGAGCTGAGCTAGCCTAAGGACCAGCATTTGCTTAACAGATTATTTGTAATGAACTGATGGATCTGGCTGGCAGCTGGTTGATATTACAGGTTTAGCTTGGGACATTGGTACCCAATAATATTGAAGTTATAGTTCCTGCTTCACTGAAACCAGGTTTAAGATTTTAAAATAATAGTTATTAGTAGATTTTTTTTTTTTTTAATAATTTCACTTGAAAAATATGCTGGTGGTCTAAATGGCAACATTCATTGTGCCAGGATGTTGAGATAGTTGAATGAAAGGTAACTCTCTCCTCGGTATTTTAATTAGTAGCATAGGATGTTTGTTTTTTTTTTTCTTCAAATACTTTTTAACTTGG
Source organism: Heliangelus exortis (assembly GCF_036169615.1). Lineage (NCBI taxonomy): Eukaryota > Metazoa > Chordata > Aves > Apodiformes > Trochilidae > Heliangelus > Heliangelus exortis. Next base: position 7,921,552 of record NC_092434.1, read on the forward strand.
TGGTATCCCGTTTAAACTGATCACACTACACAGCCCACACAGGTGGCTCTGTTAATGCTGCATGAACTTGAACAGTTCAGTTTCAGAAATTGTTTCTAAGCTGTCTTGAATAGCTTGGAGGAGGCAGAGATATTCATGGGCATTGTGTTGTCTGTGACAACACAGAATGTGTTTGTATTTTCTGTCTGTCTCTATAAAATGTTACAGCACAGCAGGGGAGATTTCTGGGTGATTAAAGTCCAATTTTATAGTTGTCTAGGTTTTAGACTGTTAAATATATTAGCAGTTCTGTTGATGCTAATGATTAATGCTAAGCTTGTACATGAGTTTGTACAAATAGGGCCTCAAACACATGAAGCACAGCAGCTTCCTTTTAGAGTTCCATGAGGCAAAAAAATTTAATTTTTTCTACTGTAGTATTTAAAAAAAAAAAAAAAGTAAATTACACAGCCTTGTCTTGTAGTGTCCTGTTACGGTTGCAGAGAAACCAGTAAACATCTCAGGAAAACTTAAAATCCTAAGTCCTAAGTATGTGACAGAAGGACATGGAGTCTCCAGCATTTTGTTTCTTCTTCATGGGAATACAGAAGCAAAGGGATTTGTGAATTATCTTGCTGCCCTGACTTGAATTATGAGGGGTTATGCATAGGTAGAACTTAATGCCTGGGCAAAATACTCGTAAAGCCCTAACCATGAGGAAGCAGCTTTTCAAAAACAAACCAAAAAGCACCCAAAAAACCCCTGTCTGTAGAGCTTACTGACATCATGACACTTCCTGTGAGTCTGCTGTGTGTGGAGCTGACTGCTGACTTTGCCAGTGCTATGTTGGTTCTTTTTTTACTTTGGTCTCATGGATTTCATGGGAGTCATCCTCAGAATCACCATGAGCACCCTTGGACAGTGGAGGTGAATTTTTGACCCTGATAAAGCAAAACTGGTGGTCAGAATTTGTGCCTGTAGACCATAAGGAAGGCAGAAGCCCCACTCTTGTATTTTGTAAGGTGCCAGGTTATGGTGATGAGCCTATGTACTGTGTGGTTCATGGCTCATGTGGTTCATGGAGAGCTAAGCAATGGCTAAATGTGTCTGAGAGACCCATTTTCCCAGTACTTGCATGGCCTTCACCATGGACCTTGATGTTGCATTGCTGAAGAGAGGGGCAAAGAGAAGTCTTTGGTTTTTAACTAAATTGTTTTATTAGTGATTATGGAATATTCTGTGGTGGAATACTTAGTTGTGAAGGTCTCACTGAATTATTTATTGGGAAAATTGTGCTATTTTTAGAGAGCCTGTGCATTTTTTGTCCTCTCATTGCGCCTGCCACATCTGGATTTCTGTCTTCAGCCAGCTCCAGTCTGTGTTGAAATACCAGCAGAGACTTCCCCACCCCTTTATTTTGGCATTTGTTTCACTCAAGCTGCTTGCTGCTGTCCTGGGCAACTGAATCTATTAGGGTGAGCGTGAGGAGCTTATTGGTTTAAGGCCTGGTGTGGGGCTATTTTGAGTGTTATGAATGAACAGCCTGGAGCTGGTTTTTAGGAGCTGCAGAGGATTCTGACTTCATTCTTTTTCTGCTTTGTAGGTATTTGTATAAAATGTGGAAAAGGTGTGTATGGAGCGAGCCAGGCTTGCCAAGCAATGGGTAACCTCTATCATACCAACTGCTTCACGTGCTGCTCTTGTGGTAAGTCAGATCTACCATAACCTTATTAAGTGGCTTCCTTTTGTAATATATATTCGTTTAGCAACCCTTGTACAAAGGGAGACCTCATTTTGCCTGCCTCCTGAGGCAAAATTCCCATGCAGGACTCAAGCTTCAAAAGTTGGTTTTTATTTGCCATCTGTAAGTGTTCAATGGCATTTTCCTAACAGCCCAGAAAAGTAGCATTTGGTTGTTTTAAGGGCTGCATTTGCAAACTGACATCAACCTGGCCCTTCTAAGCACTACATACTTCAAATGACTTGTGTTTATGGAACTGTAATGTCCAGGTATCATTTTTACAGGAAAATAAAACCAAAACCAAAATCTTGAAAACAACAAAACCCCCCCCAATGACAACAAAAAAGAAAACCCCAAAGAAACTAAACAATAAAATTTGCGTGGCCAAACCATATTTTCCCTCACTTTCTGCTTGCAAATGCAACTTCTGGTCAAGCATGTATGTTTTTCATTTCTGTATATACCTAATGATCAAAGATTGTTCTGGTATGCCTGGATGTGATAAGAACAAACTGAAAAGTGCATGGTGAAACACCTTAAGATATTACAATTTGTTACTTTTTAGAGGAAAAATTGCAGGTACATCACTGTCTCCTCCTCACTGTTGTTGGGACCTTTTTAGGTTTCTCTTTTAAGCTGAATGCATTCTAAAGTGATTATTCTTTGTGTTATTTTGGGAAGTCATGGCTTTGCCATGGGCAAACTGCACTTGAAAAACTCAAGGCAGCACTTTAAGAAGAGTTTGCCTTAAGCATTGTGAACTCAAGTTGGAATCTTCCTCAGTGTTTTGTCTGTAACTGCTGAGAGCTCACAAATTCCCACTGAGTTTTAGGGAAGTATCAGAGCTCAATTTTTAGGAGGCGTATAATTTTTATTGCTATACCTACACATTTATTTAGGTTCCTAATATATGTAAATATTTGGCTGGATGTTGACAAACTTTTTGTGATACATACACACAGCAAAAGGTTTACTCTGAGCTGAATATGCCAAGCATAGATTGTTTATAAAAAGGATTAATTAAGGATTAAAAGAAAGAGTAGAAGATTATTGGCATAGAACCAAATAAGTTGATAATGAAAAGACCATTGTAAAGTTCACTTGTGAAAGAAGAAGTGTTGTCTTTTCTCTGGAGATTTGTATAGATAAATACCAGTTTAAAGAATCCTACAACCTGGACATAGAATTTAGTGACCTTTATAAATTACTGTGGACTGTCACTAGGTTCTAGAATAAACCGAGACCTTTTAGGGATCACTCTCAGCTTTGCTGACAGTGAATGAGTAGCTAATTAGTTGGGTCCAAAAGTGGACAGCATCCTGCTTAGCAGCGGATTACAAAATATGATATTGGAATTATATCTATCCTCTCATTGCCCCACTAACGTAGCCTAATTACATGGGTGAATGCCCTTCTTCTCAGGGACAGACATGATGTGCTTTGTTTTGTTTTTTTAAAGTAGGATGCATGTTTGATGCCACAGGGGTCTGTACACAGGTCACCCTGTTCCTCAGAAGAATGTGGAAGGGCTGAGGAATGTATTTTATCTGCAAAATACAAACCCATCTTGATTATTCAAAAGCCCAATAAGCTTTTGTGACTGTTCTGGCATGGTATGTTTGGCCAGTATACATCTACCATAGGGCAACTTGAGACATGTCCATTCAGAGTGCAGTTTTGCCCCACCCCATGGTGCTGGTGGAATTTTGTGATATACACAGCTTTTCATGAGTCACACACATGCATGAGGAAACAGTGCTCCAGGTTGTCATCCAACCCTCTTGGTGTACTGCTGGTGGGCTGGAGGGCTCAGCTATTATCCACCAGGATGTTTCACAAGTAAGAAGGGGTTGGGTTTCCTTCTGTCTGCAACCTCTGGTACAGTCCCAGTGAAAAGGAAATGTGTGGAGGCTGCCTTATGTTGGACACTGAGAAGATGGATGTGATGCTAATGTGGCAGTAGTGCCTGAGTAAATGTTAAAAAAACTTGATCCAAGCTTAAGTTTAGCTGTGTGCCATGTGAGCCAAAATCAGAGCTTTTCCTCTCAACTCATCTCAGAAATAGTATCAAAATAAGCATAACTGTAAAGGGGGTGTTGCTTTATCTCTGTTTTCCTACTTTATTTGGGGGCTATGCAGTCTTTGGGAAACCCACAGTGATTCAGGACAGTGCCAGTAGATCCAGACCTTGGGAGCAAGGCGTGCAGGTGTCATCTCTGGGAATTGCATCCTAAAGTGTGCTGCTGACATGGCTTTACGGGACCTCTCTTGCAATTAACCAAATGGAAACTTCTCACAGTACCACAGTTTATGAGCAGAGTTCAGTTTACTTTCAGTGTGACATTGGTGGGACCCAGGTGAGATTTCTGTGCTTGAGTTCTTAGTGCCCACCTATAAAGAGAGGAGGAAAAACTGGAGAGGGCTTGAAAGGAATTATAGAGATGATAAAAGGCTGGAGGAAAGCTCGTTGTGAGATCCCAGTATGTTTTGGGTGTCAGAAGTGATGGGAGGGGATGCCTGGCTGCAGCTAGGAAACACAGAATCATAGAATCATAGAATTGGCTGGGTTGGAAGGGACCTCTGAGATCATCAAGTCCAACCCTTGACCCACTGCTGCGGTTGCTAGGCCATGGCACTAAGTGCCACATCCAGTCTCTTTTTAAATATCTCCAGGGACGGAGAGTCCACCACTTCACTGGGCAGCCCATTCCAATGCTTGATCACCCTCTCTGTAAAGAAATTCTTTCTAATATCTAACCTAAACTTCCCCTGGTACAACTTAAGACCATGCCCTCTTGTTGAAAGTTGTCTGGGAAAAGAGACCAACCCCTACTTGGCTACAACCTCCTTTTAGGGAGTTGTAGAGAGTGATGAGGTCTCCCCTGAGCCGCCTCTTCTTCAGGCTGAACACCCCCAGCTCCCTCAGCCTCTCTTCATAGGGTCTGTGCTCGAGTCCTTTCACCAGCCTGGTTGCCCTCCTTTGGACCTGCTCTAGGACCTCGATATCCTTCCTGAACTGAGGGGCCCAGAACTGGACACAGTACTCGAGGTGTGGCCTCACCAGTGCTGAGTACAGGGGCAGTACATGTTTACTAGGAGCAGCATTGCAAAGTGGTATTGTACGTACAAAAAGCAAATACAGTTGAGACCTTTTCTGGAGGCTGAAATTACACAATTCCAATAGGAAATAATACACTGTTTTTATACAGTGAAGATGATTAACTGCTGGAATGAAATAGCAAGAGAAGTGGCAGATTTTCAGTGGTTTGGTCTCATTAAAACCAAGTGTCCCTTGGAAAATGTTTTAAGCTGAATCAAGGTTTTAGATTCAGTAAACAGGTAACTAGCTGATCACTAATAACATTTGTTAGGCAAGAGGTAAAAAAAAAACCACATGAACTCCTCCTCGATTTTTAACAGGAGGGTGAATTACATTAGTACTTTCTGGCCAAAACAGTTCTGATACACTAGTTCCTATGTATACTGTGAAATGTGAGCTAGAGGAAGAGTGCAAGCTTGGTTTTTTTGTTGTTTTTTCTTCCCAAACAACAAGAATGATCCAAACTGTTCTCCAGTGGTTATCAGTCATACTTTCAGTATAATGAATCTAGAAGTAGAAGGCAGTAACCAAAGAAGTCTGCACCTGAAGACATCTGATTTAGATATGGGCCCAATATTTAACAGTCTGCAATTAAAAAAACAAATGAACCCAAAGCAAGCAAAAAACCCCCAAACAAACAAGCCAAAAACCCATAAAAACAAAAACCCTTGGGAAAAGTTGTGGTTTGGAGACCTCAGGCTGAAATTGAATAGTGAGTGATGGAGCCTCCAAGGGCCTCGTTTCAGCACTCGGCAGTGAGGATTTTCAGTTCAGCCAAGACAGCTCCAGTTACACACAGGAGTGGGAAAAGACCCTCAGCAGGAGATCCTGCCTGAGTCCTTTCTTAGGCATTTCTTTGAGTTTGACTTGTTCAAAAAACAAGAGGCAAGTAACATCTGTCAGGGTGCCCTGGTTGAAAAGGGCAGTATGTGGCAGAATGGGCCATTCTGTGCATTCCAGGGAGCATATGCAGCACTTGTCCCAGTGATCTTCTTTTCAGTTCATGTGTCACATCATTGCTGGAGGGTTTATGTTGCTTGTAATCAAGAAAGATGAGGAAATACTTGAGATACAGTAAATAAACAGAAGACTTCTGTCCACTTCAGATATTTTGGTAAAATGCTCAGTTAATGAATCTCTTAATTGTCTTCCTAGGTTCTGGCAACTTTGGGATAAAACTTGGTACTATATTGATTCAGAGTTTTACAGGAGCTTGAAAAACAAGGAGGTTGTGCCAGTGAGTTGAGGTCAGAGAACCGAAAGTGTGCTTTGGATGGTTGAGCCTTGCTACCCTAACAGAGCAAGTTCAGCATTTCAGAACTTTGTCAGTTACTTTTTGTGACATCTCTGTGTAAACCCCTATTGCCTTCTGCAAAAAGCCATTCTCCAAAGCTTTCTTCAGCAGTCAGATAATTCTCTTCAGGTAATGTAAAAACCAAAGTGATCTGGTTTCCTTGGGAGAAAACAGTTCAATGTAGATCTTTATCCACAATCTTTTAGCGAAAACAACTGAAGCTTGTTAGGATGGTTTTAAATGTAGATTCAGATCCTCTCTCAGCCCTAAGACCATTGTTACCATCTTTAGGCCTTGAAAAGCAGAACACTAAGAAAGTATTTAAGCACATGTCTGTTACTCATATGTCAGCATGCTTTGCTGAATCTTAAATAACAAATTAATTCAGGCAACAACATACACTGCCCCTCCTGATAAGTGTAAAATTTTATTTTTGGCAGGAGTTCAGTTGCAGATTTTGCTTATGGAAGATGAGCTGAAAAATGTCTGCCTGAAAAGCTCTTCATTTAATTTCTCTTGGTAGTATTTCAGAGCGTGACAGGATTTTTTTAAAGAGTAATTGCAGTAATGCCTGATAGCTTGTGTGCTGTAAATGTAGGTGATCAGTTGCAGCAATGAATGGGCTCTGTTTGATACCACGACAGAAAATAACTGATCAGGTGCCTCCAGTCTGTGGATCATAATGCCATCCACAGCATCTTTTAAGGCTGGAAATTTTAATCTAGTGGCAATGACTGTAGAAACTGCTGTAAAATAAATCTGTATAATGAGGAATATTGGTTTGTTGATACTCTGAGGGTGCAGGAGATAGGCAGGGAACGAGCTTTGCAGAGCTAAAGGTTTGAAGTCTTTGTACTCTCAAAGCTGGGACATATTTCACCATAAAAATGAGGGGCACATTCTGTTCTGTTACATGAAGGCAAATGTTTGAGCATGCCATTCGTCTTTGCACTTTTGCCACTGGTTTCAAGGCACAGGAAATCACTGCAAGATCAATCAGAAGCCTAAAGCAAACTGTATAATCCCAAAGGTATGCAGCTCATTTCTTACCTGGTAGCTATTGATCAGACTGGAGCCCTCATGGGGGGTTTATACAGCAGTTTCATTTTAAGGGACAGCTTGTAAAGGTATCACGGTTCAGTTGATTACTGGTGCTGCCGTCTCAGCATCAGCTTTTGTCCAGACTTCACAAGCTTTTTGCTACAAGACTTTAAGAGAAGGGTCACAGCAAAGGCTGACAGCACTGCCATTTTAAGAGGCACAAGTGGGACAGCTGTAGCAGGAGGTATTGTTACCCTGAAGGTATAAAGAGCAGTTCTGAATTAGCCTGTGCCTGCCAAATGATGTGAAAGGGGAATTGGTTTCTGGTTGTGGATGCAACCTCATGCTCCTGGTAAGTCTTGGAGACCACAGCTCTCTTCTGAGGTCACTCAGTGCTGCTGAATGTTGATGTCTATTAATAGGAAGTTGCTGGAGTCCTGTCTTTTAGGGAGAAGTTCCTTCTGACAGTGGAAAGGGTCTTTTGCATATATTCTGCCACAGGTTGAACCTTTGCCCTTGGTGGTGGTAAAGCACGGAACATCTTGTGTGTCCCTTCAGTGTATATTTACCAGCAGTTGGTGAGTTTTTAAAATAGTCAGATTCCCAGTGGAAGGTTAATTTTCAGTTCATATTTATTCTATCATATTTATAAGTTTGGCACGGGTTGCTGCATCCAAACTGCACGCTTGCTTCGTAGCCTGAAATTCTCTGTGAATGGGATTTTTTTGCATGGAATAGGACAAAGTTCAGTGTCAAATGTATAAGCTCTACACTATGTCCACCAGTGTTAAGAGCTGGTGATCACAGTGGTACAAGTAAGTGTGTCAGTGGCTTCAACTCTCTGCTGCCTGGTGGCTGACACTGAGGTTACTCAGCTGCAGATCCAGTGTCTGTTCATCTGACTGCTGCAGCTTTCTGCAGCTCTTCTGAGCATGGGGAAACACAGCAGCTAATGAGTATTGCTGAGCAGTGAAAGTCTGCTGGGTAGCTAATGTCCTCACACTCTTTTCCCTGCTGGTTTTTAACCACATATTGTTGGACTGGAGCAGACTGGAATTTTGGGATTTTTGGTCTGTCATCCTGCCAGAGCCATTGGCTAATACCTGCTGCTCAGGGGAAGGCATCCGGGCTGGTGATGGTGATTCAGTCCTGTGCATGTGGGAACATTCCTCCCCGACCCCTGTGGCGTGAGAGCTGGATGCCCTCCACTTGCACAACTGAGATTGTTTCTCATCCCCAGCTCAGCCCCTGCATTTGGATTGAATTCACGGGCACCTGAAGGGTTGGTGGTTTCCAGGCAGTAACTGGAGCTGGCAGCAGGGCCCTGCATTGTGTGGTGGGCAGTTACCTGGGGGTGTGGTTCACAGGAAAAGCCAATCGGTTTGGAGAGGTGCAAGTTAAGTTAGGAAAAAGTACTGAAGGATTTGCTGTGTGTGCTGCTGAGGCTGCAGTGCGTGTAGACGTGTAACTGAGAACTTCTGGTGTGGCTGAAGGAGTGCAGAATTTTTCCTGAGTCATTCTGCCTCTTTGGGATAAGTTACAGCCTGTGCTTAGCCCTGTACTTCCCGTTTTAACACCTATCAAGACAGGGTTAAAAACTATTCCAGGTATGTCTGAAACTGCAGTCCCAGACAAACCCACTAATGCGAAGCTCACAGAAAGGGAGGTGCTTGCTTTAAGGAGAGGCAGTGGGATGGCAGAGGTGACAGCTGCCTTTAGAAGGTTTGGGTTCACCTTGCGCAAGACTCTGAACCATGAATGAGTCTCAGCCAAGGAATGTAGTCTTGTCTGCTGAGAATTAAAAGTCAAACTTGGATACCGGCCCGTGTAGAAGCCCAAGTACCTTCGGTACTGATTGGTAGAAAAATGTTTCCTTTATCTTAATCCGTGGTTAATCTGATAATACTCCAGGCTTTAGAAAAACAAAAAAGGACAGGATGGGAAAAGGGCAGTCAGAACTGTTTGAGATGGAACTGACACAGGAAATTCTCCTTTATTTAGAATGTATTTGGTTTGGTTTTGTATTTTAGGAGGTATTTAGTGGTTTCTCTGCATTGCTTTCTGTAGTCTAAGCCTAGTCCTAGCACAGCAGGGCACTGATCTGTGTGCTTGACTTCAAATAAACACACCAGTCCATTTTCTGTGTCCCTTTATAGGCAACGTTACTAGATGTTACGAAAGGTCTTCAATTCTATGACTGCTTTAAATGAATTTAGTTCAACTTTAGGAGTGAACCTGTTTTTAAAGCATGGCTAATCTGGCCCAGTCCAGGCCTTAACTCCTTGGAAATGCCTCAGACACTTGAAGATGGGTGTGCTTAAAGTTTGCGGTATTTTGGCTGGAGGGGTCTTAATACAGAGTATCACTGTTGTCTGAGGGCTGCTTTACTCTATAGCATTTGTAGATACAGAGGCTGACACCCAGAGAAGCTGGTGTTGATAGCTGGCTAGTCAACAGAAAAATAGAAAACGTCTCTGTTCCCTATTTCTGATTATCAGAGGGCATGCAATGGAGGCTTGTGGTTTGTTGCCCTCTCCTTCTGTCCTTGAAAGGTAGTAATTGTGTTCTGCTATGAATTATTCCAGCATTAAATGCATGGCTTTTGATGGTTATTTTAATTGGTGGGGGTTGCCTGGCAACTAATGATGGAAACTTTTCTGTATGTTGATTGACCATAGATGTGCTCCTTTCACAATATTTTTGTATTCATAATGTGGAACCAATCACTGACAGCACCTGTGGTCTTTTCAGGGGCTGGAAAACACAAAGTACAGAAAATAAACTAATTAACAAAGTTTCTGCCTCTGTTTTTTGTTTTGCAGTAAAAAACACAGAGAACCTAATCACTTCCTTGCATAATTTTGTGTTTGGAATGCCACCTATTGTTAAGTGTAACAAGATTTGCTAAAATGTCCCTGTCTCTTTATCTGCCTCTATTACCTGTAGGTCTCCATTGTCCTAGACTGAAACCCACATCTCTTGTGTGCTTTTTTTTCATCTTTCCCTCTACACTCTTTTTTTCCTCTTCTTTCTTGCTTTCCTTTCTGCCCATTTAAAATGTTTTCTTGGAACATATCTGTTTCTTCAAGACAAAAGATTGCCTTGGGCTGCTGTTGAGTTCATCTCTCAAAAGGAAAAGAGTCCAGATAATCCAGAACATAGTGCAGGGAAGTCACTGACATTATCAATAGATGTTTCTGTTTCCTTTTTCCAGTTTCTGTAATTTTTAAGCATTACCTAAAAAACAAAGGTAATGCTTTGGGTAGAACAGGTGATAGGGGGAAAAAATTAAGGAAAAGAATGAAAGGAAATACACATGGTTGACTTCCTGTAATTTTAATGACTCTAGGTTCAACTATGTTGTCCCTATACATTTTGTAAAGTGCTTAGGTAGTGCTTTAGTGATGTCCTTGATCCTTTACTCATCTGAAAAGCAGACCCCAGAATGCCATAGCTCTCTGAAAAAAAATCTAATTTAATATAGATCATCATCACTTCTTCAGCTATAAATCAAGTTTATTTCCACATGTGCCAGTTAATCAGTTTTGTCATTCATCACTTCAGCACTCAGTAAATTGGTTGAGAATCAGAAGTAAATCTTTTCCCACAGCCAACTGTTCATTTCTTTCCCAGTGCCTATCTCAGTTAATTTGATCCTTACACACAAACCTGTTCCCATACATGAACATGTCCACACTTATGTGTTTGGTCTCCCCTATAAAATGTATTATCTGGATTCTTTCCTGTCATTGAGTCTGTCTTTTCTTTGTCCTCCCCTTTGGGTGTGTGACTCACACCATTACTGCTCTGCACTGACCCAAAGTGTGAGCTGTGGGCCACCATTATCTGATCCTATTCCTGGTGCATTGTAAGGATGTTGCTTCAGTTTTTCTTTGCATCTTCTCTGAAGAAGGGAGGGCCAACTTTCCATCTCCCCTGACTGTTTGCTCTGGCATGAGTCTGCTCTGCCACTGAAGAATCCAGACTTTATTGTTGTTTCTGTGGGGGCATCTTTTGGGTGTCATTTCAAGTTAGCATGACAGATTTCTTTACTGAAGATCTTAACTATATGTAAGTACCTTTTTCTCCAGAAAACAGTGAGCTTGCCCCCTTGCTCTGGGCAGTGTTTGAAACCTTACTGTACTGGTCATTTGCTGTTTTGACTCATTGTCTTGGGCTTTTCCTGGATTCCCAAGTTCCCAGGGCAACTTGCAGGTCAACATCCCCTTACCAAGGAGGCAGAATCACTGCTTTGCAGTCATGGGAACCTCAGTCTGTCCTTCCTCACCAGCAAAGCTTTTTCCACGCTTTCAGCGTACTTCTACAACTTGATAGCTTTCTGTTCTTGTTACCTCTTTTCCTGCCGTTCCCAGTCTTGGCCTCCTTGCTGTCCCTTCCCCTGGTGACATTCTGCCATGCAGTGCCAGGACCTCTCCACTCCCCCCATGCCAGCCACCTTCCCCCTCCCCCCCTCACTCCTACTCAGCAAGTTCTGTCTAACAGGGACAGGAGTGCTTGGTGAAGGACAGAATGTGAAGTGGGATCTCTCTTTGCTGCTTCTGTTATGCTCATCCTCATGCGTTGTCCAACAAAAGGACTCTCTTGCTTTGCACCTCGTCCATGCCTCCTGTCCAGACTGTTACTAATTCAGCCTTAATTCTTGCTTACCACTTACTTCGAGGCAGAGATGTCTGTATGGCCTAAAAACTCATTGATGTTCCACACCAGAAAGCAGCCTGGTTTTTAGCTTGTCAGCTAATTTTATAGATAAAAGGTTTCCACTGCCACTCTTCACCCTAAGGATGCTTCTGCTTCTTGCAGGTTTAGATTTGCTCTTTCCTATAAGAATCTTGCCATATACAAAATGGATTTTTTTTTTTATTTTTTTTTTTTAAGTTTCTCTTCACATTTATGAAATAAAACAGTGGCAATAGACTGTGGTGTTCTCTCTTTCAGGCTTTCTCCTGTCAGAGGATCTTGGCAAATGACAGAAAAAAATTTTATCTCAAGGGATTAATAGGTTTGTGCTCACAAAAGGGGCAAATCAGCCCCATGAGTCAGAAGACAGGGTTTTACTCCACTTGCTACAGCTTTCCTTGTCATCCTGGGGCATTTGCCTTGCCTGTCTGGTTTTGCCCTGGTGGAGGCAATTTTTCTCCCTGACCTCACATGGGTGATACTGTGGGGGTTTCATTAATATTTTCGATTAGTTTGGAGATCCTGAAGCCCAAGTACTGGAAAAGTGAGAAGTTTTGTAAATTATTAAGTAGTGGTTGTATCACAAAGAACTGCATTTGCTGGAGGAAACACTTGCAGTGTCTGGCAGCCAAACCATACAGCTGCTGCAGCAGGCTACTGAAAATAATTACTTGCTCAAATAATGTGTATTTATGGAGGACCATTTTGAGGATTATATGTCAGTAAATACATGGACTAATGTAAGATTTTAAAAAGACTTCTTTCCCAGCACCACTCCCCAGAGCCCTAAGTGCATGGGGCCACGTGAGTAATGTTCCCATTCCTCTGTCCAAGCCTAACGTTGTGTTTTTAATTTATTTTAAGTATCCAAGGAATGCTGTCTCCAGTATTCAGAGGACTCTAAATCGGATGTGAGACACAAATGCACCAGAGAAGCTTATCAGAGAAACAGGCTTGGCCTAAGGCCTACATAAACAACCATAAATTTTTTCTCACTTAAATGGTGGGACTCTGGAGGATTGGCTGATTATAGCTGCAGTGGGCTGTCCCTGGGCACCAGGGAAAGTGCTTTGGTGACCCCTGGTATTTGACATGAGCTGAATGTTTTGCCTGTTTATAAACTTACTGTTAAAGAATGACCAGCTTGGTTCTGGTAAATTGACATCTGCAGGTTACTTTCCAGAGGAATTTACCAGCATTGGATGGTTTTCTCCTGTCCTTGGACTTCTCAGGAAATTTTAGGTTGGTTTTACAGGTGGGGGAGAGTGCTTGTTCCCCACTTATTCCTCTCTGCCTCTGTCCCTCACAACAAAGGACAGGAAGAAACGTAATAAATTGATCTTAGCCAGAAACCAGTTTTTTTCCTTTCCAATAAATATTGCATTTCCTGAAAATACTGCCTTCTGCTTAGACCAGAACTTCTACTGGGGCTTCTTAGATTTATCCTGAGTCATGGTCTGATCCATCCGTTTTCAGCTAGTGTCAAAGTATTCCTGAGTTCATGGAGAGCAACATGAACCTTGGGCTGGTCAGCAGCAGGAGTCTGCTGCCATCACACAGACATTAATGGTGTGGTTCACCTTAGCCAGGCCTCTTGTATAAAAAGCAAATGATTTTGCAATATAGCTTTGATTATGAACACAGTGCCAGAAATAGTAAAAAATTATTTTTTAATGGAGAAACTCATACTATTTTACCAATGTGGAACCGATGTTTAAGTGCCCTGGATTGAACTGACATAAAAATAGGAAATCTTTATGCTTGCAAACTCAATCCCACAGTCTTGAATTAGGTACAGTAAACACTTGCTAAAAAAAAAACTGAAGCAAAAGCCTACCCTGGCTTCCCTGATGGCCAAGCTCCAGTCTGTATTTAGTATTCCTCCATTTATTTGCAGGTTTGTTGACTCCAGTAGGCAGTTCTCAGGACCAGTTCTCCAGGATGTAGTGCAGGCAGCAGGGATGCTGTGACACTGGTGTCAGTGCTGGGCTGCAGAGGATGAAAGCAGTCTCTGGCTCTGGCTGGTACCCAGTATGTAGGTGCTCTGTGTTGTCCCTTGAACATCGGTGATCTTCTCCTGGTGTTCTGCCTTTTGATGAGTGCTCACCAGCTCTCTTGGCTCAACAATCAAATAAAGTAATGAGAACTATTAAATTAATGGAGAAAGTGGGAGTGTAACAAGTTCGAGTGTAGTCCTGTGTTCCTTGCCTGCTTCAAACAACCCCTTCTCAGGGAATGGTGCTGAGCATTTGCAGGACACTTGGTCCTCTTGGTCTTCTCATGGATGTTTAGCACTTGAGGTACACAAACCACAGTCTGTGCCTATGGGCATGGGCCAGAACAACCTACTTCCATTGTTCTGGGGTTGTGGGGGCTCCTGGGCGATGAAATGACCACCCTGCAAGTGGAAATGTCAAAGACCACTCAGTCCCACAAACCCAAGTGACAGGGAAAGATACATAGCTCAGGTTTTAGTTCCTGTGTGACATGAGCAGGGAGATGGGGTGGTCACTGGAGGCAATGAGTGTTGTTCACATTCTCAAAGCATCTTCTGCTGAAAGAGCTCCTGTCACCTGTGCAGGTCCGGGAGGCTACAGGAGGGTGTGGGGGAGGCTGTTGGCAGTCACAGCATCCGAGATGGGCTTCAAACCCTATGGTAAACTCACTTGTATGTGAGGTTACTGGGGCCTTCCAAAGGCCCCTGTGGGTGTGTGCTGCTTCGTGGTGTTGGAGGCAGGCTCACAGGTCTGGTCTTCAGGTCCCACAGGTACCCTCCCTTTCCTTTGCCTGTTCATCCCATGGAGTGCAGGTGGCACAGAGGCATCAGGTGCCTGATGAGGGGTTCCCTAGATGCTTTGTGCACCCCCTTGCTCCTTTCTGCCTTCACAAGCTCAGTTTATAGGTGCAAACCCCTCTGTATTCCTTCCCTTACCTGTCCAGGGCTCCAAAGAACCTCATCCTTATCTCCTGTTACTGCTTTTTTCCCAGTGACTCAGCTGGTCAGTCCCCAGCACTGCCATCCCCTGCCTGCCCAGCCTCCTGCCTTTCTCTGGCAGGGACTCCTGCTTCCAGCAGTGCTCCCTGCTCTCCCTACCTCCTTAGGCTTGATTCTTCCTCCTCTCCCAACCCCCAAGCTGATTTTTCTTGCCTAAAAACATCAAGCCTTGACTCTCTGTTTGCCATGCAAAGTGAATGTGCACTGTGGAATAGTAGCAATTAAAGTGAACAATGAGCTAGGTAAGAAATAAGCAAAGAAATGGAGGAGGGAAATTCTTTAAGTATCTCCTGTAAGGAAAAACAGAATCCGCAGTGGCTGCTGAGAGCCCAGCTGACTGTACTGCTGCAGGTGACCTATGGTGCCAGGGCACGTGCAGAAAAAGGCCACCAATACCTGCCACCTCTTTGAATTGTACTTACACAGGATGAAAGGCATCCAATTTAATGCATATTTAAAAGCAGGAATGGATTTAGCAATCATTTTTGATTCCTGACTGCTGTGTCTCAGTGGTTGTCTGTCAATACGTTTTGGAATATGGGATATGTCCTAACGTTGAATTGGATGTAGTCATAGAACCTCAGCCACTTCGCTCACTGCCAGGCTACTCTACACTGCCACTCTTGCAATTGTGTTGCCTGCAAAATTTTTTCCTGGAAATAATGCAAATAAATTATTTGTGCAAGTCAGTGGATTACCGACCTTAGGAACTGCAGCAATGTAAGTTCAGACCTTACACTGGTCTGTAGTGTAAGGGAAACAATTTGCTGAATCAGTATTAATAGTTCAGTGGTCACTAGAGCAACAAAGTGGGGTGCAGACACAGTTCATTGGGGTGCAGGAAGAAAACACTTCAGTAATACATATAATTTAGAAATAATACATGTATGGGCATGCACGAATGTTTTTTAACTGCTAGAACATGATCAAAGAAGTTTGGAGACTGCTGTTCTAAAGGAATAAAGCCTAAATAATACACAGCCAACAGTACTTGTTCTGCTGTTTCTACAAGTTATTTAACAGAGGAGAATGTATATGCTTGGGGAAGTGAGGGCAGAAATAATCCAATTAAACTCTTAAAAAAGCACCTAAGTAAGAGCCAAAGATCATGTTTTCCAAGCCTTTATTTTGAAAGGATGTTATTTTTTACTACCCTGGTTAAATTCTAGTAGGAAATCATCCCTCTTGTTACAACTGTTCTTTTCCAGGCAGTGCTGCATGAGGCTGGTTTAAGTGAAGTGGCTGATACCTCAGAAATATTGTTGTGTTTAGATGGTGAAGATAATTTGTTGTTACATATGGAGATGGCACAGCACAGATGCTGGCAGATGCTTACATACAGTACCTGTGCTGAAACCTTGGGGAGGTTCAAGTTAAGTATGTGGAAAGGGGAAAGTTGTCTTTTATTGGTGAAGTTCTGCCTTCTGCTGACTCTGTGCAGTTGTGAATGACAAACTTAGGTGTTTGTCAGGTCATTTGCTGAAGAGCTGCTTTTCCACCTCACCCAAATGCTGGGCTAGTGAACAGCATATGCAAACACAGAAAACCAGGGAAAAGCAAAAAGAGCAAATAACAAAGTTTGATACAAGCATGGCTGAAGGCAAAGGTTTTTACTGTTTTAGTCACCACTGGCTGTAGTGGCTAGCTGATGTCTCATGCTGGGTAGGGAAGAGAGGAAGGAAGTGGATTTAGTGGAAAATTGATTGCATCTACTTGGGTTCCTTCCAGCTGAATCCTGAGTTAAGTACATTCATCCTGAACTAATCGTTGGGGAGAATTGGCTGAAATCTCACATACTTCTTAAAAGGAAAGCTAAGCATTAAAGGAACAATATCCTTATTGTACCTGAGTGCCAAAAGAAGTGAGTGTACTATCAGGAGTCCTACCTATTCAGCTTTCTGTCTTGGAAACTGCTTGTGGTTTTAGTTCTAATGTGACCTGCTTCAGGGAGCTGTGGTCAGTCCACCACAAAACATGAAGGGCAGGCTATTTTGGAGGGCTGATTTCTGATTATATTTAAATGGGCTGAGCAAACCCCAGTTTATTTCAGTAACTCAGTACAACTGTAATCTACAGGTTTTTGTTGTTGGGGTTTTTTCCAGCAGTGCAATATAATTTAAAACCCTTATCTAAGGTCCTAGCAAGGTTTCATTCAAACTTACCCAAAATAAATCTGAAGTAATGTTAGTAACATCAGTGTAATTGTTCACCAGTGTGAACAAGAGACAAGTTGTCTCTCTGGGCAGTTCTTTCAACCTTACTGTTAAATAATCTAAACCTGAAGTATGTGTTTCAAAGCTGACAGAATGTTTTTATACTGCCACCCTGAGAATATTTCAGGTTTTCTTCCACTGTGTGCTAATATTTTAAAGCTGCCTTGGTCCTTCTTGTCCTAAGGACCCTTCTCCAATACATTCTTCCGTTCTCACTGTGGATCTTAACAACTTCACTTTGTTGCAAAGACTTATCTAAAGGGAGTAAGAATTCAGCACTGTGATCTTGACTTCACAAACAAATGGGTGCCACTGGTCCTGGCTGCTGAACACTTTCTGGATGTGCCTCACCCCAGGCATTGCTGCTGTGTTTGGGTTCACCAGCAGCGCCCTTTGCTGCTGCTCACTCTGAGGTGCTGACGCATTTGATGCTACTGGAAGGAAGAAAGTGAACTGTTCTGTGCAGATCCATTCTTGTTTTTCTGAGACAACACAGAAGATAGTTTAGGGAAATTGCTCATCTCCCTTGAGGCTCTCTTGCATGTTGCCACAGGAGTGGGCTGTGTCCTCTCCTTTTGTTTGACATACATATAAAGTATAAAGAGAGAAGGTGATGCTGCAGCTTACTCCGTGCGGAGATGACATTCAACAATCTGACTCGGTGTTCCACCTCCTGATCAGCTTTCTGAGCATCTGCTTCAGAACCAGGCTAAGCTGTGATTTGTAGTTGAGGCTGAACTTGCATGAGAGAAAAACCTGGCAGAAACTGTGAGGGATCTGCAGTGCCCTCAATTCAAAAGTTTACCTAACTTTTGCTAGTTAAATTTATCAGGTGGTGTCTCTGGTGGGTTCCTGACCTGCTCTGAATGTCCAGATGGCAGTAGGGGACCAAACATTTTGTGGTTTCTTTTCTTTCTTTAGTGTTACTGGAATGCAGTGGGTTCTTCTTTTGGATGTATACCCATACAAATTATCTGTTGTGTGTATTATAGTACTTCTCTTGAAGTCTGCTCATAAACTTCAGGCAATGCAGAACTGGGTGGTTTGATGATCCCTCCTGCAGGGAGCTCACACACAGAGTGTGAACATCTTGAGCCAGGGACTGTCAGTTCCACTTACATATGTCCACTTCTGTGTTGTACAGTGAGAACCTGAGCAGAGTCTTAAAAAGCTGCTAGATGAAAACACCAGTTGTGCCTGTAATCTGCATCTTATTCATTTCCAGGTGCAGTTCAGGACTGAAGTTTCAGTTTACAAAGCTCCTCTCTAGGCCAGTGGTGATGAGTACAGGGCTGCTTCATTCTTTAGGATGCAACAGGAGCTTGAGATCAGCAGAGGTTTAAAACAAACAAAAGGGAAAGCTTCATACAATACATAATGAAATTGTGGAACTTACTGCCACAGGGACAGCGTGGAGGCCAAAAGTATAAATGATCTCATAGAGGAATTAGACAAATTAAAGAAGGATTGGTCCAGTGAGGCTATTAAATATAATAGTTATGATGCAACCCAGGGTGCAGGAAGGCCTTAAGTGCTGGCTGCTGGAAGCTGAGAGGTTATTCTTGGGAATACATCAGCCTGTGCAAGCCCTGTTTCTAATGCTCTTTCCCACTGAGCTTCCACTCTTGGCCAGAGCTGGAACCATGCTCAATGGGTCCTTGTTGCTGCCATTATGGTGGTTCCTGCTGGAGCTTGAATGAAAGCCACACACCAGGTTGTGGGGCTGCTTGGGAAGGTTTTGTCCTGACAAGTCAGGGACACGTGGGCTGCAGTGTCTGCAGTTTGCCATAGAATGGGCTGGGTCTGGGACCCTGGGATAGTGTGATGTCAAGTCCTCTTTTGAGACCTGGCTTAAAGGCACCAGCTGAAAAAGTGGAATTTTTTGCTGATAGCAAGCAGGGTCTATGGTGAAATCTTGAAAGCTTCCCACAGTGGAAAGATGCCTTGTGGCAAGAATTACACCCCCTTCCCTCCAACTTGGTGAGTGGTGGGGAGGCTTCTCATGGGTTTTACCTGGTGGTCTGTGTTGCTTTGTCCTTATTCTTTGCTTTTTAAATTATTATTATGTATTTTTATTTTTTATTTCAAGATACATATTAATATGTAGGCTCAAAATAGCTATTAGCTCAATGCAGGCTGTTCTATTTCTGTTTTTAAATACAAACTTGGCTTCTTTTTTTTTTTTTTTTTTTTTTTTTTTTTGTAAGAATCTTCTTAAGTTCTTCTGTCAGAGCTCCATGATTTATGCCTTAACTCTGAAATTGATGGGTGGTATGGGACAGAATAAATACAGAAGTGGGAGAGAAAGGAAACATCTGCCAATTTTAACTTCTGCAAATTATATGGAAGTTTGAAAGTATCTGCTAAGTTTATAATATGGTCTGCACAGGAACACTGCCCGAGTACCAGAGGTCAGGGATGATCTTGTCCCTGCAGCGCTAAGAAACTTTTTGGTTAAATAACCTGAGCAAAGAGTTGGAGAAGAGAGAAAGGAAGAGAGAATTCCACACTGGAGTAAACCTGGCAGGGAGATTAAAAATACCCTGCTGAGAAAGGTGAGGTTTTCCAGCAAGGTAACAGCAGATACCTATCTACATGATCTTGCTAGAGACCGACTACTTAAGTCACAAAGTTAGAGTGGGACAGAAATGTACCCTCCACCTTCCCTCTACTCAGTCTTGGGCTTGCTGGCTTTGGTGGCTGCAAAGGAATCGTGCTCTCTGGCTGGGAGGGTGTCTCCTTCAGTGCAATAGCTGACATGAGGCAGAATCCTAGGGAAGATAATGAAGTTTTTCATTTTGACGTCGTGGCAGGTTAAGGTAAACTGAAGAGGAGAGTCTAGGGTTTACCTTGGGCTACAAACATGTCAAAATGATAAACTGCCTTGTTTTCATCTGGATTGTAGCACACGTTGGTGAGTGCATAGCAGAGACAGACTATTTTTCTGGCAAAGATAGTAGCTTGGGGCAGGTCTACAGCTTGTATAAATTGTGCTGAATTCAGTGATGCTGTCACGATTTACACCAGCTGCAGATTCAGCTCAGCAGAGTCGCCTGAGGTGGGAGGTGTCTGGTGGCAGCACCCACCGAGCAGAGAGCAGTGCAGAGCCTGGGTCACAGCCCAGAAATGGAAATGGGAATGAAAATTGTATTATACGAGTGTACTTTAGTGAGAGCTCAGCAATGGTAAACGAGAGGGAAAACAGTGAAATGCCATCTGCCTCTCCAGGACAGATCAGTTTGAGATAGAGAATGAGAATGAATACTGACTTTGTAGCTACAGTAAATTTGCACTGAAAGTCTTTTTTTAGTGTACGAATGTGAACAGTATAGGAACTTAAAATACAGAGGAATTTTCAGTTAAGATTATAAAAATAAATTTTAGTGATAATTTATATTTGAAACAATTTATGCTTTCCATGCATCAATATTTTTAAAAACTGTATATCCTGTTTTATTATAAGATTTCCTTCATATCTTGCTGTATCTCCTACCTGATAATAATATTTGATTAGAATTTGTTCACAGACTCTGAATACACTTTCCTGAAAGAATCTATGTAAAGGGAGAAAACAATACACATCCTGTACTCCACCTTCATAGGCCTCTAGCATACGATGCCACCTTTTGTTTGCAAGAGTTTAAATTTCAAATAAAATCCCAGCATTCTTTTGAAAAAAAGGAAAGGGCCTCTCCCCTGCTTAGATTGTCAAATCCCAGACTAGCCCGGAATTGAATAGGCCAAGTCAGTGACCTCAGGCAGAAAGAATGTTGGTTATTTACGTAGGGCTTCTGCTATTTTAGCAGCAAACCTTTTCTTCTGAAAGGACAATGTATACTGTTTTGTGTTTATGGCCAAGTAAAAAGCTTGTACATTTGAGATTTGCATCGTAATAGCCTCGTAACTCAATATACAGCATCCTCACAAACAGCAGTGCAAGGCTCTGTTTTGTCTTAGCCTGTGCAGGTCTTTTAGAGGGTTTTTGAAAAGTTCTCTGAAAAAACGTCCTAAAGATTCAGCTGCTTATATGTTGCTTTGGTGGCTTTTTTTGTTGTTGTTGTTGTTCCCCCTGGAGTTTTGCTTTTTTTCAGAAACTTAAATTACACGTGGTTTCTTTATGAACTATCAGGCTAGTGCTCAAAATATTTTGATGCATCTCAAGCTAAGCTGTGCCTGCAGCTTGAAACCAGGAAAATGTGTGTGTGCATAACACACACACCGAGCATTTTTCCTGAAATAATAGAAGATCTTTACAGGCATTCTGGCCTAGTGGATGAGCCTGCAATCCCAAATGGTTTTTAAAGTGTGCCTTTCTCAATAGATTGTAACCATGAGGAGCTATTGTGTGAGTAAAGCACACATTTAGGATCCAATCCTGCATTCCTTAAAGTCAATGGGAGTCTGAGCGTGAAAGGAATGCAGGATTGGGTCCTGAAACAGGGGAGCAAAATTGTGTGCCAGATTGCTTTGAAAAGAAGAATACAGCACATCCACAGTAGCCACTTTTTAGTGTTTCAGATTTCAAATGGCTGGAGTCTGCAAAAAGTGCCTTCTGCCAACACGCAGTATCTTCTATTCAAAATAATTTGGCCTTCAGTTTGTTGGGTTTTTTTTCCCCCGTATCTTAAAAGCCCTGGAAGCCCAAGAAATTCACCCCTCCTTTCACAAAGCCTGAGCAATTGAGCATTGTGAGGGGGTGGAGGGGGCAGTGGCAGTGGGGGGTGGCAGTTTCTCCAAGCCCAGGGGCTGGAGCACAGTCCTCCTTGCAGACCCCTCCTGCCACCAAGACCCTGCCTGGGCACCCGCGACGCGGCTGTGGCTGGGATGCAGGACCCCCTCGTGAAGAGGTTGTGCTCACGTAGCTTTGTGGCTTTGTGTGAGTCCCCTGGAGGAGACAGAGGAGAAAAATTTAATTAACTGTTATTCAGGGGCTGAAGCAGCCCTGGTGCTTCCCATTCTCAAGTGGGTGAAGGGACAGAAACCCTATGCAAAAAAAAAAAACAATAAAAATCTCTGTGCAGATGGACAATCATAAGCCAGAGGGAGGGATGGTGAGCTGCGGGCCCAGACTCATATATGTGAGTAAAGGAGAAACAGTTACAAAGAAAAAGTATTGGAAGCTTTTGCTGTCTATTGGCACATCTTTTAATTCTTGGGCAGGTGAACCTTCTCTGCCAAGTAAAGGAAAAGATCTGGGTGAAGGTCTGAATCACTTTTTCTTGAGATGACTGGATAGAGGAGGTAGCAGAGGTAGGCTATTATTACTTAATATTTTCAGTTATTTATTCCATGTAAAATTTGGTATTTCTCTTGATGCTCAGCTCCTGAAATCATCCTAGATACTTGAAGTTTAGCTTCCGCTTTTCAGAAATTTCGTGTTCCAATGTGAGGGTTTGTGGAGAACAGGTTGGGTCCTGGGTGTTTCGGTCACTCTTAAGCTTTTGAGTTACTTTGGTCCCAGTTTCTCTGTCAATGAAATCATACTCAGAGAGCACACAGGTGCTCTTCAGAGGGCAGATCACACCTTGCATGGCAGGGAAAGCTGCAGTGTCTGTGCCAGAGTTTCGTTTAAGGCTTTGGAGGGTGGTTTCCATCGTGATGCTCTGTGCTGTTATGATGATGTCCACAAGACATACAGGAGATCACTTGGGCTCCAGCTGCAGCCTGGGTGGTGACAGCACCACAGCCCTGGGGTGGCACATGGGGTATAAGAGCACCTTTAGTGCTGCCTGTATTTAGGAGCATGGGCAGCCCCTGGATGGCTGCTGCAGTCCAGCTCTGAATCAGAAAAGCTCCAGACCCATACCAGGGGCTTTTGCAAAACAAAATTACCAGGTCTGACGCAGTAAAGTTACATTTCCTTTGAGTGAAGATGGAGACAGTGGCCGATACATTTGCTCGGCCCAAGCCACTTTGTGTCTGGTTTCACTTGTACAGGGCTTTGTGTCAATGCATGGGAATATTCCCTGTTATGGTAGCTGGGAAATATTTGAGCAAATCTTGTGTATTAATCCTGTGTGTATGTTTACATGTCACTTTAGTCTGACAGCTTTGAGAGGCTTTCACCTCACATGCTGACATGGGACTGGTAATGATGCTGGTGTCCCATCAGTCACTGCAGAGGTGGCATCTGAAGCAGTTAATTAGCAATTAGATCCATGTTCAACATTGCTAACTAAAACAGATATGCACAGTTCTTCAGTCAGTCAGGCATGAAGAGCCTCCCATGCTCAGAAAGCCATGTGAGTCATGGACCAGAGCTTCCAGAGTGCCGAGAGTCCTGCTCAGCCTTACAGCTGACAATTCGTAAAGTAAGAAGTAAGGGGAAGAAATCCCAATGGCAGAAGCAGTGTGATAAGCTTGCTCTCCTCCAGAAAGAGCTGCTAAAGAAGGATGCTGTGTATTTGTGTTGTTCTGTGAGACAAGCCAGTAGCTGATGTTGCCACCTTCCCATGAGGAGCAGCAGCATCCTGCCTGGTCCTGCTGCAGCCTCAACCTGGGGGCTCCCGGGGGGCTGTGCCCCCATGGCAGAAGCAGCATCAGAGCTGAGGCCTTTGCTCGTGTGTGGTCAGACCTACCCAGGCATGTCCTCAGCTAACAGGAGGGGCAGGTACTTGAGTAATATTCCATGGCAATAGCCTGGGCTGTTCAGGCTTTTAATTAGCTCAGCTTTAACAAATTTGTTGAGCAGCACTACCTACAACAGAACTTTTCAATTGCACTCCATATGGGGAGGGTTTGATCACAATTTCTGGCTAAAATACAGTCCTTTTAAGAGTTCCACACGTCTGTAATGTTAGAAGTAACAAGGACATTGTTAGTCATCTCCCACTTTGTTCCCTCTAACACTGAAACTTTCCTGCATGAAGTTACAAGAAGAGGCACGTATATCACGAGAGGGATGATGGTGAGGAGCTGCTGGGCTGTACTTCTCTCAGCGTGCCGGTAGTCTCAGGGGCGTGCAAGGCTTTATCTGGGAGGCGAGGCTGGGGCTGCAGCATTCCCATTATGTCAGAGGGGAGCTGCTTGTTTTTAAGTAGCGTCAGGCACTGAGACAATGCAGGCTTCTCACATGAACTTGCTTACACTACAGTGCTAGTAAATCACAATTATTACCCAACGGTTGCATGTTTTTAATCATCAAAGTACTTAAAATATTATAATAATGCTTGGCACTTTTCAACTTCAAAGCATGCTGCAGACAGTAATTAGGGCTAATAACCACGCTGACAGTGAGACGTGGCTATCTCTTGTCTTACAAAGGAGGGGGGGGGTTGGCCCCCGACGCGGTTGCATCATCCCACGTGAGGCTGGAGATGCACCACTGAAGGCTGCAACTTGATAAACTCACCTCCCTATGGGCAAACACCCCACTGCCAGCAGCAGGGAGGGCTTTGAAGATGCTTTCGGGACTAGTGGGGAGGGGACAAAACGCTTTCAGCACTCTTCCAGAGCACCTCCTTCAAACCATAAAATGCAGTCTGATTCACATTTTGTTCTACGAGGGCCTGGGACAGCTTTTGAAGCAGTGCTGGAAAAAAAGTTTTACCTCCTCTTGGCTTTCTGGCTGGTGTGTTTTCACCCAGCAAAGTGTTGTGGAGACCAGAGAGAAAAGTTGTAGACAGCCTATGTGAACCGTGGGTTATTTTCTCTTCTGCAAGCTGAATCCTTTGTTAAAGCCAACAGCTTTCCCATTCCTTCCTTTTATTTGCAACACATAGGGAGGAAAAAACTGTGCAGGAAGTAATTGCTAGATACATTTAAATACCAGACTCATCAATTGGTTAAATGTGAAAACTGATGTTAAGAACCTAGAGATGATTCTGATTTTATGTATATTTTTAGAAGTTCCAGAAGCCTGCTTTCTTTTGGATGTTTGTCCTTTTGTTTGCATATGCCAGTTGGGATCGTTCCTTGGGACAGTAATTTCATCTTGCATTTTATTAACATACAAATTATCTGTGTGAAACTTTGTGATCTTTGCTGCAGCATTTGTGAGGTCTCTGGGGTGGTGGTACTCCCTTATCCTGATGCTCAGCATCCCTCAAATGTGTAGGTGTCAGCCAAGTAATGGAAAAGTTCTTAGCAGCGAGCATTTGCTGTTGCTGTGAGAGCATAAGCTTTGCTTTTTACAGTAAACCAAGGCTCTTAAGAGCGTTCAGGGAAAAGGGGCTTCCCTATAGTAGGCTGGGTGGCTTCTGCCCTGTCCCGTGGTCCCTCCACACTGTCCTGGCTGACCTGCTGCTCTTCTGGTTGGGTGTGAAACAGCCTCTTCCTCCCTGCTGTTGAAAACTGGTCTGGCGGGGCAGCCGTGCCAAGGTGGGTATCCAGCAGAAGGAGGAAAGAAACAAAGTGTTTGTGAAACCCTGTGCTTGTGAACTCTGTGCGAGGCAGCTCATTATAAGTGCTCATTATTATTATAACGAGCTGTCGGCAAGTTGCATCAAGTTTTGTCAGAAACTATTTGACTTTTTTGTTTCAATATTATGAAAGCAAATAGTGACCCAGGCTTGGATAGACTCAGTCATTCAATGGGAAGTCAAGCAGAGGTTCTGTGTACCAGTGGGCAGGATGATGCTACCTGGTCCAGCTGGCCAGCCATTTGACTCAGCTGGCTAAAGCAATGTTAGGGTTGTTTTTTTAAAACTTACAATCTCTGACTGACTGACAGTAATAGGTTACAGCTACACAGAATGGGCTGGGGCTGTGTAGGGTCCTAAGTTACTCCAGACCATGAATGGTGAAACCACCTTGAAACCACCTTGTCCAGTACATGGGGGCTGGGGCAGGTACCCTAACCCAGAGAGGGAGAAGTGCCAACACTGCATCTCCCTGGGCTTTGGCTCCCTCCTGGCTGCAGCTGCCAGCGTGTTCCTTTTGTTGGAGTTTACACATGGTGCCCAGGAACTTTCTGTAGAGTTTGGTGTTTGACCATGTACATTTTTGCTTTTATTTCTAGAATGCAGTATGTAGAAGCCAATATAGTGCAGTCATGGTTGTTTGTGTAGTAACTTGCTGTTTCTTGTTTATGACATAATTATTGTACAATCCCTGAATGAAATTCCTCTAAGGTAAAAGGCCTCTAAGGTTATTAATTATTGCAAAGAGTAGTAATTATCATGTGAGCATGCTGCTTGCCTGCTTTATGAGTTCAGGCAAGTTGATTCCCTAAGAGGTGGCTAGTTTTTTTCGGGTGGAAAATGGTGTTCCTCCTCAGTTTTGAAAGATACTGCTCTGCAAGTGCTGTGTGAAACAGATGTTTGTACCTTGGCAGCTGTGTTTGGCAGGTTGGGGGGACTTGGAGAGGGTTGGAGCAAGGGCTCAGAACTTGTGCAGTGGCTGAGGTGGAGGCTCACAGATTTGCTACACTGGGGTAAGGTGAGGTTGTTTTATGTTGTGGGGCAATCAGCTGCCAAATACATCTGATAACGTCTTTGAGAGCCAGTCCCAAACGTTGGATTTGCCTTGGTTGCTTGTTGGCTTCCCACTCCATCCCGATCCAGAAAAGCTACAATCCCATTGCCTTCTGCCAGAGATGCTGTGCTAAGGAAACAAAAGGAGCAGACTTTGAAGTGTTTCTGTCAAAGTGAGCACTACCAGGCTCTGCACCCTGGGTTACAAAGTGGGATGTATGGGTTCTCGTGCACCTTCTGCAGTGCCTCAGGAGATGCTGAAACCTCCCTGAATGAGGGCATTCCTTTCCTGCAGAATTCCTTCCAGCAGTGGAGTTCAGGATTTGTCCCTAATTACCTCTGCTGCTTCTAACCATAATGGGTGTGTGGTGAGGGTGATGCCCAGCGTTTCTCCACCTGAAACAAATGCCCTGGCTTTGCATCAGCAGTGAGAGTGCTCAAGGTGGAAGTGCTGCATCAGCATGTCCAAGGCAAGCCCCTGTCTTGGGTGCAGCCTCTTTGTTTCCACTATCTGAAGATGAATTGTGTATTAAGGCTGGTCTGGCAGACCCAACACACCCTTTTAAAAGCCATTCTGGCCCCTGTCCTTTTTTTCCCTTCCCTCCATTTGCCTTTGTCTTTTCACTAGAGAGGTTTAAAACCAGCATGAGCAGGCAGGAGGGAAGATCTGATGCAGGTGGTTACTCCTGCATCAGTCGAGGGAGGCCCTGTGACCCCCTGATTGCTTGTCCCAGCCCCTATGCCTTGCTTTGGTGATGTGTGGGATGGACCAGTTTTTCCTGAGGGTTTTGGAGGAGATGGTACAGTATCAGTGCATTGCCTACACCACCAGGCTCTTGGTCCCTACCAGAGCTACCAGGCAGCTAGAAAGACAAACAAGAGCTGACTCCACCTACCAGCAGTATGGAGACAGCAGCCCCTGAGATCGACAGCCCAAGAATGTGCACACAAAAGAAGCATTTCCCTCGGCCACGACAGTAAAACCGCCAGACAACCACATGCTGCATGTGATTTCCCAAAAGCATCAGCCCAGATCCCAACTTCTTTGTGCCACACACTGTTTCCCAGGATCAGCTCACAGTGGCAACGTGTAAAAAGCACTTTCAAGCACTGAAAATTAATCATATTTTCCTCAATGGTGTTTATGGTAACCGTGGAGAGCACTCCTGCCTCCTCTGTGCTTGGCCAGCTGGCTCAGCTCGCCAGCCCCCAGTTAAGCCCTCTGTAAAGATTGGTGGCATTTATGGTGGAACTGCTACTGCCTTGGGAGGAGGTGTCCAGGCTCATCATGTGGTGTAAAAGCTCCAGCAGTGACCAGAGAGGGGTGATCTGTTGACCTGATAAAAGAGAGCCTTTTGCCCTCTTTCTCTACCTAAGGGCAGCCAGCACACAGCCCATGGTAGGCACCGTGCCACCTGCTTGCCAAGGCTGCCAGTGGCTCCTGAGAGCACCCAGATGTTTGGGAGCTTTGGCCAGTGGGACCCTGGCACAGAGTTGGAAGTCAGGTGAGTCAGGATGAGTGTGTTTTCTCTCCTCCCTCTCTGGTTTTACGCTGATAAATGGCATTGCTTTCCATAGAAGCAGCTCTGGTGTAAGACAGATCTGAGCTGCTATATCTAAAAACTCATTGGGGTTGGTGGTTTATGAATTCCTGTGTTTAATCTTTTGTTGGGACTCTATGAGAGTTTCTTCTGCATTTCTGCTATAGAGGGAGACATCAGTTAAGGCTGATCACAGGCTTTGTCAGCAGGGTACTGCGAGTGCTAAGGAAATGGCAAATGTTCAAACTTGAAAATGAGATCTCTTGGTTTTGGTTTGACTTTTTCTGCCACTCTTTCTGTCACTTGTGCCTCAAGCTGCTCTGGTATTGCAGGGAGCTGTGAGTGTAGGTGCTGTGGCATTGATTAATATATTCATCTTTTTTAAGGCTACAGGAACATGCATATGTAGTACCCCTTGGTTTGGTCCTGTGGAGAGAAACATGTCATTGATGTTGATTGCAGTAGATGTATGCTTGCTGTGATTTCACCTGCCAAGAAAATAGTCTCAATTTACAAATGCCCTTTTCCCCCCAGAATAATGATTTTTGGGTTTATATTTCAAAATTTTCAGGAACTGGTATTAGCTGGGTTCCATAACCTGCACCTAGAGGTAATGTTTAGTTGATAAGGAATTTGTTAAGGCAGGATGGAGCCAGGAGCCTATCTCTCATCCACATAGCTGGATGGACCAGGGAGGAGAAGGCCAGGAACTGGCCATGCAGATCAGGCACAGCAGGGTCTGCTTTTCACTTTGTGTCCTCAACAACCAAGTTTGGGGACAGAGCACAAAATTCTGATGGTACCATCTTTTAACAGGGAGAAGACTACGAGGAAAAGCATTCTACAATGTCAATGGCAAGGTGTACTGTGAAGAAGACTTCCTAGTAAGTAAGATTTCAGGAATTCTAATTGTTTTTAAACCAAATTGTTCTTTTGTATTGGCTTATTGGCTTTGAGAGATGGTTTAGTCATCTGGCCCCCCCTGCCAGTGCTGGAATTGAGAAGCATTTACTACTAACTTCATAAAGACAGGATCAGGCCCTTGGTTTGAAGTGGTGGCTATGAAACCAAGTACAGAACTGTCCGTAAGCCATCACAAAGTGTAAATTATGAGAATAAACACTGGAGCTGCTCAAGCCTGGGACTTGAATTGCAGCCACAAAGCCTCGCCTGCCAAGCTAGAGCTCAAAGTCAAACATCTGGGGAATACCAATCATAGCAAGAGGGGAGACGTTTTTGACTGGAGCACGTCATGGCTGTGTACAATGTTGCTTTGTTGCAGGCACTGTTTTAATCAGTGCTGTGCTCAGGGTGATGTGGGGCTGCATTGTGATTAGCTAAAAACTGTTAGCCACGGAGGAGCAACTAATTTTCTCTCCATGTGTCCAGAGCTTTTATAAATGCTTTACTTTAATGGAGACTGAGTAATGAAAAGAAAACTGAAACTTGTTGCTGAGCTGTGTTCTTCCAAAAATAAAATATTTATGCAATTAAGAGTGAGGGTTGTATAGTACACAGAGAATTATTTGATAAGTGGCAGACCATTTATAATTAAGATGAAGAGGACAGCATAGCTGGGAATTGAAGCTAGAGAGGAGTGATATATTTTAGCTTAGAGGATGATGAATTTGAGAATCAGTATGTTGAATTTATACCACCTTAATTTATTTATTGAAATACCATTCATTTAGAAGGTTGGGTCTTCCAGAATGACTTTCCATTTGTAATGAATATATGGCCCTATTCAAAGTGTATCCCCCAACAGAAACGTTGCTGGCAGCTCAAAGTGCGCAAATGCATTTCTTGCCAACTCAGTCCATAAAAATCATGGTAATTTCTTAAATGTGAGCCATATTTGTCTTACACCTTTGCTCTCAGCCTACCACAGCTGGAGACTGTTGAAAAGAGCAAATTGAATTTTGTGCAGAAAATAAGTTTTTTTTCTATAATTTAAATGTACCACTGTTTTGCTTACATTTCTGAGAGAAAATTGGGGTTTCTCCCTTGGTTTTTTCCGTCCTTTTTAGCCTATGTTTCTGCAGAAGAGCAAAGGCAGAGGTGTAGAAGAGGTGGAGTGTGAGATGGAGGGGCTTAAACCTTTGAGGTTTTTTTAATTGTGTTGGAATGTAACTTTCCCCCTGATCAAAAACCTTTCATCCAGACTTAATTACATGATTGGTGTTATTAGCTCATAATGTCATCCTAAATAAGAGAATTTTCAATCTAAAACTCTAGAACATTCTGTTTTCAAGGGTTGGGGGGAAACCTCTTCATTTCTTAGATGTGTTCTGTTGTAAGCTTCTGAAGGGAGATACTTGCAGTGATTTTCCAAGGAAAACTGAGGTTAAGGACCTCATAGGAATAAATTTTCTGCAAGTTAGGGAACTACTGGGACATTTGAGGAACAGGAAATTTGGGTAGGAGGTACTGTGCTGGGACATCTGTGAAATCCATGTCATAACTGTATGGGAGGGGCTGTGTGTACATGGTTAGGCTTGAAACAGCAGGATGATCTCTCCTGAGATGAGGGGTGTCAGTGTTTCATTTCTCATAGTCCCACCAAAGCAGCAGTGGTCTGAATGAGCCTCTCACTTGCCTTCCCAGCAGGTGTGCTGAGGGGAAGCAGCTGACTTGCAAACACAATGCACATGGGGAGAAGGGGTGTTAGGGGGCTGAAACCTCCCTGCTGTCTGGAGGAGACCCTGTTCCCTTCCCACCCCCAACAGGCAGCACAGGACAGGGCTGAGGTTTGTTAATTCTGGCAGAGCTCTGTCCACCCCCACTGCTCCCTCTGTGCATCCCTCTGTGTAATTTGCTACAGGTGCTTCATCCCTGTCATCATACTGGGGATATTCTGCAGGACAGTCCAGGCAAGACACAGGGATTGCAGCAAGTCCCATTTTGGGACTGCAGGAAATAGCACATGAACAATAATGGACAGAAAAGCTGAACTGATTCTTGCCCAGTCAATTTAGGAAATTTTAGGGAAGAATGGATATTACATTTATGGGTTTCTCCTTACTGTAACTGTTAGAAATGTTGAGCGTCCTGTAGATGTCAATATTTTTGTTTTCCTGCAGTGCTGCTGCTTTTCTGTGTTGGAATGGCTTATTCTGGGCAGTCTCCAGAGCTGTAATTGATGGCTCACATGTGCTACCTGGTTCTTTAACTCCCACACGCTCAAGACAGATCAGCTGTTTCTATCAAAGGTGATATATATGAATACTCACTGCAGTATTCTGTACAGTCCTTGAGGCTGGGACCTTGAGGAATGCCATTGCCTGATCCTTATAAATGTTTGGCACTGTTGCAGGAGCAGGGCTTTGCCCTCCTTCACTAAGTTATCTTTTTTGAAGTTCAGCACAGCACTGGTGGCAGGTATTCCAGGGTGTCTCTCTTCCACCCCAGGGACAGTTGCACTTCAGTGGCAAAATGCTGGGTGGATCATTTTTTAAGAGAGCTCAGTTGTCACTGATAGTGAGTACCAGAGAGCTTTGGTTACCAAGTTCCTTCAAAAAACCAACTCTGTGTAAGTGTGACATGAGGAGCTGCTAGCATCAAGCATTTCAACACTCTTTTCTTTGAAAAGTGCTTTTGATTACTGGATGAAAGGTGTTGGAGAAATGTAGATGGTATCATTCATTATGAGCAATTTCCACTGTGCAGCCATAAAGCTATCCAAAGCACAGAAACACCCATCGTAACCTTTGGCAATAGCCACAAGGTACATTCTTCTAGTAAATAGTTTTCCCACATGTTTGTTCTTACAGCGGGCACAGATTATCTTTTTCTGAATCAGGCAGTTTATTTTGCTCATTCTTTCCAGGGAAGGAGGACTGGAAGTTTTTAGACTCACTTGCAGAGTTGTAGATGGGGAAATGATGCCACATGCTGCAGTTGTTGTCTTGAGGATGGTGCCAGCCTTCTGTGGGGGCTGTGAATTGATGGAGGAGGGGTGGTACCTTGCTACCTGAAGGACGTGGCATACTTCTTTCTTCTTTGTTTATTTTTTCTCAGCCTCCTGCTTCCAGCCCTGATTAGCTGCAGATTCTCTCAGTGCCTAAACCCAAGCCATATTGGCTAAATGTAATGAATGAATCTGATTTAAAAAGAAAAATACATAGATAATTCCACTTCAGCCTAAGCACTGTGTAGAGATTGCCTAATCTCTACCATTTCCACTAGGAGCACTTCAGCAGTCATTGGTATGTTAGATTGTAAGGAGTGAAAGAACAAAACCAAGACCTCAAACTTCTCCTTGCTTTGCTTCAGCCCCAGAGAGGATCCAGTTACTTTTTTTCATGCCACCATAAGGTAGCAAGTCCAGCAGTATCCAGGTCTTTCCTCAGCCCTGCTAAGATAGTTATTTCATGAAAGGAAATAAAACAAATGACAGTTTAATCCTTCCCTGAAAGCTCCTAGGACACAGATGGCTAACTCACGATAACAGGGACACTGTTCTTGATGAAGTGAACAAAACATAAATGCCTTACTGTATAATAAATAATTCCAGTCAGATGTTCCTGTTCCATTTTGTTGATAAATGGCTGAATAATCATGGGTGAAGGAAAAATAGCTCAATAATTTTAATTTGTCTTTCCTTTTCAGTGCTTAAATATCATGTAAAGAGGTTTAAAAGAAATTACTGTTTTTCTTGGCAAAAAAGACTTTAAAAATGTCACCAGAGCAGCCTGAATCTTAGATGTATTATCTCTATCCTTTTTCTTTCTTTCTTTTTTTCTTTTTTCTTTTCTTTTTGATAGGCTTTTCCCTTTTCTCTTAAGGTAACAAACATTATTGAGTGGGGGTCCAATAGAGGTTAAGAAATGAGAAAATTTCCCTCCAGGGAGGAGATGAGAGTGAAAATGAACCTCATGACAGATGTTAGGTACATTCCTTAATGCACTACTGGAAGATACTCAGATGCTCTGGAAATAACCTGTTACAGACACCACAAGCTTCAGTGCATAGAATTAAGGTCATCCAAAACTTTTTCTTTTAAGATTATCTCTTTCACTGGCTTATAACTTTGCCAAATTTTGTCATTTAGGCTGAACTTTTTCACACTAGGCTTTTGCCTCTGGCTAACTTAGCTGTCAGTTGTTGAAAGTTTTATCTAAAGCTGTTCATCCATTTCAGTGAGTAAGACTGGAGGAAGATCTGTCACTTTGCCCATAAATCCTCAAAGAGAAAGTCTCTAAAACTTCATTTTGCACATGTCAGCCATAAAGAGCAAGCCTCCAGGAGGCCCTTGGGTGTCCCCTTTCTGCCCTTCCCAGCCCAGAGGGTGGAAAACAGCCCGGCCCACTTGCTGGGGCCCTAGGAAGATCATTTTTATTTAGTGTAATGGAAGCTGGTGTCAGCTGGAGTCAGAGGTTTGATTTTTCCATCTCAGTGAGTATAGATGTTTGGAGATCCCCTTGGGAGGTGAGCACTGGAACCAGTGCATTAGTCAGAGAGCCCGTTGCTGCTAAGTGAGTCTCTCAGAAAAAAAAGCAGACTGATTAAAGCTGCAGCTTGTGTCCATTTCATGTCTAAAGGGAATCACAGAGCAAATGGCATTCCAGGTAACTGTGATGATGTTGTATTAAGGAGACTCCAGTCAGAGAATAGACAGGCATGGGTGTTTATTGGTATTTTTAACAGAAGCTTTTGCTGCAGTATTCTTGATGTGCAGAAGTGTAAGGAAGTCACTGAGTATTTTAAAGCCACTGACAGCTCTAGGCTGGGGCAGGAGGTATTTTCAAGTTCCAGAGGCATCGTGAATGCAGAGCATTGCTGTGCTCCCAAATATTGTCACCAGAAACAAAGGCGAACAGATTATATTCTGTTACTGTAATGGGCACGTGAGGGAGTGCAGTTCATGTTGTTACTTGTGTGTGTCTCTTTCCAGCCTTTCACTGTCAAAAAAATGTGAATATTTGCCTTCCTTAGTTTTTCCAGAGTTTGTAGTGTAGATCCTGGGTTTATTCTATAAACAAATTTGACAGTAATGATGATTAATTAGGGTACTCTGAATTGCAGTGTTGCATCAAACCTAGAGAAGGGTTTAAGATGCAAATTTCAAAATATTGATGGACAGTAAAACATTGAGTGGCCTCTTCAGACTTGAATGTGAATCATCATGAAGAGTGTGTAGAGCTGGCAGTTTGGGTTCGTTCATCTCCCATTGCAGCACAATCCTGTAGTGCTCTATCCTGTATCAAGAAGTTAAAAGTCCATCGCAGCTGGTGGCAGAAGTCCCATTGATTTCAGGGGGGGTCTGGATTTTCTCCAAGGTATTAATCACAAAGGACAAATTTTTAAAGCTATTGAATGCTGCAAACACTGCATGGCATGGCAAACTGCTGGCCTGCTAGCTGAAGCAAATTGGTGCTTTGAAATAGGAGACCAATTGGAATCCAGAATAATCTCTAAAGTTTGTAAAAGCAATACACAGGCAATACCTGGGTTATAATGTATATAAGCATAATGTAATGCAATGTTGAACAAGTAAGATCTATATTGAGTAAAAGGAAGCTCAGAATTTCCTCAACAGGGTTATGGATTGTTAAATGGGACACAGGAATCACTCTCTGTGCCATGACAAAACCAACAAGGAAAGAAAAAGGTGGGTTTTTTTCTGAGATGCATCACTATTGGACTAGCTTTGCAACTATCCCATACTTCACATTTTCTAGTAGAATGGTTTGAAGAGCAAGCTACAAAGTCCAGTTGGTCTCATGCCAGATTGTCCTCTTTATTTTCTCTTGATCCAAGAATTCAGATTTCCCCATTTTTCTTTATATTACACTGAAAAGTAAATTGCTATAACTGAAAAACACTTAAAAGAACTAGAGCTCTTTGTAATTATGTGTAACTCCTGCCAAACACTTGTAAGCACATAGCATTAATTTTTTTTCTGTGGGAGAGTTAGGAAAAAAACATGTGAGAAAGTGATGTGTTTCCACTTCTGCAGTGAATGTTGGTATTAATTGCTGTTATGTTTTGAGTTGAAATCTTTCAACAACTGTTTTGAATAAAATCCAGATTTTTTTTTTTCCAGGAAGGTATGTTCTAGTGTAGACAGTTTCTTTTGCAGTGTACATAATATATGGTAGTAGTGACAGTAAATAACCCAAAGCAAGACTATAGTGCTGAGCAGTATGAAGTGCTGCACAATGTGAGTCAAGTTAATAGTTTTTGGGTGTATGATATGATGCAGTGTTCAAGTTGCTTCAGGCTCTTTTCACGATGGTTGTCACTGTAAAGCTTCCAAAGGAGTTTGTTTAAGGAGGATCTAGTTAAGAAAACCATTACTGGCTCTTAATCAGACTTGAAAGTTGCCTTTGTGAGTGCTCACACATGGGTCTCTGTAGGCTCTCTAGGACGTAGATGGCTGTTCCCTTTTTAGAGACTATAAAATGTCTGACTCGTAAGGCAAAGTTAGTTACCACTTGAATTCCAGCTTTTTGGCAGTTTTGTGCATGGTGAGTCCAACAGTTACCTCTGTGCATAACATGAAGTCCCTCATTGCCCTATCCAGGTCCTTCAGACATACCAAAGTGGAAATGAAGTGAAATGGTAAGGTGCTGCTGTAGAGTTTCCTCACTGACAGCAAGACAGGCTGAAGCAACAGGATATAGGAAAGGGTTTCAGTGAGGTGAAGTGTAAAGTTCTGGAATACTTTCCTTCAGTTTAATCTCTGCCACCTGCCATGAGGCTCCCCTATCTTTGAGCCTGAGAAGGCCCCATTTTGTTCAGTTCAGTTTAATCACTGCATTTAAATATGTGTGTAAAAAACCAACAACAACAAAACCCCCATCTGCATGAAACCAAATTTGATATTCTCTCTCTCTCTTAATGTGATCCCATGAATTTCTTGCATTGTTGTGCCCCATGTACTAAAAGTCCCATGCAGAGAGCAAACAATAAAGCAGCAAGAAGACAGATGCTCTGCTAATGGGAAAGCAAGGAGAAGAGAGTCTGTGAGGGATTACAGGCAGCCTGGGGTTGGAATACATTATTAGCATAGCACCCAATTCAGAAATTAGTTTTCAGAATTAAATGCCTGAAGCACTTTGGCAAAAACTCCTGATCATCCCTCTCAAAAGCCCTTAAAGCATAAAAGAATATGAATCTCAAGTCGAGGCTGAGCAGTCACATTGGGCAACTTTGCAGGGCTGTACCACTGAATTGTAGTTTTTATGGCTTCATATCATTACCAGGGCAGCAACTGCCAC
Organism: Heliangelus exortis; assembly: GCF_036169615.1. NCBI lineage: Eukaryota > Metazoa > Chordata > Aves > Apodiformes > Trochilidae > Heliangelus > Heliangelus exortis. The sequence goes on from NC_092434.1 coordinate 7,957,789, forward strand.
ACCTATTGAAATGTAACCCACTCTGTTTGCACAAACCTTTAGCAGGCTTTGAACATCCCCATCATGGAAGAAAATGGGACTGAATGAGATTCCAGAGTCTGTTTCCAGGGGGAAGGTTTGGTTTTGTTGAGTGTGTGGCAGCAGGGAAGTGCATCAGCCTCTCCTTGGGCACAGTGGGCGTGTGAAGGAGAAGCAGTCACATCTTGTCAAAGGTCTGGCATTGCCTAAGGTAGAAACTTTGGGTCCTGACACGTTTTTCAGGCATGTTATTTTCTGAATGTTTTTGCTTTTGAAAATCTTGTTGAGAACATCAAATTTTAAAAGACCCTGTGTAGACAACTAAGACTGGATATGGGACTGAGGGCAGACTGGAGAAATTTTTTCTTGTAATTGGTGGGGTTATCCTCCATGCATAACCGTTCATTATATGCTCAAAATTCATTGTTAATTTCTTTTAGATATATTGCACATTAGACAGAAGAGTTATAAACCCCAAGATTATCACAGGAGAACACTAGGAGCCCTAAATATTCAGGACAGAAGGGGACTTGTTTTCCTCTTACCTTTAAACAAAGACTCTTGGACAGAATCATTAGAGATTTATTTTTCCCATTTGATAATCAAAGTATAGTGGACAGCAAACAAAAGCTCAGCCAGCCAAGTCTTCTACTTTAATTTTTACTCTTCTGTTCTAACATTATTAACATACTTCTCAAGGCTTATTTAGTTTCCCCAGTCTTATTTTATCTAAGTATTATTGAGGAGCTTGACTACAAAGTCTTGATTCATGCACATAAACTGAGATTTTATTATCCTGGGAGAAGTTAAGGACAAGGTAAATATGGGAGAAAACAGTTGGGACCAAACTAAGAAATCGGGAAAAATAATACACCAGCTCTTCAAAATGCAGCTATTTTCTTTGCATCCTGGTAGCTAGCATCTTATTTCTAAGCCCTGGAAGCAACAGTAAAGAGTAACACTTCATTTTCAGCTTTGATTTTCAGAGCTATTCCTTTTATAACTTCTTTCAAAGTTTTTATATATGTTTAATGAGCATAATTAACATTTAGGAAAGTTCAAAATTAGGCTTCGTATTTTTCCTGGGTACAAGAGTGTCTGTAGACTTCTCAATGTATTGGTCTGTGTTCACATCATCTTACTGGTCTGCCATCAAAATATTATTTAAAAAACAAAACACCAAACTGGTACATAGGATATGCTTATGGAGTAAGGCAAAATTGAGCCCAGTATTGTTTGTGTGCTAAAAGAAATTGTATGTATAAAATATCATGTATATAGGAAGCATAGCTCTGATTTGGCTCCTCCACTAGAGCCTTGCCTGTCATTACTTCACTGTTTCACCTCTATTTCACGTCTCCAGATAGAGAGGGTGGGTTGGTGTGTGAAAAGCTCTTTCTCCCTCCAGCTACGTTACTAATGAAAGAAAACACAAGCCTGTAGAGCAAAATCTCTTGCAGTTACCTAGTTCATAACTCTGGGGAACCAGTGTTTCTTTCACCCAGCCATGCTAGGAACTCACCATCATGGATGCTCTTAGGTGTGCTGAGAGATAATAAAGAGGCCATTCTGCCTTGTCTGGAGCAAGTCACAACTTCTCTCTCATTGTACCCACAAGATTTGTGAAAGTTAATAATCAAGTGCTTCGAAGACAGAGGTTGTCAATTTTATTAGTGTTTTAAGACTTCATTTGCGAGCTCTGTTCCTAAATTTAAAAACTTATAACAGCCTGGTTTGAACTCTGCAAGTTAAGAACAAACAAAAAAATATAAAGAAAATAATCTGTTGCTTACCTTTAAACAGCAGTGTCTGTGCTGCTGGGATCTGAGACTGCTATCCTTTTCCAGTCCAAATAGATACAATGCACAAGCCGACTCCAAAGCCCTGATCTCAGTCAATCAGATCTCCAGTTTGTCTGGGATCAATCCTGTGATCAGAAAAGAGTACAGTAGTAAAGGACAAGCTCCCTGGGCCTGTGTAATAGTTTATTCCTGCTATCAGACTTACTGCCATTTGGCAAAGTCGTCTCAGTTGGGTAATACAGCTCTGGATGTATTTGACAAATAACAATTCTCTTGTTAAAAACAAGTCATGGTTTTAATTTATTAGGGTTAGTCATATGAAGAGTGATTTTATGTCAGCAAAACCTTTCTTTCTGACAGTGTAATGTATGACAATCTAGTTAGCAATAAATGACATTAATTTGACCACTATGCCATTCTGTTCCTGGGGAGTAATGTTTGCTCTTAATCAATAGCTGGGTAGGTGCTTTTTTGCATTCCTTATCAAATGACAGCCAGATGGTACTGGTAAATTCATTCCAGTGGGATTTTAGAATTAGCTGGGTTGCTACTATTGTTAATCCTCCTCTGTCTGTACCACCAGGAGCTACCCACCTGCTCACGGTCACCCCTGAGTTCACAACCTTAGGAAACAGTCAAGCCAGGGGTTACTCGGATACAGTGCAGCCAGGAAGCATCACAAGCAGTGAGACTTTTTTTCTGCATCAGTAAGAAGAAAAAAAGCAAACAAACAATATCTTGCAGAAATAGCCTGCTAGGACTACCTGCTTCTGGATTTGTTCCTCAACACCCTGGTCTCTTTTGATGAAGTTTCAAAGTTTCTTAAGACTGCATGAATTGTGTTCCTTAGTGTGTAGTGTATCTGGAGCTGTGACAGCTGCCATAGCATCATTTACTCACTTTTTCAGCCCATGAAAGTGTCTGGGAGAACTTTTCCTTCATAATCACTTTGCTGCATAGCAACAATAATTTTGTCTCCAACCTATTGATCTGAAATAACGTCAGCCCCTCACACCAATAATAAGGAGCTCTAGGCTGGGAACCACTGGCTTTTGAAGTGCAGGATGCTTAATCCCCACTAAATGAAGGGAGGAATGGAGCAAGCCATAAGCTCTGTTGGGCTGAGGCTCTGAGGGTGCATTAGGTGCCTGAGCCAATTAACCTGTGTTCTGGGAGAAGAGTCTGGTTTACAGTCATCCTCCCCATTGCCTGTCTTATCTTCTGCAACTGAAATACATTTCAGGTGAGCTTTGCTATGACCTTAATTGCTGAAATAAGCATCACTGTGCAATACCATACAAATAACTGGACACCCTCTAGCAGAATGAGTGCACACACAGCACTTCATTTATATGGGACTGCAGTGGGTGAGGGTAAAGTTCAGCCACTGCAAATACCAGTTTCAAAATTATGTGGTTAGAGTTCTTCAGGCGAATTCTATGAAATGCTTTTTGCCTGTAGGGTAGTTGTTTGATAGGTGAGTTGTCTAGACTGATAACCATGATAATTTTTTGTGTATGTCTAGCTACAGGGCTAAAGACAGACTTTGGCATCTGAAACAGGATTTGCTTTGTGGAGGGCAGTACAAAGCTAAGGTCAAAAACACCCCGAGCTTTGGTCCCAAGTGGGCAAAGTAATTCCCCAGTGTCATGCTCCACGCACCAAACCTGAGAGTGCTCTTCTGCCAGGCCCGCCCATCCTTCCCACTTCCCATCGCAGGCTGGAGCATGGGCTGAGAGTTGGGGTTTGTGTCATCTTTTTGAGGTACCTTATTGTAACTCATATTGTGCAGGGAGCCCACTCTTCAACAAACTGGATTGTTAGATTCCTCCCTGGTTAAAAAGCTTGGTATCCACAAGGCAGCTAAATCCTCCTTGGGCCTCTCTTCATTCTTTTAGCTTGTGTAAAGCACTGAGGAAAAGGTAGGTTGAAATTTTGAGGTCAGTAAGCATCTGTTACTGATGTGAGCAGAAATCAGGAGGTAAGTCTTACTTTATATTTGTTCGCAACGACAACAACCAAACGAGTGAATTCAAGATAATTCCATTATACTATACATGAACTCGCCAAATAGGCTTAAAAAATAAAAATCAATCTTAAAATAATACTGTTACATGGAAAATGTCAGTGTTGGCAGTGGATCAGAAGGTCAAGCTGGTATCTGAGCATGCTGGAAGAGCAGAGTGAAGGCTGCTGAGTCAGTGTCTCCTAGACCTGTTGTAGAGCTCACTGTCATACACAGCACAGGCTGGAAAATAGCACAGCATTGGCTTGGAATGTGTTCCTGAGCTAGTGGAATGGCTACTAATAATCCTTTCTTTTCTGTTGTTTGAACAGTATTCAGGTTTTCAGCAAACAGCAGACAAGTGCTTTGTTTGTGGACATCTCATAATGGAAATGGTAAGAGACCTTCATTTCCTAACCATGGGGCAGCATGCTTTTCATGTACTTTGGGTGAGATATTGTGCTTTTTCTCTAGTCAGGCTATCCCTGTGTCTTCACTCCTGTCAAGGTAATTTGTGGAGCTGAGGCAGTAAATAAACAAAAATACCTTCATGCTCTATTACTATTAAGTACAGTTGGTTGGGCCTCTTTCCTGCCTGAGATTATGGGAGGCTGTTGTTGTGCCACATGCCACTTAAAAAAAAAAAAAAAGAGGTAATTCTAATTCTAAGGGGGGAAATCCAGCACAGATTTTTATGAGAGTATGGTGAAGGAAGACAGAGGCTGTGCTCTGGAAGACAGTAGAATAGCAAGATTTCTGTCCAGTGGATGGAATCTGGACTAGAGAGGAGAGGGACATTATCAAGAGTCCTGAGATTTGTTGCCCACTCTGTGACTTCCTTTATTTATCTTCTGCCACTTTCTCCACATCAGTTAAAATGCATTATTGCCACTGGGATTTGTAGGGAGTCAGTAGTCAGAGTTACTTTTGTAATTAAAAAAAAAAAAAATCAAAGAGCTATGGGTTGGGCCAGATACTGCTGGCATTGTTTCAGTGAGTGAAAGCCAGAAGAATTTACTCTCTTTCTGAAGCAGAAATTCCCAAGCAAAATGAAGTAGCTTGCAGATTGAACAAGTGCAGATCATGTAGTACATCTATATTCCTCTCTGGAATGTACAGGAACCTCAGTATGCCCAACAGACAGAAGTAGCTATTGCATTGCAAACACAGAGGTTTGGTAGGAGCTGGAACCGAGGCTTTGCTAATGAGGATTCTGGCTCCTATCCTGGCACCACTGGTTGGACGAGGATATTGTTCGTTTTAGCCCAAGAGCAAATTTCTAGAGTTGTGTCATGCTGGGAGGGGGAGGGATATCCTGACTTGCATGCTTTGAGCTGGCCCTTAATTGCAGAATCCCAGGCAGGAGTCCACAGTATCTCAGTGGATCTCAGTAGCTGTAAGCTTGGCAGGTGCTTGTCTGCCTTTCTCCCATCAGCAAGCACACTCTGACAAAAGGAAGCTGCTCTAGGAGCTCTAGGAATTAAGCAGTCTTGTTTGGTCATTTCCTTTGTGTTCCCCCCTGGGAGTGCACAGACACCAAACGTGCCTGCACAGTAGTGATGCCCCTGAACAGCAAAGGAGCAGAGAGCTGCAGCCCCACAGGCCTGGGCTCGGCTGAAGCTGTTGAAGGCTGAAAGTGCAGTTGAATTAGGAGCTGTTCTATGCAAAAGGGTGACTGCACAACCAGCCCAGGCTAACAGCATGTGCTGCATAGCTGCCTAGACAGCAACATGGGATGCACAGGGATAGGGTGCTTCTGGCTAGGAACAGGATTGCAAACCAAGTGGAGTCTGATAGAGAGATATAGGGCTTCATTAATGGTGAAAAAAGGATTAAATTAAATTGCCTTTGTTATTTTTTTCTAATGTGCTACTTCTTAGTTCCTATTTATTTGCTCTCTATCCATAGAATCATCTACAGGACCATGACAGCTTGGCCTGTGGAGATTTTTCAGCCCCAGTTTATTAGCAGCTCCAACCTGAGCACTGCTGCTAGCAGATACTTTTTGAAATTGTCTTCCAAAAGTATTTTTTATACCTGAACTGTGTGCAATTGGTGCTATAGCCTGTTGAGAGCTGCTTGAAGATGATACCATGTCTCAGTGTTCCCAGAACCTTGTTCATGAGCTTGGTGCCTGCTCCTTGATGTCTTAGTACCTCACTGAGCATTACAGACAAGGATGCCTGGAGGGAGGGGATCTGTTCTGTAGCACTGTAGCTGAGACTTTCTTTGAAACCTTTAAAATGCAATAGGGAAGGTCAGCCTGAGAAAAGCCTGGGCAGATGGATGGATCTGTATCCAAACATATGGATACAGATGGGATTTTAACAGAAATTGATGGGGGTGGGGAGGTCTATGACAGAGTTGTAACCAGTCAGTAACTGTGGTAATTAGGAGTCTTAAGTTATACAGGGACACCAATTTATTTACTTGTTCTGTTATTTTATTTTTTCAGTAATGACTGGTTTTGATTCTGTCTGTCACAGCCTGTTAAGTTTTGTGAATTAACTCTGTATCCCAGTAACTTGTATTTGGCTGCAACAGATTTTCCAAGAAGTGGTCTCTGAAGCCGTTTTTAATTTCTGTTGGCAGTACTGGCCTTGCAGAGCTAAGACTGATGGGGGTTAGCCTGATTCTCACAGTTCTCTGTCTTTATTGGGAGCCTACTGAAACCCACTGAAATAAGCAAGTTGATTGTTTTAAAAGGCCCCTTGCTGACAGAGCTGCAGAGTGGTAATTTCATCCTGAAGTGCTTTTCTCACTGCCATTAGTAAGAATCAGGCATATCAGTCGAGGGGGGGGGAGAGGATCTGATGTAGTCATGCATCCACTTATTTTGCTGTTTTCCTCTTAAGATCCTACAGGCCCTGGGAAAGTCGTACCATCCAGGCTGCTTCCGCTGCGTGGTGTGTAACGAGTGCTTGGACGGAGTCCCCTTCACTGTAGATGTGGAGAACAAAATTTACTGTGTCAAAGACTACCATACGTGAGTATGCAAACCCACTGCATGCTTGGAAACATTATAGCAGTTAAACACTGTGTAGCAGATGAGCAAGGTTGTTCCCCTTTGTTCAGATGTCCTTTGAGTGCTAGTCTCACATGGTGCATTTGTAAAATATTTTAAAGCTTTATTAAAACAACTTCATGGGCCCAGTGCAGCATCAGTGACCAGATGAGTTTGAAGATAAAGTTGTGTCAGAAGATAGACTTCTCCGGTGGCTGTTACTCTACTTCTTTCAGAACTTCTAATACTAATGAGATCAAGCTAATTCTGTGAGTGGTGGTAGGTTCTGCTGGGCCTGTCTAAGAGCTGAGGCTCTGGTAGTCCATGACACTGGTGAGTGTAAGCTGGGTTACCCAAAACTGGATGGTAGACATGTAATTAAGAGATAGTGTTAGAATTATTTTAGCCTTACCTGACAAAATGTTTATGGTTTAAGTGATTTTGGATGCTTTTCTGCTCCCACTCCAAGGCAACATGAATGCTTCTAGTGGAGCTAAGCTTAGCTCCACTCATCTTATGCAGCAAGAATAAATGACTCAGAACTCAACCCTATTGGTACCAAATTGACCACATAACAAGGATAGAGAGAATGCTTGCTCAGTGATAGTCATAAAATGCAACTGTGAATAAAATAAGACCATTTGATGTCTGTTTATTTTAAGTCGATCATAGACACAATCAGCCCTTATTTAGCATGGTTATGTCTTCTGATGTCAGATGGTGACAGTCTGCAAGTCAGGAGCTGCTTTGCACTCAACGCAGCCACTCTCTGGAAGAATTTGAATGGCTTAATGGGTGGGGGAAGGTAAGAGAGAGGACATGTGTGAGAAGAGAGCTGGATTCACTACACCTAGAGACTGGGAAAACCTAAGCAGTAAAGCAGGGGTAGATCAGCCTCTTCAAAATCTCCTTTTTCCTGGATATCAAACATTTAGAGGTGTTTCAAATACCATATATCTGTATTTTGTAAAATGCAAGAATAACTCTCTTTCTACCTTTTGAAGAAGCTTTACATGTGATTTGAACATTTTTTCTTGCACCTCAGGGTTTTTGCACCAAAATGTGCTTCCTGTAACCAGCCAATCCTACCAGCACAGGTACGTGTTAATGTGCACACACTCTTCAGACCAAACAGCTGTTGGCTTATGAACACTTTCTAAAAACACATTAGATGCTTTTCCTCCCTCTTTGAGAATCTGTGCTATGTCAGATACTAAATTAAATACAGCTCAGTAATAATGTCACTCCCAAACATTCCCAGAGGTGGTAATAGTCATACTAGTTATGCAGCATAGTACTTTGTATCTTTAGGGTGCTTTCCAGGTCTTAATTACGCTGTTGTAAATCTCATCTAATTGAAAGGCCTGACTGAGGCTCCAGGAACAACCCAAGAAGTAAAGCCCTATTTATTTTTAGAATCCCCCATTAGCTCAAGTAGCAATTTTCCTTGTCTGCTAGGTTTGCATTTCTGATGGGGATCTGTTAAGATGCCCAAGCTTGAAAAGATACCTGAGGGTTACCCTCACCCTGTGAAAAGACCACACAGTTTGTCCTGCAATGGCAACATAATGAAAATGCTTCAAGAGGTGGAAAAGGCAGCAGAAAAGTTGGCTAAAAGGGAACCCAGGTGAATGACATGCTTGCAACCTCAGCCTGTCCTGACAGTGTAGTTAGCATGGTAAGAGCTCTGCATTAGACATGCCCCTTCTGCTGGCCTGCAGTCCTGCTCCCTTGTGCTCGGATGGGTGCAGGATCCTCTGAGTTCCTATTGCTGAGGTCAATGGCAGCTCATTTGTAAGCCAGGGCCCCAGTGCCTCCCTCCTTTTTCTCTTGTCATGTTTATAGAGCCAGAGCATGCATCCTGTAGTCTGCTGTGCCCCAGTAAAGCCCATGGCTGGAGCCTCACAGCATGCCTGCCTCCATCAGTGCATGTTACTCTGTCATTATTATTTCTGTTAAATGGCCAAGTCTCACATAATTAAAAAACCTTATAAAAGCTGAGCCAGAACTGCTTAACCTGGTGATGGAATGTGACGAGAAAACATGTAAATTTCACTGGATTTTTGTCTTACAAAATTACTTTTTAAAAAGAGAAAAAGGAAAAAGAAAAAGAAAAGCAAAGCAGTCTGGCTGCTGACTCACCTAATAGCTGGCAGGATAGACTCCACATTCTTTCCCATGGAGGTTTCTTAGGTTAGTTCAAGTCTAGCAGTGCAGGCAGTAACTTGCCCACAGCTTCTCTCAGACATGGTCTATGTTATACCTGATGCTCTAACCACACCTGGAACTGGAAACAATGCAAGGCAACGAATTTAATGAGCTCTGTCTTCAGAGGCTTCAGAGGGGATCAGGGAAAGAGTCTGGGAGGTGACAAGAAGGGTATGGGCTGCTCTGCAGGGCCTGGGGCTCAGCCAGAAATTACACAACTCCACTGCATCCACCCTCTCACTGAGGTTTTGGCCTGTGCACATAATTACCTGCCAGACTGGTATGTAAATCCCTATGGGGTACATACAGTGACATGTGCACGTGCAAAATAGCTGTGCAGCATATGGTTTGAGGGGAATACAAGTCCTGGAAAATTCAGGCCAGGATGTCTACAAGGAAATGTTAGATCAGCAGGTCCTAGTCTTTGGCTGGTACCTTTCAGATCTTGGGTACCCTTGGAAAACTGTTTGATTTCAAGACTAATTTGTCCCTTGAGGATGATATTTTTTGGCTACGCTTCTCAAATGACCTCTACAGCTTTGATATGTCAGACAGCCCTGATGATGATGAACAGCAAAAAAATCCATACAATGTTGCTGCACCAGAGGGGGAGGACCCTTAGTGGTCAAAGAGCTATGCTCTGCAGAGGAAGAAACAGGTTTCCAAAGCAATGGGTTGGGTACTGACAGAAGACTGAGAAAACATTACTTACAAACACTCTTACCTTCTCTCTGCTTCCCCAACAGGGCTCTGAAGAGACCATCCGGGTGGTGTCAATGGACAAAGACTACCATGTGGAGTGCTATCACTGTGAGGTAAGCACCAGGCACCAGCCAGCCCACCCCGTGGCCAAGCTCAGCTAATTGAAGCATTTTAGAGAGCTGTACTTCCCTTCTCCTTCTTCTCCCATCTATTGCTTTGTGCAGGCTTCAGCTAAAGATGACAGCTCCCTCCCCTTCTCTCTCAGGCTATTGACTTTATATTAGAATGTCCCAATGGGGGTTTCAGTTCTGTTTCATTATTCATTTCTCCCTTCTCCTTCCAGTTTGAGGCAAGTCAAGCTGCCTCTACATCTTCCCAGAATGGCAGAGTGCATTTATGTACAGAAATCAGGGGGTTAGCCATGTGTTAACAGGGGTAGATAACCCTGTTAACCCTGCCTTGTGGTCTCAAATCAGCTTCTCAAACTGTACATGATGTCTCCAAATACTGCTGGAAATGTAAGTGCCAGTATTTTGGGGTATTCACGTGGAGACTTGTGCAAAGTCTATGACCACTTAGACATTGAAATGCTGTTAATGTTGTCATCCACTGGTGGTCAGTTTGGAAACTTGGCATTTCTTCTGTGTCATCTCTTTCTTGTACAACCACTTAACTTCTGCTGAGAAGCTCAAGCTGGTAAGCAGATGAATAGAACCCCATTCTAAACCCCAAATCCACTGAGAAGGCAAACTTTCTCATTGCAATTGTGGAGAGGGAACAAGGTGTGAACGCCGCACATCTGTAAGGTTTCTGGGACTGTTAAATGTTACCAAGCAACTGAATTTTAAATCTTAGATAAAGGAATATAAAATTATTATGTAACATACAGGAACACACAGAAAACTACCTTGGCAGAAACTTTGATTAAAGCCTCCCTAAATTAACTCTCCAGTTTTAAAGTCACTTTTAAAAATCCCTTTCATCCTTGTTTCAGCATTGTAAAATTTGAGGATTTTAACTTGAGCTATAAAAGCTGAAAAATCATACTTTGTGTCAAATTAAACAGTTTACATCAGTTTTCAATACTAAAATGACTTGTATGCCCAACTTGTTAAGTTCTGGTTAACTGCACAGATACATATTCAGAATCTCTGGTTTGTCAGGACAGAGCACAGTAACAGTTTGTAAGCATTTATCATACCTAAAACACCAAATCCTAGCACAAAACTACCATTACTTTCAATGTCATTAAAATTGTAATGATGACAACTGAAAACCAGGATTATCTCTGTTGCAGTTTGCATAACAGTCAGCAGGCAGGATCATTGTTTGTGGTTTTTTTAAGTCTCTGTTCCTCCACTATTTTTCACTCATGTTGTCTGTGTAGTTAAATGTTGGTCCCAGAGGTACATATTTCTACTAGAGATGGACCAAAGGCCTTGAAGTTTTTAATTTATTTTTGTTCCATATGAGAGAAAGTGTAGCCATGCTTCTGAAGTAAAACATGTCTCATCTCCTCCTCTTCCCCACTCCTGTCCTTCACTACTTATTTTACTTATATTTACTTATTTTACTTATATTACTTCCCCACTTCTTGCATGCTTCCTCATTGCAGAATCAGCTCCTTCTTCTTTCTAAATTCTTTCAGGTTGCATATGTCAGGGTCAGTTCTTGACCTATTTTTGTCTGATTTGCATCAGTGTTTATTAGATGAAGAACAGACAAGAATGGAAAACACTGGAAAAAAAATGCTGTGTACTATAGACTGTCCTGTTGAATTTCAGTGGTGTCATTTTGCATAATATGAGATAGTCAGAGTCCACCTGCCAAAAACTCTTGAGCTTGCTGGCTTTGGAGGCATGGGAGGGAGCTGTCAGGCTTATGCAGGGTAGATCACCATTGTTGTGAGAAGACTTACCTGAATCACTTGCTAATCCAGGATGTATGTTTCTTCTAGGACTGTGGCTTGCAGCTCAATGATGAAGAAGGCCATCGCTGTTACCCATTAGAGGGCCACTTGCTCTGCCACAGCTGTCACATCAGGCGCCTTAACATTAAACTGCCATCACATCCACCCCCGAGCTACCCAATGCATGTCACAGAACTCTGAAAGACATTTCCATTACCAATAAGCAGTTTGAAAGAGAAGAAAAAAAAATGTAAACTTTACTTTCTTGTTCCCTTAAAGATGAGATTCCAGTAATAAGCATCTAAACCAGCTATTTATTTTTTAAATCAGAGGTGAGGGGTCCTTTTCAGATCTTGTACATATGCGTTCTTTTATCTAGATGTTTTCACTGAGACACTGTCTACTTGAACACATAATTCACCACTTAACTGCAAGGGTAAATGGCAGCATTTCTGAAAAAAAAAAATAAAAATGGTACAAAGGGCTGTTCTGCACTTCCTACTCACTTTGCTTCAGTGGAGATTTCACTCAAGTAAGGAGTGTAGAACTACTTTCCAAAAGTTAGCACCTTATCATATTGCAGCAAGCATGATAAGATAAATGCTAGCATTTTAGCTAGTTTTGTTGAATTCTGGTCTTAGAGAATACAGTAGCACATTTTTTAAAATACAGATTCCCAGAAATAGTGAATAGAAAGAAAACAAGTATTTCTAGCAATGACAGTTGTCAGCATGGGTTAAATAATGGCATTCTGTGAACAAGTGTCAGGCCAGCTTTTACAAAGTTTCACAGTCATCCAAAGACTATTTCACTTATAAAGAAACATGGCAAGCATCTCTCTCTCATAAAAATATGTCCAAAAGAATGGCACATGCAGGGTCAAAGTAACAGACCTCTGTAGTTGCTTGCCAGATACAAATGTAGCCATGGTTTAAAATTGCATTTATATCAATTCAATGATTTGGCACTTAGTAAAGAACTCATCTTTTAAAACTGTATTTTGTTTAATAGGGTTAGCAGCCCCTTCCTATACAGAGGTACACCTGTCTTGATACTACTTGTTTTATACAAGACTTAATTTGTTACCAACTGCTTTGTGATTGTATGTTGATACATCATTAAAAAAAGAGGGGGGCAGTGGTTTTTGTATTGTCTTTTCAGCTTCGTGTTCTTTTCTAAGTACTGATTATGGTGATTGTCTTAATTGGAAAACAAAGTACAGTTTAACAGAAACAATCATTTAAAACATTGGTATTTTATAACAAGTATTAGATGTACATAGAATGTACACACTTTCATATTTTGCATAAGCTCTTACAGTAACCTCAGAGCTCTGGGGAAATGTATGTCTTCCATATAGGAAGTTAGACGAATCTTTTTTATGATTTGTTTTCTACCATGTGTTGATGATTTACATGCAAATCACACATCTGTATGTTTTAAAAAATTCCTGGCCTTCTCATGAGAATTGATCCAGCCTTCCTGAATTTATATTTTAAATAGATCCATCATTGCTGTCTTCAACTGTATCCAAAATTACAATAAAATAAAATTCTTCTGCTCCAGAGGAAGTGGAAATACCAGGTCAGATTCTCCACGTGTGTAAATTGGGACATTTCCATGCCAGTTCTCACCATGTCAATAATAGAATCTGACCAATCTATTTGGAAATGATCCTATGTTAAATTCAGCATGCAGACAGATGAAATTACTTATTTGGCAATACTATTGCAGTTTAGTTTCTTATGCTCTGTTGGTTTTTTTAAAACCATTTCTGGTGCTCTTGAAAAGTACAAAAAGCATCCAATGGACAACACCATCGCAGTTTAGTTTCTTATGCTCCATTGATTTTTTTAAAAAGCCATTTATGGTGCTCTTGAAAAGTATAAAAAGGTATCCAATGGACACTTAATTCCTAAATGGAATAATTAACTCCCAGAACATTTCGATAATCTGGAATTTCCTTTTGGGAGAAGAGAGGGAATAGGAAAAATTCCTGTGAACTATTTTTTCTGTTAGTAAAGAACAAAAGGTATGTTTCCTGAACTTTTGCCAAAATTCCATTGGCCTAGATTAACCCATCCTACTGAATGCTCCTTGGGAAGTCAGATGCTCCTTTAAAAAGCTATTTCTAATTAATACATACTAGTTTATAATTAACATATTTAATGTGATAGCCATGTTTTAGAGGAATTATAGTGCAACTAGTACCCTGTTTCTACAATGTGACTTAAAGAGGCCAGGCCTGCAAAAGAGAGGACAGTGGGTGCATGCACAGTTTCTGCATTTGCAAACAATTACCTCTGTGTCCACAGTCACCAGCCCAGCCTCAGAAGGAATTGGAAGCACCTGAACAGCAAATGCTAGAAAAGGGGGAAAAAAAAAATAGTTTTAAATTGGATTGTGTGACTAGGTCACTTCCTTCAGATTATTAGCAGCATGGAGCATACCAGAGCTTCAGGATAAACTTTTAGCATCAGCTGTACCATAATACTTTTTCCATTTAAGGAACCTGCTTTGGAACCCATTTAGCTTTGAAGCATTTTAGTTGCTTGTCATTAAAATATCTATTAAGAACCCAAATTTAGAAAACAATCATTAAAATACATGAAGGTTTGAGTATGTTTCTGTGAGCATGTCATCCTATAACATGACTTTGCTGTATTGGTAAAGATGCTTTGCTTTGCCAGTGTAGAAGAAAAACCTTCAAAAATCACAGGAGAAATGGTGTAAGTTCAGCCAGTACCTTCCTTTTAGCACTTTGCCTCCTTCAGTGGCAAGCTTAGGTTCCACTCCAACTATCTAATATATACGTACCATATCTTTTCTTCTGTTTACAAAATGAGTGTACTGTAGAACAGAATAATTTTAACTTAATTTCACAAGTTAATTTGTCTCGGTATCTTGTAGTTCTACTTAGCTCCATTGTGTTAAGTATCGTCATGGTAAAAAAATCAAAAGGTACTATTGCAATACAGAATAAGCAATTCCTTTAAAACCAGAAAGCAGCAGTTCTAGTTATTTTCTATAGACAGGTGCATTCCATCACTGTATAATGAAGTATGGCTTTGTTTTTCCAGCATTCAGAATGAAAACTGGAGCTTGAGTGAAATTGGCCAGTTTTGCTGGAGGTTTGGGTTTGTTTTGGTTTTTGTTTTTCCCCTAAAGAAAGAGAGAAATAAAAGCAAATCTAAAATAATGACATTCTGTCCTCTTCAGTGCTAGTGACAGTTTCTGCACATTGTGCCTCTCCTGTCTGGGGAACTAGATAAAGCTTCTTTTAATGATTTTCTTAAAGGAGCATTCTTACGTTAAATCACTTCAACACAGATAGATAGAAATTTTCAAGAGTTCCTTTTATGATGTGATTGATCTTCAGAAGCCTTTGATGTACTTTCAGAATATTTCCATAAAGTTAAAACAATACCAAGTCGTTCTCACTTGAATCAGGACTACACCTTTCCATTTTGGTAAGGAGTCTTGCAAAGGCCCTACAGGACCAAGCTGTTGTAGGCGATTCAGAGTCTCTTGTGCACTGGAGGATGTTTTCCAAAGAAAGGACCAAAATAATTATTTGAAAACAAATCAAAAGAATGCACTCAGATAACTGAGTTTTCAGAGAGGGTTTTTTGGGTTTCTTTCCTTTTCCTTTCACTTGTGTGCACGTGTGTGTATATATTTTGTAAGATGGAGCTTCAAAAAGAAAACATGGTTAGAGGAGCTCTTTAAGACCAGAAATTCCAGAGTAGTTAAGTAAACCAAAGCTCTAAAGGAGACAAAAGCTGCTTTCTTGTGTTTCAAGAAAAGTTTAAAAGTTTGTGATTCATCCTGTAACTAATGGCATAACTAGAGTATATAATTTGACTTAAATTAAGTTTTCATTTGAGAAATATTTTCATTTTCTTTAAAAGAATATAGTTTTCTTCCAAGAACTTGGACCAGCGTTGATTTTTATTTTGTAGGAAATATATAAATTCCCAGTTTGTATATCATGTAACTAGTTTACATGCTGAAAATATACATTAGTTTAACTATTTTTGTATATATATCCTTGTAAAACCTTTCAATGTGCTTCTGTCTTTTAGTCTTAAGAATTACTTGTGTTTTTGTGTTTCAGTGTTTGATTCCCTTGATTGTTGAAGAAAAAAATTGGGAAATGTAGATTTATTTATCTAAAGAAGAAGCTACTTGCTATCATCCTAAGTTATTTAATATTAAAGTCAGAAGTTTCATTTAACCTTAGATGCTATAATCTGCTTTTTTCAATAAAGACATTTTGTAGTCATCTTTGATTTTGTAGTTTGTTGCATATAAGTAGTTTATATTTTAATCCAGGTGGGAACTAAAACCATTTTCAGAAGACCTTTGTATTGCCTACAGAAATGCCTAACTGATTAATTGATTGCAGCTGCATTCATGAAAGATTTTTGGTCCTCCAGTGCAAGTGTTACTAATTAAGGTCTAAAATATGCCCACAGCTAATGTTTTGCAGCTGCACTTAGAAAAGAATTTAGCCACTCTGGCAATTTTTAATTAAGCTGTAACCAGTCTGGCTAGTTCACATGTATGACTGTCAGTATGGAGGAACACTTCCTTTGCAAGGCTCCCAGTATTTTTTTGAGTTCCAGAAGCTAAATACTTGCCTGAGCTATGAACTTGCATAACTTCAAGCACTTGGACCTTGACTTGAGGAATTTTCTCCATTTCCTTGCTAAGTCACAGTAAATCGGAAACCATGGGCAGAGCTCTGATAGAATCAAAAAGATGTTTAATGTATTTTACCTTTCTGAAGCTCTTTGCCACTTTCTTGTCTTCAGCTTCATGGCACAGATAGGAGCTCGGTCACATTTACCTTCTGCTCTCAGTGGCCCTGCAAGAGCAGCTGTGGCTGCAGACAAAAGGTTCCTTCAGCTCTGCTCTCTTATGTCTGCAGATATGGCCAAAAGTTGATACCTGGGGAAAGAGTACATGAACCAGGTTGTTCCTGGTGTCCTCATTTACTGTGTCTCCTTTCCATTAAGCTGGTCAGTCTGCCATCCTCATGGATGCTCTTTCCACCAGTGATTTACAGAAACCAATGTACAAGCTGCTACTTCAGTGTGATGCCACCCTCTCCACCAAAGGGGTCCGTTCTGCCACCCTGGCTTTGCAAAGTACAAATGACTTCACATTTGGAAATGAAACTTAGTGGTGGTTTTCATACAATGGCTATTTTGGCATTTTTTTCCTTTTGCACAGCCAGAATGGAAAGAGTTACAAATGTCACAATTGTTTCAGGGACACAGTCTGCACTTAAGTGCTTTGAAACAGATGTACACCACTTCTATCGGGCTTTCACATACATGCTATTTTTTCACTCTCATAATTTAAAAAAAATAATTTAAAAAGAGCAATTTATGTTCTCCTTGAGTAAAAAAAAAATTAAAAATACAAAGACAGGCCAGCTCAAAGCATTTTAACAGTGCCTCACCACGTGTGTGACACAAATGTAGTCAATAAAATCTAGGACATACTCTTAATGCAGTAAGAATTTATACCAACCCATAACCAGCCTGGTTGAAAAGAATGGAGTACTTACTTGAAAATATTAACTGCCCCACATGGGCCTCCTGGCAGGAAACACATACTGGAAAATGAACATTCATTCATTGCACAAAAGGTGTGAGTCAGGACCCAGGTGCCAAGGAGGAGCACCACAGAAGCCTACAGTGTAGTAGAAGTCCCCAGCATGGCACCTGATCCACCAGACAGCAGTGTAACTGGCAGCTGTTGCATGATGCATGGTTGCTAAATCTGCTAAATCTTCACCTTACCAACCATCCCCAGGTCTGCGCCCTTCACCTTACACTCACCGAGTAGAACAAGGATTTTTTTTTTTTTTTTTTTTTCCAAGTCACCCCCCAGGGCTGAACCAGAGATGCTCAGCTAGTGCTGGGAACCATTAGGAATACGTGAACCAGGCTGGTGAGGCTGCCTTCAGCTCACATCCCTCTTACTCAGCTTTTAGTCCCCGTAATGCATAGACTGGTATAATAAGTGAGACTGGTTCCCGGTGACAGAATGAAGGGTAATGAGCACAAGTTGGGACATGGGAAGTTCCACTTAAACATCAGAAAAAACTTCTTTACTATGAGGGTGTGAAGGCACTGGCAAAGGCTGCTCAGGGAGGTTGTGGAGTTCCCTTCTCTGGAGATGTTCAAAACCTGCCTGGATGCAGCCCTGTGTAATGTGCTCTGGGTTATCCTGCTTCCATGAGAGTTGGGCTGGGTGATCTCTAAAGGTCCCTTCCAACTTGGATAATTCTGTGAAAACAGATACCCTTGAGAAGCAGTGTTCTCCCCAGTGCCTCCCAGTGTGCTACCAGCACCTCTCTCCCTCTTCCAAAATGGCTGGTTTGGAGCTGGGGGCCGGCACAAAGCCTCATCAAACCCCCCACATTGTGTAACCCCAAGAGGTCTCAACACCTCTGCTACACTTCTTGCCTGGAGATCAGCAATTATGAGCTGGGATGCTGTGAAGAAGCCCTCGTTTTGTGCCCACAGCTGTGAATCGCAGCAAACTCCATTAAGTTCCACCACAGCAAGTCCAGGTTTAACTGTGCAACTATTTTTTTTTCTTTGTAGTAGAAGCTTCTGGAAGTCACTAAAAATAAGTTTGTTTGGGTTTTAAAACCTAATCCAAACACATTTGTGTCGGCTTTCAAGATGGCACTTCCCCTTGTCCCTATTTGACAACAGATTTTTCAGTCATTAGGAATGCTCTGCATGCACAGAAATATCTTGGGTTATTTTTCCCATAATCAAAAGAAAACAAATCCCAGAGCAGCCCTGGCAGGCAGCTTCCGGCCAGCACCACTGCCCCCCCCCAGAGACCCATCATGCTTGGCTGCTGCCTTCAGAGGGCAAACAAGAAAGTTTGCTTTTGATATAAAATTAGACACTGAAACAAACTGACTTCTTTTTACTTTTTCTCTCAAAAAAAAAAAAAAAAACCCAAACCAAAAACCTCAAACAAACAAACAAAAAAAACCAACCAAACCCAAACACTTGCCCAACTGCTTTGCCATAAAACACTCTCCAAGACAGTAATTTAGACGGATATGAGCGGCACAGATTGTCCAAGCCAGCATTTCTATTCTCTCTGTGCTCCTCTCTTGCTGCCAGCACCATTTGGTCCACCTCTGGCCAGAGCTAGAAGCTCACCTCACCCTGCAGTCCCTTGTAAACTTTCGTGATGCAGCCCAAACCACACTGCCAGCTACCAGGATGCACTCTGCTATTGCTGCATGCCCTTATGTGCTTTGTCCTATTAGGCCTCTCCCAATTATAAAGGGCTGGCATTTAGAAGGAACAGCAAAGTTATTTACCATGTTATCCTCCTTTAAATCCCTCCCTGATAAACTCATCTGCGGTGACAGATAGCTGAATAAATTTTGCCAATTAGAGCTGGCAGCACGCTGTGGCTATCACTTGTACCCATCTATCCTGTCTTAATATTGGACAGTAAGTTTCTGAGGGCAAAAAGCTACTTTTTAATTTTAAGGAAGACATTCTTTCAACTCTACAACTACAAGTAAGTACCAAGAAATATTTCAGGATTGCCAAAATGTTCTTGACCTGATGTTCTGCTGTAAGAAGGATTCCTGTACCTAGCACTGAAAGGTGCTTATTAAAAAAAAAAAACTTAAAAAATTGTATCACAGCCATCCTTAGCAGAATCATTCCTTTGGTGGGTATACATTGCTAAGTATAAATTAATGACATTTCACAAGAAGTTCACAATAGTTTACCCAATTAGTCTTTTGCTTTCTCTGTCCATATAGATAGTATTAGAGGGAAAAATTGCTGGCCTCAATCTAGAATTCTTGACGAAAACTTCTGAAATGCTTTGCATTTTTCTGATGGGGACCTTAGCAAGAGACCACGGTTGCCACTCTTAGCCTGGGGTCTACAAGGTCAGATGAGTCACTGCAGCGTCTCCTTTTCACGTTTGTTCAAGTGTGCAAAAACCTGGGGACAAACACTGCTGCACATTACTCTTACGTCCTGGGGATCTTCATTCAAGAGCATTCAGAGAAAGCAAGCTTGAAACAGGGCTGCAAAACGACATCATTAAAAAATTTAAGCAGTTACAAAAAACATCTGAGAGCCTAAACCAGCCTTTTGTTATCCACATACAGTAGCCAGCACAATGGAGAACTAATGTATTACTGAGCCTCTAGATTTTATGGCTTAGTAAACATTTTCATTTTAGCAGATCTGCTAATTCATTAGATGTTCCACCTTTTGTATTTACAGCAGCTTTGAGCTCCACTACACTCACACCATCTTTAATCCTCAGCTAGGCCTCTCGCCTTAAAAATACAGATCATCACCACAGTGGGTGTGTCACCACGAGAATGCAAAATAAATCTTCCAAGTCATTGCATTTTTCACTGCAGAGCTGCATAAACTACACTCGGGGGAGCTCTGGAAAAGAGGAAAATTACAGTAGCTCCAATCACTATAAAATATTCACAGGGTGAAGCTCAAACACATAAAGGATCCTGGTTGTGAAAGGTTCTTTCACTGCTATTTACTGCAAAGAAATAACCAGAGGCACCACAGAGAATGGCCAAACCCCTGCTGCATCAGGCTTTATAGGTGTAGGATTGCACAAACCAGTACACTAGGATTTTATATTCCCTTTTAGGCTGAAACCTAGTTTTTGGTCTTGTTCTTTGCTAATGAGAGGGTTGTCCTGGGCAGGGGAATGCACAGACAATAGTTCACGGCTGAGAGAAGGGCAAGGGGAGAGGACAGTACTCAAGGGGGGAGGAAAATAACTGCCTGCCTTTCATTTGGAGACAAGTTGATTCTAAGGGCTGAGCTTCATTTAAAAAAAGAAAAAACCCAATAACAGCTGAGCATGGCTCCTGAGACAGTTTTTTAGCCTTGGCGAAGCCACCCAGCCTGGGGAGAGGCACAGCCAGGTCTTAGGACAACTTAATTCTCTCCAGTCACCAGCAAGACTTTCAGGATAGCTTAGTGCAGCTCTGAAGCCATCAGGAAGCATAAGAATCACTGGAAGTCAGGGTCCTACCAGCAACTCTGTGTCCTTTGGTCGTCTCCCATGTGGAGCACAAGTGGCCTCCAAGTAGCATGAGCATTTCAAAACATCGGGACCAGATACTACACACATAAACCCTCCCTTTAAAGCTCTAATTCAAGCCTCCAAGCCAAAATCAGAGCAGCAATATCAGGCAGCTGTAGCAATCGGAGTTCAGTCACCAGAGTCCCTTCTGTGGTGGACTCCATACCCACTTGAGACAAGCTTACAAATATGCTGTTTGAGATCAGCACGTACCCCAACTTTTTAAATATTTGTATGCAGGAACGTACAGAACTCCATACAGCCACCTAGTGCTGGAAAAAAATCACTTCTCCACTTCCGTGACTGTCCTCTGCAGTCCCTCGAGTGTATTTGAGACTAAGTGTCCCGCAAGGAGAAACAAAAGCCAAGTCTCTGCAGAAGACAGTGCACTCCAGTTTTGAGCAGCAGCAAGTCTGAGAACAAAACAGCAGACAAACTGTGCACACAAGAAATGTGGTTTTAACCTGAAGAAGAAAAATTAGAGACATCCCACAAAAGACACGAACACTAACTGTGGATTCTGCTGTGGTTATCTGTGGCATCTCTCCTCTGTGCTACTGGGCTACGCTGCCAGCCCTCCCA
The DNA here is from genome assembly GCF_036169615.1 of Heliangelus exortis. Lineage (NCBI taxonomy): Eukaryota > Metazoa > Chordata > Aves > Apodiformes > Trochilidae > Heliangelus > Heliangelus exortis. Next base: position 7,979,151 of record NC_092434.1, read on the forward strand.
GCTCTTGCTCTCCAAACGTGTTGCTCTCTTCCTAATTGGGCATTACCAAGATTAGCTTCAGTCAAATCCTTCTAATTTCTCAGCAATTCCTTGTCATTTCAGGACTGAGACTGCCTGTCCTCATGGCTATAAAGGTGTAGCATGCTCCTTCCTTCCAAGTCACTTATTCCTACCTGCATACCACCACCTCCCGTAGCACTGGGAATCATGCAGCTGTGCAGTGGAATAGATTAGGGAACCAAACTGGTTAAAAATAATTAGCAAAGAAAGAAAAAAATGTTTGCTTTCAGTCGATCAAATACCTGGTTCCTGTTCACCACATAGGCAAACAGATACTTGTTCCAGCAGCAGGCAGGGGGTAACCCCAGCACAAAGTGGTGGCCTGATGTATTCAGGAAACTGCATCCTAGCCCATCACCTCTGCCCCCACCACAGTAAGAAACAGCCAAGATGAGTCTGAAATATGCCTTCTGATGCCTCTTTTAGTGCATAACCCTAACCAAAAACAAGTCAGTTACTTAATACCTTTCTTTCAAGTCATTATTTTTCCCTAGATTTTAGAATGGTTGCCCAGAAAACAGCAGAGCTAACCCCACTCAAAAAGCATGCCATTTGGGTGTCAGTTTGGAATATCCAATTTTACTGAGCTTTTATCTCCTTAGAATTTGAAAATATTTTGCCATGCAGCTAGCTAACCAGGTCTTTGAGGGATACGGTTTCTTGTCCTCTTGCTTGTAAGGGAAACTTGAAACAAATTAAAATTATTCTGGCCTCATGCTAAAGGTCAGAGTTGTGGGGAAAGATGACTTATTCGGAATTCAGTCAGGAAGTTTAACACAAATAAATCCATCTTGAAGTTCTGTGAGAACAAGTCCCAGCCAAAAAAAGGAAAAAAAAAAAGTTCTGATAGATCTAATTTAAGTACTAGATCTCCTTTTCAAGCATTTTTTCCACTGGTAAACCCAGAAGCTTTAAAGCTGCCATGTGAACAACTATATAGCTGAGGTGTGAAAGAGAAGCTATTGGTATCCACACAGATAAAACCAGGCTTTTATCAGGAGACTTAAGCAGGAATGAGCAAGGGCAGGAATAAAAGATTTTATTGTGAATTGCTGTGAAGATGGACTGCACTGTATAGAATGTCACTATTACTTGTTATAAAATATTAGGCTGCCTCAAACTTTGTTTAGCAAACTGCTCGTACAATAAAAATTGGAGAACATCTGACAAAATCCAATTGTTTATATCCATATATATAATTAATTCTTTGTTAGTAAACAAATGTCTTGCAGGTGTACAGATGTCTTCTGTATCTGTAAAGCATTTGACCCTCTGAGGCTACATCATGAATTACATTTGGAAGTGTTCATGACTTAGAGAAAGCCCAGAAAGACTATATTCTACTCCTGATAGAAACAGATATTAAAACACAGATGTTAAAATTAGTAAAAAAACCAGTAGGTGCTCTACCTCCAGGCCACTGCCAGCCTTGAAGGATGAATTCAAAAAGAATGAGAGGGAAAGCGTTATTTTTAGAGGAATTTATATGTTCTTGTGTGTATGCGATACCTATGTATACCTATTTTTTTTAATAAAGTCCACAGGGACACAATGGGTGAAGAGATTCCTCACAAAACTCTGGAAATGCAAAGAACACAAGTTGTCAAGTCCTCACAGGTTTATACCCCTGTGGTTGTTCAGACTGAAGCCAGTGGGGCTATAAAAACATCTGCATCTGAAAATTTAAATCCAGACTCAGCTATTCTGGTTTTTGGTTTTGCTGACCAAAAGCTATTACCAAGATATTAACCTTTCAATTCCCATTCATCATTACCACGTTCCACTGGTAAGTGGTTCCTCACATCAAACAAGTTGTACCTGGGATTGGTGAAACATCAAAAATAAACAACCTGCAACCTTCCTGTAATAGTCAAATGATAGAGCAATTGTGGAGTGCCATGATCACTGATGAAACTATCCTGCAGACAGAAAAAAACATGAATTGACAAAGAAGCCTATGAAGTTCCTAAAAGAATTCAGTGCATTTCCAAGCTGCTGAGCTGGAATAGTAATCAATTCGCTTTGAAAATCCACTGGTAAGATTTAAATTCAGTTTCTAGACTTGCATCTAGCAGTGTCCTGCTATCTAATGCTGCTAATAAAATAAGCCTTCTGTTTTATGGGCAAACATTTTGATAGTTTTGCAGGAGGAATTTCTGTGACCTACATTTCAACAGCAAACATTTGCTTTGTGAATATTAGCACTGTTTTTTGAGAACAACTGAACCCTCAAGTTCGGTTCCAAAAGGTTTTTGCTGTGTTACCAGCACAGAGTTTCATCGCATCGGATCCTGCATGATCACGACTCGCTGCTGCCCTCTTTATTCCACTATCGGCTCCAGTGTGTGATAATACAGCAGTGCCAGGAATCTTTCTCCCACTTGGTGACTCAGTCTCTTTTTTTGAGTACTTGTCCTCTCTTCTCAGCAAAAATAACCTGGAGGAAGTTATGCTTCACTCAGGAAAAATATATCCCTGTAGTCCAGGGAGGGAAAAACCGCAACAAAAAGGCACAACTGACTCACTGAGTGCTCCCTTCCAGCAAGAATTGTGATGTTTTGCCACCCAAGGTGTTGTAATCAGACCATTAAAAAGTGTTCGTTTCCTTTCAGCTCTAATGAAGCATCAGCAAATGGATAACATATCTACAGCCTCTCTCTCTCTCTTTCTGTCTCTGGGAGGCAGGTGCAGATTCAAGTAAGGTTCACAAAACAGTTTCAGATGTGACCGATTTGTAAATTCCCAGGCAGCTATCCGGAGAAAGCTCACTGCTGCCAAAAATGTGTGGTTTGGAACATCACTGAATGCCTCCTGTGTTTTCAGTAAGAGTTTTGCTTCATTCAGTTCCTCAAGAGAAAGGCTCAGAAGGACATCAGAGAACTAGTAAATGTTACGGTGTTTATATCAAAGAGCCGGCAGCAGTGCTCTCCCTCCAGCTGGTCAGCAGGGAGAGACACCCACAAGTGCTCTCTTGGGGCAACTGCAGCATTTTCCTCATGTATTTTGAACAGTTATTTCAGTGGGAAACCCCACAAATCTTAATTTCCTAGATCAAGTTACATAAGAAAGTATTGTCACAAACCGTCCAGCTCTGCCTTGAATGAGAGAGAAATGTTAAGAATGGCTTTTGGAAGGTTAGTTCTCCTGTACATATAAAGCACCAGCATTGTATTAGTGATATGGAAATTCATCTAGTTCATAGTCAACTTATTTTTTGCCACTTGACTTGCTTTGCATGGTTTTTTTTCAGTTTGCCTTGTTTCTCAAAGCAGCAATACCAAAAGGATTCACTGAAGTGTTATTTTAAATCCTGAACATTAAAGATAAATGTTCCTTTTGACCAAACACGAAAAAGTTCCCACAACTTTGCTCTTCATTTTAATAGTCAGTCTATTATTTATCTTTCATAATTTAGTCTAGAATGTGTATTGAAAAGCAAGAAATAACAATGCTAACCCAAGGAGTAACTCAAAGCTTCATTAATACATGTGAAGCCAGTAAAGCCCTGTGGCATGACTTTACGTAGCACAGCAGCAACCCCATTTTCATGATCTAAAAGAAGAAGAGCTTTTACAACAGTTTTATTAACCTTCAGCCAAATTTACTAATAAGAATAGCTGTATTTTTTCTTGTTTTTTGCTTGCATATGAAAGCAATGAAACAGAATTGTATTACCAGAGATGGTCTTCTTAACACTGAAAGACAATAACAGTGAACCAGAAGCAGCAGAGTATTTTCAGCTTCCCCCAAAATCCTATTTCTCAAAAAAGAGGTACAGTCTTGATGTATCACCTATGAATCATGCCATAAGCAACCAGAACAACCACCGTTTCTGAACCCCAAAACCTGACAGTTATCGTCTGAGCAGAGGAGAGGTTGGAAAGGCAGTGGTGTTCAGAAACAGCAGACGCAAGGCTTGGAGTTTGCCGTGTACAATTTGTTACATCTAAAAAGCAGTCCCACAGCAGAATGCAGTAATGGGAAACAACCAGAGTCCTCAACCAATGCATGAATACCACAATAATGATTACTTTTCTATTTGTCAAACTCTCCTTATTCACCAAAGAAGGGAGAAGCTCTGTCCCATACAATCGGCAGGGAGCAGCTCTGTGCAGCACCATCTCCCTCCCGTTACTGCTGCCTCCAGTTAAACAGCAACGTGACAGCAGTGACACAGAACAGCTGCCCTCAGAAAGTTTACTTTTGTGGGCCTGTGAGCGCCTCCCATCCGTGACTCCCTGCACAATGTTTCACATCTACCTTTCATGCTGCTCAGAGATTTTAGAAGTCTCCAGAGCAGCAGTGGTGGCATGAAACAGGCAAATAGTAAACCTCCTACCTCCAGAATGGGTATATTTTGCTATCTTGGAGGACTAAAATAGATCAGGCGGCCTGTTTTTCCATGCCCTGTCCCCCAAATTATTGACAAAATTTCTTCATGATTGTGGATGCTTCAAAGGGCTCTTGAATAGTAAGCAAATAAATAAATAAACAAAGCCTAAGAAACATTCTTCCTTCGACATTCATTTTTGCTGCAACCTCAAGCTCTGAAGTGATACTGGGGAGGGAAAAGGAATTTCAGTGTATATATAAAGGTCTATTTAGCTAAAGCATAGATACTTAAAAATGTAACCCATGAGGATATTGACTGCATGCTCAAGAAGCCAGTAGCAAATAAAAAGATTTCAGTTGCTAAATTAGACCCTTGACAAGGTTTTAAAAGTTTCAAAAATATGTCCTGAGGTACCTGCCTATTTTAATTTTCTAGGCAGTCATCAGCAAAGAAGCGATTCTCAGATACAGCCCAATTTTCTTTTTGTGTGTAATTTTAAATATAATTACATTCATCATAAGAAGGTGAACAGGTGCACAGCCTACGACCATGATCCCATAATTAGACTGGGAAAGAGAATGTATGGACAACATTGACAGAAAGAATCCAAAAAGCACTGCAGCTCTACAAGTAAGCATGTAATACTGATATTCTGAAACAAATTAAACAGATTAAGTAAAAGCAGTTCTTAGAAATGAAGCTAAGTATTATATTAAGATCAATAGTGGCTCTTTCAAGGAAAAACCTCACAAAATGTTGCAAGACATTTTGCCAAGGCCTGCACACATACTGAGTACTCTGCCATTGTATTATGGCTACATGCAAGCTGACACCAAACCTCAGAGCTGAAGAGGCAACAAGATGACAAAAAAACCCCAAGTACCACATTTTGAAACTTGAGCCTCTCTCTAATTCTGTGCAGAAAACGTTTCTAAAGATGAGATTTCCAAAATGATTAAAAGCTCATAGTGCAAAGAAACATTTTTTTCCAAGTCTTTTTCTGGATACCACGGATGTCTGGCTTGCTGACATAGTTTAAAGTTTCGAAGGAAGGCAGTGTCATACACAAGAGTGGGTTCCTGTCAGCTGAATGGATAGCTCATTTGCACGGTGCTGCCTGAAGAATGGGTGCAAGAACAATACTTAACACTTCTGCTCCTGCCTTTTCTCAATGTCTGTATCTAAGCAATTTCCTTAATCCTCAGTAACCCATCCACAGAGCTGAAATAGCAATATCTATGTCCCAGTGGCATCACAAGAAATAATTTCTCAATGTCTGTAAGCTGTTTTGACTGTAGTGATGGACATCAGAGAAAGATTTAGAAGCAGATGTCTGTGGAAATTGAGGAAAAAAACTGTGAATGTGTAAATATGTAATACTTAGTACTTATATAAATCCAACTCTGTCTAACAGAGAACTTCTACTTAGTAAACATAACTAAAGGACGGTTTCTGAATGAACTATACTACAACACAAAGTCTCTGATTTTTTTCTTACAGAATTAAAACAGAAGGACTATAGTTTCCATGATAGTATCCCTAGCAATGCTTGTGAGACAACCAAGAGGCTGTTTTGCATGGGACATTTCTTCCCTCCTAAGAATCTAGATGAGGTTAAAAGGAGAGACTCAGTCAAGTTGACACAAGACTGGATTTCCAGTCAATTTTGTGTTAGAATTAACCAAGGTGAAGATCTTACCCATTAGCAAAGACCCTCACATCCCATGTGCGAAAAGTGCACAGCTGATATTTGAGGAAGGATTTCTGGCAGAAATCAGTAAGGTTAGAATACCAGCAAATGTTAAAAGTGAGACTCACAAGAAGTCTGGGTTTCCACAGAACCACTGGCCTTAGACACCAGCATATTCCTGTTGCTCTGCTCTTAAACATTAGGATCTAGAGAGTGGTGCCTTGCTGAAGTCAAATGGCAGCCCAATAACCTGCAAGATGGGTATTCAACACCAACAAAAAATAATGTTGCACTACTTAAAACCCCAATCAAGGCTTGAAAACTGGATGGGTAATATGAGCATTTACTCGGCTTCCAAGAGAAGTACAATTTAAAAGCTTTACTAGTCATTCATCTCAGTGAACCAAAAAGTAAGAAAATAATGCAAGCATGCCTGGGGCAAGCACTTCTGAGCTGCTTATCTGGGACAGTTTTTAGTTACTATTAGTCATTGGTACATTCTTGTTATCATCCCCCACTACTTTTTACCTCAATTAAGGACAGCTGACAAAGTTTTGCAAAGGCATAGCTGAGACAAATCACAAAGTTTTCTATAGTACAAAATCTGTTGCTATTATTGCACATCTATTTTTCTTGCCTTAATTTCTTGTCCCTTTCATAGCTTCAGGTTCACTCCTTTGGAAGCCAGTCTTCTCAGTAATCCCAGCCTCACTCATTTCCCCAGGGTGACAGCAAAGCCAAACAAAATCACTTCCCTGATGGTTCCAGTGGTGCAGGCTGCAGGGAACACAAGGCTTGCAGGAGTGGAATATACTTGTAACAGAGAGAGGGATGACCAACAAGATGGCTCCAACAAGAGCAAGCAGCTAAGCTCTGTTCATTCCCACAGAGATCATGCTCAAATAAGATAGTTCCAGATTTAATGAGTACTTCTCATGAGTCCTAAGGAGTCAATCCTAACCAGAGCAGATGATGGATAACAAGCCTTTGCTATGGCAACTACAAAGATTTGCATCTTGCACTCCTATTTTATTTTTTCCCAAATGCCACACAGCACAAAGAACACAAGCTCTGCAGAGCATGGAGGTTTTGGTACAATTCATCTCAACAAGTAAATAGGAATGGCCAACAAAACACACAAAAGAGTAGATGTGGAGGACTTCCTTATGAAGTGGTACCCCCACTTTCAAGGCTGATCTTGCCAGACTCCAGTGACCCTGGAGTGAAAAATGCTGCTTTGTCTCAGACACAGCATTTACTTGTTTTCTCATGTCCCAAGTGCAAGCAATCTTTCTTCTCCCAGTGCTTACTCCCCTGTCTCACTTGTCCCAGAGATGTTCCCATAAAGTGATGCATTTTGATTACATTTTGTTCAGCCCAAAATAGTCTGACAATCTCTAATCTTGACATTTATCTTCTCTCCTTACTCCCTGTGGTCACATAATTTTGAGCTGTCCTGAGTGAAAAGTTATTGTCTGGGATAAAAAAGCACAGAGAAGAATATTTATAATACTTAGGAGACTAGCAAATTTGTATGTTGCTGAATATAGTGAATGTCTAAATAAAATCCACATGCACAAGAAAAACTGAGGTAAAAGTCTTAGTTTTAGGTTGAGGAAGCATCTTTTACCATGGATCTCAAAATGAACTAGAGGTAAGCTTTGGATCAGTGTGTTGGGTGCATTCCTCACACAAGGGACACTGCTTAACAGATCCACCACATTTAGTACAATTAATACTTTTATTAATGAAAAAGTACACTGTGTTTAAAAAACTAACAAATCCACCCCTCCATACTTTCCTAAAGTATACTTATTAAGATTATCTTGCATCAAAAGTACGTGACATTTTTAAAGTATTTTATGTAAATTTCACTGTCCATTTCTCCTCTATTGGTATGAGGGAGCCAAAACACCTAAATACAAATATTAGTGAAAAATAATAATAAAATCGTTAAACAGAGAAAAGTAACAAATGGTTACATTTACAGCAAGTGTTTGAACACAAGTTTTCCAAACAGCAAAACATGAAATCACCTTGCATACAACATGCAGCTGTTCTGCTATTAAGTAGGAAATTGCCTTTTTAAACTAAAATCCTCTTAAACATTTAGTTTTGGTTTTTTTTGTTTTTTGGGGTTTTTTTTTGTTTGTTTGTTTTTTTTGTTTGTTTGTTTTTTGGCAAGAGAGATTGTTTTCCATCGTTAGACAAAATTTAGAAAGCTGTTTCCTAGCAGAACATTTCATTGCAAATATTTTGGACACTTTCATCTGACTTTGAAGTCAACTAAGATCATGCTCACATCTTTTACAAGATAAATAGCAAATTTTGGAAGATAAAAATATCTCTTCTTTCCAAGGAAAAAACAGGTTTTCAGAGGGAAAAAACACTAAACTAGTTCACAGGAGTAGATGCACCCTTTTCTTTTAAAGAAGGGATTCTGCAATACCATGTGCTGTTATGCATCAGTGTGGTTTTTGCCTAGCATTGCATTATTTGGGACATTTGCACAGGGAAAACCACTCTGCCCTTTAGAAGTTGAAAGCTCTCAGAAGTGAGATTTGTCTGCAAGGTAAGAGAAGGCTACTGGCCACAGACTGCTTCGATAAATGAGAAATCAACAGCAGGAGCAGGTCATTTTAACAAGGGGGTCTATCATCCCTAGTAGACACAAACAAACAATCCACCCAAAAGCCACTTGAACACACTGCGTTTGTATGATCTCAAGACATGAGACAAGCTGCTCTTCCAGGGGTGGGAACCGTCATGTACAAGGGGAAAGCAGCAGCCACTTTCTTGCTGACACATTCAGTGCACAAGGCAGGATTGTCCTCCCAGTTGTGGGCTTTAAGCACAAAAATTCACCTCACTAACTCCAAAGTGAAAAACAGACTCAGAACTTTCAGTAAAGTATTAGAGAGTCCTCAAAAATGTAAAATATATTCCTCATTCAGTGCAATGAGACTCGAGTCTTCTTTCAAAAAATTTTCTTAGGGTCACAGACAAGCACCCTTTTTGCACAGTGTTTTCTCAAATCTGAGATTCCCTTTGGAACAACTGCCTTTTTTACTAGTTATACCAAATTCTAAAAACTAGAAAAATAGTTATTAAAACCAGGCTGATCTGGAGAAAACAAAAAAGAGGAAAAAAATCATCCCAAAAATTGTTTTATTCCTCTCACATCTTCAACTGTTTTCACTAGCCCTTATAGTGCAGATATTAAAGGGTTCTGTTTCAGATCTGTGGACATGCAGTGTCACCACTGCACTCTCTAATCAAGAGCTGCACTCAGATTAAAGGAAACCTCAGGCAGTGACATTTTCTCAGCATGTTGGGGAATGGGCAGAGCAGTCTCTTCCTTTGGAAGAGAATACTCAAATCCAGAACAGTACCACTGGTAGATGGAAAACATACATGCTTAAGGCTTTTCAAGTGACACATCAGAATAGATAATGCAACACACAGAGGAGTAATTCACAGATTGTTTGTTGGATTCAGCCATCCTGGATACTGCCAAATGGCACAGGAAAATTGAGCTGTATTGTGAAGGGTGATGAGGTTAGGTCTGAGACATCACAGGTCATGTTTAAGGTGCCTCCTCCAGTGGCTGTGCTGAGGTGAGCAGAGCAGGATGCTTGGCCCAGAAGTTGTACGAGACGAGGAAGGTGAAAAAGAAGAGAAACTGGACACCATGCTCTTTCTGATCCTGGAGGATCACATTACTGTGGATCTAGATGGCATGCTAGCACAGACTGCCCTGTCTCAAAGGTAAGCTCTTGGGTCAATGTTCAAATAAGACTAAGTGAGACTTTCTTCAACAAAATACACTGTTCATTCAGAAAATGAAACAGGAAGATTTTACAGTTTTCTCTAAAGATCTGACCAAAGAGTGTATCACAGCCCAAACCACATCTCTTTGGAGAAGCACCACAAGTTTATTCCAGTTTTTCTAGACATTACAAGGGCCCCATGCTGCCAAATCAGTGGAGCAGAGGAGCCCTGTTCCTGGGCTGCATGACTCAAGCTGCTGAGAAGAGCACACCACACCCCATACTCCTCTGGATGTGAAAGGCATCTGCTCAGATGGGAGAGATGTTTCTGTGACACCTCATTCTCTTGGCATGCTGCATAGAATTAACAACAACAAAAGGAGTGGGACATTGTGGTTTACAACACAAACAGAAAAAAACCCAAATAAATCTATGACTAATAGGATATAGTGAAAAAAAGAAAATCACACAAACATCTCTGTTTCTCTAACAAGGTTTATATATAGCAAGATGGTAAACAAGAGCTGCTGCATTCAAAGTGGATCACACCAACTCTGGAAGGACAGCTCTAGTTCACAATATCTCAATATACATGAAACCTGTTTCTAGCCATATAGAAGCATTATTGACAATGTGCAGCTAGCATTTATATCTACCTATAGAGATATCGATATCAAAGAGGCTAGTTCAAACTAAAAAGTGTAATATATCCACTTATCTCCTTTACTGAAGGAGATGCAGGGTTTTGAATTGAGAGCTCTTGGGATTAAAGTCACTTGAGGGAGCTGAGAGCATCAGAGAGCATCAGAGCACTCCCTGCTGCCTCTTCCACACATGGTTTTCCAGAAACCAGAGCTAAGAATCACTGGAAAGCAGACTTTGAAGACAAGCGCTCATACACTAGGGATCACAACACCAGGTGTGGCAATGGAGGACCTATTGGAGCCCACCATGAACTCAGTTTCAACGGATATTTTTGCTTATATTTGGGCTTATGTTAAATTACAGCTCAGATAGTAGAATTGCAGTTAGAAGTTTGGGAGCTTCTTAGGAAGACAGTGAAGTCACCATTCTCATTTGGTACTAGATGTAAATTCAGCATTCAGAATTGAAAATGTGTCTAATGAAACAAATAAAATGCTCACTTAAAGCCCACCACAAGCATACAGACATCAGTCTCTACAGCTTAGTGCAGTGGAAAACAATCACAGACATCAATGATAACCTTCTAAGAACATCCCAACAACCCACAAAAAGAGAAAGCAAATTGATTACAGTATTTACTGTTAATTATTCATAATGGAATATTATACAAAAAAGATTGATCTCAACCTGCCAGGTAACATTACTCATGTTTGCATGACTGTAACAAAAAGAAAGATGAACTTCAATCTATTTGTAGATATCACAGTTTAACCAAGAAAGCAACATAATAGTTTCCATAATTCATAGTTATCATGTTGGATGTGGGAAGTGGGGGAGCTCAGAGGGTGAGAAGACAGACAAGAGATGATATTCCTTTTCAGCTGTAGTTGGATGGTAGCAGACTACTTCGAACCATAATAAAGAAAAGGAGACTTACATGCACCTTGCAGTATTTATTAATAGCTAGGCCCAAATATGCTTCCTTTATGCAAACAGGTACTTGAGTATGTAAATCATCACTTAAACAAACAGATCTCAATATGTACAAACATTTCCCCATTAAAGCTGCTTATTTCTTAAGCAAGATCTGTTCCCATTCAAACCTATGGCACAATTTCTTTTGGCTGGAGAAGAAGCCAGAATAGAAACTCAAGTTCTGCAAAAACCATTCTCAAGGTTGCTTGTTTTTGTTTTACATAGACTCTCATATAGGACTGTCCATCAACCAGAAGATTATTCAGCAATTGGAATGGATTTCTGGAAAGCCATTTCTATAATCTTTTTTTCAACACAAAGTCAGGAAAGCTTTTTTGCAAGCAGTTATTTCCTGTAGACTGCACTCAAACTTACATTACTGATGCACCCAAAGGCCCAGGAAGCTTTTTCTACAGATTCAGAAAACTGAGAGTCCTTTTCATTTGGGATGCATTCACATTTTCATTCCAGAGGACAGATTATCTTTTTACTTTAAGCAGTATCAGATACTCCTAGATGGAATGTGGCAGAGTTCTGCTGCACCAAACATACTGAAGCCCAAGAAGACAAAATCTATTTGTCACAGCTAGCTTTGTTTAAGCTCTGAATGCTGATAATAACTTGTTTCTTTATTCTTTCCCCACATTTCTTCTTTACTTTTTCAATCAACCAACTCAGTTATGCTGGGGACTAAAAAGCATCCAGGAAAAGTGATCCATAAAACACAACAGTGCAGTACGTTTCCCATGGCTACTCAAGCTATTAAAAGGTTAGTTCAAGTCTGCAGGCAGTGAAATCATACCACCATTATCATTGCCTTGTGGGAGCAATAATTCTGGGTGGTCTGTAACACTACAACTCCTGGCCTCTGAGATAGTATGATGATATTGTCAAGAAGACTCTATCTAGGAGTGTAACTAGGCTGAGCCTTTTTGACCTCATAGATAAATAGGTTTTGTTGAAAGCTGTTCTATTATTTTTCAGATTAGCTTGGACTTGCATTTGATTCATTCTCTGCCATGGGGGTGGGGAGAGAGAGGCCTTGAGATATCCAATAAATATTTATCCAGCTGCAGTAGCTTGATTCTTAAAGTATAACTGTCAACATCTCTGCTCCCTCATGCAAATCTAAATTTGTAAACAATCCTAATAATTCCTATTCACTGTTGTTCATTTTAGTTTTACATTCCTGGCTGAACAGCTACAGTACATGAGGCAAGGAGGACAACATTAGCCAGTCCTGTGCTGCCTGTGGTGGAAAAAAAATGTCCTAAAATTGTGGGCTCCTAGAACAAACTGTTCAATGCTAATTTTAAATCTTAAACGGTGCCAGTCTGACATCAGAGTGGGATATTTTTTTCTTATTTTTTAAATAATCAAGACCAAGCGTGTCGCCTTTTTTTTTTTTTTTACATTTTATTGAGCTCCAATTCCCTTGTGTAAATAACTTTAGAACATTTACCTTTTTTTTTTAACTATGCAAAGAGAATTTCTTTTTGCAGTCATTTTCCTGCCACCATAATTCATAAAATAAAATTTCTTTATCTAATTCGTCCAGAGATTGTTTTTCCCAGCTATACTATGCTGGAGCAGAGGGCCAGTAACTCTACTTCCGAAGGATATCTACTCAGTTCCCTGTATTGTGAGCAAGCTGAATTGCTACAATTTTTCCTTTTTTATAATCCTGGAGGACACGATAGACCATCACTAAAGACACATCGTTGCAGCTAAAGAGCTTTTTCCAGCATTTAGGTAGTTTTCAGCAAGGGGCTGATCTTGCAAGTATTTATGCACAGGCTTAATGGCAAATAGCTTTGAAGAAACTAATAAGCCTAATGATCTCCCAGGGCTAGTACTACACATAAACATTTGTAGCACAAGGGACTAGTAACCTCAAAATTATAGAGACAATTCTCTTTAATTGTAAATTTTTAAAGATCTTGTTAAGATGTTAAGACAAATAGTTCTTTGAGCAGCAAAAAAAAAAGTATTAGTTCTCACAGATTCTCAAGATGGAGGTCCTCAGAGGATTCACTAATGAATACAGCTTTTCCTTCAGAAAAAGTCAAAGTTCCATTCCCCTGTTTCCCCAACTATTTTCACATCACTTTAAGAACAACTGAATTTGGCTGCTCAGAAAAGGCTTAATAATGCCATGGAAATCTAAAAAAAATCAAAACCAACCAACCAAAAATCCAAACAAAAAAATCCCAAACAAACAAACACCAACCCCTGCTCGCCCCCCTGCACCACCCAGAAAAAAAAATTCAAACTCAGCTTCTGCTAGACATTATCAGACCCACAGCTCTAAAAGAGGTGTCTAGTTTGTATATATTGAATTGGCAGATTATGTGTTTAAAAGAATGTGTAAGCACAAAGAGCCAATCCAAACTTAATTTCATACTTCCTATTTATGTTTTTAGCTCTCAGCTTTGACACAGCCTTCATATTACTTTTCAAATGCAAAGGTTGAACTGCACTTTTCCTCACCCCTGTTCAGCTCACCAGCAACTGAAATGAATGCCATACACAATCTGCAGCTTTGATATTACTCCATATTTTACATGGCACCTACATTCAAGCAGGCAATTGAATGAAGAGCTCTGCTGAGTGCCAGGCCACCACCAGTTTCTGCTGGTAGAAGGAAACTTGAAATATAGATCCCTATTCTCATTTTTCCCACCATTTATTTCTTTCTTTTGAGGTGTGCTGATGTGGCAGTTTTATTATCTTAACTCTCTCCCCCCACCTTGCCCCTTGTCATCATAGCCTAGCCTTCCATGTTTTCTCATGAGAAAAGATTCATTTGATCAGCCCAGCTGCCAAACAGTCCCATCCCATCCCATCACAAACACAATGACATCTTAAGGCCACAAATGGTCCTATATGCTGGTATTTCACCAGTTTGCATTCTGACTAACAGTAAATACAATATTCACAAAGGTGCCAGAATTAGCACATGTAACCACCAAGGGTCACATCTGCTCTTTCTCTTGTAAATGACCAAGAACCTGTTGTGCACAAGGCACTGAAACTCGGTCCAGAGTCTCTAGGTTCACGGAGATGAGGAATTAGAAATAAGCCTTCTGGGACAGAGAGGAGTGGTATTACATCCTCATCCTGCTCTCAATGGACTGTCCTTCAGCATTCAGTGATATAATGGTGGAACATGATCTGAAAAAGAATCACCTCAACCTCCCTGATAACACTACTCATGTCTGTATGATTATAACAAGGACAGCATGCATGGCTGAGGGTCAGATTTGTTGCACAGATGTTGCCCTTGTGATCTGACCTCCTTTCCATTTGCAGAACATGAAGCCCCACAAAGCAGCTGCTGAAGGACTTCACAGGAGAGGAAGGGATGGTATTACAGAGGTTACAGCTTCTCTAATTCCAGGTCTTTCAGAAAGGAACCTGAAGCTGATCTGTTTACTCTGACATACAAATCTAGACCATCCATTCTGTCAAGGGGTTTATTTTAATCCCTCATTCTTGTCCCTGAATTTCCTTATTGTTGACACAAACTTGAAAAGCAATTGAATTGAGTTCTACTGTGTGAAGCTTTCAATTCTTTGTCCTGTTGCATGTTCATACTGATAGGGACTCATTTGCCTGGCAGTATTTGTCACTATTAATCTGGCAAAACTCACTCGTGGCACACCATTTAAGTAATTTTTATAAGACTTCATCAATGATGCTTACAAAACTGGGTTTGGCTGTACTTTGTAAATGCAGAGTAGCACACAGAAATTAATGAAAAGTCATTTTAAAAAGGCAGAGTCTTGAAACAAAGATCAAGCACATCATCATTTTCAGATCCACTTTGGCAAGCATTAGGTTCCGTTTTTATAGCTTGTCGCTCATATCTCCTGAGCAGCAATATCTTCAAAGAATTCCATCAAGGCAGTGAGCCGTGACCTCCATTTCCTGACGCCGTGTCAGCCTGCTGCAATCAAGCTGGGCTTTTCTGAGTAATCTTCCATTTGATCTCTGAAAAAATTATTTCTAGGACTTTGCCCCCAACAGATGTCAATTTGGTGGGCTGGCACACACCAGAGCTTCCATGGACAGTGAGGGCAAAGGCAGCGAGTTGGTAGATGCAAGGCTGCAGGCAGCTGCTCCAAACTAAAACACCTTGACACAGCACTTCCTGATGATGCCTCATTCCCCTCCTTGCTTTTGGGCAGGGGGGTGGGTATTGCCCAAATACTGAGAGGAAGGAGGGTCTAATGAAATGAGTAATAACCTTAATAAATTCTCATGAGCTTGAATGTATGTCATGGTCTGCATCCCATTAGTGACTGCTTATTTTTAAAAATAAATAAATAAGAATAACTTAGCTCAGTGACACTTGGAACCAGACAGCCTCCAGTTTATGTTCCAAAACACTGATTCCTTAGTCAATTGAATACTCATAAATGAAAGGCAAATCCAAAACAAGAGTTGCAGATCTTTTGGAAAACACATCCCAGTTTCAAAAATAAGTCTTAGTCATATAATGGTTTGGATTTGAAGGGGCCTTTAGAAGTCGTATAGTCCAACCCTACTGCATTGAGCAGGGACATTTAACTAGGTCAGGTTGCTCAAGCCCCATCCAACCTGACCTTGAGTGTTTCCAGGAATGGGGCACCTACAACCTCTCTGGGCAATCTGTTTCAGTGTTTCACCACTCATCATAAAATATGGCTACCTTATAGCTAGTTTTAATCTACCCTGTTTTAGTCTAAAACCATTACTTGTTGTCCTTTCACGACAGGCCCTACTAAAAAGTTTGTCCCCGTCTTTCTCATAGACCTGCTTTAAGTATCAAAAGGTTGCAATAATGTCTTCCCTGAAGGGCCTTCCCTTTAGCCCTTCTTACAAGACAGGTGTTTACTAATGCAGCTAAAAAATAGAAACTAAAATTTCTGTAATGAAAATTTTGGTGGTTGTTCTCCACAAAAGAAAATACATTTTTGTGGTTCCTGCTTAACTACATTACAGGAGTTAAAATATTTTGTTTTAAGTACTGAGGTTAGGCATACTGGTTTTTTGTGAAATAATCCTGAGGTTTTAGAAGTAGAATAATTTCTATGCAGAAAATTGCAAATATTAACTATTGTGTAGCTATATTTGAGAGTAATTTTGATTTGTTTATATCTGTACTAATTTTTATTTAAAACAGTTGTGAATTGTGATAGAATTGTTTGCATAGTGATAGAATCTTATATGACACATAGCTGTGCGTTCTTCCTAAGAAGTGGTGTAAAAGGATGGTCAACAACAAGAAAAAGACTTTTAAACACAGTTTCTAAAGTTATGTTCTTCTTCTGATTTATTTTTCTGGAAAGTTTTGCTAATGTATAAACTCATTTGGGGAAGAGGAATTCTATTAAATTGTTACAGGATTCAAGATTTCTGAAAATACTTTTTTGTGTAGCAATTGGTATTTCAACCAAATCTCATCTTCAAAGTATATGTGTAGTGTCAGAGACTGAAAAATGTCTCAGCATCAGTGAGAATACTTAATCTGCACATAGATGAATTCCCCAAGTTCAATTATTTTTCAAGTTCTGATTATTTTTGAAAGCTTTTAAGCCACCAAGGTGGCCTTCCCTACTCTGCATCATTAGGATACCATGTCAGGGCCATATATTACTCTCATCCTTTGTCACAACCATTTCACACAGAACAGATCATGCTGTTCTACTTCAGAGATAAAGGTCCAGCCTTAGCCTGTGTGACTGTGTGCAATGATGCAATTAAAACCACACCATTTTCTGCAGAAGATGAAGAACCAGCAGGGCTAGTATCATCTCCAGTTGCCTCTGACTCCTTAGCAAGCCAGGTACCTTCCCACCAAACAAATCAAGGGAGGTGGATTCAAGTTACTCCAGAGCAAGGCTTGAACTGCTCTGATCCACAGTGAGGGCACTGACTTGCTCCTGCCTTCCACTCCTGTCCCGGGAGGGTGCAATGCACAAGCTCCAGCTAACTTGAAAGCTTGCCAGGCAGTACCTGTTCAGCTGGATCAAGGAACACAGTACATCACAGGGCAAGAGGCAAACTGGAACATCTATTTATTCAGTTAAGCCACAAAACAGAGGCAATTTTGTTAACTTGCTTAATGTGAAGTTTCAAACTGGCCTCAAATTTGAAAAACAGTTCTCTGGATTTCAAATAATTCCAATGATTCAAATGAGGAGATTCATACAGAAAGATGAAAACCATTTAATTGCCATGAGCATATTTTTTTCCCCTTCACTTTACCTGCAGAGAGGTAAGCAAGAAGCAGCGAGAGATAAACAGGACAGGAAGAGTCAGGGTACTGTGCCACTACAGATTTTTTTTTACCTAAGTTCTTATCAAACAACTCCCCCACGATGCTGCTCCTGTTATAATAAAAGTGTCTACTTGCTAAGAAACAGAAAAAAAATCTGCATGGTTGTGTTCATTCCTGGAAAAAATACAAAAGCAACACTTCCCTTGCCCTACAAAGTTTTGCCCTTTTACCTTCCCTTGCCTTTATTATTCTTATAATCTTTGTCTGCCTGCAATGTCTGAATTTTCTTTTTAATCTTTCAATTACTTCCCCATATCCATTGTCCCAATTCTCTACACTTCTGCTTTACATGCAACCCATGCCCTGCAAGCATGTGAGGAGGCCAAATACCAGGCATCTTGGCACAAGCTAGTACTTTACACCTATTCACAAAGGGAAAACACTCCTCTTTTCTTAAGGAAGAAAGAAAAATAAAAAGAAGGGGGAGCAGAGTTCCACCAAGTACTCATAGCAAAGATATGAAGTAATGTTTACACTCACCCTTTCTAAAACATGTCTGGTCCTTTAATAATGATCCATCAAAACTGAAAATAAAAGCAGACTCCAGTACAGTGACTCTACTACTATTATTATTAGGCATACTGTAATAGCTACAGTCATTGTAATACTGTAATAACTACAGGTCGTTGGGCCCTACAGCTGTCTCCATCAAACTCGCTGCTTACATACACAGAAAAAGAGGCTTTCAGCAGACAAGGTGCAGCCCAGTGCAGGATGAGGGCAACACTTAGCCTGTCCCCATGTCCACAGCCATGAGCGCAGCACAGAAACACCCAAGAAGCTCTAAAATCTTCCAGAAACGTTGTCCCAGAGCTGCCAGGGAAGGAGCAGAGGAGTCAGCAGAGAGCACTGAAGTGACTTTGGAAGAAGGTTCTCTAACAGGGGAGGCCAGGTGGACAAGAGTGGCTCTGAACCAGCCAGCTCAGGTGATGGCAAGCACAGAGCAGGAGCAGAATTTGTTCCAAGTAAGGCTCAACTAAGAAATGAGGTTGGGACCCTCCACCCTGGACCGTGGCTCCTTCAGACACTGTTCTGAACACTGTGGCCTGTGGATGAGCAGGTCCCCCATCACCACCCTTGCCAGCAGGCAGCCCTCCAGAGAGGGAGGAGGATGGAAAGCTCAGCCTGAGAAGTAGCACAGAGCAGCTCTGCCAGGCTTCAGCTTGGCGTGCAGTGGGGAATTTTCTCTTTCTACATCCTAATTTGCTGAAGAAGCTGCCACGAGCAGCAAGCTAGAGTCACAGCAGGAAAGAACTTTGACCTAAACCATGAGTTTTTTAGCCATCAATGTACCCTTTTATTTCAGAATTTCT
The DNA here is from genome assembly GCF_036169615.1 of Heliangelus exortis. Lineage (NCBI taxonomy): Eukaryota > Metazoa > Chordata > Aves > Apodiformes > Trochilidae > Heliangelus > Heliangelus exortis. The sequence goes on from NC_092434.1 coordinate 7,998,262, forward strand.
TCTTATGAAAGAATTAGTTACCTCCTATCAAATAATGGGATGTATTTAAGAGACAGTAAGCACACTATGCTCACGATCTAACAGATTATTTTCAAATTTACTTTTGAACACCAAATTCTCATTACTATCTTAACATTTTAACACACTTTTTAAAATCACATACATTGCACACATGAATGTGGCTAAGGCACATGGGCAGCATAAGCTCACTGACTTGTGCAGGTGAGGATGATGTGCTCCAGGCATGACTGAAAGCAACCCATTGAGTGAAAAGTTTCTCATCTAGGAAGCCTGCAGTACCTATTTACCCCTTTTCAGATCAGAATTTTCAGCCCACTGAATCAACAAAAATGGTAATATATGATATAATCTCCTTCTCTTACACAATAAGATAGATCCAGCCTCTCATCTGAAGAATTTACAGTGTAATCATCAATTACATAGCTTTTTTTTTCATTTTCCCACATTGCCATAACATGCAACAGTTACTATTTTGTCGTAAAGCACCATCTGTGAATACAGATCAACACGATTTTTTTTTAATAGTGAAATCAATGCCCCATCAGAATAATTCCTCTTCACATATTTCCACAGGCCCATCCTCCCAAGCAAAATTTTCCATTCTCACAGACATTCAGACCAACAGGACAGCAGTTTCTTCTCAACAGAAGAAAAAAACCCAAAGCCATAACTGGGATCAGCAGTACCTCTTCCCAGAGAGGTGAGCTGGGAGCAAAGCAGGCAGGCAGGAACTTCACATGTAAGCAACATGGTATCACAGTCTCCAAGCAAGCACAGCAAGTCCAATGACATTAACTGGGTTCAGTGACAGTCTTGCACTCACCCGACAAGTTTGCAGTGATGAAGCAGGTCCAAGGTGACACCAGGAAGCCAAGGTAAAAGTCAGCAAGGCACCAAATCAGGTACAGGTACACACAGAACGTAGCTCAGGCAGAGAACTAAGTTTCAGTGTGACTCTTGAACAAAGAAAAGACATCCCCAACAAGCCTTCTCACAGATTTTTTTTTTACGCCAGCCTGATTCAAGGGTACACAGCTGTCCCATATCAAAGCTGGCCTTGATTACAGCTGGGGATATTCAGCAGATATTACAGCAGATTCTAACACACAACACCTGACACCTATCACATGGAGCAGAGGAGCAAGTCCATAGTTGCACAGCCTTCTCCCTCTTTTCTTCTGCTCCATCATTGCTCCAGCTGTGCTTCTCACATAATGTTTTTCTGTATTGCATAGAATTTCAGCACGAAAACTTATTAAGGGTAGTTTTTTAATATGTATTGCATATTTCCTGTCTGATTTTTGATAGCAGTGTGGCTGGTGCAACAAATCTGAATGTGAGTTTATCAGTTGCACAGAAGGATTCTTATCTAGATACTTTAAGCTAGGTATATGCTCATGTTAATAGCAAATTTGCCAAAGCAAGAATTAGGGCAACATTCCTGAGTATTGTGGACAAATATAAATAGGATTAGCTATTCACATTTGAAAAATAAAGATAGCATTAATATTTAAATATGAAGGCATATTCTTTATATCAGTCTGATTTAAGAAATAAACCAACAAACCTTAATACCCTAAGTTCATGTATGCAAAATTCAGTTGTATTCTCCAGTATCATAGCTATTTGCAAAACCCTATGCTCCACAAATATGTTGCAGTATCCGAGAAAGCTTGTGGTTACACATATGACTTCTATGAAAAGCACGACCATATTCACAAACATCTACTAGAAGAAAAGCAACATGGGAACAAGCTGAGTTTTATTCTTGGGTCAGGCTAACTTGGTGTCTCCTCCAGCACAGCCCCCAGGCTGTCACTGGCTGAGCACAGCTGCAAGAGAGCAAGGCAATGCTCAGGTGATGCAAACAGGAAAGATAAGGGCACAGGCACCAGCCTGGTGTCACCATTTGCCCTTGGCAGCAAACTGAAACTTGAAACAGATTATTTGGAAGAGCTTTGTGCCTACTCCTACTTTCTAGTATTGAAGGAATTTTTTTGTTTAAAGATGGACTTTGTTCAAAGCTGAGGTTTCTGCAAAGCTGTACACTGTTGTGGTCTTGGAAAAAAAAGTTTAAAAGGTTAAAAGAAAAAATTCCTCAACAACTGAGATTTATTATTACATGTTTTTAAAAAATACTATCGGAAAACCTGCTGCTACGCTTGTGGCTGTGAGAACCGAACAGTTACCTTGCTCCAGGAAAGATTCCAGTTTTGCATAGTTAAATGTCTGTAGACCTATTTCAAACTATCCTTTCATTAAAGTTTTTGTACCACTGCTCCCTCCCTAACAGCTGTGTTATTAAACTGGAAGTCAGTTGAACACGATAAAGTAGTTAATTTAAAATATGTAGTGCATGTCATGTGTTTCAGTCACGACAGCTTATTAGCTGACAGTCAAAAAGCTCTCCTGGCTAAGCCTTTCCTCAGGATAAACTGGAGAGTTTTAAATTCCCTCAGTGCTACATCTTGCAGTTAGAGCTTTCCTGCAAGTGGTGCAGAGGATAAGAGATTGGGATTAGAGACTGTGCTGGCCCCTTTCCCCTGAACCCAACACTCACATTCATGTTTCCTACTCCATCTGCCAGGACAAGCATTCCTGGGCTGGGATTTTCTCTTTTCAAAAAAAGCAGTGTTCACACTGGCCTCTGTCACTGCCCCACTTGCAATGCATATTTTATGTTGTTTAACTATAGCCTCTCTTTCAGTAAAAGATTTTGTTTCAGTAAAAGGTTTTTGATTGTGCTTGTGAACTAAAGAGCTCACCTAGATTTTTAAGGACAAAATGTATCAAATTACTTAAGACAATTTCAACAGATTTCAAGCAGTGGTGATACAAGTTCTCTCTCAAACTAAACTTTTATAATTATATCTAGCCAGATAAGGATCACAGAGAAAACCTTCCTGCTTTTTCTGTGAGGTGCAGGTCCAACACAGCTCTGGAACTGCTGCTGTGCAAGTAGAGCATACTCCTGAAATTTTGAGGAAAGCACTCATAAGACACCTTCCCAAAACAAGACCCATTCCTGCAGGCTGCACATACAAAGCACAAAACGTCTAAGAACAGGTGTAGTTTACCTTGAGTTAAAAAATGTTTGTTTGTTTTTAAATTAATCTACTTTGCATTGTTTTACAAACAAAACAATCTCTAAGAGCAAGTGGTTTTTGTTGATACAGTTTTGTCTACAGTCTGACTTCTGCTTCCATAGAACTTGACTTGAAGAGAATAATTGAAGTCTGCATTCTTTAATCATGTGATTCAATATAAAATGCTGAATGTATTTTAAAATGCTACAGAATTGTATGGGCCAGAAATGGAAAGCTGAAGTGGTCACATCTGAAATTCCTTTATGGATGATCACCTGCCACCTGAAAAACATTCACCATCAATGTTTGCTGTGTCAAGGGCTGGCAGACTGGAAAAAAAAAAAAAAAGTGTCCCAACAAAAGGAAGGCAAACAAGAATGCCAGGAGGCCTTCGTGGATGAACAACACCACACTTAGAGGTATTAAGAAAAGTCTACAGAAAGTAGTAGCAAGGATAGGTAGCCTTGGAGTAGTACAAAGAAGTTTGAGAAGCCAGGGATGGGGGACACAGGGAATGCTGAGGTACTCAGGGTTCCAATGCTACTTGGTCATTTGCTCAAACATTATACTTTTATTTCTCTGACTAGAGATCAACAGCTCAGACACACACTCTCATTCTGGGAAACGCTGAAGACAGAGCTCCAAGAACTGGAGAAATGGGCAGCTGGGACCACACATGAACTGTCCAAAAGACACAGAAAAGGCCAAGACAGAAGTACTCTATCTCTCCCAGAAGGATGACTGCAGAGATTACAGTGAGCTCCCTGCAGTGGCCTTGAGAGGCTCAGCATTGGTGCATCACCACTGCCACTTACAAACCATGGAGAGCAAACACAAATCCTCATTGTCTCCATGGGGACAAATTTGACTGAAAAAATGGCATTAACATTTCTGGTATCCCCAGGGTAATGCAAGGGTATTTTTAACAGGGAAATAATTAGCACATCAGAAGGCACAGTGCAAATTAGCATTCAGGAATCCAATAACTTTATATAGCAAGAGTCACATCTCCAGAGTTACAGGAAAATTTGCAAAGGTGTAAACAAGCCAGCCAGATCTCTACTCTGAAAGCAGCTCGTGCCTGAGGTTCCACAAATGCTGTGAAATTTGTATACTGCTGCATCACTGTGGCTGATGTACTTCACTGCACCTCCATAAACTCAGGTGAAAGACACAGGAAATGAGGTGAATGAAAACATTGCAGGGTAAGATTTTTTCTCTTTGCTTTGGAAGAGACACAAATAGCTGAGTGCTGGAGGTCACTGGAGCCCCCCAGCAAGTCTTTGTGATAATAGACTGCAATCTCCAGGTGATAAGCTATCGTTTTTCAGAAATATTTGTATACCTCCTGCTGAGGTTTTCTGGCATTCAAGGGACAGATCAATATTTGGTATTTTCACTGCACTTGAGGAGCTATTGTTCTTTGTATCTGAAAACAGAGCAGCTGTTCAGATGTTTATAAAGTAGCCAGGGCAGCCTCAGAAAGAATGCAAACCAGAAAGAAACTAAAATATATTAAAACAAATAATAATAATAAACTTTAAACTCAGGTTAGTTCAACGGGTTCTAGCATATCAAAGAAACAGTATATGTACTGGGCAACACACAGAGCAACATTTCAGGGAGTCACAACTAGGAGCCACTGTTTCCCTTAATGAAATTCTATCTAAAAATTTGAATACACAAGTGAAGCCAGAACAAGAAAATAAGTTATTTTTATGTCTTCAGACAGCATTAGCAGAGTGGTGTATTTATAATTAAAGAACAAGCATATTAGAAGGGTTTACATATTTCCCATATGGTAACTCTGGAAACATCTTTCACTTTTGCATGAATTAAGGCGAAGCCAGGTTACATACCTGTGTGCATGAAATGAATTTAGGTCAAGCAGAGGGAAGAGGGACCAACCATGACCTCTGAGATCATAAAATCAATCTTACTGCCAGTTCTGCAGGATTCTTTTCTCTAGAAAAAAACCCAAACAAAACATAACACCCCAAGACATTAAATTGCAAAATTGTTTACTTTCTAAAATGTCTCTGTCACCTGAAGAAATTTCAATCTACAGGAGATATTTTGGCCTATATCTGTTTTGGTCTGTCTGTAACCATCTGGCATTCTGGGCTACACTGCTCCAGAGTAAGAAGCTGAAAATGGACATCAAATATTTCTTCACTGTAACTCTCTTTATTCAAAGAGAACATACACAAATGCTGCTACTCTGATATGCATACCCAGTGCTATCAACAACGAACAGCTGCTCACCTTAAAAATCCCAAGTCCATCTTTTTAGTCAGGTGTCTCAGCATATCCTATCTCTCTGCTTCTGCCCAGAATTTCTTCATTTACCTTCAGCCTTCTCCTCCTCTGCCCTGCACACCCACCCACACATCTGTAGCTCAGTACACTTTCCACAACTTCAAGAGAAATTTCTCAGTAATTCCCCAGCTTGAGTTCAGCTCATCCAATTTCCACCAGCTCCCTAGAGTTTTCTGCTGTGACTGAAGAAAAGGCTTTTAATTTATTTTTCTGGTTTCTGTGAAATAAAGCTTTTACCCTACTCACCAGCATTATCAAGGCCTATGATTGCCCACATATCAAACAGCTGTGGCTGCTATAGTCCTGAAGATACAAATACAGAATTAAACTAAATGGAAAAAAATGTTAAACACATGTTTTTGTTTGCTGGTTTACTAGGGTAGAAAAAACACCTAGCAACCAGGCTTCTCCAGGCTCTTTGTTTATCATACTCCATAGTACATTTTTTTACTTGCTGTTGGCAAAAGCATCCACGTTTTCATTTATGTAAAAAGCTGTTTTACTGAAAAAAAACCCCAAACCCAAAAACAACCAAACATGACAAAAACCAAGGTAACAAAAAATAAGCCAAGCAAGGAGTTCTTCACATTCCAGGTCAGTCATCAAAACACGCTGTACTCTCTCATCTTTCTGCAGGCAAATGACATTAAAAATGTTTGTTCCTTTATTAGTGTATTATTGTTACAGAAACAATGCTATCACCTTGTCAGTCAGCATCCACCACTAGTTTCAGAGGGCATTGATAACATCTGGACTTGGCTCTAGCTAGCAGTTGCTTAAGTTTTTTAAGAGATGTGTCAGGACTACATATAAAATATAACTGTACAAGAAAATGGTTACAGGCCTCAGGTCTGAGGACTACAGGGAGCATGTAACAGTACAGGTCAGTCTTCAATCTCAGAATACACTCCAGCTCAGTCTCCTGTCTCATAAGCATCCTGTTCATTGCAGTACAGCAGGAAGGAGGCTAAAACCTCAGTTCTGAAGAGTACAGACTTCAACAGAAGGTTAACAGAGAAGGTAATACGCCCATTTTTAGGTATTGCCCTCATTGAAGTGGTATTGCATCATCTCATCCTTTTTTCCAACTTCTTTCAGGTCTTAAACCAGACAGCAGTATTGCATCATCCCATCCTTTTTTCTGTCTACTTTGAGCTCTATAGCATCTGGAAACACCATAGTAGAACAAGGTTTAAAGGAATTAAATACCTTATAGCAGGCTGCAGCAAAGCAATAATCCAATCTGGTCACACCAAAGTCCCCCAAAGGCTGCAGTCTCAAGGGCTTTCTGGCCTTGACCCTGCACCTGATATAAAAGCTACTTTTCCTCCAGCAAGTCAGTGAATAGTCCAGAATTAGTCCTCTCAGTTATGCAGCCCAGATCTGCAGTATGGGGCATGGACCTCTGGGCTAAACCAGTATTCTACTGCATATTCTGTTGTGTAAACCCTAAAAAAAACCAACCAACCAAACAAAAAACAACAAAAACCAACCTCAACAATAAAAAAACCACAACAATAAAAAAGCAACAAACAAAAACCCCCTTATGATTCTGATATCTTTAATTAAAAATAGAAAATTTAAAAAGAGAGAAGATTCAGGAAAGAGTTATGAGAACTTCAATTGTAAGAGACCAAGTGAAAAGCTGGAAAAGGCTGGTCTGCTCAGTTTGCTCTTGTCTGCTTTGAATGTGCTTAATCCTAATGAGATTGTTCTTGTGGCACCATATTTGTGCTCTATTCCTGTTGTGCAGAATGTGCTAGGAAACTATTAATTACTCCTTCTTACGTGTAACTTTGCTGTTTAGGACTTACGGTGGAAGAAGGAAAATTGATGCCTTCTCCCAGAGTAGCAAGTATTCATGCTCTTTATGGTATCAAACATCTTTGTTGCACACAGGTAAACATCAGGAAAGCTTTTAATTCAGCTCAGAGTGTTAAGGAACATGAAAATAATTCTTTCATCTTCTTGCATACTGTAGTGCATAGTTTGTTTTCCAGATAATCTGGGAATGTCACTTAACAAGTTCCATGCTAATGCAAGGATCTAAGAGCAGAATGAAGTTCTTAATCCAGATCTCTTCCAGTGGGACACGACAGTTCGCAGCTTTTGATCTTTTACAGAAGGATAATAGTTTCAAGTTTGCTATAAGGGTGTGTTTTGCAACCTGCAGTTTGCAGAAGTGTATGGAGCAGGTGTTCTGAAGACCATTCTGGACTTTTCTGACATAACCATGGCATGGTGGTGGCAGGCAAGGAATGATGAAAAGGTGATTCCTTCTAATTTTATGGTCCTACCTACATGAGCAGAACAGAGTTCTCACAGCAAGTCCTCCAGAGGTTTTGAGCAAGCTGTCTAATTTTGCCCCTATTGTTTCTCCATCCAATCAGGTCAGGAGAAAATAAAGCTCTTTAACTCCACAAGAGAGAGTGGGAACTTCTAAGACTAGTAAAGGTCCTGAAGATTGTGTATGTTCAGTAATGAAGACACAGGAAAAGAATTTAATTCCCATAAAGGGAGTTCACTTTGCAGCACTGTGAGAAACACAAAGAAATCCTGTCTTGACTAGTTAATTGAGCAAACATTCCAGCTTGCCCTAAAATATGCTTGCTATGCTTTTTCAGATTTTTTTTTTTTTTTTGAAAGTGTATAACCCCTTAGCATGTTCATGTCTCCACCAGTCTGAAAAGCAACTGTCTGTTCCAGCCCCTGGGGCTCACCTGCTGCTCCCCCACTCCTGTTAGGTTGGATTTCTTTAAAGACCATGTCGGTTACATCATTTCATGCACTGGGAAAGGGAAGACTTTCCTATTAACACCAGATTAGTTGTGTTGCCTACTCCCCCACCAAGCTTCTACCTCCCTTGACTCTTCTCTGCAGTGCCATTTATGGCATGCTGTCAGCCCTGCCTTTGCTTCCCTGCCTCTCCCAGAAACATTGGCTGAGCACTTTTCCACCGGGGGCTGCTTCAGCTGTGCCAGACTGCCTGCCCTCCTCCATACAAAATCCAAGTGTCTCTCACCACTGGCAAAACTCTTCAGAAGTCTTCCTGCATCTCTCTGATGCTCTGATTTCTTCCCCTCTCCTGGCAGTGCTTTTCCATCATACACAATCCCCCTTCGCTGGCCTGGCCCCTCAGTTTGCTGCCCCCCTCCAGTGCCATCCTGTGCCTGCACCCCTGGCACTCTACTTCAGCACTGTGTCCCCACAGGCACACTGTGTCCCCACAGGCACGCCAGCCCTACACTGCATTGCCAGGCTCTGTTTTCTGCATTGTACCCTTGAGGTGTTTACAGCCTGATGCAAAGCTCATTCAGTCAACAGAAAGAGCTGCTTTGACTGTAGTGGATTTCAAATTAAGATGTTAGACTATGTCTCCACAGCAGCACAGAAACAACAGTGTTGTTTAGAGATACCCAAGCCAGCTTTAAACTAATTAGGTTGGATCCCAGTAACCATCTAATCATAGAAACAGGGAGCTCAGTACTGGGTAATTTACCCTAATGAGACTGTAAGCATGTCAAGGGAGAGAATCTGTGTTTGCTTCATCCAGTTCCAATTTAACATCATGTGCCAATTGCCATTTGCATAACATCTACTACTATTTAAAAAGCAAACCATCACATGTCGAGATAAGCTCTCCTTCTGTGGTAATGTGGCTATATGGAGCAACTGTCTAAAATATTCCATGTCTAATGGTCAGTTTTCTCATCTTTCATCTGTCTCCTTCACATGAAAAAAAAAAATTACATGTACCAACAAAAAGACAGGAAATACACAGCACAAGAGATAATCAATTACAATGAGATTATCTAGTATTTTTGGGGGGAAGCAACAATTCCTTTGTTCCACAGTATACACAGAGACAACTATATTTTTCCTTGTAAAAAATGTAGATGTTGTTATTATTTTATCCTTTAAAAATCCATAAACAACACTCTCCAGCCATAAGCAAATGTTTTCCCTCGGAAACCAGAGGTAATTGTACCTTCAGTCTTCAGAAACAGGAAAACCCACTAAATTCCATGCAAGAAAAAAAGCATGTTGAGTGGACAATACAGGATATTTCCTACATGTCAGCATGTATTCCAAATTACAGTTATGCAAAAACATAGCTTAGGCTTCACTTCAAAATGTTAATTTTTTTTTTTACCTTCCCTTTGCATATAATTTTCTGGGTTTTTTTCTGCATTCTGATTTAAGGAAAAGTTCGATTCTGTTTCAAGTCCATAAGCATATCATTGTCATGTTCATGCTGCCAAAATAGTCTCAAAGGAGACATATGACTTCTTACAGTGCTTTGCATTCAGCAGCCACCGCTGAAGTCAAAATTATCTCCATACTCTTGAAGAGCACTCAACACAATCAGCAGCCTAAACGTGGATTTGGGAGTCTTCCAGGGTTTGGGAAACTTTGGGTTTCCAGCTTTAAAAGGCATGATTTGACTTTACTAAGTACTCCTAAACCAAATACCAGGTGTTCACCACAAACGCCTTAATTCCTGAAAGCCAAGCTGATGAGGAAGGCACAACATTAGGAGACTGTATATGAGTACCTTCTACATCACACTTTTAAAGTGGAGCCAATAAAACGCTGTCACACAGTCATTCCTTTAGTTTTATCTGACATTTGGGCCAAAGATTATAATTTACTATGATTAAGATTTTTTTTTAAATAACTAAAGATACCAGGTGCTGAATGTGGTTATTGTAGAGTGAATGCTCAGCAATTCCAGAAGTCATCCCAAAATTTAGACACATTACAGACAGGCATTTACCACTGGCTGAGATGCATCTATACCAGGCTTTGCTGCACTGCCACAAGCTACATGTTAAAGCCTAAGCCATGCTAAGTCCTGCTTTCCTTGAAAATGCCATACATTATCAGATCTGAAGTTTCTCATTGCTTAGTGTTCAAAATCTCCAGCAGAAGGGAGCAAGGAAGGCCCCAGTGAGCAGGAGAGAGCCAGGCACTGCACGGACAGGATTTAGCAGGCAGCATTACCACCTGGCGGGGACAGCCTGCTCCTCCAGCAGCTGCACTCCAACCCTCTCGTTTCCATCCACCTGGGATAAATGAATGTTTCTTTTTGTTGGTGTATTAATCAATAAGTAAGCTCTGGTATCTGTGTTTGGACCATAATTATTTGTTCTTAGTATGCTACCACTAAAGCCCCACATGTAATGAACCACAAAAAGACCCATTAAAGCTTCAAGCATGGAATAAATCCTCTCCAAGTTATTCAGTCTCAGCTTGATGCTGCCTGTCATTTTTTAACCTTTCCCTAATGCCTTCTACTTTATATTAGAACACTTGGCATTTCAGAACTGAAAAACAGTAGCTATCCTTAAAGACTCTTCATTTTATAAATACATTAAGGACACTATTAACATGCTTTCATTCAAAAGGAAACGAGTGCCCTGTTAAATTTAAACCCACATGAAACTTAAAAGGAAGCACAAGGTCCAAAGCAAAGCATCTGGGACTAGACTGCAAAGCTATTTAGGTACCAGACTCCTGCTGATTCAGGAACCAACATACCTTGTAGACTAAAGCTGATTTATGATTCCCTCAGGGAATCCTGGGTTTCATCACTGAATTTTCTGTTACCATAACACTTTGTCAACATCCTCATTCCCCCCCTTTGCACCTCACCCCGAATTGTTTATCTTCATTCTGCAAAGTCCATTAAAGGACTTTCTTTTTCTTTCATTTTCTGTCATACTGCTTGACTGCTTTGAGTACCTTGAATTTTGTGACATTCCAGTCCTATTATACTCCTGCAATCCTTGTAGGTTTATGATATTGTGTATATTAAAAGATTACACAAATTTAACTAAATCAATTTACAACTCCTGATTTTTGTATTTTGAATGCAGCCTTATTTTTCCATGCACTTCTATAATCCAGGAGCTTCTGTCCAGCTAGATTCATTAGTGTCCTTACAATTTCAGCAGGATTTAGACAATCCACTACAGAGATCCCCCAAATCCCTATTTTTCTGCTACCCAACCACTACTCATTTTTCCAGTCAGAAAAATTTAGACAAAAAAATCCAGTGTTTTAACTAGACAGATAAATTTCAGAAAGAATGACTTGACACTTCCAAATCTCAAAGCTCAAAGCCCAGAGAAGTATCTCAGGGCATCTTTCCCAACTGAAACCAAGTCTAGCAAGGGATCCAACAGGGACTAAATAGTTACACAGATAGATACCTCTTGGAGATATGCTGTTAAAATAAAGCACTTCGAGTATTTGAGGAGCCTTTAGTCTTTTTTTCAGTCTGAATGCTGCATATTTGTTAGCAATTCTAATTAGAGCCTACCAATCATGAAAAGTAACAGAGTGACAGCCCAGGAGGTTCCATGGAATGTGAACAAATGCAGAAAATGAGACAGGGCTCAAAATCAAATCAGGTTATCTTCTTCCCACATGCAGGTCTCAGCTGTTGGCTTCATAGCACTGCACCCCCAAGGTCACCTCTCCTGCAATTAAATCCTGACTGCACTGTGAAGTGGTTCTGACTGCATCCAGAACGTCAGCCCTCCATACAGCTTGCCATGCAGCTTTTGATCAGGAACCCTAGATAAGGCATATGTACTATCAGCAAACAATGGTGCAGTATGTGACATTTTGGCTTAGAGCCACGAGCACCAGGAGAGAGCAGCTCTGCTCAGTCACAGCACAGGCAGTGAAAAGCAATGCTTTCTCCCATGGGCAAACATCAGTCAAACCTAGCGCTGTTTCTAACCCCTTTGAGGCTCCCAAACTTTGCTCAGTTTCTTAAATGCAAATTAAGCTTCTCTTCCTATTTGTTTTACTTTGCCCCAACAAGTATAAGTAACTTTATTTTCCTGAATACTTTCCTTTGGTTTTGTAGAGTCATCGCTCATCTATATGACTGACTGCAAGACAAAAATAACAAAATATGATAAGAACACATTTCTACAATGAAGAATGATTATCTTTATTGTACTAATAAGCAAGTGGATGAGCGGAGCTTTTTCTCTTAAGGCCATACCAAACCTGCTATTTTGATTTAACACAACCACAAAAAAGAGCACAATTATAGTTTGCACCATGTCAGATAACCTACCCAACCATCAGAGTGCCACTCTGCACCAGGGCAGCAGAAACCCCCATTGCTGAATGAGGAACTGCATACATACTTGTGTAGGGCAGAAAGTTAATGCTACTGGCCCTTCTGTTTGTGGAACAAAAAAAGTATTGTTTCTTTGGAACTACTCCTGCACCTTTGCCTGAAAACATCCTTTCAGGCAGAGGAGGTTTCCTGCTAATGGAGACAAAGTCACATAAATCTGTTAAGCATTTGTTCATTTTCTTCACCCATGAAGATACAGAAGGAGACCAAGCTTTGCACAACTAAAAAATCACCTATCATATAATAAAGAAATTGTCTTGTTCTCCTGTGACTGCCCTTGAATTAGCTTCTAGCAACATCAGGTGATTTCTTATTAGAAAAAAGGGGAATTTGGTAAAACATCTTACTTCTGATATACATATGCCAGGATGTCAAAGACTACCATGCATCCACCACAACCTATATGCCAAAGATGGCAAGGAGGCCAGTGGGCCTTTTCCAGTTAGTGCTGTCACTCATCTCTCAGGGAAATAAACTCTATCCAGTTAGCTCTGTACCAATAAAACTGCATCCAAACTGAAGGGAATATATTAACTTCATTGTTCTGGCTTAATTACAGTGGTACAACACATGAACACGCAAGGCACCAGTATATGTAAAGAAATCATGTTTCCTCATAAGCAGGGTAAGATTTAATTCCCTTAAAGCCAGGAAAATGACACTGGGGCTGATTGAGACCCAGTGCCTCCAATAATAAATATTCCTGTTGCTGAATCCTCTTGCAGGCCAATTAATTACCTCCATACCCTGCTGGTGCATTCCAAATTTTATTTTTATTTCAAAATCAAAGCTAAATAACTATAAAAATCATGTGGCTGAGCCAAACTGTGACTTTATGGGTTTTAATTTTTGAGATTAAAGTGGAGTACAAAGACACACCCAGTCAGCAAAGTCTGGAGACAATAAGATGTAAAGCAATCCTCCTTCTGACCTCACATTAACACAGAAATCACCCTACAGCATGCAAGTGTCAGCCAACAACGGCACCTACTTATTTCCTGTCAGCTTGTCCCTTTGATCTAACCTGATCCTTCTTCACTTTATTAAAAACGTTCTAATCTTTTGTCTTTGATCTCCCTGTAGGATTCTTCAAAGAGCTTCAAATTAGCAAACATGCAAACAACAAAAAAATGTACTCTGTATCTGTATCTGCAAGAAACAATGATGTGGGAAACCCGTTTCCTTCCTCAACACACAAGTTTAACAAGGGGCAGCATTTTAAAGCCAAAAGATGCCATAGTTATCTGTTGTTTATTGGCATTAGGGTGGATGACAGAGTCCAAGCTTTTTTACTGGGGGGTGGTTTGCTCTGAAGGTGTAACAAGGCAGCCCAGCAGGGGTAGCAAAAAAGCCATGTGCATACTTCATTCAGCATACCAGATGAAAGGATTATGTCACATTCAAGAGCAACAAAGAGCTCTGTTTAAGTTTGTACCAGGCTGGAACTGTGGGGCAGCCGTTAAAGACCACCAAGGTTTTAAATAAAACCGGACACTTTAAAGTTTCCTCTAGCTTTCCTTGTGGTAAATCCACCCAATATGAAGGGAATGTCAGTATCTTCCAGGAGGAAGATCTCTGAGCCTTTAAAGAAGAAAACAAGTTTAATGTATTGTTATATATGTAAAACCCATATGTATATTTTAAACATGTATGTATATATGCATTTTTCTTTCTTACTAAATATACCATCAAATATAAAGACATCACCATACTAATTTTGTTCCATCTTATATTTATTCCATGGCAAAACATTTTTATCAAGGAAGAGCACTGTTCTAAGACCTCTTCTACCATGCCAAATAGCTAGCATTATTCCCCTCCTGTAATTTTAATTTAGCCACAAAGGTGCATATGTTTCAAATAAAATTGGTGTGTTTTATTGTCGCATGCTGATCACCTCTGAAAAAGGTTATGAAGCCAGGTTAGACAGACTCTATAGGCTAGCACTGTAAGGGACTTGTTTTTAACTCTCCATGGAGAAGATCTGTAGCCAGGCTGAAATAGCCAAAAATATCTTTACCAAATAATTCAGGTCATTCAAATTCCCTCATTATTGCAGTTAATAATCCAAGGCCCAGCCCAATGTCTATTGAAGTCAATGAGATATTTTCACTGGTCCATGAAATCCTAGTTATGAACTGTGAGACAGCAAGTCTCAGTAAAATCTCAGTCTCATAGAAACATACCCAAGTAGGATTTGACCCTAGCTGGTGCTCCTGCTTCCAAAATACCATGGCACTAACCCAAGACATAATATACTTTGGCCAGTAGTCCTTATATGCTGCATACTTCCAAGATTAGCATGGATGAAGTCTCCATACCCATTCTCTTTTCGTTACTTTGTCATTGTAAAATCTACTATGAGTAGCATGTATATCCTGAGAATTAAACATGACTCAGGCAATAGATCACTGTGACACTTCCAACTCCAAATTATATAATTTATGTTAAAATGATAGATCAACACTGATAGAGTTATTTATCTAAATCCATCTAAATCTAGTGAAGCTCCAGGTGATTCCCTGTATTGTCTTTTGTAATGCTGGTTTTCTTAAGCTGTTCAGGAAACAGCTGCTAGAGTACCAACTATCCAGCCACAAAGCTAAGGCAACAAAAGGCTGTTGTCAATCCTAATGTCTGTAATAGAATTGGAAGAACAAACCAAACATTTAAAAAATATCTATTAACTAACATACAAAAAAGAAGAAAAAAAAAAAAAAAAAAAAAAAAAAAAGCAGCAAAACTGCAGAGAGATTTGACTATAGAGTTTAAAAAATGGTATGGCTATAGACACATTTCTTGAGAAGCTTGGAGACAGTCCTGTAACAAACAGCTCAGCTAGCACAGCAAAGCACTTCAGTTAATGTGGGAGTCCTTGCATAGAATTCAAGAATAAATTAGAAAAAAACATAAATTGAAAATGTTATGAAAAGCCATACTCAGGGTCTGAACTTGTAAAATGGCTTAGATATTGATTACCCAGTTTGCCAACTTAGCATTAAAAGTGGCATTTTTAAATAGCGTAAAAACACACAGGAAAATTCAACAAAATTATCTATTGGAATTATTACTCAAGGTTTTTGGTTGGTTTTGCTTTGTTTTTCACAGTTCACTAACATTCAAAATCTATTCAACAACAAACAATGAGGTATGCTTTTAGCACATGCAAGTGAGAGGAATTTCTTTTCTAACAGATATTGTCCCTTGTGGCTGTTACTGATGAAAGGCAGAGCTCAGCCTTTCTAGGAATTGCCACATACTTGTGAGTGCTCCAGATGCATGGTCCCAGGCCAACTTCTTAGCAAGCTTCTTGACATGTAGCTCTTACCTCAGCTGAATCCACCATGCAGCCTGCTTCCAGACTCAGCAAGGACTATCCATTCCCCACGTTCTTTCATTTCTCACAGCCTGGGACAACCCCATTCAGCAGGAACTGTCACACTAGGGATCTTCTCCACATGGGACTCATTGGTCCACAAGTATGGGCTCAAAATATTTCTTTCCTTAGAGGATGCATTCAGAGAAATACTTGTGAAACCAGCAAGTAAAATCCAGATTCTGTGACTGACAACTTGACTACAAATGCTTTTGCGAGTATGCTTTTGAAATTCCAATTACATTCAGCAGGCTTGGAAATGGTTGTTTTGTTCCATCTTATGAAAACCTCAGAATTTTCTGGTTTTCTTCCATCAGAAAACTCAAAATGATAAAGAACACATAATGGAAAAATTGAGGGCATAGTAAAGTTATCTGTACATTGCCAGCCCCTTGGAAATGTTCAGCTCTAGGACTACTTTTTATCTGACTTACTTTGACAATATCCTCCTGCCAGAAAACTAACAAAAACCTGAAAAGCTTCTCAAAGAAGATAAAGCAATACAGTTAATAGCAATCAGGTTTCATTGAGCAGCTAAAAAGTGTGCTCTTCTATCCTGAATTTTCATTAATAAATCATGTTTTTCAACATTTAACTCTGGAAGCCAAACTGTTTTAATTTGTCGCACTCTGTAGTCCCTAAAATACTATTGTTAACATAGCCAGCAAGTCAGCTCAATTTTACCTGCATAAGAACTGACAAGATGCACACCCCATTCCTGTCCTACTGGAACTTCACAAAATCAGATTTATGCAAAATTTTAATGCTCCATACTTCATTGCTCTATTGGGAGCCATACTTATCTACCTAACTCTCCAAAAGTAATTTCCATTTAACAAAAAATAATACCAGGAATTGCCAAAGCAGAACAGTTTAAAGAACATCTAAATATAAAGCACTTTATCTGGAAGAAGATAAAAATAAAAATTAATGAATGAGACAAAACCATCTTGTTTTCACTTGACTGATCTATACAGACTCACGTCCTGGCTCTTTCATACTTGGCTCTGCATACTTATAAGTGCTTTTTACTCCTCCAGAGCAGCAACAAATTCAACTGAAGCTCTTGGTGTGGCTTAGGAAACTTTTCCCACCCTCCCACAAGCAGTCTAAACTCAAACTGTTAACATCATCAAGTCTGCAGGAACCCTGCATGTAGTGCTGGAGAGTTTGGAAATCAGAACACCCCCAGCAGATGAGATCACTGTGAACTGGGCCAAAAGGGATCACTCATTGACTATTCCTGCCAAATTATCTTTAAACACAAGAACTGCAAGGCGTACTGCAATTGTAGCTCTCAGAGACAGTATTTTAGATCAATTACAATGCAAACATATTCCTCCTTTAATCTTATACCCACACAGTCTATATTAAGTGCACGTCCAGTGGGAATACAATACAAATTTAACACAACTTTCTTTAAAAATATTAGATTTTGCCTTTGGATGCAGTCATTACCTTCCCGAGATCTCTTAATATACATTCATAGAATAATTTTCACCGTGAAAAGCTGCTATGATTATACAGACAAAATAGCACTTCAAGCGTAAAGGCTGTATTTTATATACATGTCATTGACTTAATTACTTACGCTGACTGAAGCATCCCCACTCTGTATTTCCTCAGAGGCCTCCAAGAGGAATGCATCTTGTGGCTAATGATCAGAGATCTTGTTCCAGCCCATGGGTCTGACAGTTTTCTTCTTATTTTAGGCATGTTACTGGCTTTGATTCTGCCTTGTAGTATAAATAATGACAACAGTTTCATCTGGAAGCTCACCCAAGCACATTACGTTTTCCCAGTAAGTGTTAACTAGGCTAGACCTTCTGATTACCAGAGCACTATTTATGAAGAAATACATTTCATTCTTTGAGGAAGCATCTGGCTTGATTTTATACAGGATTCAAAAGAAGTCACTGGTGGTGAAGTGCTAGAGACTGAGTCAAACTTCTTGAGGTTTTTTTATTCAACAGGAGGTAGGTGATGGCTGCAGGTAAGTACAGCAGTACTGGGCTAGCCCAAGGATCCAGCAGGGTCACCATCCACCTCCAACAGTACTGTAAGGACACCCCAGTGAAGAGCAAGACCTGGGCAACCATGATTGATTTTTTGGCTCTTAGCCTGTCTCAGGTCACTGAAAGCAACTTTCTGAACCTTATGTTTCTGAACCTTTCTTCAAAACGTAGCCAAGTCTCTTCCCTGCCACCATATTTGTGACCTCTCTGCTCACACTCTATTCAACTGCTACAGGGGGAAAATTAATCTTTCAAAGCCATGCCATTTTCACCCCGTTGTGGCGCAGCCATAAGCCCCGCTGACACCGCAGTCGTTCCCACACCGCAGGCTGATCAGCCGGCAGGCTGCTGGTCAGAGTCGTGTTTCCTCTATCCCTGCAAGCTCACCATCCATTAGCAAACATCGGCCCGCATCGAAGGGACAGTCCCGAGCTCTTACACCGCTCAGGCCGGATCTGCAAACACGGTGCCCGGGGGCAGCCCCTGAGGAGACCGCGGTGCCCCCGGCCGCGCCCGTTACCTCAGGGAGCCCTCGCGAGCGCTGCAGGCTGGCGCCGCCAGGGAGCGCTGCAGCTGCCTCGCGCGGCTCCCGGCCCGCCCTGAGCGCGCGCCGCCCAGCTGGGGGGGTGTCGCGCGCCGCTGCACGGTGGGGGCTGAGCCCTGGGGGAAGGCGGGAAGGAGGCACCCAACCAACCCCCCCCCAGATCCCACCCAACCAACCCCCCCAAATCCCAACCAACCAACCCCCCCCCCCCCCAGATCCCACCCAGCCAACCCCCCCAAATCCCAACCAACCAACCCCCCCCCCCCCAGATCCCACCCAGCCAACCCCCCCAAATCCCAACCAACCAACCCCCCCCCCAGATCCCACCCAACCAACCCCCCCAAATCCCCACCAACCAACCCCCCCGTCCCCAAAATCCCACCCAACCCAGAGGGCAAAGGGGCACCCCCAGCCTGCTTCTCTCCTCCTAGGAAAATGGAGAAATGCTTCCAAAAGTACCTTGGGGTTGTGTTGGGGTTTGGAGTATGGGTTTTATTTGGGTTTGGGTTTTTGGGTTTTTTTTTTGTTTGTTTTTTTTTTGTTTTTTGTTTTTTTTTTCTTAAAGCCTTCAGTGTCTGGGTCTGACAGCCCCACTGCAGGAGTACTGATTCCTGACATAGGAACTATTTCAGTATTTCTGCACCACTGCTTTGCTTCGAGTTAAAAGGTGGTAGCAAAAACCCCTGATGTGTTATCACCACATGTTGTATTTCGTATCAGTAAACCCTCCATAAGGAAAAATAAAAGTTAAAGAATAAACTAAGAGAATATGTATCTTGTAATTCTTCCTGGAGAAGGAAGCAAAGTCTAATTTACAAGACTGAACAAAAAGTGAAACAACAGCAGTGAAACAAACTGAAGGGCTTTTTCAAAGCCTAGGGCTAAACAGTTACCCTGACAGGCATCTACATAGGAGCTCTCACTTCACACTTACCTCTAGGAAAGAGGATGATGCTGGGCTTTAGCTCATGCTTTTATACAGCTGGATGAAAAGGTTTAAAGCCCCATATGAAAATCTGATGCCTCCCTCTAGTGGGTTCACTTTTTGTGATGGCGTTTTGTGAGGACAAATTCCTTTATGAAACTGATCAAAAGCAACACATCTAAGCACTGTATGTAAGCACTGTTTGTACTTAGTCTGAGTTTAAAAACTCTGATCCCTGCAGCCAGACTGTCAAGCACTATGGAGTTGTTAGCATGCCACATCACTGGGATCAAGCTTTTAATCCTGCCAACAAACCTGTGCAGTAAACGTGCATTTAAGGGTTACAAGCTCAGACTTAGTAGGCACAATAGCATTTTTCATGAAGGGTTGAGGTATGAAAAGCACAGTTAACACCTTTTCTTTTCAATGCTTGTGTCTTACCTTTATTAAAGGTGTTACAGAACAATAGCCATAGCATGCTAGTCCACTAGCAGAAAAGGTCAGTGGTAGAAAATGAAAGCAGATAAGCAAGTTCTTTACAAATAGTTTGGCCATCCTCTATTCACCTGTTTCTGCTAGAACAGTGGTGACAATTTAATAAAAGTGAGAGAATCTGCCTCTGGAGGACACCAAAAATACATTTTGTTTAGCAAGTGATCCTAAGCTTCTGCTCTGCAAGCTCTTAAACTGTTTGGAAAATTCAGGTATCACTGTCACTCCAGGAACCTTTATAGCTGTGCACATAGGGTTTCCATAGCTTATGCAGAAATCTGAGATCTTTTACCAAATATCAGTAAACTTCCCTTTTCACAGTAGCATTAAGAAGAATGTCTATCTTGCCCAAATGCATCAAACCATGCAATCTGAACAACCTGCAGCTGTAGATTTCTTTGAACACATTCTAGTTTACAGCAAAACCAGTCTGAGACACAAGTTAGTTTACTTGGCTTCAGAGGACCTTACAGTCAGCAAGGCAAGCCTGCACTTCAGCAATGTATTGAAGTTTTACTCATCCATCATACCTTTTATTTTCTAATATCAGTATGTGATCATCTTTAAGGAAATTGAGGGATAAGAACCAAGGAACATACCAACTGCACTTTACAGATTAACAGCCACAAAAATGGAAAGCAACTATACACAATCTCTGGGTTTCACAAAACTATTTTCATTTGTAACACTTGACGCAACAAGATTAACTGCAACAAGTGAAAAAGCTACATCTGTAAAGTGCTATTTTTGTTAGAAGTGGCTAAAAAAGCACAACTACAACAGATTTGGGTATTTGGTGGTTAGATTGTCGATGTTCTCCAAATCTTTCATTTCAGGCTCTGTGTTTTTTGATGAAACTGATGAGCCCATTTGTTGAGCTATCATGAGAAGTCACTGGAGCATCTGACTCCAGTTCAGGTTCAATCTTCTTGGCAAGTTGTTTTCCAAGCTCAACTCTGCATTTACAGAAGCAGAAGAAAGAAGAAAAACATTAGTACTAACAACTTACAGTACTTAGTTTAAGCCATTGACAACAAAAATAGGTGCCAGTAAAAAGTTATTGTAGTGTCACTGTCAAATTAATCTTTTCCCCTTTTCAAATTGCCAAAGTTGATTAATATTCAACTCAGTGCCATTCATGAACAATTGAGTTCACAGCTACTTAGGTGAACAAACAGCTCTCATATTACAAGATCTCTACAGAGAGGAAGTTTCAGAATCACAGAATGCTTTTGGGTTGGAAGGGACCTTAATGATCATCTAGTTCCAGCCTCCCTGACACCTCCCACCAGAGACCAGGTTACACAGAGCTCTTGCTGTTTTACAAGTTAAACAGTCTTCTCCTCCCCTTCAGTACTTGGTGTTACACAGCCAGCCCACCCCACTGCAGAATACATTCAGTTTGCTACTGTTCATGACTGAACACGCCACCACTCAGAACACTGAGCTGTAGCATCAAGACAAAAAGCTGAGTTGCAGGCCTGGAAACATTCCCAACACTAGAGGATGCTATCCAGGAGTTACAGCCATGGAGTAAGAACCTAGGATATTCCAACAGCTGCAAGAAACTGGGCCAGTTTAATGAATCCCACGTTCCATATTTAGATTTGGATGCCATTCCAGATTTTGATCTATTACAGTAGAAACTGTGCTTACTCCTACCTCACTCCTGATTTCAGAATTTATCACAGGCACAAGTTTTTATCAGACAGTTTTGCATTTTCCATTTTTACTAGTGTTCTAGTTAAAGAATTAGCTGTGGTAGCATAGAGCTAAGAAAAAATATAAAAAGAACTGTCCCTCAGCCTTTAAGAGAGATGAGTAAACTGCTATTCTAGGCCTGTAAAAGCAAACTTTTTTGTCCAAATAACCCCTCACAGAATGCTTTACCTGAAAAAAGTGATAAGCTCCTCATAAGGCTGCTGTTCTCCAAATGGAGTGCTACCATGAACCTTGGTCAGAGGTTCAGCCTTGCACTAGACCTAGGGCCCCGAGATCAGAAGACATCTGCCAAGAATGTTCTTATACAGTACAGGAAAGTCAAGAGGTGAAGACTTACCCCCACTGGTCATAACTGTTAATATCCCAGACAACACCTTGAACAAATATCTTGTGCTCATACATGGCTATAAGCAGAAAAAAGAAAGATGTATCAATAAACTTGATCAGAAAGTTTAATAAGCATTCACAAAGAGACTTGTTTACTTACCAATGATTGCTCCCAGAGTGAATGGGTTGAGCTTTGTAAACATTATGGAATTGGTTGGTCGATTTCCCTCAAAGACCTTTTGAAACAAGAGTTACACTGTTATCTAAACTAGTAAGAAAGTTGCAGTTTATTTACCTTACAGCACCCAAACTGGTTTATTTGTATTAGCAGCAAATACAACATCCTGAAAGCTTTCAAGGCTAACAACTTCAACTGTAACACTATCATTTTCATGTTTTATTGCAACAAAGAGAAAGCATTCTCTCCAAGCACTATTTTTGGCTACTATGTGATACAGGAAGAAGTGAAATACAAGCCAAAATCCCAGGGACAGTGATGAGATACAGCTCATCTTCTCCAAAATGCCCCAAAAGCCTTCCACATCAGCACACTTTACTAGGAGTGCCATTCACAGAGGCTCCACTTGACCTGACAACCTGTAACACAACCTTCACGGCTGTCAGGACAGTGGCACTTGACAGCCACCGGAGGGCACTGCTCCAGTAGCAAACACCACAGAGCAGCAGGCACAATGCCCTCACCTCCACAATATCTAACCAGAGGAGAAATGAGGACCTTCAAAGCCCGGTTACCTTATGGGGAAGAAGCTTCTCCAGGGCATCCCCACTCAGTCCTGCCGCTTGAAGTTCCTTACGAGCTTCATCAGCAGTTTTCCCTTTCATCAAGGCCTCAGTTTGAGCAAGGAAGTTGGCCAGGAGGATCTAGCAGGTAGAAATAAAAACAAACATCAACTCATGCTTGTTCCCTTAGCTGGAACAGTGATACCCAGTACTTGAAACCAGACCTAGATGAGTTATTACAACTCTAGTTGTACAATTCTTAGTGTTATGGCAGTAAAATGTTAGGTAGTTTCAAGCTTACTTAGGTAGTTCCATGTTTACTTACTGCTTTTACCTTAGGGTGCCAGGAAAATTTCCTGTTCCATGCCTAATATTGGATTGCAAATTTATGTGGTTTTGTCCTACCTGTTACATTGAAGATGAACTCACTATGTCTACAGTCAAATTAAACTCTTTCTCCTCTTCTTTTGCAAAGTTGGCTTCTAGAACTCTCACCTGTACTTGGTGTTAACTTGACAAAAAATACTATTACACAGATTAAATTGTGCTTGTAATCTGCAATCGTGACAAGAGTGAAATTTGGAAACAGGTTTTTTCTGAAATAGACAGTAAGTAGTAGACCTACACATGTTTCCACCTATGGCACTTAAGTGCAATTCACTGGAAATCCTTAGTTGGATGATATATTAAGCTGAAGAGACTACACTGGTTACAATGTTGTCATGTGTAGAGGGCTGTCACCCTTGCCATTGTACTACACTTAACAAGTTCTGTCCTAGAGGTTCAAGACTTGCAGTGGCATCTCTGAGGAAGTTTTCATCAGCATAGACAATTTGCTTCTTCCTACTCTGACAGAATTATGCTCCTTACAATTCTTACTTAACAGCTGAACTCTTTCCAGCCTCAGTCGGCCAACAGGCCACACCACTCATCTGCCTCAAAAACCATGGCTGCAATTTCTTCAACAACAAAAACCGTATTACATATATTACACTATATAATTATATATATATATAATACATATAATATATATATACATATAATATATATATTAATATATATATAAAATATATATATACACATATAATATATATATATAAAATACACTATGTAATTCTAATTTAGATATTTTCAAGCCTCTTGTTCACGGGGTCTACAAGTATAGTTTCCAAGAGACATCTAGAAATCCAGCACACCACAATATTGAGTGCCTTCACTCAATATTACTTCACTATTACTTCACCTAAACTTCACTTCACTTAAAGTTTCAGTGCCTTCAGTCACCAGAGTATGCATGCCCTGACAAAGAATTATTACCTTGTGATGCAAGCCATTTCTGATAGGATGCTGGGTCTGGACTGGGATCAGAAAGTCACAGGGAATCATGCGAGTTCCTGTAAGAAAAGCCAGGTTAATAACTTCACCAGGAAAGAAAAAAAAAATATCTTTAATTCTCACCCTATTATCAAGGTTACTTAAAAACTCAGCCACTTGAAAAAGCTTTTAAAAAAGCTTTCTATTAGCAGTGGGAAGTGACAATACAGCTCAGTAGTTTCAGCTTTAGCTGACACTTCTTATTGTAGAATTAAAGCCTGAATCAGGTAGCCTTCTGAGACCACTAATTAAGAGCACAACAGCAATGCAATGCTAGGTTAGGTAAGAGTTCAACCTCTAAACCAGCACCGATTTATTCCAAAACAAAGCATTCAATTTACCTTGATGAATGAGCTGGTAAAAAGCATGCTGCCCATTGGTGCCAGGCTCTCCCCAGACAATTGGGCCAGTATTGTAGTCCACACGAGAGCCTTTCTTGGTAATGTATTTGCCATTAGATTCCATATCACCCTAAAAGAAGGGAAGGGCATTATCACCTTTCTTGCAGAACCACACAGTATACATAGTGCAACTACAACGAGTTGTAACTACCAGGGATAGAGCTGCTTAATTTACAGACATCAAGATAATGGAAGCTTGAGGAGAAATCTCTAAATTAACTGAGCAAATTAGCTGATCTTTGTGTTGACACCCGTCTCTCTAGGCCCTTTATTATATGTTTAAGTAATTACAATTTTAACAGAAGCATGCATTCAGGTTCTAGAAGTAGGACAGAATAATTTCTACATATTTGCCTCTTGAAATCTTTACTCTGCTTGAGCCTTACCTGCTGGAAGTAGGCAGCAAAGCGATGCATGTACTGGTCATAGGGCAGAAGGGCATGGGTTTCACAGCCATAGCAGTTTATATACCAGACCCCTAGCATGGCCAACAGAACAGGCATGTTCTTCTCCAGTGGGGCAGTGCGAAAGTGATTATCCTATGTGACACACAGGAAAATAATTACACTTTTGATAAAACCATAGTCATCCCTCCCAACTCTTAAATTGTCTTTATTGTTGATTTGATCCAGGGAGAGCTTCCCCAGCAGTCATTTTAGAAAAAGAGAGGATATGGGGAAATCAAACTTTAGAAATCGACCTGCCTTTAGCCATCTTACTACCAACTTTTAAGAGAAGCAAGTCTGAAATAGACATCCCACACTCACCATCCAGTGGGCTCCTGCAAGCAAGTTCTCAAAGTTGTCAAAACCTAACAATGGAAAAAGTCAGTTTGTACTTACTATTACAACTCAACTTTTATTTTTCTTGTAGATACAGTCATAAAACAGTTGGGATACCTTGCATAAACCAAGGTTCTCGACTCCTAATTGAATTTAAAGTTGCACTTCTGAAATTTGCATCACATAACCCAGATATATTCAATTATGATTAAAGCCTAGACTTCAGAGCCACTCAGCTTCATAAAATACACTTCAGAAACCTGTCCTAAAATCCCCATTCAGGCAGAACAAGCAACCAGAAGAAAAGCAGAGGCATTAAAAACAGGCTCTGTATTAAAGGCAACATAGTTTTCATCAACTTTGAACACTTAGTCACTCAGTCACTGTGGGAGAGACATCCCCAAAAAAGCAGGGCAAGGGAGTACTGTGTTTGTCTGAGCAAGATCTTCTCAAAAAGAAAAAAAAAAAAAAAATCCCCACTTCCATGTTCTGTTAACAATTTACCTGATTTCTCTTTGCTCTTTTTCTAGGGTATTTAAACCACCATTCATTTTCACTAGTGAGTAGCTTCACTAATACCATCCTTTCCTACAAAGCCAGAAATCCTGACTCTTGTATGGAAAAAAATGGGAGTCAAATTGTTTGGCAGTCAAAGCAGCAGCTCTACCTGTAGTCAGAAGCCAGCTTTGGGAGATGAAGGATGTAAGAGCAAGCAGTGCAGAGAGACTGGCATGTCAGCAGCCAGCACCAATCTGTCTGACAGCAGAGATGAACACTTCATTGCAGACAAAACAATAAGTGCCTGATTGAAGTTTACTTTGCTGTTCACATTGATTTTTCTACACATGACAACTTCCATTCATATCATTCCAAAAAGACCAAAACCAATGTTTTTCTAACTTCTGTCTATAGGACTTGCAGCTTTTATTTAGAAAAATAAATTACAACATTGTAAATATCTGAAAATATCTGAAAAAAGTGATGAGGAGAAAAACACAAGGCTGCTTACCATCCTGATCACCAAGAAACAGCAGTTCTTAGAGCTCTTTCACATTCACTGTGTACTCTATACCTGAATTTGCTCAATGCTAGCTACCCCATAACAATACAACAAGTAGACAGGGATCATTTTAGTGAGCCACTCCACAACCAGCTGCAGATAGAAACAGCATTCCTGTATCCAATAGGCCCTACTGCTGAGAACAAGTACTAGGAACAAAAGAAAGTAATGGGAGGAGGAAATAATTAACAATGCTAAATAAAGCTCATAAGTGGAACAGGAGACATAGGATTTTGATGCTTTTTGTGTTACAGATACTAAATACACTCCAAATAGATTAGGGATGTCAGTTGCAAGTTTTAATTTTCAACTTTGACATGGCTTGCATAAAGCTGGCATTTCTGGCTATGCAAGGGAATAAAGAGATGCTATTTGTCTTTTGGTACTCAAGTATGGGTATTTCCAAAATGGCAGTCACAGTACCAAAACAACAGCATTTCCCTTGCATTACGGATGTTTTTTTAGCACAAACATCCACCAACTCAGAGCAGGTTGGGTAAAATATCTGACCCAATTCTGATCTGCTGCTAATGCATTCCAGTTACGTTGCTAAGCACACAGACCAATTCTTGCCATAGTTACACCACAGGAACACCTACCAATATGGAGAGCAATGGAGAGACCAATGGCAGACCAGAGAGAGTAGCGGCCACCAACCCACTGAAAACAAGAAACTGATTTAGACAGTAGAAGTGAAAGGCTTTTAAATTCAAACTTATTCAAACCATTAGGAAACAGCAGCATATCTTTAGACCCATTTCAGCAAAATCAACGTTCTTTGAGAATAATTCACATTATATGGCATGGTCAAGGGAACCTGCACAGTAGCTCCCTATTGAATCTGTAAGGATCCAATATGCATTTGTTGAGACTTCAAAGTTCTTACTTGTCTGATTTATACAATATCCGTTGAAGTAGATGCCCTCATGATTCCAATTCACTTCCAAATATTAAATTTACAGCTTCTACTAGCTATTTTCCCAATATTACTCCTCCATAGATAAAGCTTGCTTCAACAAGATGACACTACGTAGGGAAACATAATGCTCCAGATAATTTCAAAACAGCAGCTTTAAAAACCTGTCAGGCACATAGCCAATAAGACATAAATATGCATCTGCTACAAAATACCCCAACAGGCTCCCCTTTCTAATGTTTGACCTTTACGAGCCTATAACATATACAGTAGAACCCAACAGTCAAATGTCACAGCTTATAATAACTACTTACACAGGCAAAAAAGCTAAGGCTATCTCCTGTTACCCAACAGCTGATTAGACAGCCAAGAACACAGAAGGCTCCTCTTCAGATCTTTGCATGATTTTAATACAACAGCCAAACAAAACTGCCTGACATATTCTCAATTTGCTTTTAGATACAAGTTTTCAGATGTTTCAGTACAATGCAACTGCTACAATTTAGGTGTTTTGGCAGTTTAACACCTAGTAAGCATTTTCTGAAGGAAGTCAGATTATTCTAGCATTTAACATCTACCACACAACATTAGACATTTACTTACATCCCAAAACTCAAACATGTTCTCTGTGTCAATTCCAAAGTCTTTAACTTTAGGCTACAATAAAAAGAAGCATGTAAGAACATCATAAGTGAACCCAACATTCTTGAACTTTATGTCTAGCAAATAAAACAGACAAGTTGGGTACTTATTAAATACTTAACTCCCCAGCTACACCCTCCATTTTAAAAATAAATAGCATGCAACAGAATAAGTATACCTTCATTTTCAAGATCACTATTGCTATTCATTAGTCTCAGACTGATCAGAAAATTAGTGTATGCCATTGACTTTAAGTGGCAATACAGGCTGGAGTGGCATTTAGTTTATATTTAACAGGACCAGAACGGAAGAAAGGAACTTCACACCACAGTACCCAAGAGCCTCACAATTATTGCAGAGCCTTCTAATTGCTATTGGTCTTTCTACTTCATATTTTTGCATGAAACAGAACATCAGGGTACACGATGAGCATAATGTGCTACAGATTATTCAGAGAAACTGTGTCATCTCAGCACTGACTTCAGGAGTCTGGAGTAGTATTTGTTTACATAACTGCATTTACATACACAAGCAATTACAGGTAACTAACAGGGCAGTCGTTTCAGGTATAAGAGATTGATTTTAGATTTAAGGCTTTAGCAGAAAAAGCCCGAGTCTATAATGAGGATACCATTTTCCTTCAGTTCATTACTCTATAAGTGTTTCAGATATTTTAAGTTAAAAAAAAATTAAAAAAAATACTTTGTTTCAAGGGGAAGACTAACTATTCATATTCAATTAAGGGTATCTGAGGATAGTTTTTCATACTGGATTTTAACATGAATTCCTAGACAAAATAGTAGGGTTTTTTTATACTTACACCATTGGTAGACAAGGCAACAAAATGCTTGGCCACAGCTGAAGGCTGAATAAAAAAGAAACAGGTTGTTAGATCTAGCATGCTAATTATTTTGATTTCTGGTCATAAAGCTTATCTGCAACCATTTACATTTAAACAAAATACTGCTGAATATCAGTTACTTTTGCATTATCAACTGGAAATCATCTAATGTATTTTCAGTGTGTGATTTGGCAGCATGCCTGTCTGATATAATATTCTGATAATATCCTCATGAAGCCCAGTGGAAGCAGTCATGCTCATGAATTAGAGCAGCAAATTACTTCCTTAGAGTATGCTAACAGCTTGGAACATCACTATCACCACCTTGGAGGGGACAGAGTTTGTTGTACATATGCTAGGGTCAAAAGATCAATGCAACTGGAACTACTGATAAACCTCAAGCTCCAGAAATACTTTGGTCTTTCTGTAAGTGTCCTGGTGAACAAAGATGAGCTGTCTGCAACAGTATCATAACAATGAATTTCAAAGCCCAGCTTTTAAACTAAGTACAGCTACCCTAACTTGA
The DNA here is from genome assembly GCF_036169615.1 of Heliangelus exortis. Taxonomy (NCBI): domain Eukaryota; kingdom Metazoa; phylum Chordata; class Aves; order Apodiformes; family Trochilidae; genus Heliangelus; species Heliangelus exortis. Next base: position 8,027,534 of record NC_092434.1, read on the forward strand.
ACAAGTTAAAGACCACCTTAATTACCAGAGCAGGCAGTATGTGCTTTTTTATTTTAGAGGTTAGAAATAGCAATGGGCCAAATACAAGGTTTCTATTCATAGCACAGCCATCTGCCATAGAAATGTCACAATATGTCTCCAACCATAGCTTCATTTTTAATTATTTGCCAAGAAGTGGAATGTAATGCCACAGACACCATGCTCTTGGATTATCCGTGGTTCAACCAAATCATTAAACAGCTGGAAGGCAAATGTTACACGTAGAGCATTTACTGAGCTACAGAGCTCCTGTTTCAGGACAAGGGACAAACTGTACAACAAAGAGCTGTTGCATTCTATTACATAACCTAAGCATTACACTTACATCCTTAGCAGCATTCAGGAACCACTCCTTAGCCGTTTCTGCATTGGTGATCGTTTCTTGGGTGGTGAAAGTCTGCACATCAAAATACAAGGAAGTAAAACACCACATTTAAAACTGAGTTCAGGCTGCTAAAATATTGTGTGTTCCAGACAGAACAGAGTGATTCTATATATTCATAACAGACAGCTGCTGTCAAATTTCAGAAACAAATAAAGCATAGCAACCCAGCAAAGACTACTGCTGAGAAATTCATGTATAATTTTAAACTAGCACATAATGTATTTGGAACTGAAGTAATTATTCCCCATGTCCTACCTTCCCATCCCCAAACTTGAGACTAAAATTTTCTACTTTAGTCTTTCACTAAAGATTAAGCATTACTCAACTAAAAAGGAACTAACTGAACCTCAAACAGGGTAATCTAGCTGGGTTGTCCTCTTGTTCTTCAATTCCTACTTTTTCACATAGGAACATTCATTTCTGCTAAGATTCCTGCCACAATTTTGTTTTGCTGATTAGAGGAAAATATTTTCCTACTTCATCAAGTGTGTAGAGAAGTTCCATCATGCAGTTTTGCAACCATCTACAACAGTTCTGATTCACCCAACCATCAAAATTTTGCTTTAAGGGTGAACACTAGATTCAACCTGCTTTCACCCATCTACAGAAATATTTCATTATGAAGCGCAAGCCTGCTACGGAAAACAAAAAAATGCCATTCATCCTCTTCCAAATATACCCAATTATCTAACTACAGTCTGGCTAACAGAAACTGAAGTGTTACTCTTTCAATCTGGCAGTCTTCTAAGCCTTTGAACCGTGATCCCTGAACTCAATTATTCAAAATATTACTTTGTGAAGTTTCCTTATTGTTTCCTAAGTTGTTGCTCAGCTGCAGTATTACCAAGATAAGATAAAGAGCACCACAGTAGAGCATGGCCAGTATTACCCATTAATTTGTTGCAGATTCTGTCTCTCACAGCAAAAAGGTCCTACTGTGCTTGACAAATGAAGGTGACTTATGCTACATAACTATGAAGTTTGTTTTCAGTCTGCCTAGACAACCATTCCATTAATGCAAAAAGCCAAATGCTGTTAACAAGTAACACTGTACTCAAGATAAAGGACCAAAAGTAATTAAATAAAAATTGAGGAATGAAGACAAGATGTTGAATTTCCAAGAAGTAGCTACATAGGATCATACATTCCACCTACAGAGAAGTACAGTGAATAAAGTTTAAACTTGTGTTGACTGACAACTACACCCTAGACAAAATGAAACTGCTGAAGTAATCACACCCAAGTGTTTGTTTCAGGCATACCTTTGATGCTATGATGAAGAGTGTAGAGTCTGGCTTAAGCTCAGCCAGGGTTTTGGCTATATGTGTACCATCAATGTTGGACACAAACCAAACACGGGGGCCTCCCTTGGAATACGGTTTCAGTGCTTCAGTTACCATCAGAGGGCCCTGGATAGAAGGAACAATTAGATTTTATCTTCATTGCAAGCACACACACAAAGATGTGAAAGATGTAGAGAAATGAGGAGCTTACCAAGTCAGAGCCACCAATGCCAATATTGACCACATCAGTGATTGCCTTTCCAGTGTAGCCTTTCCATTCACCACCACGGACCCTCTGTGGGGAAAAAAAAAAAATTATTATATTTCAAACTTCCAACTATAGTGATTCTAGCACTCTGTTTTCAGGAACTGACAGACATCAAAAGTGTCCAAAGACAACTTTCAAGCTTCTAGACTTTAAAGCCTACACTTAAAGTTACATTATTAGCTAGACATTTGGTTATGTCCAAGATAACACTTCACAAAGTGTTAGAACTCTAATGCACATACTCTAAACAAACCACAAGATCAAACTCTCCTTCTGCATGAACTGGTACAGCATTTACAGTGTTGGCAGAGGCAGGAGAAATCAAGCTAGAAATGAAAAAATCTTTGACATTATGCTAGTTGTAACAAATTAGAGCCTGAAGGGATTAATTAAGTGTCTTTAATTATAATCAACTTTGCTAACTGAAGTGGAAGACATTAAAATATGAATAAAGCCATGGAGGTAGAAATTTTTTAAACAAAGAATTCAAAAACTTCTCTATTGAATGTATGTTTTACAGTAAGATGATTTTCTGGGCTTCACCTTAAGAGCATGTAGTTCAGGTTTCTGCTCTATTATTGCTATCTTAACAGTTACTGATAGTTCTGACAAAAGCAAAATAATTATGTAATACCAAAACACTGAACTGAATTCTATCCATCATGCACCACTTATACATTAAATTTTGTTCCAATCACAAAAGGAATCTTCCTAGTATCATGCACACTTCTACACACATTCCCCAACTCTAAAGCAATTTTTCTACAACAAATTGCCTGGTTATACTGATAGCTGCTCTCCTTCCCTACAGATGTTCAAGTTAAAAGCTTTTTTAACATACACCATTCCTGGAGCCTGAAGATGATATTGCAATAGTTTTAAAATCACATCCGATGGAGTGATTAAACAACCATATTTGTTAATCTTTCCAAAACAACTGCTTAACACTTTTTATTTTGCAGAGAAGAAGTCTGTGTGGATAATTACAGGCTCTGATAACTGAAATAATCTACCAATACAGAGGGTAGTGAAAACTCTTGGTTTGTGCTACCAAAATTTCAGTCAGCTAAAAACTCTACAGTAGAAAACAGACCACTGAATTTCTGTGGCTGTTCAATTCTTGCACTATCTCAAGAAACTACCAAATTCAAAACAATTAGTGTCAGTTAGCAATTCTGGCATTTATCCACGGGGAACTGGACATAATCCAAGCTCATTTTGTATAGACTAACAAGTATGAGTTGGCAGAGATACTGACCACCACCTGGATGAGACTCCATCATAGCAATCAAGCACCTCCAGCCATATTTTATATAAATTTGTTAAGCTTGTATTGATTAGTTTTATCACACTAAAATTTGACTTTGTTAGTGTGCTCTGTGAAGCCCTTCAGAGCATTTAGTCTATTGACTGGACAAATGCCTACATTTAAAGGTGTACAGAATCAAAGTAAAATTAATGAAGTTTGAAGATAATGGTTAACTGCTGTATTAACTAGGGGAAAAAAAAACTTCCACATTGCTAGCGGCAAACAGAATCAAATCATAAAGGAATCTGACCCAAACCCAGAGATCTTTAAGTAAACTATTTAAGTAGAGAATAATCAAATTCAATTGAGGTGGAAGCTTCTAACAGTTCAGATTTTACAAATTTTAAGAGGCAGGTTTTACTTGATAGAGTCAAGTAGATGAAAAATTAGCAGGAAAAGGCAATATTGGAATAGTTTTTAATGATTTACAGGGCTTCTGAAGTAAAACCAAGATAGCTGTTAAAACAGCAAGATGCAGAGAGCCCATTAAAGAAAAACTCAACTAGGAACAGAGGGAAGAATGAATCAAAGCAAAACCAGCTCCAACTCCACGCTTGTGCCAGAATTATTGTAAACCTCAAAGACACAATAGTTCACATGAACCAGCCTATAATCAATGCATCACAATACACTTGTAAGAACCTGCTGGGTATAGAACAAAGAAAATTAAAAATAATATATTATACCTGACAGAAGTTTTTCATTTTGTCCAACACTTTGTTTACTTCTGGAACAACATCCTTCCCATCTACGAGTATTGGCGTATTGGACCGATTTCTTAGAGCAATATGAAGCACAGCTCGGTTCTGAAACAGAGGGGAAAAATGATGAAACACTTGCAGTTCCAGAGGCCTTAGGTGCTTCAGCCAGGAGGTAGTATAATCAAGACTTAAAAATCCTTTAAATTAACAGTTTAACTACTTTAGTAGAGCTGTAGTTTATGTCTGTACATGCAGTCATCACCAGCCCTCCACAAAATATGTACAGAAGGCTTACAAAATCATGTAATATTTAACTAAACAAATAGCTTATTTGCTACTTCAAAAAGAAGGCTCAAATTCCCTTGAAAAGTGTTTAATAATTGATGTTTGGAATGCAGCAGTACTCAGTACTCAATGATTTTGATTTTGGCACACTTTAGGTATACAAGGATGAAGTTGTTTCCTATTAATGACAGCACTGAAAGATCAGTAACAAGCAGCCAACATTTTCTCTGGAATTTTCTCAACTATCCTGACTAGTCTATTTCATAGAGCAAGAGACAAATATGTATTTCAACATTTCACAAAAAAAGGAACACAACTGCTACATTATTCTATCCACTACCTACAATTAAATGTTCCCTGAATACTTGCACACTAGATATGTAGGTGGTAGTTGTGTTATGAGGAAAAAAATTAACACACACTGTATTATATTAATTCTCCATTTACATGCAAGTCAAAGAACTGACATGTGGCCTGTGATTGGCCTGCTCTGGAGCTTAACAGCTTTAATCTAGAATGAAGGAGTTAGTCAATACTAATGAACAAATCAAGAAATTAGTCTGCTCTACCTCATTGTTCCTCAACACAATGAGAGGCTTTGTGAGACGAAGACAACACAGACAATATGAACTGCCAAGTTATGATTTAAATACCAAATGCTCATCCAAAAATCGTTGAGTTTGTGGCTACTGACTTGGAATATGAAAAACCTCTTTCAGCTTTTTATTATCAAAGTGCACCCACTTAAATTTGGTGTGAACAGGACAATTTTTCTACAACACTCAGACACAGTATGACATTATTTGGTAAATACTAGCAGGCCTGAAGAAAGCTTTGTCTTGATCAAAAACAGCAGACATGCTCAACCTGCTACCTACTGTTAAATACAAGTATTTTCTAAGTATCAGGTAGGCCTGACCGCCCCCAGGAGCAGTCAGATGAGTTACCCTCTAATGCACTGCCTTTCTTTGGTATCAGGCTGCAAGTTTTAACTCATCTGGGACAAACACCTGGCAATGACACACTGGGGTACACTATAAAGAATTTCCACATAAGCACACGCCACACAGCCAATGCCTGCAGCACTAAATACAGAAAAGTATAAAATATTTAAGACAAATAGCTGGAAAATCTCCTAAATTAGAATAAGAATAGTGGACAAGTGAGTTCTTGCCATTAAGCAGCTCCATTCTGTCTTAGTGCTCTAGGTTTATTCAGTCATGCCATTTTTCAAGTCTCACAACATTTTTACATTGTCCAGATGCTCATATTCCAGAGCCAAACCAACTTCATTTAATATTCTGTATGGCTTGAAAAAAACAAACAGATCTAATTTCAGGTCAACTTCTAACTGTAAATGCACAGCAGTCTGATAATGAAAAAGGTATTTCTAGTCTCAGCGTGCAGGCAGTTGACTACATAAATTTGCTACATTGACAGCAAAATAGGGAGCTAGCAGCAGAATCCAAAGACATCACAGTTTAATATCATTTGAGTGCTTTCTGTAAAAAGTGCATCCTTCTGAAGACTTCAGCTACTACATTTCCTCTACTGTAGATAATGAAGAGCAACTCCATAATGTATGGTCAGAGATGTGCTAACCCTGTAATCCTTTGTGTTAAATGAGGATAGTGAGAGGCAACATCTGAGAAACCAATCCTACAGGCAGATTTAAGACTTATCACCCTCTTTTTCCGCTTCCTTTTTTCACTCACAAGAATTGCATTTGTGAACTGAATGCATTAATACAGAAAGGAGAGAAACCACTTCTCCAGTGAAGCTTCACCTGTTTGTGCGTTTTTTATAAACATGCAGGATTTACAAACAATACAATGTCCAACTGCTGAGTTATTTTAGGTAAACAGCTTGTGCAACAGCCAGTCAATAAGCAACCCAAAAAATAGACTTTGTGAATTTACAAATATAAAAAATAAATATACTTTAATATATTAAGGCAGACTGATAAATCATGCTATCCTGTTAAGCTTCCAGCTTTCACCCTAAATCCATTTTCTGTATGCTTTAGTGAATATTTAACCATAATTACAATATTGAGACATATAAAAAAGAGGAAGATACTCATCCTCTTATTGAAATAGGTGGCTAATTTCCTAGAACTGCTTTTGTCTCTACCATTAAACATACCTAAAGAAAAGTACCATCAACAATCCAAAGTAGAAAGTGCCATACAGTCCTCATTAAAACTTTGTATTCAGTTTACTGAGCTTTATGAATGCTGACATTAGACAAAAGCATTTAAGGGATACCTGGAATGCAAAACTCTGCTCCATGCCCTTTTCAAGATTTAACTCGCCTTCCTCTCTACAAAAGAGGGAAGACAAGACAAGAAAAAAAATACACCACCAAAATTTCTAAAGGAATTAAGATGGGTGTTGCAGGGAGGACTGAGTAACATTATTCACTCAAATTCTCTTCTGTCATGTTGTCAGAGCTGTAACAATTTATCACTTAAGTAGTGAAGCAAACATAACAAGCAGTCACTATTTCGGAGCAGCAATTGGTTTTAAGTGTTTTTAAAACTTCCCTTACACAGATGCATGAACATCCATGATATATAGGCACAACTGAGAGGTAAGAGCAATGGACAGAAGTAGCCTCACCTCAGTGAAGTTGATCTTCTCTCCACTGAACATGCGCTCTCTGGCACTTTCCACACCCCTTGACTTTGCCTGAGAAAATTTAAAAATAAATTACTCTTAAAAACAGTAAGAATCCAACACGCCCTACAAAGGTCCTGCTATATTAAAGAGTATGAACATTTAACACATAAGAATGAAAAAGAACTCATTATATTAGATATATTCTAAAAATCTGGGTCCTACCTGGTCTAAGCCTTTGGCTGAACCAGTACTTTAAGAAGGGTTGTAAATATGGACACACTAAATTAAAGTCAGCAAAACAAATTTCATTCTTAAATATATCCAACAGCAAATGAATCTCAAAACTGAAACTGCATGACATGGAAAATATTGTTTCAGTTTTAGGTATAGAAGGCATTGCTTTCTCATACAACTTCATAAGAATCTCTCACTTCACTGCAGAACTCGGTAAGATAAGCCATATGCCAACTGGCAAAGGTCCTTCCAGTGAGCACAAGAATTAGATCCACACATTAAAAATGGCCTTGTACCTTGGGGCTAAAGGACAATGCAAAACTAGGAACAGTTCCAAGATTTGTAAACAAATGCCTTTTAACTTTGACGGTCTCTCAAATTCAGAGCTAAATAAACAAGTAAAAGTTAACTTGAATGAAAAAAACAAATAGTTTTTTAAAACATTTTAAAGAGTTACCAGCTCCAGCAGCATTTTCATCACTTCTTCTGTAACAAGGTTCTTTGAATAATCCAGTAAGATATCACCATGGTCAGTATTCAGATTCAAGCTGTCAAAACAAACAGGTAGCTTAACTGCACTTTCCTGAAAAGTGGTTGCTTTAAGAAAGACAAGGATAACTCCCCTACAGATTACAAAATAATTGAAATCCTAATTATACTGAGTTAATAAAGATGACCTGAGGAACAGATGTACCTCACAAGGTTCATAAAATGACTTAGTGTGTTGCTTTAATTGAAGACCATGGTTTTCAACTGGCTAAATTATAGCATCCACTTTCTCCTTGTGAAAAAGTCTAAATAGAACGAAGTATTTTTAACACACAGTTAGACAACCACATTGGTTTTACTGAGCCATTAGCATCCTGCTAATTAGCATCCCTCACACCAAGAAGTCCACCCTTTATTTAAACAGAAGCCCTAAACCCTACGGCTCAGTTGCATTCTGCTACACTGCCCATTCTGCAATGCAGCAGCTGATGGCAGCACTACCCAGGTGGCACAAGAAACTTCTCAAGTAAGCCCCATCCACAACTAAGTGGTGGGGCCCTTGATCAGGAAGTCACCTGCAGCATCTCTGTATTTTTGCCTCCCATCTAAACACACACTAAAGCAGCTGTATGCAAGACCTAAATGGGGATTCCCACATTTTCCATTTAGATGGGAGACTCTTTCTGTTCCTTCAAAATGGACAAGCAAACCAGCAGGACTGCAATACTAGTGCTTTATACCTTATGCTAGGTAACTGCATCAGGAGTACCTTAACTGGTATCCAGGCATCTTAATCTGCTGCATTTTATGATGGCTGCATCATATCAGCTATCATATGGCTATATCGTATCTAACCCCTTCAAAACTACTAGTTTTTCTCATGAAAAAGCCATGTTAAGACCAACTGTTACTCCTTGACCTTACATTTAGATGGCAAAGTAAGTCAAAGGTGTATTCTACAGGTTTGACTACATTACCAGTCAGGAAAACAGGACACACAAATTTTGAGGAATAAAAAAGGACAAATTTTAAAAGGGCCTTCTATCTGTATTTTGTAGGACACAGTTAGGTGCAAGGTTCTTATAGCAATGTTAAATAGATACTCATGTTCAGAGATAAAATATTCAGATTAAGAATATTCACACCAATCTGAAATTTCATCAGAAGCAGCATCAGAAAGCACTTTTATATAGGTATAGGCCTCACTTTTCCTTCTAAAGGAAGAGATTTAGTCAATCATTTTATAATAATACCCAGAAGAAATAACTGAGACACATTCATAAAATTAGTACCACTGTGGACAGAGGTGCAAGCCACAGAGAGGACCTTGTGGCCAAACCAACAGGCTGCTTAGGCTTTCATCAGATATTAACTACCACGATCCTGCTGATGTGGCTCAAGGTGGCAATCAGCAAAAAAATACATGAGCAGATTTGTCAAACTAACCCAGACTGTCAGTTTTGAAATCATGTTTTGCCTTGACAAAGTTCTCCTGGTAGTCCAGGATGCGTAGGTTTACCAGGAAACAGAACCAAAATAATTAAAAGAAAGAATGAAGATAGATAAGGTAAGCTTCAAATGCTTCAGCTATTTCCTACCCTTACAGGTAGCACTAAGGACATAAAGTTGGGCAGATAAACTTGACGAAGAATATTTCACCAAAAAAAGATAAACACATTCTAGGAGAAACACTGACTATTTTGAGTATGGAGAAAACAGAGAGAAATATGTGTGCCTGACACTACAGGTATTAAATATTTTCTCCTTGGTTAACTGCACACAGTGCTAGTGTAACACTTTAAGTATATTATGCACTCACAAGAGCAATTCAACAGACTATTTTGAGATCAAGAGTGTATATTTTATGGTTAAAGTACCTTGAATAATATTGAAGTGACAGTCAATCAAGATTAAAATGCAGTGCTATCTTTAATAAGGGCACTTGCTTACGAGATTCAGGAAGGAACTTTAATAAACCTCTTGACTGTATTTTTTATTTAGCTGGTTTGCTTCAGCTTTCCTTTGTTCCAAGGATGTTACCAAATTCATTCACTTGGAATACACAGGAGATAAGGAAAACTTGCAACCAGAACCAGCTCTATGAGAGAAGCAGTGGTAGATTTGAGCAATGTTAACTTTTTCCACCTTTTCCATCAATGCAAATAGCATTTTAACTCTTGTATATCAGTATACAGGACTTCATAAGCAATATTTAATTACAATCTAATAAGTATCTAATGAGCTCAAGAGGGAAGAAAAGTCACTTTACCTAGGATGCTAGTGAAATGATTGATACATGCAACAAGTCTTATCTCAACACCCGGGAACAGAAGCGCACACTGTATCTGTGTCACCCAGGCTCTCCTCAATCAAGTCAGAGTTGTCCCTGCATAGCACTAGACTTTTCAGATTGCTGGCACAGCCCCACCATGAAAGCACCCACACCGCTTCTGAGCAGAAAACATTATGTGGCACTTTACAGGACGAAACTACTGAACATTATCATACTGCTTTCACATGTTTCCTCCTCTACCAAAAAATGTTGCAATCAATGCCATTTCTGTAACGTGGGTAGCATGAGGCAAGGGAGTGCTAAATATCCCCCACCCTTCCCCATTTCAGGGCAGGGGTAGGCAGCGCCGTAGTACCGACAGGTAGGGACACATGAATGGATGTCTCCTCGTGATCTTATCACCGAGCTTATCATGACTAAGCACACGGGTACGAGAGCCTGAGACACGAAGGACCCACAATGCCGCTGTGCGAGCCGCAGCCCAGCGCTGTGCTTCCCTGCACGTACCCTGCTGCAAGGATGAGTCAAGGACAAGTCCGCACGGCCGCCCCGCTCGGGGGGTGCTGGGGAGGGTGTTCCCCCCGGCCCGGGGCGCATGTGCCCAGCTTCCGATGGGCCTCCGCGGCTCCAGCCTGCGGCAGCCGCCCTCCCCCGGGCCCCCGCAGGCAGGCAGGAACGGCGGCGAACCGAGCAGCCGCGCCTGTGGGCGGCGTTAACCCCCCCCGGGCCCCGCTCCCTCCCCAGGGCCAGCGGGGATCATCCCTACCGCCCCCGGCAAGGCCCTGGCGTTCCCGCAGCTCCCAGCTAAGGAAAGGGAGAAGGGAGCCAGCCCCACACGGCTCCGGGCCTCGCACGCAGAACTGCCCGGCGTGCCGGCAGCCTGAGGGCCCGGCGGGCCACGGCGGTGGCTGGGGAAGGCACGGGCGGCAGCTGACCCGCTCAGCCCCGCGGGAAGGCGGGCGGAGGCCGCCCAGCCTCACCTGAACTTCTGGAAGCGATCCTTATCGGCCTCGAACAGCTTCCGCAGGACGAGCTTAGAGGAGTTCGCCTTGTGCCACTCCACGAGCTTTTTGAAATTGGGGTCGCCGGAGAGCGCCATGTTAGCGGCCAAGGAGGGCTGAGGCGTACGCGAGCTGCCGCACGGAAACGGGCACGGCGGGAGCTTCACCCCCGCCTCCGCTTTTATAGCAACGAGCTCGGCCTCCTGCCGCCGGCCCCGCCCCGGCCCCCCTCCCCTTTGCGGGCCGCCCCGCCGGGCACTGGGATTCCCTCCGTGCTGTGGCAGTGGGGCGGGACGAGAGCTCAGCCCCCTTTTGCGGGTCCCTGGGCGAGAGGGGCGGAGGCGGCGGCGACGGCAAAGCCCGAGCTTGCCCGACCCAGCTAGGGGGATGGTGCTGGGGTTCGGCTGCGCGCAGCTCGGGGGCGTACAACCGTAGTAGCATTTACGGAAGAGTCGCCGGCCGACGGGGTTGTGCAACGCACCCTGGTTGTAAATCCCGTTCTGGGGGAAGAGCAGCTTCCCCCTCCCGGGCACCTGTGCGAGGAGGCGGGGGCAAGGGAGCAGCGGGAGGCTCGCTGGCCGCCATGCCTGGCGGCCGGCCTGTGGGCAGCAGCCGCAGTTGTGTCAGGGCCTCTGCCCCTGCAGATACATAGGGAATTGGCCAGATTAAAAATTATCTCCTCTTGAGGTTATTTTTATTTTGTGCTGGCCCCACGGCCTGGTTCTGCGTGGCGCTGCCCAGCGGAAGGGTGGGAAGGGCGCGGGGTGAGAGAAGCACCGTGGGGGTGCCTCCCTGCCTGGTTCCAGCAGCTAACCGCAGGGTAGGGATGCAGCTCTGCCCCAGGCTGGCACCAGCCTGCAGCACACATCAAACCCCCCAAGGCAAAGCCCACCCTGCTCGCCAGCAGCATCTGTCCGCCTCTTCAGGCGGCCCCTGTGCGGCATGTCGGCTGCCCCGGCTTCTCCTCCGCCATTACAGGCGGTGCTCGCAGGCCGCAGCCGCCGGACCGCTCCTGGGCAGAGGCGGACTCGCCCCGAAGGCAGGCAGGGAGCAGCTGGGAAAAAAGGGTTGTTCTGGGCATAAAGCAGAATGCTGCTTAAACGAGGGCGTGTAAAGGAGTGTGTCAAATTCCAGAGACTGCACACTGCAGCTTAGGTGAATGAATCCCAGTGAAGTCATATTTTAAGCACATAAGCCCCTTTATGGATCTGGGCCTAAATCAGTCACCGAGTGTTAACTTGACTCGGATCACTAAAATCACAGTCCAAGTCTTAAGCAGCAGATTCAGCATTTTTTCCTTGCTGCAAACAAAAGAACGTTCTTAAGTGACCCTTAAGTATATTGTGTAGTGATAATACACTAATAAAGGTCCTTTCTTACCTCACACTTGCCTGTTTCTAAGGTTTGTTTTCACAGACTTAAAGGAACTCTTTATAGGCCAAAGCCTAAGAAATCTTAATAACTTTTTAGGTTTTTTTTTTTGTTTTTTAAACATTTTTGGAGGCCACTGTCATCACTGCAAGTCATAGGTTTGGGCAATTTCCCCATGGGAAAGCTGCTTCTCTTGTGGTGCCTTAACCTACCTGACCAACCATCAGTGCATGAGGTTCACTCCATACCTTCATGTAAGAAAGGAAAATTAAATGACAAGTAATAATTGGACAATGGAGTTGATTCTACAAAGCACACAAGGACCCAGGTTTACATATTATCCTTCCTTTTCAAGGCCTTTCGGATAAAACCCTCAATAATCCTACACTCCTGTTCATAGTCACATGGTAACTGGTAAAAACACAGATGTAAAGTTCTTTGACCTAATAAATAGCTCCTATTAGTCATATGACAAGAACAAATATCCTTTTTTAAATGTTAACCTCACTGATAGCATTTGATAATCGGCCATTAAATGCTCCTCACTCACCTGTTTGGTTTTTCCCAAATCAGGACAAACAAGTTTTTATTAAAGTGGTTTCACTACATCCCTATCAAATCCAGGGATCCCTTACACATTTTCCTGATTTTCTCTCCTGCTAACAGCAGTAGTCATTGTTCTCAGAGCATCTTCATCTCTTTCTACTGATTAGCCTCAGGTTAAAGGTCTGCCATATAAATAAATTTGCATTTACATCTATTGCAGGTCCCCTCAGATACCCTGTTGCGGTTTTTTAACTGCTGCTGATGTCTCAATTTTGCTTCTGTTTTTCCACTTTCATTGTTCCAAAATAGACAATTCCTCTGTCCTGCCTTTCACTGTAAAAATCTGGCAGTATCTGAGGTGCCCCTCTTGTTAACTTGACCTGTTAAAATGTCCTTTAACAATTCCTCTCTTAAATCTCATTTATTACTATATTTCTTTTTTGTGGCCACCTCACTTTTCCACTTCCTTTCCAAACTAGCTAACCACAGAATATCTCTGTAGTTTCTTACTGCTCTGACCAACACAGCTGTTATGACTCTTGTAATTTGTTCTTTCCCCTTTCATATGAAATTTGAATCCCATATCCTTATGCAGCACGACTGTCCAGCTGTACCTCAGTTCAAGTTTCAACACAGCTCTCTTCAGTTTTGTTTCCCCATCCCTGTCTTTATTTAATCATGGTATTTGAACCATCTCCAAATCCTAGAGATTTTAAGCCTTGAAAATCTTTAAGTTTGTCTGGCCCAAACACAGAGTCAGCAGGATTTTGTTGGCTTGACATCCCAAATCTACAAGGATTCTTCTCATACTTAATTGTATCTGTGTAAGAATGTACAGGCTCAGGTAATCAATAATGTGATCAATAATGCATTAATTCAAGTTCACAGTATGGGCAAACTGTGACTGTACCATCACTCTCTTGCTACCATTTCCACTTTTTGAAACTAATTTTTTTTACCCATAACTAATGTGCTTGCTGCTTACATAATGTAAATTGCATTTACTTCCTTTTGTAATACTTTACTCTTAGGATTTTGAGATGTTCTCCCTCATTTAATTAATCTTTAAATTTATAAATTATCTGCCATTCGCATTTTATTTTCTCAAAACTCCTCTTCTCTTATCTCCTCTCCCCCTAGGATGCAGGGAACACGCACCTCAGAGCGTTCTAAAGTTCAAGCTATTCCTGCAGCAGACTATGCAAATTTAATACGAGTAAGCTATCAAGGCCAAAGTCCTAATTCTATCTTTAAAAACCATGGGGTAAGTTTTGTAGCTGTTCCAGGAGTTGCTTGTCTCTCCATAAGCTGTGCAACAGCTGACCATTACAGGGACAGTAAGGCCTTGTCCATGTTGAAAAGACATTGATTTCATTGAGAAGGAGAATTTGGACCTGGGAGGTTCAGCAGTTGGGACAGCTGTTTCTCTGACAGCTGATAGCTGTCCTACCAGTTTCCCTCAAGATTAATTTTAAGGCAGCTCTAATGAAGATGGAAGCAATAATGTAGAGTCAAGGCAAAAGCTTAAGCTAATGCAAGACAGATAGTGTGAACATAGTGGTGCTTCAGCTCTTGTAAAATATCCGACTGAAACGCATTCCCATTCTAGAGAGACCAAAGGCTATCATAGCAAGGGCTGATACCCCTTGGGGCTGAAAAAGGGCATTATAATAAAGGATATTCTGTAATTGATGGAGATCAATTTTGTGACCTATAGGGTACAATGGTGATTTTACCATTTTACAAATGCCAGCCTCCATTAACAACAGCTGCACAATGACCTACTTATAAAAAAGACAAGTGAAAATTCCATTTTGGAAGACAGCTGCATAGAAATTAATATTTCCAAATGAATGCGTAGAGCCTAAATACTACTGCCTCAGGCACTTATGCCAGAAAGGTTAAGTGGCACGTTTAATAGATAATCTCTATGATTAATTTATCAGAAAGAACCAAGTGGCTAATTTCCCATAATTGAAATTTTCTGTCATGTTAGAAGATTTTCATATATAATTCCACTTCCATTTAAATCAATTGTACTAAGTTATTTTATTATACAAAAGCAAACAAAACTTCAGTCATGAATTTCACTTTCATTTTCCACTAGTGAAACAAAATACTTGAGTGGCCACAGAGAAAGTAGAATGGATTCTTCTGAGGACTGATAATAAGAAACGGGATCAGATTTTCGAATACAGGTTTCAAATATAAAGTAAAAAGGAGCTAGATTTGCAGAGTGCTTCAAGGACATCAGCTTTTGGTTTTAGCAGTGGGAGAAAACTGATCCTATACTCACTACAGTGAACAGGGTGGAACAGAGCTCACTCAGATCAGCACAGAAATTTGTACTTTTTATGTTATTAGAGCAGGCTTGAGGAAGAAAGCAGGTAACAATCTGAGGTCAGGACTGACTGTGCTAATGTACTAATTCCTAAATATTTGAGCTGATAATCTATACCTAAATTTTTAAGTATTTCTAATAAATTTACGTGCCCTAAATTTTTGAGAAAGGAATGGCTTGCAAGCAGAGGTAATCTTTATGTTCAGACTGTAATAGATACAAACTCTTCTTCAGATCTGGCACAGAGAGAGCAAACTTCATGCTAAAGATCAACAGAAGACATTGCTCTGAATTTAACTTTGCTAGGTAAATCAGTTAAATAAACTGATGGTAAAAAGGGTACCCGGAAAAAAAACCCACACCTGTCTGCTCTTTGCAGACTTTACCCTGGGAAGTAGCTTCAAATGTGGAATAGGGTTTGAACAATCTGGGCCAGAGCTGGGAGCAAGAAGCCCCGTGCCCTCTCCAGCCAGTCCCCAGCAATGCAGCAGTTCAGGGCAAACGCCCAAGTAAGGAAAGACAGCCTCTCAGAAGCAAAAAATAAAAATAATCTTCAGGAAGTCAGTGTGGCAGTTCATCGTCCAGGGCTTCCAGTTCCTCTGCAGCTTTGCTAAGCAGTTGCCAACAGATGGCAATACTGCACTGAGGATCTGGGATCTGTGTGGATCTGTATGGACTTCCCCTGTCCGTAATAAAATGCTTGCTGGTTTGTTCTGAACTGCCCTCATGCTGCTGTCACACAAATATAATCGTTCTGAAAAAAATTTATGAACACTTGTTTTGATGCTTCTATAGACAGAGAGTGCTTCTGAATGCCATCGGTGGTGGCCCATCACTTTACCCACTAAAAGTTATAGGAAATTCAGTAGTTTCATGGGAGGTGGTCTTATCTGTTAATAACCAACATTTTTGAAAGATATCATCCTTAAAATCATAGAGACCTAGCCAAAGCACTAACTGCCAAACTAGGGCTTTTTAGCATTATAAATACATTAGCAATTTAACTAAGTAAAAGAATAATTCTCTGTGATTTAATATATTTATTCCTGATCTGGAAAGAAAGCAAAGATCTGAAAAGGGAGCAGCAATATCTGTAGATGCCAGGTTGTTTATATTAAGGTTATGGAGGGTTAGAAAGAAATTCAGAAGACCCAATCAGACAATATCACACGGGAAGACTGATGGCAAGCAAAACTCAGTTTTAGTAACTATAAAGTATTGTGCTATGGGAGGGGAAAAGATGGGCATTCTGATGAATTCACAGCATTCTAAACAAACATATGAGCACAGAAAACAAACTGAAGTCATGTTTAGCTGTGGTCAAAACAAGTAAACAAAATGTTGGGATGCATAAGAAAAATGATAATAAGTTGGAGAACATTAGAGAGAACAAGATTGGTATCTTCATCTGGAAGAAAGTGTAATGATACAGCCTGCAAAGATCTCAATAAAGGATACTACAGAGCTAGATGAAGTTAAAAGAGCAATGAGAACAATGACCTAGTCCAGGGAAAAAGCATATAGAAATATGTTTGCTTAAAATGAATCAGGCTTGAAAGGCCTATGATTAAATTAAAAAACCAAACCAAAACATAAAAATATTGGTATTACAGAAAAGGCAGACTTTGAACTTCAGTTCTTGCTGTCCTGTAACAGGATAACAAGAGGAAATTTTCCTGTTAAATGCAAAAATAGCAGTAACAACATAGTATAAGCATGTATTTATATTACAGAACTTATTGTTAAGGGAAATAATTGAGTCCAATACTTTCACAAGATTCAAAAAGAGATTCAGTGGTTAAACTGTTACCAGTAATTTTCAAAACAAGTGATTTCTTTGAGTAAAACATTGTTGGAAATATATGAAAATGTAATGTTTCAGATTTGGAACATTCAAAACAGATTTAAGATCAGGTTGACATATGGTATGTATAGCAGATCATTCATTATCTACGGGTTTCCTACACCTTCCTCCAAATCATCTCTGATGGTTTCTGCTAGAAATAAGACATGACTAAATGTGTATTAGCTAATAATTCCTATATCCACACTGCATGGAATTTGTATTGTGAGTTGTATTCTGCAGCAATTATCCTGAAATCAAAAATAGAGTTCAGGGAGCCTGTGCAGAGATGCATTTTGATAGACCTAACAGTGGCTTCCTAATTTGCATGTTGTTTACCCTAGTTACAGCAGGAAAAAAATTAATACATTTCTTTCCAGAAAAAAATAAATTAATTAGGTGATGCAAACATTTACCTTCCTGCAGAACAGCCAACAGTGTCCCTGTTCTTTCATTGAATATGCAGTTGCTTCAGATCCGGGCTTCTTAGCCATCATATTTTGTCCCCCAGGTGTCCAACACAAAGCTTCAGGCTGCATTAGCATCCTGCTCTGGGTACAACTGAAATAGTTCACGGTCTCTTCCAAAATTGTTCTGCTCCTTTTGGGCTAACTTGATGGAAAATCCATGGAGATCACTAACTGCAGTTAAAATCTCTGTAAATACCTGATGGGGAACACAAACATAAGTGAGTCCCAGCCTCATCCTTTCTGAAGAACCTGAAATATTTCCAAGCTTCAGTTATCAGCCCACAAAATGACTGTAATGCTAACACTTTACATGAATGGTAACTGGTTAATTAACATTTCCTAAAGTCCTGAGACCTCAGATTAATAGTGCTCTGGAGTATAAAGGCATAATATTATTTCATTGAGCATTTGTCATCTAAAGAGCTCTATGCCTAAAGCTTTAATAATACTCTGTAAGATGAGAGCAATTTTTTTGGGGTCATATTTGGGTCTCTGCTAAGATGCATGTATAGTTAAACATTTTACATGGCTCATTTTATTCCTTTTAAGAGGAATACAGATTCTACTGTTTACATGATCATGCCAGCCAAATTCAGCAGTAGAATCCTACATTTTAGAGAGATATATAGCTGTTTTAAGGGTTATTTTTAGAATATATATCCCTGAACTTACAAATCGTAACACTGCATCGTTGTTTCTATTAGCAAAGAAAAAATTCTCTCCAGTTAACTGTTGTTTTGCTGAAGTCACAGTGTGTCTAAAGTGTCCTGGTTCTAACAAAGACTGCTCTTTTTGTTATATGAAACAATTACTGGCTACGAGATTTAAATCTGTTTTGGCAGCATAAGAATACTTTAATCTTTGACACAATTTCTCTATATGCAATGGATTTTAACAGGGCAGGAAATTAATTTATAATTTGCCATGGGGTTCTATGAAGTACTACAGAAAGGAAGGGTATTCTTTTGAATAATGTGCAAAGAACTATGAATTCTCAGTAATGGCCACTGCTACAGAAATCAGATCTAATGGTGGTCAAGAACACTTGGGTAGTACCAAATCACTTGAGATACATATGTGTGAGCAAAAATTTCATACTCAGTTTGCAACTGTGCCATAAATATTAATATGGGAACAAACCAGAAAATGTTGAGACACCAATGACTTCAATGGCAATTAAACCAAGCCCCATGCAAGAGTTGTTTTTAAGCTGCAGATGACACTATGGAACTGCTTACTTGGACTCCAGTTTAGAGTTCATGGAAAAATCTGTCTTTTCCAAAAGACCTTTGGTGAAAAAAAAAACCAAAAACATAGCAGTAGACTGTTATTCAAGCCTCATCATCTGGCTTAGCACATAGCATCAAGAACGTTACTGCAGGAACAGTGTGAACAGCAGCAAAGTCTGAGACAGAGGGCATGGTGGATCTGCCCCTTTCAAAAGCAGCTGAGATTTCTGCTTGATCAGAAAGACTGCATGATGATGGCCTGCAATCACCAGCTTCCAGTGGCTACACAAAAGCAGCTCTGAGCTCATGTGTTCTTTTTGTGTGTTCTGGGAAACCAACTGTATGCAGAATGCCTTTTCTGCTTTTTTGTGTGTAATCGATACTGACAGGTAAATTCCTTCTGAAGTATTTTTAGATATTACATATAAACTCCACCCAGCCTCTTGCAATTCAGCGTTTCTTTCCCTTTACAGGCAGAGAAGCTGTAATAAGATTTTTACTCTGAAAGGAAGATCAGCAATGGTGCCTCCCCTGCTTTTTATATTACATTCAGTTTACGATGTCAATGAAGATCTACTATTTGTCAGCCTTGTCCATTTAATATTAAAAGTTACTATTGCTGACTTCAATATAAAAATTAATAGAAATTCAGGAAGCAAAATTAATAATTCTGCTACTGATGCAATCGCCAGGAAGCTTACTCTTTCATAACTGCATTAGTGGGGTCACACTAATAAGACAAACCAGCAGGAAAAATACCCATCAAAAAAGAAAGCAAGCAGATTTCTTGTGTGTATGATAGGATAGCAAAGTTATTAAATTATGTATATTTTTTTTACTATATTCACAGTATTAGCATTGGCCAAGTTCACAGAGGAAATCATTGCACAAGCCTGGTTTGCAGGTCTGTTATCCAGACATGATTGTTTCTTGTTTTTATAAGATGTGCCAATCAGTTAGGTAAAATACAGTTCCACTGAAAACAAAGGGAAGTTTATTTTGATTTTAGTGGAATTATGTCAGTTCCCAGAACTATTACTTTCCAAGGTAATTATTATATTTATTATATATTATATTAGCATGAGTTATTACGTGTAATTATATAAATATTACATACACTATACAACAGGTCTTAAAACACACTATTTAGAGGAAATGCTATGTATTCCCAGACTGAAAGTACTTTTCTCAATGGAAATGGTTTAATACAGACATTTAAATTACTTGTTTATAGAAAAATATATTTTCTGTAGTCATAGGGTCTGATCTGCTCCAGTTAAGATTAACACAAGGATTGCTACTCATCTTAAAAGCAGCAGAACCAAGCTCTTGGAATATATTCTTTAAAATATGCTTACTACTTTAAATGCTCATAATTGCTGCAATGAACAGCATACACATCTGAGGATTAGGAATTTGCAGTATCAAATAACTGTTTCGGTTATGTGCATATTAATTCAAAGTTCTAGCAAATTCCCTATGTATGATTTTTCAATTGTAAGCGAAGTCTCTACTGGGAAGCAAAACCAGCTTTAAAGTACCATTCACATGTAGTAATTCTTGGCAGCTGACCCACTAAAGCAGAGTTTTGAGACTTGTGCTTTGCACTGCTATCATTTCTGCGACTTGTTTCCTTCCCCCCCTCTCAGTGGGGCTCCTGCTGGGAATGTAACACACATCACTGGAGTAAGCAGTGATGTGCCAGCCTGCATCTGCTACAAAGCAGCCTAAAAATAAAACCCAATTGGACAATGCCGTTTGGTCTGCAGCAGCACATACTCTACTAATGTAAACCAGGCTGTCAGCAAAGATAAATGACTGTTCAGCTACATGCCAAACAAATCTCAGGGTCTTAAAAAGACCAGAAACAATCCTTTGATATTCATTTATAAACTTAATCTCTCAAGATTTCGTATTATTGAAATTTAATGATTTTGTATCAGTGTAAGGGTAATGAGAATGCCTGATAAAAATTTACTATTAATATTTTAAGAAATCAGCCCATCTTGCAGCTTGTTTCAGTTCAAGGAAGTTCTCTGGTAATGTACATTTTGCTTTAGAAGATGTCTACCCTTCAGGTTGACATTTTTTCCCATGTATATCAGATAAGCCCAATTCTTTTGCCAGTACCCTGCTTTAAAATCCCAGTTCTGCAGACTTAATATTTTCAAAAAGATATACATGTTAGTGTTGTTCTTTCTAGAGGTTCTGTTTGAAAACCTTGCATTTTTTTGCTTGTGTGTATTATCAGACTTCTTGAATTTAAAAGGGTATGGTCATACAACATGATGCAAATAATTGCAGGCTCTTAAAAATTACAAATACAACTTTCTACCTCATCCTTCTTGCTGCCATACAATTTTGCAGGAGGTAAGCTCTGCAGGTTTTTGTATTTTTGAGGTTTTCAAATTCCCATTGAATTGGATTTTAAGGATATTTATAAATATTATTCTTAATTCATAAATTGTTGACCATAAAACAAATGTCTACATTTATTTTGTGTAACACAGTGCAATTGCACACAGAATGGAATAATATCAACTGCAGGTTCTGGGTGTTCAATAAGATCTATGTGTAAACGCATCCCACTGTGAGATCAGCACCATTATTTTGAAAATTACTAAGTAAAAACATGACTAAAGCTAACAGGCTTTAAATATCTTTTGTTACTGCTACTACAGTTACGGCTGCAAATCATGAAATTACATGTATCCCTTTGTACAGCTGGAGAAATGAGCTTTACAAAGATTACTGGTTTTATATATTTGGAAAAATTATTACACACTCTTAAAAACATAGGGTATAAAGCCACTACAGACTGAACTTCATTCTTATTATGTACTGTGCTGGTTTGCCAATTCTTCATGCACAAGAACTATGGGAGAGTCAATGCCAAAGCTTCATGAGCTTAATTTTCTCAGGTAACCACCACTCCTAGAATTGTGAGAGGAAGCACAACATGAAATTGCATGGAACTTGAAATCAGAAGGCCAAAATTAGCAATGCTGAAGTCTGTCAATATGTTAGTTTATCCATATGAGGAGGAAAAAATAAAAACAAGAACTCCTGTCAGGGCCAACTGTGTCTAATCCCCAAATCCTACTCTTCTGAAGCAATCATTGGGGTCACTCTGTGTCCATAGTCAAGAGCGTTAGTTGGCACAAGGGCAAAGCTCACATGTCATGTTCCAGAAAGCAGCAAATCATGTTACCTAATCAACTCTAGAGTTTAGTTGTTCTCTAGGAGCAATATTGAGTAAACTGGGAGACAGATGTGGATGTTGTACATTTTAAAAGCACAAAGAAAACCACTAAGTTTTTCACTACTTTTATGATTATTAACTGATATATGACAGGACAGAATTGGCTCCAAAGTTGCACAGCTGAGAAAATAACTAGATCTGCACTGTGTATCCAGTTCAGAATCCTATTTATAATCCCTGATGCTACTGCAGTTTGCTTGTAGCCTTTGATAAGATGAAAAACAAAGATAAACATGACAAATGAACTCTGTATTTTTATCATAGAAATATTTATAAAAGTGCATAATTAATTTATTTCTCACCATTTATGTGGTAACAATTAAAGGTAAGACAAATATAAGTGTGCACCTGTGGATGAACATATGTGTTTCTTGGCATGTTTTAAGGTTGTCTTTGAAGTGGATAAAAACTGATTACCACTAGGATTAGTGAAATATCAATAATGATGGATTTATCATTCATTTATCATAAATGATTTATCATTCATTTATCTATTCTATTTTCATATTGAAGCAGCATATATTTAGATTACCTAGAGTAAGCTAAGTATAAACTACTTATAATAAATTCACAATAAGTTAACTTACTAATTTTTTTTATGTATATGATTATGTATTTCAGTCTCTTCCTTTTTCTGTTATTCTAAACTGAACATCTGTAAACTACATCACGATGTCTGAAATATTCTCCCATTAAAAAGGGAAAAGAATTTACTCTGTATCCTATTATTTATTGCCTTTTCATCTTCCAATTCTTGGAACTTAGCAAAAATCCTTGAGATATTTATAGTCTGTTGACCCACAATACCACTATGAAAGCTTAACTTTGAAAGATATATATTGTGTCATATTAAGTTTAAGGCCAGGTTGGATGAGGCCTTGTGCAACTGGGTTGGATCTTGATGATCTTTAAGGTCCCTTATAACTCTAACCATTCTGTGATTCTACGATTTCTCTAACTCTTGGAATTTCAAAAGAAAACTACCATATGCAAAATTCAACCACAGAAAACAACTGATTTATACAATTTATGTGGCTTACAGATTGTTGTACTACTCCATGATCTTTTTGCAATGTTGGCTTGATGTTATGTGCCTAAAAGGATCTGAAGCACAGATATCTGTGCTATAATATCTTGATTCATCGGTGTGAAATAAAAAAACCCATGCACCTGTGGGTACTGGTTATGTGTCTTTGAATTATTTAGCAGTGCACACACAAAGCTGAAAATCTTTCTTCTTTTCAGACCTCAGTTGTCAGTTGGTACCACAGGGCTGTTGCCTCACTGTCTCTCATGCTAACAGATACAACAACTTACTCAGGAGCTACGTACTGCATATGTGCAGTTCTTCTGGGACTGATGCTTTGTTTCCTGCCTCTCACACCAGCAGGAACTGTGATCTGACAGTCTGATACAGATTTGGTAGCTTTTTATACCTCCTTTTACAATACTGCAGTCGCTTAGATGTCATGCAAAAGAGCTGGGAACCACAACTACCAATTTCATCAAAGCTACCCATACTTTATATTAACAACAGATAAATCAGGACCTTTTGAGCCAAACCATGGTAAAGAAGTTTGCATGTGCCTTTTGAAACAAAGAGGACATAGGAATTGAGATGGGGGCTGGAGGGAGAAGTTTTAAATAGCCACTCATATTCAAAGGGCATCTATCTGCCTTAGATTTCATGGTGTATTTGGAAGATGGTAAAAGATCTAAAATTATGGTAGGATGTTAGAGAAATAACTTATGATAGCCCTTAAACTTCAAGCAAATGAATACCCAACTGAGGAATTTCTGGGCTGTGGAAGGACAACAGTAGAGTGAACCATAAACCCTGTGAGATCTGCTCCTGCTTCCTTGGCATGTGTCCAGCAGTGCAGGATATTTGCCTCTAGCAACACAGCCACTTGTGTACCATTTTGGCTGAGGAAGTTTAAAAAGCAAGCAAAAAAACAAACAAAAATCTCTAAGCACTGTATCATCTGCTTTAGCTTAGTGATAAACAGTGAGCTCCTCAAACCTGATGTCAGATTCATCAAGGAGAACCAGGCCCCAGCAGTGGCCCACAAAGCAGGTAAAGCAAATACACTCTTGGCTGCAGTTACAGAGGAAGAATGAAAGCACTAGAAGCTGACTAAAGAAATCAGGAACCTGATACTGGCCACTGAGGTCAGCTATGTTGGCTTTCCTGTTGGAGCCAGAGGAAAATGGTACACAGCCAATCAGACATTGCTAGCTGCACCAGGCCCCTGGAAAGCAGACATGACTGAGTTGCCAAGGTTTGGTAGATAAATCCCACTCTTTTCTGTCAACATCCTGAATATCTTTTCAAGCACAGGACAGACAGGTGGCCAAAGCTCCATCGTGGCCAAAGACTAGCTCATAGCCATCTCACATTTCATGATGTCACCAGGAGACTGGGACTGGTTTGGACAGGACACTCAAAAGAAGCTCTGTATTGAGAGGTTTAGCAAAAGTCATTCATCAAGGAAGCTTTGTCAGTCTCATATTTTGTTGTTCCTGAGAAATACTTTCCTGTAAGTGGACTAGTTAAATGCCAAACCCGGTTGGGGCCTTCAAATATGTTTGTAATTAATGAAGAAACTCTAGAGAAAAGGCCAATTCATTCAAGTGTCATGCCTGCATCAGATCACAGCTTTAGCTGCTACACTTTTCTGTATGTTATCAAGTAATTTAGCAAAGTTTCAACCATGAGATACTGGCTTACGTATTTCTCTGTTAGCCTTATGTTCAACCCACTTTCATAATTCCATGTTCTCCATTACAAAATTACTCCTTATTTGGCAGTTTTCCACAATACAAAACAATCTGTATAGGCAAAAGGTAATAACAGTACCACTGAGGCAGCTGAAATTGAATTGTCTTTGCTACAGTGCCCTAACAGAAACTGAGGCAATGCCATAGCATTTGTCATGTTCATTTCAAAGTAAAAAAAGTAATAAAAAAGTCAGTTTAGTTCTCATTCACACATTTTCAACATATCTGTTTTATAACAATCTTCTAAGCACTAGTATTTCAAAATGTCAACAACAGTTCCTTGTGTCTCACAAATACTCTCTCAACACCTCCATCTTTGCTGCATACTTTGAACAGTACTATGCCAGCTGCTAATGGCTAACTAACAATGAGTCCACAATAATGTGCTTCTCATCAGAATAAATTTTTCAAATATAAAAACTTCTCCAGTATTTAGATGGCCATGCAAACTCTTTTTTACCACAGCTGGCTGAGAAGTACATTTTTGTGGTTTTGCAAGCTGACTCGTTTTTGTGAGTTTTCAAGAAAACAAGCAAAATGAGATCCCAGACATCTGAATCACCAGACATTAAAAAAAAAATTGTACATATGTTTAAGTAGCTGACTTCCTGAAGTAAAAATATGAAATGCCAATGATGATTTTCTGCATGTAGTTGGGAATACTCCATTCCTGTGCCTGTCTAGCTTGTTGCAACAGGCAGTGAATTTATTTCAGTCTAGTCCTCCATTTCAGCACAACTGGAAGACAGTTTTTCAAGCAGAACTGCAATTTAAAAACAAATACATCTTCTTCATCTCTGGACTAGGGACACTGACCTTAAAAATAACTGAAATTCTTCCACTGCCTGTAAACAAAAATGGACTGCAGGCAGTCATGATCATATGTCACTCTTACAAAACATTCTTACTTGTTGGTTACTTTTTGGAAAGGTTATTTGCTGTCAATCAAGTGACAAGTTCTGCTTATAATAATGGTGATGACATCAGACCTGTAGAAGAGAAGATTAGTATGGGGAGTCTAAATATATAAACTAGAAGGTCATGGGATACATCTAATGTCAATTGAAGCCAATGGCCTTCATTCACTTCGATCAAAACCAGGCTGACACATGTAGGATTAAGAAATTTATTTATTTATTTATTTTCCCCTATGGCCATTGACTTGCAGCCTAGGATTTTTTAATGTGACCTGGATCTTGGGTTTATCTGTCAAGAAAAGGTGGTTGTCCCTATTTTTATTTTTATGTGGCCATATATAGTCAGTCATATTCACTCTTTCCAAAGTGGGACTTCTCTCTGGAGGTAACAGGCAAGAATTTTTCCAGGCAGCAGGCTGGGGGCCCTAACCACACATTTCTTTTGCCATTTGGTAGTGTTTACAAAGAAGCTGGGCAAGAGGCCAGTTCTCATATTAAGCCTCAGGTTGGACACAATGGTCAGCCAGTGTACGGAGGGGTATAAAGCCTAGGTCAGCAGCTTTCCTGTCAGGCAGCAAATAACTAAATTTCACTTGTCTGAAATAGGATTTTAGTTGTCCAGGGCTGCAGGACAAAAGGACTGTTCTCACCCTGACAGCTGGAATGGATGATTTGTGAAATGTATTTTTAGAAGTCTTATTTGCCTATGTGTATGCCTGCATTGTCAAACATTCAGACAGCAACAGCAGTCAGGCTATGAGCCACAAGGACTGTGACATACTGTACAAACCAAATAATGTCTCTAGATGTAAACCTGCATTTTCATTACTTCTCACCCTCCAACTGCAAACATACAGTCCAGATATTAAAGCAACACTAGTGCTGTTCTCCCTGTACTTCAACATACTACCAGTACAGCACTCACAGTAATTAGTAGCCACAAAGGGGAAATCACTGCTGACACAATAGGACATTAATGACCAAGTCTGTTCTCCAAAATTACCCGGTTTCCCCCCACATTTCCTTTTCCTAAACATATCTCCATCTCACTAACAGAAACAACAATCTCATGTAAATTAGCTTTTTCCTCCAACAAGACAAACCACTCTTGAGGGATTTTATTACTAACATTCATCCTTCCTAATCTTATCCCACACCTTGCTGACAAGCATATCCTTATTAACATTTGCACATGGCTATTGTGCCAGTGCTGCTTTTTTCCTGAGCTAATGATTTCTTCCTCTTATTGCCCATGACATCAAGTTGCATACATAATACATTTCAAAGCTGGCTTCCTCTCTCTTTAAACAACATTGTTACTTTCTTTGTTTAAACAGTGCAGTGGCTTCCTTCCCTTCCTATTCAATGAAGGTCTTGGAAAGCTCTTTTCACAAAGAAGTAACATTGATCAGAAATTAATAAATATAACTTGAATACAGCTATGCTGATTTACATATGACTTGACTAAATAGTTAATCATACAACCATCTTTCAACATACTTAGAATTCATAAAATAAAAAGTAGAATATTGAGTATAAATATAGCACTATAAGCATTCAGGAATGTAATTTTAATGTACAATGTCACAATAGATAGCTACACTACATATTATCTGGTCCTTAAGAGTTTTCCTTTTTATTCTGCATTGGTTATTATGCACTTCTGCTGAACTGACTGTTTTCATACTCTGATCATATTAAGAAGTGTGAGCTCCCTATTTATTTTGCAGTCTGTCTTAAATTCCTACCATCTGGTTAAGACATACTAGCTTTAAGGCTAGGATTCTCACCAGTCTTCTCTGCCTTTATGCTCTTAATCTGTAAATTTCATCTGTAACAGATTTCAGATGAAATGTCTGATCTTTAGATACAGTTACGAGTTAAAAGTTATTACACAGCATTGTAAAAAAATGATAATATGCAAATAAATCCATCAAGTCAAAATAAAAAAATAAGCTTATTGTGTGTTACTCCACTGTTACTGTTGACAGTACCAAATTCTACACAGATCCAGTGAATACAATTAAGTCACCAGG
This sequence comes from Heliangelus exortis, assembly GCF_036169615.1. Lineage (NCBI taxonomy): Eukaryota > Metazoa > Chordata > Aves > Apodiformes > Trochilidae > Heliangelus > Heliangelus exortis. Next base: position 8,055,238 of record NC_092434.1, read on the forward strand.
GTTACAAAATATGGAGCAGATTTGGACACCACCTGATAGTGTGAAAGAACATATATTGAACATGTATTGAACTGTAACACTAAGCCTGTGGAACAAATTCTGCCTGTGAATACATTACGCTTTCATCAGCAAGACTTAGGTAATTTTGGGATCTACTTGGTAAAACATATAGCTCTATTAGAAAAAGTTCTGGTGGATGGCCATCAGCTACTGCAATATAAGTTGCCAGCTAATCATCTGAGCTGGTGATGGTTGTGATCCTGTAGGTACTGTAGCATGTTCTTTGTATGACCCAGAACAGCAAGGTATGTGGCTTGGAGAACACAAGAGTTTCAGGAGAACGGAAGAGTTTGCAGGTAAGAAATGTCAATAGTTCACCAGGGGTTGTAGATTTCTTTTTTGATGGGCCTGGACTGGACATGCAACAAGCCTCTAGTGTGAGTGCTAATATTTGCCTTAGTAACTCCTTCCTACATCAGTCCCTCCCACTGCTCTGCACTGGCTACATGACAGCCTCAGAATAAGAGTAACACCTGAGCTCTTGGAGAGCTGCTTGCAGGTAAAAAGCTCCAGACTGGCCACCCTGCTGGAATTAAAAGTATCCCTAAAATTACACATCTGTTTTTGTGTGCTAATCTCTCTTAGTTCTTTAAAAAACCCACAAAAAAACAGAAAACAAAAAAACAGGTTGTATTCTGTGCAAATTTTTGGATTACTTTTAAGGTGTAGCCTCAGTATCTGGCCTGGAAGGAAGGCAAATCCATAGCAGTTATTCTGTCTTCCCCTTCAGCTCCCTCTGAGTTCCTTTATAGTCAAGTTTTTTCACTTCATACATATACTTCCTTCCAATCAAAAACTTGTTGAAGACTCTATCAGAGTCTTTTTTTTTTTTTTTTTAATAATGTTTCATCTATCATTTAGTCAAAAGCAGGGGAAAAAAAGAGAGAAAAAAAGGGAAAAAAAAGAAAAAAAAGTTGCCTTCTGCAGCCCTTTATTGCACTCTTCCAGTACAAAGAATACTCCCACACCTCTCTCTCTTGAAGCAGCCAACAATATGACAGCCTTCTGTTCCCTTGTGTGCTTTCCAAGTATTTCCCAGGTATCTCTTAATTTGAAGACTAAATTTACTAGGAAGAGACATGCTTAGTAGACATACAAGAATTAGAAAAGTTCGGAGGGAATGCACTGATGAGGAGCCCAGTCTGCCAGCAACCATCTGTTACAGAGAAGGAAACAAAGCCACTGATTGCTCCTAGGCAGCTCCCCACAGACACTACTTGAGGACTGTTTCCAGCTTGTGGCTAGAAGGTGTCCAATAATTTGACAGTATCGCTTCTTCCCACAGAGTTTTCTGATTAGCAGCACTAAAAATGGTGGAAATCACTGTTATTTTAACTTTATTAGTACTATATTCAAGTGCGAGGTGGTGGTTTCTTTTTTTTTTTTGCTTTGTTTTGGGTTTGTGTGTGGCTTTTTGTTTGTTTGTTGTTTTTTTTTTAGGGAGGGGGCATTAGGACCAGATGATCAGCTAGATGACCATCTAAACAAAATAATTGCTTGTATATGTTCCAATAATTTTAGCTGCTTTCATTGTATGACATGTTATCTTATTTTCTAATTTTACCAGACATTTCTGTACATTATTAAATGAATGTTCCACTTTAAATGTAAAAAAGACTTGGAAAAATATATCACTTTTTACTAAAAAAGGAAGGATGTCTATGGAAATAGGATTTGAAAATACACTGTTCTGTATAGCAAGCTTTTCTGTAAAAAATCTGCATTAAACATGAGAAATAATAACAAACTACACAGTAGTTTAAACTCACACAGCCAAGGCATAATAGGCTCGGCCTGTTTCTGAACAATTCCTAAAGCTGGCAGCACCATGACAAATATATCCAAAGGAACAACTTGAGAGAATTTTTGTGCATTTTACCTAATTCTCAAATAAATCCATTTAACGTCACTGTTCTCCCGTTAGCGATTTTGAACGCAGGAGGAGGAACACAGGTCTGCAGGTGCCACCGGCGGTCTCCATCCAGAAGCAAACTGCTGCCCTGAGGTAGGTCACTGCACCTTACCACAAAACAACAGAGTAAGAAACTTCATTATTTTAGGCACATATAAAATATTTACTCATCTTTTTTTTCCCCTCTCCTCTTCTGCCTGGCCGTCCCTCACCCGCGTTCTCCTGCACCCCTCGAAGCCGGGCCCTGCCCCGGGCAGTCCCTGTCAGCCCCTCCTCGCCTCACCCGCCGTGCCCCCACCAGCAGCCGTGTCCCCAGCAGCCCCCTCCTCCCCAGGGTACCCCCGTGCCGCCCCTCACCGCCCGCTCCTCCTCCCCTTCCCGCCCTCCGCCCCCTGCCCTTCCCTCACCCCTCAGCCGGCGGCCGCCCGCCCTCTCCCGCCTTCCCCTTCCCGCTGTCACTCGCGGCTCCGCCCGCCCCCTCTCCCGGCCCCTCCCCGGCGCCCGGCGGAGGAGCCGCCGTTTCCGGAGTACACAGAGCGGGGCTGGCCGCGCGGCGGGGGCTGTCGCGGGCAGGTGAGTGAGCTCCGCCGCCGGGCCCCTGCTCCCGCCGACCGCCCTTACCCCGGGCCCCCGGCGAGGGCTGTCCCCGGCCACAGCCCGCGGGCGGCCGGCAGCAGCCCGTCAGCCCGGCCGGCGGGGCCCTGGCGGTGCGAGGCACCGGGCTGGCATGGACGGCGTTACCACCGCTCCTCCCTCCCTCTCTCCTTCCCTCCCTCCCCGGGCGCCGAGGGGGACGGGGCGCGGAGGAGGGCAGCCAGCGCCCCGCGGCCGCTCGGGGGAGCTCCCTGGGCCGCGGCGGGGGGCGGCGGCAGGGGCTGGGGCTGGGAGGAGCCGCCGGCAGCGCCCGTGAGGAGCCCCTGTCGGGGGGGAGGGCGGCGGCGGTGCCCCGGGGCGCGGCCTGGGGGTTGTCGCCGCTCTCCCTCGGCGGGGCTGGCCCGGGTCGGCCTTTGCGGCGAGGGGGGCAGCCACGGCTCGGCGCGGGCGCGGTGGCGACTCTGCGGCCGTCCCCGTCCCCCACCGCTCCCCCTTCGCGCCACCGTGACCCGTGTGCGGGCAGCCCGAGGAGCGCGGCGGGGGCTGAGACTGCGCCTGCGGGAATTCCTGCGCACCTTCCTGCTAAATAGTGACCCACGGCCACCCGGGGCGCCAGCCTGCCCCGGCCCGGCTGAGGGACCCGGGGAGGGAGCCTCGCCTCAGAGAGGCCAGGAGCTGCCCCGGCCCGGCCGGTGCCGCCAGCTCCCGGCGGTGAGGCCGTGCGGGCCTCCCGGGCGGTGCCGGCGGGACCTGTCTCTCGAGAGGGCTGTAACGGCGGCCTTCCGAGACCACACCTCGGCACCGTGCCCACCGGGAGTTCCTTTCGCGGCCCCCGGCCCCGAGGCCTTGCGGGCAGGAGAGTCTCCGGCTTGGCAGCCACTGCAGTGGGATGCACTTGTACGGGTTTTTCACCTGATGCTATCTGAAAGTACCTCTTTGTTGTTTTCTAACCTTCTGTCCAGTGGCTTGTATCCATATGGTAACTGAAAGCAGAAGAGGATGGCTCTGATTTTGGGCTGTAGGTTAAAACTTTACTCCTATACCTATGCTTCTTTCCCTGCTTTACGGGTTTAAAATTTTGAGTGGAGAAGAAATGCTGCAGGTATATGTATTTGACAGGTGGATGTTGGCTTAGAAATTTGAAAGAAGTCAGGTGATCTTGTTTGTTCTTTTGTGCGATGATAAACCTAGTTACTGGCATTCTTAAAATTAATGGGTTTATAGAGGAGCAGGTGTCTGGGTGTCTTGAAGAATAGTGTACATCAGTGTTGTGTGTCTGCAGTAAAGTTCTTGTTTTTTTGGTGTCAGTCAGCCTGTGGCTCCGGAGGCACACACAGCTGGCAGAAGGCTGAGGCTCAGTTCCCAAAATGGCACTGCACCTCATAACCACCAGTATGGCTCTTAGGTAATCTCAAACCTTGAGGTTGGGGAAAGGTTGCTGTGGATCTTAAGGCTGCTGTTGCTTCGCGTTTCTTTTTTCTCAGCTTAGTGCTGTCTTGCAAAGGGCCAGTGGTGCTCTTGAGGAACTGTTGCTGTCTGTGGGTGAAAGGGTGGCTGAAGCTCCTGAGGTATTCTCCCTTCCCTCACCCCTTCGAGGTATGTGGTATGTATTGTGTAGCTCCCAGTCACATAAAGGTTTTGGTATGCAGCCCGTGTGATCAGGAGTGTTGGCTGATCTTGGTATGTGCACAGGTGGTATTTGTGTGTCATGGGTATCAACATGATTTTGCTGTTGTGTTTTACTAGGCAAAAGTTTCTACAGAAAATAAGATGGACCTTTCTTCTGTAAGGAATTGCTATTTTTTTAAGTTCAAGACTTGCACAAGGTGTAGTTTTCTTCCTTTATTTTCTGTTCTGTTCCCCTCCTTGAACGAAGGACAGACTTTCTAAGTATTTAGCCTATGGTTGTGAAGAAGGTGTGTTTCAGGTCAGCATACATGTTTCTGGTGATTTGTGGAACCTTTGCAGTGTGAGGATCCCAGCATTTCTGGAGCTGCTCCTTTCCATGCACCTTGTGATACTTCTAGGTCAAGGTAATGAATTGGGAGTTACTTGGGGATGTTAGGAAACTAGAAAAATGAATATTTTTCTAGTTGAAGTCTTTTCCGAGACTCTGTAATTTGATTAACAGGTAAATAATCCTTCATATAAATATGAAATATCTGCTACAGATGTTTCAAAGAGAAATCTAGGTTTCTTCAGGTTCTTAGGTGTGAACTTGTATTTATTTGATCACTTGAATCTTTTTCCACTTGAATTTTACTTTTCTGTGTTTTTTTCTCCTGCTGTCTCCAACCTGAGAGCTTTTTTCCCCCACTTCTTCCCATTATTTATTACTTTTTAACACCTCCAGTATTCAAATGGCAGACAGGTTTTTTTGCAGAAAAAGAACTGTATTTTTGCAGACCTGTAAGGTCTAAGTAAGCTTCCCTTTACACTCTGAATTGACTAGTTTTTAAGTACTTTCACTTGCCTCTCCTTGCTCAAAGTAGGGTTGTGTCAAGGGAAATTGTGCTGCTGCTTTTGTTGATATAATAGTCCTGTGATAGGAAAACACTTGTTCTTGTTACAATGAGTGCTGGTACACCAGAAATCCTGCTAATGCTGCTGATTAATTGGTGCACCTAAAACAGGTATCACTGCTGATACGACTAATTGTGCCATATGAAAAGAGCTCCTTCATTCCTGGTAATCTCAAGGTATTTCTGAAGTTTTAGAGAAATGCCTCATCTGTGCAGACAGATAAAAGCACAGTAAAATGCAGAACTTTCAGTGAAGTGTGGCAATTCTTTGAGCTCACTGCTATGCTGCAAAACCACTTGGGGCTGAAAATAAAGAGTATCTTGTGGTTACTGTAGGTAGATAGAATATTATTACTGGAATTGGATGTTAGCCAGAACAACACCCTACACGTTGCAAACAATGCCAGGGTATTGTTAGTAGCTGTAGAAGGGGTTTTATATCATACATGAAAGATGACATTTCCATCAGCATGCCTAACCTCATCATAACACATTGTGCTGAGGCTGGCTCAGAAGGCAACTGGCTCTGCTAGGCTTGACAAAATCTACATGAAAATTATTCTGGTCCTCCTAGAGCGTAGTGATATATCTGGATTAGTTTTTCTTAACCTTCATTGGCCTTTGAGTAAAAACAATTTATTAGTAACATGCTGCAGGCAATCTTGTGATCTCCAGGCACTATCATATTCCAGGTTCTGTTGAGATTTTGTGTCTTGTGGCTGAAAGCAATGCTGGGAGCTTGCATGGGGACTGCAGATCTAAATCATAGAAAGTGCTGTTTCTTGATACCTGTAAAATTTTCCTGTTAGGATGAGAGAATGTTTTCTGTAAGTTGTGTAGAATTTGTTAAATATTTGTTCCAAGCTCACTGAAAAGAAGCTACTAGTAGTTGTGTTTTGTTGGGTTTCTTCTGCAGTTTGTGTACCGCAAGATAATTTGAACGTAGGAGGGGTTTAGATGTTCATCCCTTCTGCCCCCAAATAAACCATGCAGATTCGGTCTGATATCCCATTCTTCTAGTGTTCTGTGAATAAACCATTTTAGTCCAGCCCTTTACTTTTTCCAAAACAGTAATTAGTAAAAGAAGAAAAATATTCTATGTAACGTCAAAAAGATGAGATCTGAAGTTCTCTAATGTGATGAGACAAATTATTTTGAGAGCTGTGGTCTTGGGTTACCAATCTCTTCTTACTCTGCTGTGTTTAATGAAGATTAGTGTGTTGATTACTTAAGATAAATTTGTGAGGTTTGATCTGTGTTGTTCTATTAGGCCATAAGCTTTACATGAAGCCCAGGTTGGAGTAGCCTTGGGGTACAAGGGAAAGGATGAATGTGAGTGGAATAGAGGGTCTGGAAATGCTGGTTAACAGTTGAAGAATGAAGGATAAGGACTGAGATGGGCAATGTGGAGTACTCCAAATGTGGCTGGGGTTAATTCTGAAGTGTCTGAGTGATGATCAGTATTGGTGTCTCCAAGGTGGGAGTAACTGAGGCTCTGTGAGGCTTTCAGGCATGTTCAGAAGCCTTTATGGCAAGTCAAACATTTTTTCAGTTGCACACCATCAGTGGTACATCAGCTTCTATTTAATGGTAACTGTGGCAGCTTACCAGGGCAAGCACCTTATAACTTCATTCACACCAATGAGGTTTGAAGTGGGAAATTCTAGGGCTTTCCTTTGAAGAACTGGTTTTATAAAGGAAATAAATACTTGCCCTCTGAAGGAAAGCCCTCATAGCAGAAGATGGTAGCGCTAGTTGAGAGGCTTCTTGCTGTATTACTTAAAGAGTAAACAAAAAACTTTTAAAAGATTTTGTTATGAAGTAGCTGCCTGTGGTTTTTAAAAAGAAATTTTTACCTTGTGTGTTTGTGCTGCTAGGGTCCCATCAGAGAAAATATTTTCTTAGGAAACATCTTTACAATACCTTCCTAAATGATGACAAGTTCCTGTATATATTTTTAGTAAAATTTGCTCCATGAAATGACTGATGCCTATTTTCCATTTCAGGCTCGCTAGATTTTCATTCTGTTGCAACATAGCTGAATTCCCTCTTTGTGGGCTTTTGATTCATGCTTTTCTAACAGCTTTCTGCTTTTTCAAGTGGTTTTTGTCGATGTGATTTTTGTTTTATGTAGTCTTTTTTCATTAGGGTATTTGTCAGAAGCTAATGTCTTCTGTTAAGCATCTCTGTGCCATAGCATTGCAGAAGAAAGTTTATTTAGGAAATTTCAACAGGAAGATCCCTTTACCACCTTGTCAGCCACCCATTCTCAGGCTTGGATGTTTTGTATTTGTTCTTTCATGACACTACATGTGTGTTGGCATGGAAGTTATAAGGGAACATGTCAGATGGTTGTTTAGTAACAGTATCTTAGGTGTGATTCTTGTTTAGTTGTGGAATCAAAGTTGATCCTAAACAGTACTGTCAGATTGCAGAAATTCCATCACAGGTTCTTTGCAGTGTACTCTGCAATCTGGGGATGGAACAAAACTCAACTAGAACAGTTTCTGAATGCAAGGGAAAGTTTGTTTCCCTTGGTAGGAATAATAGTTAATTCAGATTCTTTAATGCTTTAGTCCAACATGCTGTATTTTGGGAACTTGAAAGCAGTGTATATAATGTGTTGTGAAGGGGAAGCCTGAAGAAGAGGCGGCTCAGGGGAGACCTCATCACTCTCTACAACTACCTGAAAGGAGGTTGTAGCCAAGTAGGGGTTGGTCTCTTTTCCCAGACGACTTTCAACAAGACAAGAGGGCGTGGTCTTAAATTGTACCAAGGGAAGTTTAGGTTAGATATTAGAAAGAATTTCTTTACAGAGAGGGGGATCAAGCATTGGAATGGGCTGCCCAGTGAAGTGGTGGACTCTCCGTCCCTGGAGATATTTAAAAAGAGACTGGATGTGGCACTCAGTGCCATGGCCTAGCAACCGCAGCAGTGGGTCAAGGGTTGGACTTGATGATCTCTGAGGTCCCTTCCAACCCAGCCAATTCCATGATTCTATGGTTCTATATCCAATGATCTTTTCAGATACTAGGATCTTCAGGGCAATGCTCCTAGGTATTTTTTTGTTGTTGTTTATGAAAGTCGAACTTCCTGTTCTTCTGTACAGATTACAGGCTGATTGTGCCTTAGAAGAACAGTTTGATTCCAAGCACAAGAGCTGCCCCAGAGAAAGATAAAGTACCTGAATGTCTGCAGCTCACATTCCAGAAAAATCTGGAGATCTTTTAAGTGTTGCTTCTTGAGAGTCTAAGTACAAGGTAATATTTTTTTAAAGTTACTTAAAAATACTTGAAGCTGGCTGTATGGTTCTGAAGAAGTTAGACGTTCTTGTCATGTGGCCCAGCATATAAGAGAAATGCCGAAAAGCAGTGAAAGCTACAGGGGTGGACACAGAAACACTCTTCTTGTTGTTGAAAGACTTTTCTTGTGTCTGCATCTTCACAGCTTGAGTGAAAGACTAGGTATCACTTTGGATAAATGTAACTCTATGGTGGACTCCAAAAAATTTGAGGAACGTAATCTCTTTCTGTTGATTATTTCAAAATTTTCATCAAAAGGCTATTGCAAGTCTTGCACCAGATGGTGCTTATGTAGTAGGAGGAAGAATCCAAGGAGGAAAAGGCTACCTGAAAATTTTATTCTTCTGGATCTATATGTTCTTCTGATATGATATATGAGCTATATGATCTCTTGTGGGATAACTTCAGTGAAGAATGAGTTTGTCATATCCAAATGCTCAGAAGAAACTGCATTTGTCAAATGAAGGCAAAAATGAATGCAGGTTTTCATTGTTTGTTAAAGGCACCCATGTTTAGTAAAAGATGAAAAGATTCTGAGGATAGGAGATTATTTTAGGGGGGAAAAGAGGAGCAATATCACCAGCTGATAAAGGTCTGCAATTCTATGACCAAGCAGGAATTTAAGACTATGTGGTGTAGAATAGCAGTAACTAAAACTATGCAAATATGTTGTTAAAGAATCCACTTTTATCTTTGTATGTTTTATAGCTCTAGAATAAGCTTGCTTTAGCCTTTTACCAAGGACATAATTAGGTATTTGTGCCTTTTCGGCTGAGTAGCACAGTTTGGAAATATTTAAATAACAAGGCAATAAGATGTATAATTTTTCCTACACAAGATGATGTAATAAAAAATTTCTTACTATGGTGTGAAGAAATAGGTTTACTGCTAAGTATGCATGCATAATTTAAAAGCTAAACCCTTTATTAAATAAAAAGCAAAAGAAAATGAAAAAACAGTGTAAGATTTGGTAGTGATCAGAATTTTATTTTACTGAATTCAGTTCTGAGTAGTGCAAATGAAATCATCAAGGCTGCCAGGTTGCTGCTGTTGTCAGCAGGAAAGCAGGGGGTTGAGTGGATATAGTGCATTCTTCACCTACAGAGAGCAAACTGGGCATACTTTGCTATCTCACAGCAGAGTACAAATTAACTGTTTTTCTGGACAGCTTCCAGTGTAGGTACAGAAGTTATAATACAAGCAAGGTTAAGGTTTTGGTAATGCAATTTATGTTTCTGTTTTGGCTGTTTTTGAAGAGAAGCTCTGAAGTTTATGCATAGAAGAGCAGGGTAGGTTAATGGAAAATTACATTTTCTAAATTAATGCAAGTCTAAGTGAACTTTTAATTGTGGCTTATTTTTCTTGATGAAAACTGTATGGGATGCTGGGTGAAAACTCCACTTATTAGCACAGAATTCTGAAAAAGACCACATATACTGTTACTGGGAATAATCTTGGTTCTGTGTTAAATTGTTGGAAGAGTCCTTACTCAGAGAGCTTCCAGTCTTTCTGTTTGTCTTGTGTTTCTCTTTCAGGAAGAGAAAGAAAGTATTTTCTCTCAAGCAATCCTATTAAAACTCATAATAAACTTCTTTGTTTAACTATGCAATAATTTCCAGGGCAACAGATTGTGATGTCACATTCAGCACTTTGACCTCATTTCAAGACCAAAGAGGAAGAATATTGTAAAGTTTGAGACAAGTTATTACAAAATGTCTTTGTAGCAAAATTTTATATAAAAGTTGGCTGTGAATTTTTAACACAAATTTGCTAAGTTCTTCTTAGTAATGGTATTATACAGATCTAAGTTATCAACCCTAATTTAAATGTTATCTTTATTATAGTATTTGATCTTAAAACTGAAATAGGGATTTGGGTTGTGGAACAGCATATGGTGTAGTTTGGCAGTCTTTGGTCAAGTGCACTTATTGCTTTATCCGTGTGGAAAAGTGGTACATCTGACCTGTGCTATTTTGAAATGAATCTGTTGCTTGGTTTTGTGGTTAGAAAAGATTTTGGTCTGGGTAAGTGAAATCTACTGCTCTGCAGATGTTGCTGGACATGAAATATGTTTAAAACCACTAATGATACATTTTTTTGTTTTTATATAGGAATGTTACATTTTTGTGGTGATAGATTGGTATGATAGAATAAATCTGTAGTTGACACACAAGATTTAGAGAAATGTGTTTTGGGAAGAGTGTATTTTCTTCTTTTGAAGACACAGCAGGAAAAGACTTTTTTCTTTTTCCATTTTAGTTTTTGTAACAGTTGGGTTTTACAAGATTTGATTAGGATTGTCTGATACAGTCAGACAAATGAGTAACAGACTGTGATTTGACTCTTAATTATGTTTCTCCTGAACATGTGTTAAAATATTATAGCTCTTCTCACACTGCCTTCTCTTTCCATATCGTGGTGACTATGAGGGCTGCAGACACATAGATATTCTCTTCAAGCATCAGGAGGTGTTTTTGTCACTGAATCTCTAATGCTATTTAAGTTGTTGCTGGTCATATGAAAGAGTTACTACTTTCACAGTGTCTTTGATTGTGATGCTTTTCTGAAGAGAATGCTGAATACTTGGGTGTGTGAATTTCTGTGGCTTGCAGGTACCAGGGCTCCTGGTTGAGTAGCTCCTCTGACTTTAAAGGTAAAATATATTAAGTTTAATTTGATCTTAAACAGCTGCACAGATTGATTGCATGTGTAATACATTGACATGTCTTTGTGACCATTTAGTGTGGTTTTGAACTAAATTTCTCAAGTCAATTTCTGAGAAAATACTGGTACACAAACATCTTGCTATTGGTCTCTTCAGAACTGCCTGTCATTACCCTGTCCTTAGCTGACATTTTGTGTTTTAATGTGTGCTTCTACATCACTTGCACTTTACATATTGATGGAAAAAGTCTGTATAGACTCTGTTCTGTTGTGTTTCAACACCTTTTGCTATGTATTTGTTCCATTTGAAAGGCCTTGATGGCCTTCACCCTGGTGAGTTGGAGGGTGCTGCTATTGTGACTGATAAAATTTGACTTGATGTTAAGTTGTCGTTGGTTTGTTCCTTCTCCTAAGATGTTCACATTTTTAATGGAATTTTTCAGCTTCACAGTGCAGCCAGTGGTTGCTTTTCTCTGTCTGATAAAGTGTGTTGTTACTGGTACTTTTAAGTTGTATCCTGAAATGGGAAAATTATGTACTTCACTCAGTGACTTTCTGCTAAGAAGTTGTACCTGTATTTAGTTCTGAAACTGTTTTGGCACAGTTGAGGCAGTTTACTTCCAAAAATTCTTGTGGGTTCATGGAAATAGTATATTGTATTTTCCTTGCATATACCATTTGATACATTCTGTACTGGAGTGTTGAGTTGCTTATCTCTGCTGTGTTGGTTGGTTTTCACTGCACATTAAATTATATACCAAGAAAAAGGGTAAGTATAGTTCATGAAATTTTCTACTCTACCTGATTATACTTTTCCTTTTAACTTAAGGTTTTGTAAGTGATACAATCCTCATAATTACAAGCAGAAATAGGAAGGCATCTTGTATACTGTGCCTATGCTAATTATTTTTCTCTAAAATGAATCCTAATTTGAGCAAAGTTAAACTGATGTAATTTGGAACAGTAGACTTAGCAAATATAATACAACAAGATATGTGTGAATATTGATTATAGTGCTTGGTAGCATGTGAAAAACCTGATCGTGCCTCAAAGTGGTGTTGATTTAGTGGGCTTCTTATCCCTTATTTAGGTGTCTCTAAAGGTTTAGGTTGTGAAGGTTATCTTTCTTCTTTTAGATCACACAATTGACTTAAGACCTGTAGTTCATTGATTTTTCACTTACCTTACACAATCACAGGCAGATAGCATTCTGGCCAAAAGACGGTGGTGTGAGGAACAGTGCTCCATCTGAAATAGTCCAAACCTGGTAACTTCAGAAGACCCACTTAATATAATCTGAAAAAAAGCAGAGAATAGTAATTGCAGATATTGAGGGTCACTCAGAGAGGGGAAGAATTTGACAAGTTGGCTTAAATATATCAATATGTGTTCTGAAATGCAAGATACCCTTGCCTTGGAACAGTTAGGTATTCTAGCATTCATAAGACCTTCTGTATCTTGTAGGTAAGAACCATCATTTTAAGAAGGAATACTTTGAAACCAGTGCTTTGTAGTTGATGTGAAGGGAGGAATTGGTTTTTGTTTTCACTGTTGAAATCAATTTTTTTTAAAAGATGCTACTTATACTTCTGGAAGGTATTGCCTCCACTTGAACTGGTGGTAAAGCTGTAGGTTATGTGGCAGGTGTTTAAGGCTTACTTGCACTTACACCAAAATGCCTCTCTTGCTTTCTTCTTGTCTTCTTTGTTTTCTCTGTTCAAAGGTTTTGGTTCCTTGTTCAATACCTTCATACTAGAGTATGGTAAACATAGCAAAGCAACTACTCATAGTAAGAAACTCAATGGGGAGTCATTGAGGTTACTTTATGTAATCTTTTAGAAATAACAAATAATTCCTTTCCATTCACTTATGACTAACAAGCCGAAATCTGACACAAATTAGGATAAAATACTCAAGATTTTTACAGCATTAACATGGTAAAAACTTAGGTATGAAAAGATTTTTTTTCGTTGATGTTTTTTCTTGAGTAATTATCATCCAGGGATTTACTAGTATAAATTACTTAATATAACATTTAAATTATTTTTATTAGTAGTGAATAAGTGCCACTTCTGACCAATAAAACCTCACTGTCATGTCCAAAATACAGACAAAGAAATGCCTGTGTAAATGGAGTCTGTGTTTAAACTTCAGAGGCAAAGAAATGCCAGCATAAACACCTGAAAGATACGAAATGCAATCTGTGGAAGAATTTTTTGTTCCAGACAGAATAATATCTTGCCTAGAAGAGGAGATAAGATTTCTAAAATGAAGTGGCTATTCTGTTTAAAATTATTTGCTGATATGCATACAGCAACTTAAAATGTAGCAGAATGCCTTACTAATAGCATTTGAGAGCCCTAAAAGACAGTTTAATCTAGATTTTTAAGATATTGATAGACTGTAGTTGAAAACCATGGGTTTCCTTGCTAAGCTCACAGTCATCTAATTTTCTTATGCTGCTGAATCTAGCCACTCTCCTTTTTTTCTTGAGATTATTTTCGTTCCTACTTTTACTGCTTTTTTGCTACCTTTTGCTTTAATTCATATTTAAAACTCTCCTGTTTGTATGTATTACACAGTTAGGATTGGAATGTCAGCTGAAAGATGGGGAGAGAAATCTGCTGTGCTGAAAATGTGAAAGATTTCCTGTTGTTCTAAACTCAGTTTGGTATGCTGGTGTCTGTGCAGCTGAAGCAGTGCTTAGACTCTCCTGCAGCACAGCAGCATGAGTGGTGGATGAGGATAAAAATCTCTTGACGTATCAAATAATACTCTGATTGTGGTTAGTCCCAGTTCTGACTGTAGTACACATTGTTCCTAATAAAATGTAAAAAGTGGCCTGGTGTGCTCCAGCTGCATAGTGTTACTGGACACTTTGAAGGAAGGTAATTATTTATTTATAGAATGGAAATTTTGAGAAAATGACTCATTGAAATTCAGATCCTTTAATGAAGGAGAACATGCATTGTGTAATGTACACATAACAGGTATTGTTAGGTGTATGCAGGAAATAAGCATTTTGTAGTGTGGACAAAAACAAATCTATAAATACCTCAGTATGTAGTAGAGGGATCATCTCTAATACTGTGTGGTTCAAACTTGCTGGAGTGAATCTAGATGAAGGAAAAAGAAATTAAAAACAGGACCAATGTTGAACTGAAAGGAAAAAAGTAAAATACATTTTTACTGTTCAAAAAACTACAGACTTGATTTATTATAGTATTTTGAAAAGAAGATGTAAAAGTTAATATGGCATCTCTATGCTTACTCATTGTAGTGTTCCCTGAGAGATTTCTAGAGATAGATTTTGTGGGACCATGCAGAATATAAAAGTTGGTTTTTGTTCTTTGACTAATGAAGAAGATTCTTCCATGACTGAAACCACAGTGTTCCCAGAAGTTTATAAAACACAAGAGTGCAAATAGTTTTTCAGACCTTCTTAATACTGTCCTCACTGAGGATTTCAGAATTGCTTCTGCAGCTTTCATATGAAGTGTAGAGACTGTGGGAAAACATTTTTAAAATTATATTTACAGCTACAAACAAGATCATATTATTTAATTATATATTTTATGGACACCACAGTAATAAAATGCTTAATTAATTTAATATTTTGAAGTAGCTGGGTTGTTGGACAGTGGTGGTACAATACTTTTTTCCATTTGAATAACAGTATGCTTTTAAAAACATACTTACAGATAACGTGTTAGTGCCATGATAAATTTGTGTGGCTGTCACTCATTGACATGAGAACCTTGGTGTAAGGTTTTCTGAGATGTTTCTAGTCCTCATTTTGGAGTGAGGTGGAGAACCTTTCAAACACTGACCCTTAAGATTCAGTGAAGTTACCAGTTAAAAGATGTTATAACATCCTATTCTTTAATTTTTTTTTTTTCTGAGGGAAAGGCTTTTCTGACTTGCAATTATTTTTTGTGTTGACAGTGTAATTATTTGTTTGCTTATTTTTTAACTGAGGAAAGAAAGTATTGTTCCTCCCCCAGTAGCCACCTAGAAATGCATCTCATGTGAAGCAGCTTCTGGTTGCATTGTGCCTGCTACCAGGCTTACTTTTGCTTCATAGCAATTGATCTTTTATTGATACTTTTGCTTCATAAATTGATCTGATAAGTATGTTGATGAGGTGACTCTTGACTTTCTGTACATACTGTTTTCCAATCTATTTGAAAATCCAGCTCTGCTACATTAAAAAGGTCTCACACATGGTTTTCTCTAGTCTGATTTATGTTCAGTTATCTGCTTTTATTCTTAATTGCTAGAGGCTGTTCTCCCACTTGCACTGTTGAGTTTCTGTGGAACTATCAATAAATACAAACAATGCCCTGCTGAGAATAGGATGGAAGCTGATGGAGTGGGAGAGAGAAAGTAGAACAAGCTGAAGGTACTAATTAAAACTCCTTGTGCAATGCATTTGCAGACTAATGCTAAACAAACCATATTTATTGTAAACCATGTTGATAAGGTATATATAAATTTTATAAAACATGCTGTAACATTCAAGGTTCAAGGATTATTTTTCCCTTCCCAATTTTGTGTGTGTGGTCAAGTTGTCCCGTAACTGATTATGTGTAAAATACAGTTTTAAAAGTATTTTTGTGAAGTACTTGGGGCAATATCTTTGTTATTGGCATCATAGGTTGCCTGATTTTCTGATTAATCAAGAGAAAGTGGTAGCAATATAGTTGGCCTTGATTTGAAATGCTAGCTACAAGCTTGGTATGAGCATACAAGTATTTTGGTGTGTGGGTACCTTGGAATTAACTTCTTTTTTAACTTTCACTGTGTATAAATAAAGGCATTTGAGGGTATTCATTAATGCACAGTAACCAGATCAGCTCTTCTCTGCTGGGTAAGCACTCAGCCAGCTGAACAGTGACAGATGTTCCCTCCATGCTCTGTGGGGATGTGTTTTCTGAGACTGGAATAGTTTATTTTGGGCGAGGCAGAAGAGTGTTAGCATGTGGCTGGTGAAAACACGTTCATGTGCTTGTAAATCTCTGCAGCTCTAAGAGGACATGGCTGTGTCAGACTGTAACCTCCGGACTTGGGACACATCCTGGAAACTTCTTGTTTTTCAGCACTTTGGAGACAGAAAAATATTACTCCATTTTTCAGGGAGCTGTTCTGTATCAAAGTGCTTTTGTGGGCAGATTTGTGCACAGAGGAACATTTTGCCCTAGTGACTGCACAAATTGGGTGTAGTTGAAAAAAAAATTGAAAGAAGGATGTGAATAGTGCTAATTAATTATAAGCATAAATTTTGACTACTTCCGTTGTGGCCTGAGTGGACATCTGATCCACTTGGCCACTTTTATTTTAATTTGGTTTGTGTAACAAATGTTACAGAATTGATGGCAAACAAATGACATTTTGTTGTTGGAAAAAAACAAGTGTAAGCAAAGTCCTTCTCATAAATGGTGTCAGATGAGAAGACTTCCTTTGTAATAAACTCCTATAATTTTTCAGACTTTAGATTAATGTCTGTAGATACCCTTCAAGTATCAATAATTACTGGAAGTTGATGTTTTGCTTTGCAAACTTCTCTGAAGTGCAGATATATTGTATTTTAAGGTCTTTATCTAAAGCCAATAAAGCTGTTCTATTGCAGTTGAGTACTGACAGTAGTATTGAAAACCTCTTTTTTAGAGAAGGCTTTTAAACTTATATTGGGTAAATACTAGATGTTTCTAATGCTCTTAAAAGTAATGTAAAATTGTCCTCAACAAGAAACATATGGCTGTAAATCCTGATGTACTCTGTGAGCTATCCCGACTATAGGAAACAGAGTCTGCAACATGGAGGATATTTAATTTAAAAAATTGGGATAAGGGTCGTGAATTGTACGCTAGAAATAGAAAATAAGATTAGAGGTTACATTTCAGGCATGGAGCTGTCTCTCGGGGGAACAAGGTTACTTCAAGGTTTGGAGCCTGGTTGGGGGATGGGGAGAAGAGTGGAAATCCAACAAGGGCTAGACTGGTGTCTGGAGGGATGTTGTAGCAATATATAAAGTAGAAATGGCCAGACATCTCAATGCTTAGTGTGTATTGTAGCCTTCTCCTTACTATTGCTGGCTGGTGCCGGATTAGTCTTGGGCAGTGCTTGGCACCAGTGGGGTGGCCCTGACTGTCAGCACATCCTCTGCACAGACAGTCCTGGTGCTGAAAAGGTTGCTTTTTCTAAATCCAATACTTGGGAAATATATTTGAAAGGGGACTGGTCAGATCTGCAATAGATGCATCAGCTGGTATTAAAATATTGCTTAAATGAGTTTGGCATCTTTACAGTGTCTTATGGCTGTCAGAACTTTTCTGTGTGGCAATTTCTGCAGCAGAAAGCCCTTTGTCAATGTAAGTTACAGGGAAGGAGTGTCAGCATGGCTTAAGTCACCTAATCATCATTTAATGTAATCCTAGGCTTTCATCTTGATAATAATTTTTGAGTGTAATTGACACATGAGAAAATACCTCTTAGAATTTTAAATGTTTCTTTTCAGTCTTCATTTGTGGACAAAATTCAGCTTTGTAAGGCATATTGAGATATACCACTGCATGTAGTTAATTAGCTATGAAGTTAGGATCTTGTACAGATACGTGTGTCTGATATCTTGGATTGTTGGTAGTAGGTGCTTCTGGGGGGGAAAATGTGAGTTTTCATAAAGATCTAACAAAAGTCTTCTGGTCTGCTGTTAGGCATTTGATTTCTACTGAATAGATTGATCACATCATGTGAATTTGTTTCATAGATTAAAACAAAGTATTTTTCTCTTTCAATATGTATTTTAACCAGGATAAATATCCCATTGTGTACTCTGCTGGGCAAAAAATTTCTTGCACAATTCAGTGCAGAAATTTTGGCACATAATGTGGAGAGAAATCATTCCCATGATTGAAGGTTTAGTTTATGTGAAACCATCAGTACTTCTACTTTCAGGACAAGGTAAGGTGGTCTGACTCTGCTTTATATGTTGTAAATTAGGATTGTTTATTATTTAACAATTGATAATTTTATTGGGAAATATTTGGAGAATTCTTTAGGGAATAATTTTTTTAGGGAATAATTTCTAACTTAAGAACAGTGCTTCTTTAAAAGGAAAAGTCACATTACATCATTCAAATCATGTAAGTATTTATCTGAACATAAGTTTGACTGCTGTATGCCTTTCCATGCTGTATACTTAATGTAGCAGCTGAAAGCTGGAAGCCAGGGAAGCTGTGTGTGCTGCTGAGACCTGCCAGCAGAATTCCATGTATGCATTTGTTAGCAAGTAGCTCTTGTGTGAAGTTATTTATATGCCTTGGTAGCATCTACACTAGATATAAAGATTGAAATTGATTTTCCAAAAGTGTAAATTTATTTGTGTTGAAAGAAACTTACTAAGAGTGTTAGCTCTGTTTTTAAAGAAGTGGGAAAACAAGTCTGTTAAAACATTAAAATATTTTCTTAATAAAATTCCTAAATAAGGAAAATACCATTATGCAAGCTAGCCTTCCTAGGAAGAACATACAGAATGCAAAAACCAGGTAACTAATTGCTTTTAAACCCAGACATTTTCTATAGCAGTGTCAGTGTAAGGAGTGGATGCAGAAGACGTATGATTGCTCCAGCATTCCTCAGCCTGCAGTCTGCAGCTTTTTGATATTAAGTTGACCTGTGGTCTGTTTTGGCATTTACATTGTGTGGATGAAAGGCAACAAATTATTCTGTGGACTGAAATAGAAAGCAGGATTACTGAAGCAGCAGTAGAAGATGGTAGATACTGGAATCTCTTAAGATGTAAGCTGTTGCCATTGTGGTGAAGGTGGGATGATAGAAGAGGGGCACCAGTAGAATTCTTTTGGCTCTGGTGCTTAACTTGTGCTTGTATGAGTTGTGAATGGAATTTGCAGAACATTGAGCAGCTCCAGGAGGGATTTGTTTTGGGTGTTCTTGAAGGAGGAAAGGTTATAGTTGGAAGATTTGGCTGTATTTTACCCTTTTGATTTGCATTAGAGATTTTTAAACTGCTGCATTTGATCTTACAACTGATCATCCTTTGACCCCAACTGTGGAGGGTGAATTATTTCTATTTTTAAAATCTCTTCTATATGTAATTAAGACTTAGGAATTCTGATCTTAATGAGGAGAAGAGTGCTGTGCCCAAGACACACAAGCAGCTTTTTTGATTAGAAAAAGTGAGGAAAGGTTATGAAGTACGCATGCTATGCCTATGCTTTTTTATCTTTATCATCTCAAATTACTTGTTACCACAGTTCCTTCATCAGCTACAGAAACTAGTCCTGCATTATGTAAACATTAAAAAACATTGGCTTACTAGAAATACAACATTTATAAAGTTATATCTCCTTTTAAAATCAAAAGATCTAGCTCAAGAAAGATTTTTAGAATTACTGTTTGGACTATTCAGCTACTACTTTTTTGAAATTGCTGTTTGCAGGAGTATTATATGATGCTTTTGAAGTATTAGGTACACACTAATGTTCAGTTTTATTCTAGGAGGGAGACTGTTATTCACAGTGGATTGCTCTGGTTTATTCATATCCTGTGACAGTGAATCAGATATTGCTGTCTATATACAGACTGAATTGCCAGCCAACTTTGGGCCCAAATATGGTAAACATAATTATATTCATTTGCTGTAAAAAATACATTCTCCGTAGTTTAACATTTCCATGATTACAGTTTTCTGATAATTCCATAATTTTCAACATGAGAGGGATATGAAAGGCATAATCATCATGTCCCTCTCCAGTATAGAATATAGTTTGTTTTCCTGGGCAAAACTCCAGCTGTTAGTGATGAATCTACTGCTACTCAAATACAGAAAGCCCAGAAACCATTTGGAAAGTCTGTTCTCAGAACACAGGAGTTATGGGATGGATACACAAATCTCTGTGTTAGCTAGATGACAAAGCTTGGGGCTGCAACTGTCATGAGACAGTACATGGATGTGCTGATGTCAGTTTTTCTGCTGTGTATTCCTGTTTCCTGTTTTTGGAAATGAATTTCAGAATATTTAATACTTTTCAAGTAGGAGACTTTCCATGAGTGAGTTGGGGGAAAAGACAAACATTAAGATGTATGAAGTTTCTACTTTTTCCTAAAGACAATAAATATTAGTAAATATTGGATTAGGTTTTGTTTTAGATCACAAAGAGCAAGTACAGTAATACTAAATATGAAAAAGTTAATAGCTTACATGTGGAAAGTTATGCTAATAGTAGCCACTTCATTTATATGAGTAGGTTAGGGTTAGTGTATTTAAAGCAACTAAGAAAACACATTTGCAGAGCATTTTCCTTTCTCTTTTTTGATTTAGTTTAGTATCAAGAGAATGTTGTAGACATACTCTGGCAAGTGTTGCGAATTCAGAAGCAGCATAGTAATTTGGGAAAGGAAGGATTGTTGGTGTTCAGTTACTCCAAATGTTTTGAAAGCTTTCATCATCCTTGCTGCAAACAGGCAAAACAAAACAAAAATCTCATGAAGGTTTTAAAGATTTTTTGTATATAATGTGTTTTATGTTTCTAGTACTCAAAATTCTCTTCTTTACAGGAGAGCTTTAAGTGTGTAGATGATAGGTAATTTTCACTGGCTTGAAATGCTACTCTAACACTTCTTTTTATAGTTACACATCACAAACTCTGTCTAAATAGTCTAGAAATGTAGTTCAGGGGTATTGTTTTCAGTTGAAAAATCCAAATGTCTATGTGCCTAATAAGTGTGAGTACTGTTGCATTTATGAAATGTAGTATCTATGTTTGCAAGAACAGTAAAATGGCTGAAAGTCATGTCTAAAAGTTAACAGCTGATACATTGATGAGGAAATGCTGCTGTTTCCAGAGCAGTTGTAAACAGTATATCATTGTGATACAC
The DNA here is from genome assembly GCF_036169615.1 of Heliangelus exortis. Taxonomy (NCBI): domain Eukaryota; kingdom Metazoa; phylum Chordata; class Aves; order Apodiformes; family Trochilidae; genus Heliangelus; species Heliangelus exortis. The sequence goes on from NC_092434.1 coordinate 8,076,189, forward strand.
TGTTTTTAATGATCACCAGGTTGGAGTGAATAAGAAGGTAGAAGTGGCTGTGTTTATTCAGACTTCGGAATTGATCCAGTTCAACTTTCTTAATCCCATGCAGGTCATAAATGGATACACTGGGAGAGGCAAGAACAGGTTGTATTTGTGGGCTATGCTGATTTAAAACTGTCTTCAATGATTTGCTGCATATAGGATTTCCAGGGTCAGTGGTTAGTCTATTTAGTCAACCAAATTAGCCCCTCTGAAAGAAAGAGTGATAAGATGACCAGAACTTTATTGATGCAATGGCATAATTATGTTACTGGCTTTCCCATTGCTGCTGCTCCTTTCCAGATTCATTTGCTAATAATTTGTAACACAAGAATTACTCTACTTGCTCTACCTCTCAGCATCAGGCTGACATTGTAGCAAAACCAGTTGTAACACAAAGATCATCTTCCTAAGTGATAATGATCCCTCTAGTTCACAATTTTGTATGAGAGACTTGGATCATTTTTCCATGTATGAGTTGATAAATTTATCCATAATGAATCTTCTCTTAGTCCCTTAATCCTGTAAAAGGTAGTCCATGCTTTGTGTATGTACACACACACACACACACACACACACACACACACACACACGTGTTTCAATATATAGATTGGTACTTGTATTTTGTCACACCTAAGTGCTGTAGTGTTTCACTTTGGGATCTTACTCCCGCTTGTCTTTCTAAGTCTTGTTTAAGGTATGGTTTGTCTGAAGCAATTAAAACTTTGTCAGAAGAACCTGGCTTTTGAAAGAAGATGCATGTAGCATTTCTAGTGTCTTTCAATTATCTAAGTACTTTTCCAAAGGATGGGAATTACTCCCATTTTTCTAGATATAGTAGGTTTTTACGTAGTGTTTAGGTCTGTGGATAAATACTGATTTAACTCTCACTTGGGTCTGAGAGACACCACTAACTTTACTGGAAGTAATCATATGATTAAGTCCATTGCTTAAGTAAGCCCAAAGGTTCAGCCTTTTCTCCCTGCCTTCCTTTTAGCTGAAAGTGAAATCTGTGCCTAAATAGAAGTCCATTTATAGGAATAGATGTCAAGACTTCTCTAGTAATTGTCAGTTCTCCATCCCTTCCTTGAAACCGTGGCCTTCAGTCCATTGCTCCATTTTTGAAGCAGGTGGCCTTCAGTGAGAGCAGGGCTCTTTTCCCAAGTCCTGTACATAGTGGCCAGAATCAAAGAATTCTGTAGGAAACCTGTTTGGGAGGCAGAGCTGTTGTGACTTTTCTGCAGGAGTTTTCTGCTGTTCATGCTTGCTTTCATTGTGGTCCCATGAACTTTTCCTTCATTTTAGCAAGTTTTACATCTCTGATGAGAAAGCAAAAGGATGTGACCCCTTTTGGGAGATGCAAGATGAGTCTTGAGTCTCTTCTGGCTGATAGTCACATTGCATGGGAACTTCTTATGATGTATGCAATCACTGTTAGGCTACTCTATTGAAAGAATGGACATTATTTGCTTTTTCTCTGCACCTACAGTTTTCTTCCAAAAGGGAACTGGTCCCAGTTTCAAAATAGATATCATAAGCACACCTATTGCCAAGGGAGGATTGAAATGGTGATCCTGATCTGACACAAGCATCTATTTTTGGCATTCAGGGAGGAACCCAAGTCTGAAAGAAGGTCTGGTTTAACACATTCCTTCCACCAGCCTTTCTGTTTGCTGTCATGTCTTACTGCTGAGACTGGAGTTGGTGCTTTTTGGTGTGTTATGTGTTTTACTTCAAACAAATGTAAGATGTGTCCTGACACACTGGAGGTTCTGCCTTGGAAAAATCCAGCTCAATATATTGATAGCTCTGAAATGAGTGAGAGATGCCTACCTTCCATGTGTATGTTACAGAAAGAGTAGTTATACAGTTCAGGGCAATAGATTCTTTTCTGGAGGGTTAAGAGTTGGAAGCAAGGTGGTGTAGTGCTTAGCAGCCATTACCCTCAGTCCTTATCTAGCTCAAGAAATTTGGTGTTCTTCAGCCTTTTCCAAGTTGTTTCTGTTTCCACGTGGTTTTTACAACCAGTTCTGTGGTGATTTGGGTTATTTTGGGCAGGGTATGGGGATATTTTTGTCTTTGCTTGTCATGTAGTTCATCTAGCATAAATGTCTCTAGAAGATTTTTCATTGTAAGTGCAAAAGACACAAATTGGCACAAGTAAGTTAATATCCTTGTTTTAGGGAAGGTGGTTCTGAAGAGGAAAAAAAACCTAGACAATAATAAACTCAGAGACTGCCTATAAATATTGGGTAAATATTTCATCAGTGAAATTGGTCTCTGAGTTAATGAAACAAACTTGCTGGAGCCTTCCACTTAGGCTTAACATATGTCTACAAGTAATTGCTACACTGGTAACTGACAGCAGTTTCTGTATTATTTAAATGGGTCTGGTTAGATTTGTGTACATATGAGTAGGATGTTCAAGCTGATGATTCTAGTTCAACTTCATTGACTGTGCAGTGCCTGTAGAGCATGTCCTGTGAGCTGTGGTCCCCAGCTGCTGGGAGGGAAGACACTGAATCTGTTTTTACACTGTGGCTATTGCCATCCCTCTAAATCTGAAGTAACCAGGAGTGAGCCAGAGTGTCTGGTAAGCTGCTCTTAGAAAGGATAAATCCTGGAGGGGAGGGTGTTTCCAACAGGAGCTTCATGGGTTCACTAAAGATTGGCTTGCCTGCTTGTTTTGTTTTGTTTTGTTTTTTTCCTCCAACTGTTCTGGGCAAGCAGCCAAAAAGGAATTCCAATAAGCAATTCATGAGCCAACAAGAACTAAAATGATATTGTTATAATAGGCTATTTCTGTCTCTTTTCCCCTTTCTACCCCTATTCTCCTCTAATAGGAGATTTTTGCAACTTCGATGTGAAACCCATCTTCTCAAAGAAAAAAAAAAAACCACCACGAAAAAGCCAAAAACTTAGAGGAGGTGCTTGGGTCTTATAGTGGTTGCAGCCCACCCCACTGGGGAGGCTCTCAGCCTTAGAAAGCCTGACTCGTTTTCCTTTCTGGCTTTGTAGTCTAAGTATGGGCACCTGACCAAATGCAATTGGGGTTTGGTGACGAGTGTTGTGTGCCAGTAGGCAGAGCTACCAGGATGTGCATCCTCTCCCTGCTGGCTCTGGAGGGGTTCTTGTCCTGTGCCTGCATCCTGGCAGCTGCCTGAAGCCAGTTCTGAGAAACTGTAAGCCTTGTTTGCCCTGATGCTGAGGATCAGGTGCAAAATAACTTGGTTGATGTCAGAGATTAATGCCTATTTTCTGCCAGTGAACACTACTTGGGAATGGCTGTTCTTTTTGACACAAAAGTTTAATTTTCAAACACAGTTTAAGTTCTTGTGTTACTCTGAAAACTTTATGTCCAAGACAGTGTTTAAGAACAAAAACAAATTTTAAAACCCTTCATGTAATTCTATGCATTTTCTGTTTATGGATGGCTTGATTATATTACACAGTTGTCATTCTTGCGGCAATAGAGGTGGTGTATTAGTTGAGAGTGTTGGAGATGTAGTTGAAGTCAGAATATAATTTCTGAGGTCATGAGACATGGATTCCAATTTCTAGTAATTTTGAATATTTTGTAAATGCAAAGCACACTGTAGATGTAATCCATTTTTGGTTTGGGATAGTGTAAAATGGATCAACTCCCAGTTACTAATCTGTAGAGTCCTGTCTGTCTGTCTGTCTGTCTTAAAATCACCTTCCAAAAGTAGTTGGGAGTATCTGAATGTTTTTCTTAGCCTGGTTATTTACAGGGATCGTGAAAAGTTTATCTGGAGGAAAGAGTTTCCACCATCTGTCTTAGTTCACTTTGCTTCTTACCTACAATCAGTAGCCTATCTACAAGGAAAAGTAAGCAGTAACCCCTTACACTGCACACAGCCTGGGGCTCTCCCCTCCAGATGAAGTTTTGGTAGGGTTCATTTGCACCTTGAGCACAGTGGTAGAGTCTGTTTTGCAAGGCCCCTGTCTGAGACTAACTTTTCATTTCTCCCATTGAAGTTTTATGTCTGTGCTTTGATGTAGACTACTGGTTTGAAACATTTTTATAGCTGGGCCTCTTAGTGCTGCCTTCTCTAGAATCCCTTGCTGCTGTATCTTCCCTAATTCCTGTTGTCTCCTCCTTGCCTTTGCCCTTGCCAGTGTGGTCTCAAGGTGAGCAGAGCAGCAGAGCTTGTCCTGTGGAACTCTGCATGGAGGGGTCCCTGCTTCAGGGGCTTCCTTGGTCAGGATATTGTAGTTGCTGAGGTGCTGATACACAAATTGATGTTGCTTGAGCCTTGGCTGGTAACACAGTAGTGGGAACAGTGGAAGACTGGTCATCAGGAAACAGTGTACAGGCCTCCCCTGCCATTCTGCTATTATTCTCACGTTCAGATATTGAAGACCATTTGGAATATTCTTTTTTTGGTTTGTTTGTTTTAAGGTGTCCGCACTTGGACAGATGGCCTGCCTAAGTGATGCATCTGATGCATAAGTGACAGCAGAACTTGAAGGTGGAATAAAGCTTTTTGTAGTGGAGTAACTTTTGGCTTTGCACAAGATTTGTGTGGCTAAACGTGAGCAGGAATTGGTGTGTTCTAGCAGCTTGCTGACCTTCTGGCCTTGCAGTAGGCTTTGTTTGTTCAGGCTTTTCCCTGATTAGCAGTCTGGCTGTCCTGGGGTGTTTCTTTTGGGGTTACATTTTCTCAGATGTAGATCGAATTTAGTTGCTTTTGGGTTTGATTGTTTTACATGAATGGTACTTGTGATGTTAAGTTCATCCTGAGATTTGTAATCTGTATCTCATGAAATAAAAATCAACATAAGATGTCTGGAAGAGGTACTCGCAAAAATTTATCTCTGATATTTTGGATTCTCTTACTTGTATGTGTTACATTGCACATTGACTGAAAGAAAAGCAGAATTTGTAAAGACCATCTTTGCAAACAGCTTTTAGAATCAAAATCAGAACCCTGTTTAAAGCATGAAATTATTTTTTTAAATAATTTTTTTTTAACCAGTGTGCATTTATGTAGATGGTAGATCAAGTGGGCTGTAAGGAAGCTGATATCATGGGTAATTGTGTAACTTACTACTGCTAGAGCTGTACTTCTACTCACTACTTCCTCTGCTCAATTTTGTGTTGATTCAGGGAAAAAGTTGCCCCCTTTTCTGGTAGGGTAATCCCAAATGGGACAGATTACAGCCCTTGTTGCCAGTCCAAAAACAGAAACTGGAAGGTGCCAAATTCCATTTGTCTGGAAGTTTTCCCTGTTGATTTGTGTCTCTTGCAATCATTGAAGATGCAGAAAATACTTCTCATTTTCTGGGAAATATATAACCAAAAAATTTTGGATGTTGCATTAAAAAAAAAAAAAGATTAGTGAAGTTGATTTGCATATGCACTCATTTTCATGCAATTTCTGTTTCCTCTATGCAAATGAGGCCATTTTTAGAGCAACTCTTGCAGATGTCTGTCTAATTCTCTGTGGAAGTTCAAATAGTTCAAACTAGTAGCAGTTCCTTAACTATAAGCATTCACTCCTTAAAGAGAGAACATGAAAGAATGTGGTGAGCTTTTTTAGTTGCATTTTACAGCTTTCAACAGGATTATGCTCATTGTGGATCTTGTTTATATACTAAATATTAATGCTACTTATAGTGTTTAATAGTATATAAACAACACTTTTGTTCTTGGTTACATAAAGAAAATGAAATTTCTTTATTGGTAGCATGCTACCTTTTTTGATAATTTCTACGCTTGATTTCTGTGAATAGTTCTATTTTCTGCAAGATCATTTGCAAACTTATGATTTACATTTGGGACTGATATTATGCTCTTTTTGTATCACTAAAACAAAACAATGATCTTTATTTTTTTCTAATATGGCAAGAAAATTGGCATAAAGTTCATGTAGTTACAGTAGAAAGCCCCCATGCACCAAGAGCAGCAGCCGAACAACAGCACTGGGGAAGAGAGGAGAGAATGGCGTAATTCACTTTTTCCAAAAGGAAGAATGTTTATTTTTTATGTAGCATGTTGGAGATCTCATTATAAAGAGTGTAATAAGATGTGTGGCATTTCCCACATGTTGAGAAATGTAGCTTCCTTCTCTCAACTATCTCTTTAGATGCTGAAGGTATGAGCTGTGCCCTTTAAGCTTCTGTGTTGATTTTATTGCAAGGGAATATTGAAGTTGAAGAACTGAATAAGTACCTGCAGGTTTGATGAAATTGGCTACAAATAAAACAGTGGTTTATCATGTTTGTTTGTAGCTGCAGAAAATACGAAAAAAACCCCCAATACCATATTTTTCTATTAATTGCATTTATGTTCCTACATATTGGCTTAATATCAGACTATTTCAAACAGTCAGTTCAAGTGGCTTAGTTTGAGCTTGAAAGGCATAGTGTAAAATCAGAAGCATCAAATCGTAGTGCATCTCTAATGTGTTTGACTAATTCAGTATCATATATCTTGAAAATCCCCCCTTCTTAGCCTTTTCTATGTTTGCCACTAATGAACATTTAGATGTTTCATGATCATTTCCTAGGTTCCTCTGCAATGTGAAATTAATGTCTACTTAGGGAAAAAAATAACCAATTTACTTATACAATGCATATAAATTAACCAACTCTTTTGTACCATCTACATTTATATGCAATCAAGAAAGCCAATTTAATTGTGCTTTCCACTGTAAGGCACTATAGCTTGTAAAGCAAGGAGAAAAATATTTTCAGCTATGCATATGATATCAAGATGTCCTAGAAAATTCTGTTTTTAATGGGTTTACTGTGTTTTGAAGCATTCAGTGTGAATATTGAGAGAAGTTAGGAAAGAAACTAAACAGCTTGGTGTACTTTAATAAGGGATGCCGAAACACATGTGGGAATTTCTGCTGTTTTATCTGTTTCTCATGTTTTAAAAAGTGGGAATATAGAAGTGTATTTGCTCCAGATCTCAGAAGCAGAACTATCTGCAGCAATGACTTCCTGAAAAATTGGAGCATCTGTTGATCTAGTGGGTGGGAGACTATCTGGCTCTATGTGTTGTTCTGTCCTGTTATGTCTTGCCTACGTATTTATCTGGGGGATTTTCTATCGTATGTATATGTGAAAACATATTGTGTGAATGCACTGATATTTTATTTCTTCAGACAGGTGGAAATAAAAATTTTTTACTGAAGATAATGTCTATATTCCCCATCTGTTTTGACAATATTAATACAGGTTTCATATCTCATATAACAGCTAAAGGTACATTTTGTTGTTGAATTAAAGCCTCCTTCCTGTTACATCTAGATTATTTTTGTAAGTGCTCGAGGAAAAAAAGACTCTATTGTGAATTACTGTTTTATATTAGCCTTGTATATTGAATTGCTGCAGCAAGGAAAAGAATGTCCTGATTTGATCAGATCGGGTTCTGTGTTTTTTAAGGAGAGGGAGAGAGTGGCCAGAATAGCTAGGACAAGATAAACTGATTGAACAACTGCTATTTTTCTGCATTATACTATGGATAAGCTCTTGACATTGTTAATCAGTGTCTTTTGCAGTCTCAAGAAGTCAAGTAACTTGTTCAGGACAGTAGTATGGGGTTTCCCACCCTAACCTAGCTGCTGGGATGAGAGACAATTAGGTCAATGCAGTTCTGACTCTGTCACAGAAAAAAGGAAGATGATTGAGTTGGGATTAGTTAACAAGCTATGAATTCATAGTGCATAAAAAAAGAATAAAAGTATCTTCTCTTCTATATGTATATAAATCTGCTTGTGTGTTTATATAATATATCTAGTTCATCTATGAATGAACTCCTAAGATGTGACCATTGTACGGGTATTTGACTCCAAGCTGTAAACATATTCATGAGGTATCAACCCTTGTCCAGTGAAAAGCTGTGTTTGGCTGAGGATTTAAGAATCTTCATGCCCTTTTCCAGAAGCTCCTGTTGCTCCAGTCTGGCCTTGAATGTCTCCTGCTGCAAGCTGACCCTTTCTCACTGGTCAGGCACTATTTATCTTCCTACAAATGCTTTCAAGAAAGGGCTCTTGGCTTTCCAGCTGACCAGAGCTGGCTATTAGCAGCAGAGCAGTACTACAAGTGTTTTATCCTCCCTGCTTTCCTGTCTGTCCTGTATTCATGTAATACCTTGCATATGATAGATGTTGTCGATCATCATGAAATAGGATGTGTATGTTGTGTTTTTCACCTAATCTCAGAGATAGACAGATTTGACTGCTGTTGTTCTGAAAAAAAAAAAAATTAAGGACCTCTATCTGTTGATTTGGTAAATTATAAAGTGAATGGAAGTCTCCGATTTCTGCATTAAATTATAGTGTGTGAAAAAAGGTTTAATTTACTTAATTCTTAAACTATTTTAAAAGGATGAGGTTAGAAAATGTGATTAACTCCCCCTGAGCTCTGCATTAATAGCCTTCCACTGTTCTTAACTGTAAGAGTTGCACTGGGGATTAACTATAGTCTTAAGATTGACAGTCTAGGATGGGAGAATTAATAACAGAAAGTACTCAGTGGTGTTGAGTTTATTAACAGGATGACACCAACTTGTAACTGCCTTTTAAACTGCCTGTGCAACTCTATTTTCGTCTTCCATGTTGTAGAAAAGTATGCCCAGAGAAGTATACTATGACACTGCAGGAGTTAAAATCTTAAATCTTCTCATTGTTCCATAGTATCTTAAACTTTTTTTTTTTTTTTTTTCCCTTCACAGGAAATGACCTAGAGGCCTTACAAATACATTTGTGCATTTTTTGTTCTGAGTCTACAATTGAGGGCAAATGCAGTCTGGAAGCACCACTTCTTAATGTTACAACGGAAACAACTACCTCAACAAACAGGGAAAGGGGAAGAAGACCTGCAATAACAAACACTCTAATTTTTAATAGCTTATGCTTGCAAGGTCTTCTGTAAACAGAGTCCAGATTTTTTTTTTTCCCCTCCAGTATTAAGAAGAGACACTACAAGTAAACTAATTTGGCAGACTGGATCTGTCAAGACAGTTGAAGATATTTGATCTGCTGACATAAGGATTTGCTTTTTTTCAAGGAAGGAGCCTCTGCACTGCTTTTATAATCGCTGTTGATCGGTGGTTTGCTCCACTTTTCCTGATATTACTAATGGAAAAATTGTATTAAGGTATTGCTTCTAAAACTATTATTTGCGTTGACAAAAGTAACTTTTGTAGACTTAAGAGCAAGTGACAGTAATATGCTCGTGAAGAAGTCATAGGCGATAACTTCTCTGCTTCGGTGTTGCTTTTCTGTGTGCAGAGTAGAACACCAAACAAGAGACAGAGCATTATTAAGATACTTCAGCTTGCTTTTTGAGTACAGTTTATAACTGCAGCAGGGCTGCACTGAACACTGAAAGGACAAAGTCAGCAAATCTGCTGCTTTTCTCACTGCTGATACAGATTATACAGACGCTTGCCTTTTTGAAATGCCTTTTGTGAAACCTATGTACACAGTCCTTCACTGTTACTGTACATAACCATATATTTGAGGAAGGAATTTGACGAGTGATTGTTAATTCAAGAAATCTTTGAACAAGCACTCACTTATGTATTGCTGTAGTGCACAAGAAAGCAAAATGGACTATAAGCGGCGCTTTTTGCTTGGCGGGTCCAAGCAAAAAGTGCAGCAACACCAGCAGTATCAAATGCCTGAGCTAGGCAGGACCCTGAGCGCACCGCTGGCATCCACGACCCCAGCATCCCCTTTGGTCTCCTCAGCTGCTGCAGGCAGCTGCAACCACCCTGTGCCCCACACTACTCCGATCGCAGACATCCAGCAGGGAATCTCCAAATATCTGGATGCACTCAACGTGTTTTGCCGTACGAGCACTTTCCTTACAGACCTTTTCAGCAGCGTGTTTAGGAACTCGCACTATTCTAAGGCAGCTATGCAACTGAAGGACGTGCAGGAACATGTCATGGAAGCAGCGAGTCGACTCACAGCAGCAATAAAACCAGAAATAGCAAAAATGCTGATGGAACTGAGTGCAGGAGCTGCAAACTTTAAAGATCAAAAAGAGTTCAGCCTACAAGACATTGAGGTAAGTTACCCAGAGGATGCTGCTTTGTGGGAGAATTTGTAGCATTCCATCTTAGTTGGACACCTCTTCAAAATCATTTCCACACCAAAAGTTCTCTCTGCCTCAGTTTGTATTTGTGAACCATGCTGGTAAAAAGAGGAACTCTTCTAGCCTTATGTTTTCTTCTGGAAAGTGTTAAGTAATTTGCACTGCCAGACTTAGAAGTATGTTGAATTAGATGTTGCAGGTATTTCTATATAAGAACTTGTACTCTATTTAAAGATTTCATGAAATAAGATGACTTATAATGAAATTATGCAACCTATATAATTCTAAATAATAATCTTCTATATTATTTGAATGTCATACGCATGTTTATTGAGCATTTTCTGCTTGACATATAACTGCACAGTTTACAGATGAAGTAAAGTAGAATGCTATTTGTAGTAAATATAATTGTAGTGAGAAACATGACTGGCAGATTTCAGTGGTGTATATTTAGTATAGAGTGAAGTAAGATTAGCTATGTATTTGTTACAAATATCTTCTGCAGACTGGTATTTTTGAAAGCCATCCAACACCACTATATTTAGCTAAGACTGTAGGAAAAAAAGAGGGCTTCTAAAAAATCTAAAAGTCATTGAAAGTTATTGTACATAAAGACCCTGGTAATACCTGTGCTGGAAGACTTTTGTTAATTTAAAAAAGCAAAAATATACTATACTGTATAAAATATACTAAAGACTACCTGTCTTCTAGGTTGTTTTTTTTTTTTTGTGGACTTTGAAACTGTCTTGCAAAATGTTGACAACTATCTGTATACGGCTTTTATGACCTAGTCAAGCTGTTGTAGGTGCCAGTTCATACCCTGCCCCACCCACTGTGGGGATAGTGCTGCTTCAGCAGTGAGGAGAGTTTGGGAGCAAAAGCAAAAAGCAGTGTTTGCAAAAGTTGGCCCCATGTCCTGCCAGTTTAAAGCAAAAGCACAGAAAATTGCTTTGCTCCCTGCTTTACCTGTATAGACCTAATCCTTTTCTTTTTTAGCTTCATGTGCACCTGTAGTGCTCTGTGGTAAGAACACCTACCCTGCTCTGTGTGCACCACACAGCTTTATGGTAGGAACAAAGGTAGAGAGAAAGCAGGCAAAACAGCTGGGTTGCTTGGTGTCCTTTTTAGGTCTGTCTTGTGGAAACTGGCCCCTTGTCATGGTACTTCTCTTTTACCATTTCTTAATTAACATTGCATCTTACACAAAGCTTTAAAAAAGTCAATATGCAAGATGGATGGAAATTTTTGTGTAAGAAGTCAAATACTGCTTTCTGGTTTTGCTTAAGAACCAGCAATGTTTAAGGATTTGACACTGACTCATACAGGTTTTTTATAAGTCAGCCAGCACCCATGGTTTAGATGACCCAGCTATATGAGCAAGCTGGTTGGATGATTGCATCCAGGAAGCAGTTATCAGTTGCTCACTGTCAAAATGGACCTTGGCAGAGGCCTGTATAGAGAATATATTAAAGTCTGTAGGTGACTTGAAAGTATTAGTGTGTTGAAAGGCCTACTGAATTAAAAATAGTCTTGAATTGAACCAGTGAGTTTTCCAGTTGGGATGGAGTTCAGAGGGGAAAACCAAATATTACAATCTTGAAATTAAAAATTTCAGCTCTGCAAGTGGAGCCCACTGGGCAGCTGTTCTGAAGAGCAGTTTTAGGGTTTATGGTGGTTGTATGTTGAGAAGGATTCAGATAACAAATCGTTGTTGTTGCTTCTGTGGAAAGAGGTAATTATCATGTATGTAGCATGCATGTAACATGACTAAGTGCAACAATCATGACATAAGCATTCAACTCTCTTCACTTTGGTTGTTATGGACTTAAACACAACAGTGCACCCATGCACCACTGCTGTTGCTCTTAGAGAAACAGTGAGCATCTGGAGAGACACCAGAGGAGAGGAGAGTACCAAGAGTAATCAGGAATTCAGGAAACAGGATTTCTGAGGACAAGTTGAAAAGACTCATTCTACAAAAAAGAAGACTAAGAAGGAAAATCACATGGTTCAGGTATTCAAGAAGCTGCCAGAGGATGTGGTGGTTCTTCATGTGTTCTTTTCTTTGTGTCCACGTGAAGTGGAACAAGAAACAGTGAACTTAAATTTCAGAAGGAAAGATGCATATTAGATGTTGTGGAAATACTTCATCACATTAGTGAAGCACTGACGTGGATTGCTACAAAAGGTAGGGAGCCTCCATCATGACAAACTTACAGAACAGGTTAAACCTGCATCTAGCAAAACTGACCCAGGTGAAACTGTGCCTTGCTTGGGACAGTACAGTGACCTTTTGTGAGCCTCTCCTGCTTTTCTGTGATCTAAAGACTGAACTATTTATGCTGAAGTTCTAATTTTTAAAAGTGTGGGGTTTTCCCCCACCCTTCTCTAAAGTTAACATTTCATAAAACCACTAGCAGGATCAAAATTCACAACAGAAGCAGAAAAACACAAAGGGGTCTTGCCTAATTTCATCAAGTTCAGTAAGCAGGGGAAAAGTGTGAGAAGCAGTTTAATTCCTCCCCTGGAAAATACGAGGAAGGAAATGCATTGATATCTGAAGTCACTTCTGCAGATTCTCTAATTAGGTGACTGAAAGAACTCAGAAAAGATTCAGAAAGTGTTGAGAGATGGCTGAATGTGGCTGTTCAACAGTATTCTATGACGGGCTCCTCCAGAACCTTGTGTTTGAGGGGCAGAGACGTGTATAATGGAAGTGGCAGGAGGGGAGTTGTAACCATGGGCTGGAAGGACAGGAATCCCAGCTTCTGGAGAAGAGCATGAGGGGAGTTTTCTGTGCATGAGCCCAGCTAAGGAAAATGTTTTTTTCCTAAGCCTTCTTCCTCAACAAAGATAGTATGTTTTGAGGAAGAATGAGAAATATAAGGAGAGCAGACTTGGCTTTAGAAATTTAGGAGAGAGGTGCAACTTTCTGAGGTGCCGCATGTTTTTATCTGGTGTAGTTGGCTCTTGCCCCCAGGGAAGGCAATATCAAGAAAACTTCAAGTTCTAATAAACATACCCTGACTTTGATTTGGACTAAAAAATGTTGTGCAACCCGGACTGTAGCAGCAGCAGGTGAGGTTTTTTAGCAGAACAGAGCTTGCTAGTTCAGAGCTGTCTGCCAAGATGTGTAAGAAGGTGACTTTTCTTGATCAAAGTGTTGGTGACAGATGGAGTTTCCCAAGGTTTCCTAATTTCAGAAATGCAAATGCTGATTTTTATTTTCTGCCTTTCCTTTTCCCCTTTCAAAAAACATTGAATTCTCAGGTGTTTAGTGCTGGCATGGCTGAGGAACAGCTTGGAAACCAGGGGCAACGAGAGTGTGTTTCATGTTAAGTTTTCCAGATCTGTTGTTCAAGTTTTGGAAGCTGGAACAAAGCAGAAAAACTGTAACCTCTGCTAATAAAAGTGTTCAAGGAAATCCAGAGGGTGGGTGTTGAAAACCCCTGGAAAAAGTTTGTCTGTTTCCTCATCTTTTGTGAAGCTTTGCAACAGCCTCAGTACTGCAAAATGTGAAAAATTAATCTTGGTTTAGTTATGTGAATCTTGTGTATTGTATTAAAAGTGTTAACAAGTGTGTTGCCTTCCTATAGAAAAGGGAAGCGTGAATGGGCACTGAATATTTACTTGGATGATCCATTTTGTATTAAATGGAGATAAGTTTTGGGTTTTACATGTATAAAATAATATTTTTGAATGAGACACTTGTGGGACAAAAATGTCTGAGTAAATGTAAAATGTAGGCATTCTTTAGTAAACATAGTAAAACCCAATTTAAATATTTTTAAATTACTATCTTCCCTGTGATTTGCAGGGATTGGCTTTAGACTTTTATTTGAGGAATTGCTAGTAGCAAAATGCTGCTTCAAATCAGTAGAAAATGATGTCTTGCTTGAATGATGTTGTGCTCTTGGCCTAGAATCTCATGATCTGCTCTCAGAACTGCTAGCATTGCCTTCAGAAATATTTTGTTTCACATTTTGATTGCTGGTTTTATTTTTAAAATGCTTACTGCATAAAGGCTTTTTTACTAAATTATAGTTAGCATTTTAGTTGCTGTCAGTATCACATTACTACTACTGAGCTTTTAGGTTGACTGCCAGCAGAAATCAGTCTGTTAGGTGTTCCATGTCTCCTAATAGTGTAGGTGGAAAGTTGCAACTTCTGCTGGAATCTGGTTTATCTTGTAGGTAACTCTTTAAATTAGCAGAATCGTCTCTCCCCTTGGAGATGTTTTGGTCATGAGATCACTTACAAACTGCAGGGCATTACTATGTAGTAAAAATTAATTATATTCTTCCCACTTTCAGTAATATGTGGGAAAGGGGGTTATCTCATACCTGGTACACCAGTTTGAGTCACACCTCATAGTTACTTTAATTATATTGCTATTTCTGTTTGGTCTCTTCAGTGGGTAAACAGGTTGTGCACAGGGCTTATTGTTACAAAAGCCATTAAGAGCTCTGTTATGGAAAATGAGTTGCAGTGGTTTGGTTTTTTGTGGGTTTTGTTTGTTTATGAGAATACAACAAAATACTACTCCACAAAACAATATTTGGAATTGCAGGTCAGTGCATCAAGTTTGGAAGACTGATACTGCTTATTTGATGACTTTATTATTAGTGGTAAAGTTCTGTTTTAAAGAGTCTGTTGCAGGAGATTTGCTTGCCAGGGAGTTTGCGTGGCACCAGTGTTTAGCAATGAAATGTGGCAATTTTGTGTGTGCACTTTGTCCAGCAAAATATTCCAGAGTTGATTGTGTGCCCCCATTAGGAGGATAATATGGGACAGAGTGACATTGCATCTTGACATGCCATTTCTGCTTGTGTGTAACCAGTTTGATTAAACTCATCACCTGCTTCACAGACAAGAAAGTCTGAAGTGAGGCTTCCCCACAAAGTCCCATTCCTTCCAGCTGCCTAAACATGAAAACAGATTGCTTTTTGTAAGGTTATTTAGCTGCTGCAATGGATAACTGGTTATCAAGTAGGACAGCTAGGAAAGGTAAGATGCTAGAGCTATATCTCTTGGGACAATAAGTTTTCAAACTGAAGACCTTTCTGTAGATGCACTATAAATGATTCTAAGAAACGGATTAAGAAAGCACCACCACTACCAAGCAAAACTTACTGGTTGATACCCGTGATGATTCCAGTTCATCTTTGATTACTATGTAGTCTCTTGGGTTTAGTTTGCTCTTACTATGGTCTAAAGCAGGAGTGCCAAACACTTCTGCATAGGAAAATAGTGAAAAATAAACTTGAAAAAGAGGTGATGTCTTTAACTGTGAAAAAGCTACATCCATATGCTAATATTGGTCTGCAGATTTTGCTACAGAGATTTAGTATATTGCTTCTGTGCTTCAGTAACTGCTGGCCAACCCTGGCTCTATTTGTTAAACTGGTGGCTGTCATACTTCTTTCCCACAGTTAAGAGAGTTTCTTCTCTTTGGAAGAAAATCCTCAAAAGTTTACTTTAAAGCAAAGAACTTTAAAGCAAAGAGCGTTTGGCATCTGCAGTGAGTGCTTAAAAATCCTCCACCACTTGGATTTTATTTAAGCAGCTAAAACCATCCTTACCCATTTCTGAGGAAGACTGAAACAGATTATTTTTCAAACAAAACGGAAGTTCATTAAAGCAGATGTTACTAGTTATTGTTACTGTTTAATATTGTAAAATTATACTAGGAATATTGTGTGCTGCCACTTAAAAACTAAATAATTTGTTTATTTTGAGCATTATTCCCAGGCAGGAGAAACTTCAACCTCTGTACCTTAAATATTCTTTGAAACTTAATCAGCTTGAAATTCCTAATGAGTCCTAGTTTCTTCTTCCCCTGAGAACTGCATTCTTCCTACACAGAAATATTTAGATCACCAGTTGCTTTTTCCTGGTTTTCTTACAAATCTTTCTGATCTTGTAACCAGGAAAGTTAGAGTTTTACTCATTTTTATCATTTGTGGACTGCTTTTTTAATAAGGCAAACTCCACTTCCAGAGGTCAGTCAAAGTACCAAAAATGTTTAATATTATGCCTGTGCAAAGAAAGGAAGTGACTGAACCAGAATGGAATGTCAAAAGGAGTCCGGATGCAATGGAAAAAAGCATTGCCACCACTGGTTCTTCTGAAGTGGATAGTTAATGCATATAACTGTTCGTGTGACTGCAGAGCCTTGCCAGTAAGATCATTGTGTCTGAATATTTTTGTTCCAAAAGAATGTAGCTGAAAATAAGCCAGATAATTTATTTGCTCCAAGGCATGATGGCTTTTTTACATTATCTGTGCATTTTTTGAATTATTCCTAAAATGGAATTCAAGTTGAGTCTTTTTTAATAAATCAAAGTTGAATATGCATTTTAAACCACTTTGTGTGAGAGACTCCATAAAAGAAACAACATTCTTAATAGCGTTTAAGTACTTTTTGCAGGAATTTGGAAAACACCTGGTTCTCAGCTATATTATGTTTATGCTTTGTTATCAGTTTTTTTTCTGCTTAGGAGACTGTGGCCTTGATAGAGATGTTTCTGACACTGTTTTCTCCAGGTTGTCCTGGATGGTTGCACTCCCATCTGTTTTTCCACATCTGGTGGCTGCACCTAAATACTCAGCTCTTGACATGTTTTGTTTTTCTTGTAGTAACTGAGACACAAGTCTGTCTTTGGTCAGAACTCTCATTAACATTGGTATGAGAGAGGGAGATAAATGGGGGATGGAAACATGCAGGGGATCAGAGGTCCAGGATGTGGAGCCCATCTCCCAGCTGGCAGAGGTGGGCACCCTTTCTTCAGTGCCATGCTGATGCTGCCCTCAGCCCAGCCAATATGGGGAGAAACTGGCAGCCCCCTGCTTCCCTGCCTTTTCTTGGGCTTTCTGAGTATTACAGTGAAATATTCTGAAGAGAAGATAAGTGCCAGCATGAGCAGTTACTGTCAGAAAATGCAAGTGACAGGGCTGCAACTTCATGTGTGTATTCTGCAGTCACTATTACATTCTAAAAATGGCATTGTGTTGCCACTTTATTATGTATCAAAATGTTTTTCATGCTTACCACTGGTTATTGCTCTGCTTGAAGAATAGGCAGCTGGATTAACCTTTTATGAATTTTATGATAATGTCTTAAAATTATTCAGATTTTTATGTTGTTTAGTAGAAATCCAGCTGGGTCTGTGTGCAAGTGGGTTTTGCGGTTGACGTTTTTGTGATAATATGCTGCTCCCATTTTTGTATTGTTTCATGTGCTTAGTATTGCTGAACAATGTAACAAACTTTACATTCTTCAAATAACAACTTCAGTGGAGAAGTAAAAATTACATGGGATCACTTGTATCTCCCCTTAATTCATAGAAGCCAATAGTCATTCACTCTTTACCTTATTTTGATTGGTTGAATATTACTTGTCACTTATGATCTGAAGTGGCATTTTAATTTAAAAAAAAAAAGGTCTGAGTTTAACTTGGTTCCTTACCTCAGCACTGAACATAAAGGAAGAAGGGAAAAGTGTGAAATCTTCTATTTGCTTGAGGTTGGTTTGTTTCTTTTCCCACAGGTACTTGGGCGATGTTTCTTGACGGTGATGCAGGTCCACTTTCAGTTCCTGTCACAAGCTTTGCAGAAGGTCCAGCCAGTGGCACATTCTTGCTTTGCTGAAGCTGTAGCTCAGGAGAGAAAGAATGTTAGTGGGTCTGGAGCCTCAAACTTAAGCCCCACAAATGAGCTAGAAGATGCAATAAGATCATGGAGAGGAGCAGCAGAGGTATGGACATAAAATTTAGTGATATTTTATTTAGTGAAGGGACAGTTAAATTTTATGAAATCTAAAGTCAGGCTGGATGCTCTACTAAAGAAAGAAAATCTCTGACTTTAAAGGCATGATGTATTTGAAGGGGGAAAGTAGTGCAGTTAGTTTCAGATGCTAAAACTTGTTTTACCTGTATGGCAAATATTCCATCTTAGCCCTGAATGAAGTTGTCTTTGTGATATGATTGTACATAAGGAGCACACAGTGGAAACAGCTTTTTTTGTTAGTAATGAATTAACAATGTTCATACATGCTTTGGCAGACTATAGAACAACAGCAACATACAAGTCTTTAAAAAATGGACCAAAATCTTGATTAAAAATAAGTTGAATAATGTCTGTTGCTCTGAAGTTTTAACTATGAATTCTATTTCTAGTCTACTAATTTTCCTGCTGAAAAAAAAGTACTTTACAAATAAAATTGTTTTATGAGCTTTTCTGCCTTTCCTTACACTTTTTTAGCCTGCAGAGTGCTAGATCAAAAGGGACTTTCAGACACTGAGTTAAGGTTTGTTTAAATTCAAGTAACCTGTAGCACATGCTTGTAACATCTAATCTGGCAGCCCACACAGGCATGTTCATTATCTTGACTGGAAATCTCGACAAGGTTTCCACTTACCAACTAATATCTGCAAGGTATACGAAAGCAAGCAAGTTTTCTTTACAACTATGAATGACGAGGAATTATTTGTAAATTTTACTGCAGCATAAATTTATTTCATTGGTTAAGATAGAGATTTGGGAGTACTTTAGGTGTATCAGAGAGGTCTAATGCTGGTGTAACTTCTTTTGCATTAAAATAGTTAATTTTATGTTTAAAAAACAGTTCCTTAAAAAAAAAAAACTTAGTTCCTTAAAACCGTAGTACGATGTCTAGAAATGCCCTGCAATTGCTATCAAGTTTGTTTAAAATGTGGTTAAAATTAAACTTGGGTTTGTGGAATCTGGGACTTTAACTTTCTTTTTTTAACTCAACAGCCCACTTCAGCTATTTCTGTTAATAAAACCTGTATTTCAAAATCGAGTTCAGTACAAGTATTGGACTAATCAAATCCCTTATTTAAGCACTAGGGGAGGAGAAAATTAAAATACAGATTCTCCCCAGTTCCAGAGTAACAATTTTTTTGATTGACTGAAATAACTAGTGTGAAGTATTTGTGTGCCCTTTTAGTATAGTATAAGAAAAATACATGATCTGTAAATAAATAAAATTTCTTTCTCTTACTATAATTGTATGTAGACTAATAGAGGTCATTTGGGTAGAAGGGAGGTTTATAAGTACTGAAATCTTTCCAAATCTTTACTTTGTGGATTGGAAGGCAATCCACTATTTCCATATAAAATCAGCCTCTTTGGCAGAATACATGGCTTGTTTTACTCTTCTCAGTAGTGTCATTTTACATTTAAAGCCAGATATTTGGCTTTTCACATTTCTTATTCTTCAAAATAATTACATAAAGCTATTTTTTTGCTGTGCTAAGTTGATCTTAGTCTTGGGTGTCTCTTCCTAAATTGCACCACAGTAATCACCCTTAGTTTTATGAAATGTATTATCTTAGGTACACAGGAGTGTTTGTACACATGATTAAATGTATCTTCTGTATCTGTGGCAAGTAATACCCTTTATGCTGAAGTTACAAGTCCCTCCTCTGGCAGCCACAGTCATCATGTGGCCTGTGTAACAGGATCCTTAGTCCTAAGAGGGAGTGGAAATAGTAACAGCAAACAATGTTGAATTAAATTGCCAGCCAACACCTATAGGCCACACCAGTTACATCAGATTTGTACTTCCAAAGTAGCAGTAGAGGTTTAGTAAGTTTTATAATAAACTCCTACAGTCCCTTTCCACCAGGTGCTGCTTCTCATCTCCTTTACAATGTTTTAAACTCTGTGGAGGTTTTTTGCTATCTTTTAACATTTAATTAAGCTTGACCTGGTTTAATGTTGAACCTCTTTACCCTGGATTTTCATTTTACATTACAGGCCACATCTCGACTGCGAGAAAGAGGCTGTGATGGATGTTTGGCAGGAATTGAAGTTCAGCAACTTTTCTGCTCACAGAGTGTGGCAATCCCTGAACATCAGCTCAAAGAGCTAAACATGAAAATTGACCGTGCTTTGCAGGTGAATTTTTCAAGTCTGGTGCTTCCACGTGCATGTAGTACAGGCTGAGGGCCAAGGGAAATAGGGAAGGAAACACATTGCACAGGCAGCCATGAGGTATTTGGGAATTATGGTATTGCAATCTTATATGATAAATGTCCATGTAACAGTTCTTATAGATATCCAGACACAATGTTTACATGCTTACTAACATTCTGATAAGTTCTATCTCAACTTTTTTGTTTAATGTCAGGCTTACAAGGTGGCTTTGGAGAGTTTAGGTCATTGTGAATACGCAATGAAAGCTGGCTTCCACTTGAACCCAAAAGCTATTGAAGCAAGTCTTCAGGTAGGATCTGCTAAACCTGTTCTCTCTCTTTCATCCCTCCTCACCTTGAAAATAACTATATTAAAAAAAATGGACTCATATTAGTGTTTTCCCATATCATCTTCTAATTTATCTGTTCTCTTATTTTTCAGGGCTGTTGCAGTGAAGCTGAAGCCCAGCAAACAGGAAGGAGACAGACTCCATCTCAGCCAATTCAGTGTGAACTGCCCACTGTACCTGTGCAGATAGGATCACATTTTCTGAAAGGAATATCCTTTAATGAGTCTGCAGCTGAAAACCTGAAGCTGAAAACGGTAGAAACCCTGAATCTAAGCACAGAAGCTACTGGGGGGGAGGAAGGAGAGGGCAGGGTGTATGTTTGAAGAGTAGAAGTCCTTAAAATTCAGTGAACAACTGCAGCACAAGTTCAGTGCCACACTTATATTTCTGGGTGCATATTTTCAGCCTGACTTCCTGTGGAAACAAGATGTTGATAACATTGTAGGTCCATGCCTGCTTCTGATAACATTTTAACCACCTGGGCAAATTCTGTTTTATCTGAGAGAAGCATAGAAATGTAGGAGGTAATGAAGCTTCTATGAACCTTTTGAAAATAGGTGGGTTAGGTATCAAAAAGTGCAGAGGGAAGTGAGACTTTGCAGATACTCCAACCAAGCGATGCACTTCAGAGCTTTTATCTTCTTAGATGCCAAAATAAGTCTAGCCCAGTGCTAAGGGAGGTACTTGAAAACATATTTTATAACAAAGCTCTCTTTAATGTCTTCTTACAAACTTTTAATAATTTTTAAAAATCATATTGTAGAGGAATTAATTGTATTTTTGATATAAAGGGATGGAGATGTCCATTCAGAAGTAACTTGGGCAATTTTATCATCTTTTTTCGTGTATTTTTTAGATAAGCCCACTTCCTTGCTCCTGAAAGAGTTGATACAATCCACAGCTCAAAGTGCTGCTTTCTTATTGTCTTTGCAGTGCTTTTTGTAGTTTTGATTATATTGTTTTGCAAGAATATGAGCAAAATACTGTTAATGATTTTGGAGGAGTACTGTGTTCCAAATAGCAGAGATTGTCTTCCATGTTTGTGTTCAGCAGTTGTGCTCCTCTAGTGATTCAAAATGGCTCAGAGGTAACAGACATTAAAGTTGTCTGAAAAACATGTAGAACAGTGATAAATACATATGAAAGCATTGGTGGTAACACTTCTGAATCATGTGTTTAGTATAATAAGGTTCATTTTTTTTTCTCTTCTTTTCAGCACACAATGCTGCAGTTGATTAAGGAAGCTGGATGCCATAATGGACTTACACCACGGGATGACTCTCCTGTTACTGAAATACTAAATCAGGTTTGCCCTTCCACTTGGCGAGGAGCTTGCAAAACTGCTGTACAATTGTTATTTGGCCAAGCTGGACTGGTAAGTGACTATGAATAGGCTTAGCAAAAAAAAAAAAAAAAAAAATCAAACAAACCCCCCTGAAAAAACTTAAGCATCCTGAAACTAGATATTTAAAACATTTGGAAATTAATTTCCAGTGTCTTACATTGTTTCTCCATTCTTAACACTGCAGCTAACCTGATTCTTGTGGAAAATGTATCCTCGTAGAATATAAGTTTATAGATAGGATCTATAGTTGATAGGACAGGAGAATGTTCTGTGTGCTTCATAGTCCTTGTTACTAGAGAGAACACAAATTAAAAGTCCAGTTCCTAGTAAAATAGAAAGATTTTCAAATCCACATGAGTGGTTTAAAAAGAAACCCTTTCCCCCTTCTCTCAGACTAGTTTAAAAAACTGCCATTTTTAAAATTTCCTCTCTGCTTTGAATGCAAGCTGAATTTCCTGCCTGTTGTAAACCAGGAGGTCCTCTACACCAAGTAGAAGGTGGCACCTCCAATGGAGGACAGAACAATTGAATACTTTGGGGTAGACATACATATTCTTTAGAAACAAACTTGGAATGTACTCAGATAAGAAAATGCATTTGTGCTTCCATAACTAATTACTGAAATCTCTTCATTAAATAAAGTGTTAATTCATGAC
The DNA here is from genome assembly GCF_036169615.1 of Heliangelus exortis. Taxonomy (NCBI): domain Eukaryota; kingdom Metazoa; phylum Chordata; class Aves; order Apodiformes; family Trochilidae; genus Heliangelus; species Heliangelus exortis. The sequence goes on from NC_092434.1 coordinate 8,098,591, forward strand.
ACACAGGTTTTTTTGCTTACTGTGAGTTTTCATTTGACTGGACAAATTAAAGGATGGCAAGAATGCAATAGGACAGAAAGGAAACACAAGCACAGAAGTACACTGTAGCCTATGATAGTTTCTGTCAAATACTCTGTAAATCAGCCTACAATTATCTAAATGCTGCTCGTTGATTCAGATTCTTTGTTCAGGGTGAGGGCAGGCCATCAGGACTTGGTAATTATAATTTGTGATTAACAGATCCATATTGCTACTTTGTAAATAACATTTTTCAAATCTCACAGCACAGGAAGTGACTGACCTTCTGTCCTATTTCATTAAACCATTTTTTTTGCTACCATTAATAGGTTCTCCATTAACTAGTAGTGTTAAACTGTACATAAAATTTGTCAGATATGTCTACTTCAGCATGCATTTGATACTAGGTATCAGATATTCCCTTAATGTTAAATATCTGTTAGAGGCATTAGGTTCAAATCACAATGAACTTCAACTGACTTTTCATGTAAAGAAGGCCTAAAATTGAAGGGACATACCATCAATACAACAGTACTGCATCTGCTGTCAATTCTTGTCTGATACAGGGATTTAAGCATAGTAAACAGTAGTGCATTAACCACCTTCTATAAGGAAGTTGTACAGGGAAGCATAAGACAATGGAATCTTCGCAGGGAGAGAAAGCAGCTGTGGAATAGTAGGATTGATCAAATTTCTACTCCAAGGAAAATGCTTATTAAAAATTAATAAGTACAAGAAGAACTAGATAAAAGGATATGGTTAAGTGGGATTTGTCTTCACTTGCCATAGTTTCTGGTAGGATGCTGGAAGTTAGAAGCAAGGTACAGGAAATGAGGCCAGGAAAGAAACTGTTTCTCAGCAGCCCTATGGGAGGGTGCCCTAACTCAGGAGCAGTTTTTGGCTCCTGAGTGTCTCGATGAGGAATGCCTTGGAGGATGCTGCACCTCCCACTGTTTCCTTTACAGGGGGGTTTTGGGATTGTGCACACCCAAGTCTTGCCCTGATGAGATTTGGGGAGTGGCCCAAGGCATATTTGGAGTCTGGAAATCTCCTGGTTTCCCCCAGTCTAGACATAACTAGTTAGACCTGCTGGTAATTAAAACACTGATATTCTTCAGGTCTATTGTAACTTTTGGAGAGTTGTCAGCATAAAATGTACATGCTTTCCTAAAGACAGTGCTGATACAAGGAATATTACTTATGTTGAGTCATGAATGTCTCTAAATGAACCTCAGGTTCTGAAAGAAGCAGGTTTCTATCTTCAAAGACACAGTAATGAGCTATACACATGACAGAATACTTGAGCTTTCTCTTCTTCCTTCATTCTCATTTTGATTTGTTAGTTTGTCAGGGTGTGAGGGTTGAGGTTTTTCTTTATATATATGTGGCATAATTTTTTACAAGATTCAGTGATGCTAGCAGCTAGCCTCATGCAATGTCAAGAAATTGTAATTTGCTTCTTAAAAGCATTATTTGGGTGGAGATGAGAGAGGAAACACCTGTAAAACAAGAACAATAGATGTCTGATGCACAGGAAGCTATTCTGTAAGCACTCACCAGGCAGGGAGGGAGAACGTGTTTATTTTAAGTTTATTTTGGGTAGAACTTGGATAGATGAATCACAGGGCAATATTACGTACTCTTTTAGACAGCTTTTAGAAACTGAGCTGTCTGCATTGGTGTAGAATTGTGTGTGAATTTGTCATTCAGATGCTAGATGTAAAAAAGAACGTTACCTGGCAGGTCTCATTATCTTTAGCCTATCTTGCCATGTGCTTTTTCAAAAGAAGCTTGTTAAGAGTGGAAAACACAATGAGATGCTACTTAGCTTGCTTGGTTAATTTAGTCTTCAGGTTTTTATCATCAGGAAAAAAAAATTAAAAGTTCAGGTTTTCAGTTTTTAATCTTAGCATATATATTAAAACTCTGGCCTCATATGAAGTCATCAGGAAAAGGCTTAACTGAGTCTGTAGCCATCCTTTATAGCAGTAGATCTTTTTGTAGCAAAAACCCCAACATACATTGCAGAAGTGTTTAATCTCCTAGTAATGTTTAAATCCCAGATGTTGTAAAAGACCACATGTTGAGAAGTGTAAAAGTTTTTTTAAAAGCAAAAAAGGAAGACATGGGGGGAGAGGTGGACAACCCCCAAAAAAGCCCAGACTTTGAGCACTAGTATGCACCACTGCCAGAAGCTGTGGGTCTGCACAAATCAGAATTTTAGTTCTGACTTACCAGGTCTGAGATGAAGACAGTATTTTTTCTGTATGCTTAGAAAAATCTCATTTCACCTTGAGAAAATTATCCTTGAGAAAAGTTCATCTCTCCTTATCCCAGTTATAATTCTGAATTGCGAATTACCAAATTACATGAAATTAAAATGGTACAAACACAAGGAAAAAAGTAATGGAGTTGCCCTGTTATTAAATGAAAGGTATTTTCATGAGTGGATAATAGCAGGGTGTTTTGTCACTGTGCTTAGACATGTTGTACAAGTTTGAATACACTCAGGCAAATGCTTAGAGTCAACTGGAGGAATACTAAGGCTTTATGCTGAAATACCTAAAGATCTAAAAGGTGGGAAATAATTGTGTTCAAGTGTCACTAGATGGTTTTGTTCAAGAGAGAGAAGATAGTCTCAGCATTATTCATATTTCACATTTCTTCATAACCAGTTGTAGGCAACCAGTTAGAAGTAGAATAAGTGTAGGATGATTGAAAGGAAAGCCAGTAATATCCCTTGAGGCTTATTTATACGGTAGAGCTTTTGCCATTTCAAGGATACAGCTAATCTGCTACTCACTGAAGCAAGAACTGCTGACTGCTGCCAAAAAGCTGCTGGTTCAGCATGACCAAAATAGGAAATTATGGAAATGATCAAAAAGGCCAACCCATGCAGACTGGACAACATGAGAAAGCATCAACCAAATATGGAACTTACTGGTATTAAAGTTTAAATGAAGCTGAAGTGAATCCATTCCTTCTCAGTTCTGTAAAAAGAAAGGTTCATGACAGAAGGTTAATTTTCAAGACTTTGATCTTCCATACATCTTCGTGATATCTTACAGAAGGCTCAGAATTCAGCAAATTGAACAGTCACTTTCTTCTCTTTATAAAATAGAGAATTAATAATAGTACAGTTCCATTAGGTACAATAAAGAAATGTTGACGTGGGACTTTATAACCCTAAAAGAGGGGGGGTGGGTGTTAAAAGTTGTTCGCTATGGAGAATTTCAGACTAAATACCACTTGTCTATGTCTATATCAAACCATGCACTGCAGTGAAGTTATTTAAAATACTTTGATGTATAGGTGTTGGGGAGCTAATGAAATAGTAATAGTGCCAAACCTCTCAAATATAAGGACTGTTAATGAAGCCACTGATAACTAACAGGTGTTATGCAAAGCATTTGTAAGAGTGTAGTGATGCATAACTACAGTATATAGTAGAGAACTAAGTCCTTGAAATATAGGTTACCCTGTCAAACTAATAAATCTGTATTATTTGTTTTTTTATATATATTAAAATATAAAGTTTTTTGTTTGTTTTTTATATTCTTTTCTTTTTCCTGTTTTGTTTTTTTTGTTTGTTTGTTTGTTTGCACTAGCAGTGTGGCAGGGAGGTGAGACTGTTGCATCTAAACTATGGGGGTGATAAAATAATTTCCCTTTCATTTAATTTGCTAGGTGGTTGTGGACACCGCACAGATTGAAAATAAAGAAGCCTATGCTCCTCAGATAAGTTTAGAAGGATCCAGAATTGTGGTGCAAGTTCCATCAACTTGGTAAATAAAAACACTGTATTGCAGATTATAATGATAACTGTAACTGGAATATATAGGGATAAATACTACAGTACAAATGGAAGAGAGAATACTTTGCAGTTTTGTCCCATCTTCCTTGAGTTCCTTTATCTGGAACTGTTGGAGTACCACCATTCCTGACAGACTGACAGTTGTCCTTTAGCTGTCTTTGTGATAGTGCTGCCTCTGTTGGAGGCAATAAAAGGGAGGCAGTGCTGGGGCACTAAAACATACTTCTAAAGAAAAAGTAAAGGCTTGATGATGAAAGAGAATGTTTAATAAATAAATAAATTCAATAGTATTCCTGTTATGCTCCTCCCTGGCAGGTCCTCACAGCTGTTCCCTCAGGAAGGCCAGGAATTAGATGAGGTTAATATGAGAGCTGTAGCTCTTTTTTTCACTGAGCTGCTCTTCAGGCGCTGTCATGAACCACAGAACTCCGTGGTCCAAGAGATGCTGTTCCTACCAGTTTAGTTGACTACCTAGGAAAGAATGATAGGATTAATCTGCAGTTTAGGTGAGGATTTCTTCCCTTCTGAAACAATGACTTGGAACTAGAACACTTCCTTTCTGTCTTACTTCAGTGTTGGGAATGTCAGTACAACATGGTTCATTCATCTGACTCTGCAGCGACATAGCCTGCTACCGATGGTACTGGTGGTGTGTCCAGAAGCACGACTCAATTGATAGTCTGTTCACCCAAATAGACTTTTAATTCCTCTATAGAGTGTAAACTGGCACTTCTCTGTTCCTTTTATGTAAATTGCTCTATAATAAGAACTAAAATAATGCAAGAGTGCTTGAGCTGGGCTTTGTGAGCTCTGGAAGAGCTCCTCCTGCTGTCACACAGTGAGAGTGCCTCTGTTGGAGGGGCTGCTGGAGTACTTGACAAGGTGCTAATACTTAGATCTTAGTTGTTCTCAGCTCACATCAAATTCAGTCCTGATTCTGTGCCATTAATGATGATAATTCATTAATCTTAAGTCTTCACTGTAAGATCTTCCTCAGACTGTTGGATATGCTGAATCATTTTCCATATGGAGTTTGTCAGCCTTGGGGTTCTTAGCATTGGAATCCAGAGTGCCTGTGCACTCAGGTTTTCTGTCAGGTTTGTGGGGCACTCTTGCTATTTTTCAGAAATGGGCTTTGGGTATTTGTTATTTCTTACCTCTGCATCTGAATTATGTCTGCTCAGCTGAAGAGCTAATAATTAATCGTGATTATAAGATAAATTCTATAGCTCCTAAATTTACAGTTTGATTTGTTGTATATTCAACAGTGGGAAGTAACTGGGGCTGCAGGCATAGCCTTTAGGAACCTTCAAGCATTCATACATTATGCTGCCTCCATTCTGCAGAAGCAGAATTAGTGCATCAATTGGTCTCCTATTACCTGACTAGCATGGTAAAATTGTTTATTGTAAAAAAATAAAATATTTATTTTTAACTTAAAAACTTAATTATTTTAGGTGTCTGAAAGAAGATCCAGCAACCATGTCTTTGCTACAGAGGAGTCTGGATCCAGAGAAGACTTTGGGACTAGTAGATGTGCTCTATACTGCTGTGTTTGACATACACAGGTGGAAGGAAGGAAGGTAAATCTCCTCTTGAGCCTCATACTCTACTTTTCTAGTTGAAACAAAGCCATCATTGTTGAAAGATCTGTACTGAGGAATTTGATAGTACTGATTCATCAGAAGGGATCAAAGTGAGAGCAAGAAATTTGTAATCTACATAGGTACCTTGTGGGTACACACAGATGCAGCAGTCTTTTTAAAAAAGAACCAGCAGCTTATTCAAGTGTACAAAAGCATTTCTCTTTCAAAAATATTTGATTTATATTAAATGAGACTGCATTTAGGTCTTGAAGCACAACTAAAATTTCTTAAGGAATGGAAAGTAGTTAACAATATTGCAAATACTAGTAATAATTCATGGTTTTGCCATAAAAAGTAGCTAATGAACTTGGCAGTCTTTGGTTTTGTTTCTTCCACTACCTCTTACCCAAATACATGTTTTCCTTCAAAGTACAAACTTGGTCACTTATCAGGTGGTTTGATATGCCTGTGTTTGTTGATGCAGGGAGCAAGCTTTGCCTTGTATTCAGATCCAGTTACAGCGTGAAATATCAGACTTTGGGAATCAAGTTGACATGCCATCTGGAAATGGAAGCAAATCTTCAGGTGGTCTACAAAAGACGTTCTCTAAACTGACTTCACGGTTTACAAAAAAAACTTCCTGCACCAGTACAAGTAATACTGGAAGTTATTCAATCCCCAATACACCTTCCAAAAATGTCTTCATAAGTTCCAACTCAGAGGACAAAGCTAAAATGCCCTGTAACATGGACGCACGGTTACAGAGCATTTTGAACATTGGTAATTTTCCTAGGACTGCAGATCCACTGCAGTCAATCCAGAGCACAAATAATCAGCTTGTGAATGGGTTTCTGGTTGAAAGACGGGATAACTTCTTCAAACCAGATGATGGCAAAGATGACAAAGGTATGAATTTACCAACTGACCAAGAAATGCAGGATGTTATAGATTTCTTGTCTGGTTTTAACATGGGCAAATCCCAGCAGACTTCTCCGATGGTGAAAAGAAGGAACTCTGTTGCATCCTCTACAGCAACAGAACAGAAATCAGGAACAGTACAACAGCAACCACAATCTGTCTCTCACACACCGCTGCATCCTTCTCAGCAAGGCCTGACACAGCAACAACAGTCACAAAAGCAGCAGCAGCAGCAGATGCAGTATTACCAACACTTGCTTCAACCTATTGGACCACAGCAACGTGTACCTGCCAAATGGCTGACTAATTCTTCACAGCAGCCAGCCCAAGCTGTTGGAGCTGGATTGTCTCATATAAACCAGTGGAATAATCCTGGTTTTTCAGATTTAAGCTCTGATTTGTACAGCTTGGGCCTTGTGAGCAGCTATATGGACAATATGATGTCAGAGATGTTAGGACAGAAACCACAAGGACCTAGAAACAACACATGGCCAAATCGCGACCAAACTGATGGAGTGTTTGGGATGTTGGGAGAAATCCTGCCTTTTGACCCTGCAGGTGTGTGTCTTCCTTTATTATGTTTTTCATAAGGGTCCTTTTACAGAGAATACTATTAAATATTGTTTGCAATAGCTGCCATTTCTTAGTGCTATCCACCAGATGCTAGGGTGCTTACAAAGCAAGGAGGTATTTATAGGTAGGCCTTGTTAGTTTCTTAATAGCAAGTGAACTAAAGTGCAGGCAATTATCATTAATAAATAAGAATGGAAACAGGTGCCTTGTTTCTTTTCCCAGCTGTAGTAGATCCAACCTTTCCTATATGGACTTCATCAAAATACTGAAATGGATACTAACAGATTATATTCCTTCTACTGTTGGTTTGTAAAATTGTTTAAAACCCAACTTCAGAAATTATGTATTTTACCCCTACTCAAAACAATCTTGCTCTTTACCAGTCTTGCAGTCTGGAGATGCTGCCGGATTGCATCTTTCTCATATCCCTGCATTTTCCTTCTATTACTGGGCAAATCCATGGGTGTCACACTGGTTTCTATTCTACAGCCATTACTGCAGTGAAGACCTTGGATGCTGAAGGATTAGAGTCTAAAGAGCAAGTCCATGTGGTTTGCCAGATGTGTCTGAACCACCAATAAATTGTAAATGCAGAGGGGCTATTGTCAAAGATGATGTGAGAGAAAATTCTGCAGCCATAAGCAAATTGCTGAAGACTTACGAAATTGATTGTAGAGTCTAAAAGGAGATTTATGAATTCTTCTGATAGAGGAGTACTATGAACAGCATGCAAATCTATTATCTTGTAAACATAATTTCTGTTGGTCTGGAATATAGCTACAGAAAATTTGTAGAATGCATTTATGAAAACTGCCTGGAGGGAGGCAGCACTAGAGCTAACTTGAAAACCTTTTATTAAGCTGTGAATCCACTTCCTGCTCTCACTTGCACACTGCATGTGTGAGGGCTGTGTAGGCATCTCATTTGACTCCCAGTTTTGATAGTTATTTTGTCAACTTAGTTCATAAATGAGAAGAATTTATAAGGTATAAATAGGCATTGTAGTTTAACAAAGCTTTTTTTTTTTTAATTTCTTGTATAACTTGGCAGGTTGAGCTGTGGTGTAGAAATTTCATTTTAATTTCTAGGTAGCACAGTACATAAAGCTTTGAAACAGGAAACACTTTTTCATTTCCAGGCTTTCCTAGGACTTTGTCTAGTTGTCATTTGAAACAAATGGCATTACTTTTTTGATTAATATTTTAGAGCCTGAATATTATGTTGCTTTTGAGATGCAATTCTGCTAATTAAGAAGCTATAAATTTGATGGCTTTTCATGTCAAGGGCTTAACTAGGTACCAAAAATGTATTTTGCAGTACTTTTATTTTCTATAAGAACTTGATGAAGGCACGCTGCAGTAAGAGCTAATAGAAGCAGTGATGGTACCTGCAGGTCTTTAATTACTTTCCCAGATGTGAAAGAATGCAGTCAAAACAATACTTGATAAAAAGCTGTTTATCTGAAATATTTTTGAGGTAAAATTAACACAAGTTACTATTCTGAATGTAAACAGTAATTTAAAATGGTGCTATCCACTGGAAAAAAATCCTGGATGCCCTTCAGAATCCATCCTTAGATTCAGGTATCTGTCTAGATTCCAGCCTTATTTTAAATTGACATAGAGCTGTTTCTCAAAAAGAACAAGTATTAGTGGTAATATTTTATTTCTGCACAGCTGTCAGACAGCTCTGTGCCTTGCTTATACAATAAAGAATGTATAGAAACAAACTTATTTTCTTCATTGTCATTTTAATTTGCATCCAACAAAACACTGTGGAGCTCTTTTCTGAATATGCCAAATGAAAATGAGAGCTTCTATTCTAAATGCTGAATTGAATGTAGGGAAGCCATCGCATGAGACTGATTTCTGCTTTCTGAGCTGTTCATGCTTGTTGGGCATTCTTCAGTCTTCACTCTAAATTTAAAACAGGGACAGCAAGCCAGCAGCTCTGTGCTTCATGCACTTACTATGTGTGTAGTCTAGACGTTTTCCATAAATCCAGTCAGATTGCAGAGTTTTCACTCAAAAGGCAAAAAATAAACAGAAGCTGTGGAAACTCAATTGCACTGACTCATAGCAGCATTTATTTTTAATACACAAAATATTTGCTCTGATCAGTCAAGCATGGAAAACCCTTTTGGATTAAAGTTTGTGCTGCGTGTGCTCAAGAGCATGCACACCACTTACAAGATGGTTGGGATACAAAAAGCACTTAATGCAAGAAATTTTATTTTGCTATTTTTTTCTGTAAATATGTCTCATTCTGAAGTACTTCGCAGGTCAGGATCAGAATGTTTTTGAAATTGTTGTCTATCCTTTGTAGAAAGTAAATAATTTCTGGTCTGTATGTTCTAACGTGATCACTTTGAAATTTTGATTTCTCGAAGTAAGCAGGATCACAACATAGCAGGAAATCATGTTGTAGTCTGGAGTCAGCTAGAATAGTATGGTCTTTTCCTCTGAGCTTGGAGAAATGTACAGGCTTTAATTCCGTCAGTGTCTGCTGGTAGGTTATTGGACTTCTCAGTGTATAGACAAGATAATAGTGACAAATATTATTTCCCTGATGGAATGCAAGGGGAAGGTATATTTCCACATGAGAATTGTTATCCACTATGTATGGATGGTGGTATCCTCTTACTAAAAATACTTCCCATTCAGTGTTTTTCCCTACTCCGTGAAGAGGTACCAACTGTTGTCTGACATTTATTAATGTCGAGGGAATTACTTTCTGTTGTGTGGTATGGTGAAGCCAGAAGGATTAGATGAGGATGATAACTGCAACAGAAATAGCTGAATGTCAGCAACTAACTTCTTGATTTCTTTTATTCAGTTGGCTCTGATCCAGAATTTGCCCGCTATGTTGCTGGGGTCAACCAGGCTATGCAACAAAAAAGGCAAGCACAGCATGTCCGTCGCCCAAGCAACACACGTAGCAACTGGCCTCTTCCTGATGATCCTCATAAAACCTGGCCCTTTCCTGAGTATTTCACAGAAGGGTAAGAAACTGGGCAGGCTACATATTTTTATTGTATATCATTCTATTTGACACTAAGACTTGGCAGGATGTGGGAATACTGGGTGTTTTTTCCAATTGCTGCTATGTCTGCAAAAGCTGTACTTCATTATGTCAAGAGTGAGAAATCTGAGCCCTTCCTTGCTCCACTGATACTGAACACTGACATTTGTTCAATGTCTTATTTAGAGTGGAATGTATACCAACTTTGACTTGAGCAGGGGAAATAAGGAATTTCTATCATAGATTAATTCAGAATGGTTTTCTTCCAGTATTTAGAAAATCGTGTGGGTTTTTTTTCTTTCTCAAGACCTAGTTGTGTTGAAGTGATGCTAGCAAAGCTGCAGCATTTTGCTGAATTCAGCTTTCCAGATTTTAGCACCTTAATCTTGCTACTATAAAGCAGGTACTTTACAGCAAGTATGTTGTTAATTCTTAATCTCTTCCAAATCATAACTATTTATTACAACAGCATTGTTTCAAGACCCTCTGTCCACCTGTCCACCATAATATCTGTTCTGCAACTTTGCAATGAGAAAGTGCTTAGTGATTCTAAAACCAAGCATCACTGTTCCTCCTTCCTGACCAAGAGAGGCACTTTACATTTATAGCACTGTTTTACTAAGATACAAATGTAAAGGGAGTGTAACAGGCAAAGCAGTTGATGTGATCACTCAGAAGTAAACCAGTGAGACATTTTATAAAGCAGTGAGACTACCCGTGATAAAGGTTCAGCATAACTAGCTAGGGCATACAGTCTGGACTAGGTATGACAAATAAAAGGACTAACACAACTTTTTGTCTTACAGTGATGTGACAAATAGCTGGTCTGGTACTCAAGGAGACTCTGCCAGCTCAAGTGATGAGACCTCCTCAGCTAATGGAGACAGTTTGTTCTCCATGTTCTCAGGGCCAGACCTTGTTGCTGCTGTAAAGCAGAGAAGGTGAGCAAAATGGACAGAAAGACATGCAGCTTTGTAAGGTTCTTTTTTTGATAATTTGAGTTGAGTATCCACACAAAGGAAATTTGCACTAATTAGACGAAGTTATACAAATGCCTGTTTTCACATTACACTGATGATCAGTGTGTAGCATATCTGATTGCAATGCTAGGAATTCCCAAATGGAGTTATTGGTAGCCGTCTCCTTTTGCAAACCAACATCTGTGCAGATAGCCAGCTAGCTGAAAATCAGCATGGCTAGAAAAGATCTGATGCTTTTCCTTTTCCAAGAGAATCTATTTTGGATGCGAGTTCCTTCTAAACTTCTGAGGAGTTAAGAGATCACTTTGAATTGATTTTCTAAACTGTATGTTTCGCTGTGGCTTTGTCCTGCCCCCAGTGTTGTGAATTTTGATGCAGCAAATTCCTTTTTCCTGGCTTCTCCTGCAGCATTGAGGCTCTCCAGAAATACTGATGATGATGTTCTGTAGACTTTGTCTCACCACCACTACTGCAGCTGTTTGAATAGTTGTAAACACATGCCTAAGTAGTCCTTTATTTCTGACGATATGAAGAGGAGGCTCAATTGCATAAATAAGCCTAGTAACTTAAAAACTAGGCCAGGATTTTCAGCCATGTACAATCCACTTAAAGGCAGCAGTATGAATTACAACAATTGCTTTTTGCTTTTCTAAGGGGCTGGAAGGTGGGTATCTTTGGAACATCAAGGATTCCGTTGTAGAGGGTAATGAGACAATAATAAAAAGGCACAAGATGAAGCATGAGAACCAGTCCAATTCCAATTTCAGTCTGGGCTCATTCTCTCAAACTATTTTCAGAGACTTTTCTAAAAAATAAAATTAGCTTTTTCTGCGGCCAGATATTTTTTGTTTAGATCACAGAATAATTCAGTCAATACATGTGATAGAAGATTGTCTGCTTTCTGGTGACAGGAGAAAGTCAGTGGCTATACTGCCAGTTTGCTATAAATTATACCTGGATAGCTATTTTTATATGCATTGCTAGAAAGGAGGTATACTGGAGTTGAAAATAATGAGACTAAGGCAAACAGGTTGAAAGGCACCAACTACAAGAGGAGCTGTTTTCTGAATCTTCACACTTTCCAAGACTTTATATAAAGAGGACAGGAATTAAGCTTCAATGAACGTTAAATTTAAATTAATTTAAGAGAGCTATCCAATAAGTAGACATAGAAAAAGCTGTAGTCATTTTTAAAGAAGCAGGGAAAGGAAACACGGTAATCATTTAATGAGCTAATTAATCTGCCAAGCTACGAGTTATCTAAAGACTGATACATGGAGAGACTTACGAAGCAAGAACAAAAGCCTCTGCTTTATGTAGTGCTCTGAAGAGAAAATAAATGTTTCCAAAGAGCGTGCTTCATTAAAACTCCTGTTTTTAAGTACTACTGTCTTATGGTACTGCTAGGGACTGACAAAATACCTTAGCTAAAACTAAAAAGCAAAAAGATTGAACATTCTAAAGTTGACCTGCAAGGGTCTGCTTACTTATGGAGGCCTGGTGATTTTGATGAAAAGATAAAAGATTCTGCTCTAATCCAAATACAGCTCCTGCCTCCACCCTCCCCAAAAAGAAAAAAAAAATCAAAACCAAGAAAAAACTTCAAGAAAAGCACATGGTCCAAGATTTCTATGTGATACTAGGTGTTAAGCCACAAATTTAAACTAAAGGTATAACATTTTTTCTTAATAAAGTCACTATGCTTCAGCAGATGTTTCACTTGCTCAACTGTGGGCAAAAGACTAGCCCATCTTCCTTTCACCTCTGCAAAAATGTGTGCATGTTACTGAAGCTGTAGCTCAAAGAACTCTAGTGCACTGTCAAGTCCCTTACAGTATTCAGTGGTGACTTTTCTTTCTGCATTGCTACTTCTACCTCTACAGAGAAAAAAATACCTGAAACAAGATGAAACATTGCTACACATTTTAGGCCGTCAACTATAACAGCCTGAAACATACAGAGTAGTATGTGCCAGTGGCAGATGAATGTGTGTGACTCATTAAAAAAAAAAAAAAAAAAGTAAATGTCACTCTTTTTTTGGGCAGAAAACACAGCAGTGGTGAACAGGAACCTAGTACCCTACCATCACCACCTCTTCTTTCTGCAGCAGATGACCGCAATCAGGTAAGCTGAAAATGGCTTTGCTTACTCATTTTTCCCATTTCCATTTTGGGGTGTTTTACCCTAGGAAAACAACTAGAATAGCATCTCTGTCTCCATATTGTTTACCTCAGGTAAAACACAAACCACTTGCACTCAAGTAGTACTAGAAGCTTTTATCAAAGTTACCAAGTTTAAATGCTAGAAGTGGAAATAATTTTTTCCCTTGTTACAGAAATTATCACAAAGATTTCAAGTTAAGGGAAGAGGCAAGACAATTGATTTTCATTGTACAAAGAAAACTAAAGTATCATAATTAGTTACCCCTCTTGCTAGAAATACTGATTTGGAGCAGGGCTACTATGTGTTCAGCAAACATGCTGAAGTAAATAAAAACATTTTTCCATAGGCAGGTGTTTTAAGAGTGTATATGTATATATATATATATATGTATGCATCAATTTTGCTTTCAAACAGATCAGTCTTCTGAAGATGTCTTCAAGAAGGGATAAGGTGGTGTGTTTAAGTATGGTCTCAAAACAGAAGTGTTTTATTATTAAAACAAACTTAACTAGAACCAACTAATTTTGTTTTCTCAGGATAATAAAACCAAAACCTGGCCTCCAAAGGCCCCCTGGCAGCATACATCCTCCGTCACAAATACGCTACCCAGCCAGAACACATCTTTGTATCCTATGAGCAGCCCTGTCAGCCAGTGGAGTGACACGATGCAGATCCTCCAGTCACCCATGTGGGCAGCAGCCAACGACTGTGCTCCAGCAGCAGGAATTTCCTCTAACTTTGCCTATGCGCAGCAGCAATCACAACAGGCTTCCCAGCACAAACAGATGAATAAGGGCTTTAAATCTTTTCCAGTAAAGCATGAACGCAGACCATCTTACCTGCATCAGTACTAATTGCTTTTCATGTTGGAAAATGCAGCACAGGGCCAAACATGAATTACTCGTACCTTGATTCACAGTTTGTATTGGCTATATCCTGTTTATCCCATTGAATATGGAATCGAGGGGGTTTCAGAGAGAGAAACTCTTGAATTCTGATTTGCAGTGCTGAGCAAATATGGCCAATATGTTTGTTTAATGTACATGAAACAGCCCAAAACTGTGATGTAGAAATGCTTTTAAAATGTTTATATTGCCTTTACTTTCTGAATCTTTTTTTTTTTTTTTAAAGAACTGCTGAAGGACTACCATACAAGAAACACTGTATTTTATAGCTATTTTTCATATAGATTTATAGTTAAACATCTTACTGAAACACATTGAATATGTTGAAGCAAATATATAGTGGTCTCTTTGCTCAACACTGTGTTTAAATTTATAATGGACAAGCTGTAAAGCCTTTGTATTCACCATAAATGGCCTGTGGGCACCTTTTTTAAATGAAGAGTAACAGCAGCTTGTGTGCCACACAAGTGAGTTTATTATGAAACTGCTGCAAAAACAGTTGCGAAACAGAGTTTTGTGGTAGTTTCCTTACTCTCAAGATCAGCAAAACCACTCAACCTTGTGTCACAAATGTTATTCTGGGCTGCTTAAAGTAGATGGCATCTGTGTGGATAACATGACACTGGTTTTAAAATAAAGACACCATTTCTTACTGCTTCATTAGGCCAAAGGCATTATCCACACAGTGCTCCTTAAGTGTGTGAAAGTATAGCCTAAAAGACTACTTGCATATATTTAAAAGTCTTATTTCAGATGCTACAGTTGATGAAAAATTGTGAGCTGGCTCAGAAGATACAAAACTGAAATGTGGGGTAGCGCTTAGTTAAAAGAACATTATTTTTTTTAAAAGGATAATTATTTGCGGTCAATATGTGCCATTAAGTGAACCTGTGGAATTAGGAATAATCTTCCAACCAAAGTGGAGCTGGGGAGTGACTGGTGCTTAAAAATTAAAGAACAATGGTAAATATATGTATAGCTATCCCGCTGTATATTAACTGAGATTACAGAAGATTCTTTATATAGTTAGAGCTTATTTAAATTTTCATATTTCATCTTTGAAAGAGTCTAAAAACCACAATATTTTCTGGTATAAGAGTTTTGACAGTATTAATCTTATTTTTGTATTTTTCTTAAGTCATATCATTCTAATATGTTAACTACTAGTAAAATGGGTTATTAGTTCTAACTACATAATTTTTCAATGAAGATAAAGCACATTTGTTGTTTTTGTTTTTACGAACTAAGTACATCTATATCTAAAGATACCAAAAATAAATACATTATATATATATATATATAAATAAAAAGTATACACAACACTAAAACTATTAAACATCTGGGTATTTAAAACCCATCCACCTTTTTTGTTTGTATGGTGACGGGCTGCATTTGCAGGCCCAGATTGTTACCTTTTGTGCTGTTTGAGGATGCCAATGTTGCCTGTATTTATGATATTGTCACCATGTTTTCTGAAACTTCATACTTACCATGTTTACAAAGATTTGTTTGCTGTACATAGACTTTTTACAGTAATGTGCTTTGCACAATCCGTGTGGCTTCTGTCTGTAAATTGTTAATGGTCTGTACTACTATAATTTTGAAAACCCTCTGCTGAAAATGTTAGTGGTTATTTAACTTGATGAATGGTTTTGAGTTTCCTAAATCTTGTCATTTAGATCTAATACTAAGTCCTAAATTTGGTTGTACTCTTACTGGTTATTCATACTAAGACCAAAATGAAAGTTAATGAAAATACTTAATTTTGAACTTTTTCTAACAAGTGCCAAAATAATTGCTCTAGTTTTTGCAGTTTATTCATAATTACAAATGCTGTCAAGTTTCTGGACCTACACAAGTGAATTGAGAGAACAAAGAACATTTGTCTGCATTTTGACCACGTAGGTGCTACTCTGTCCTTTGCTTCCGATTGTTCTGAACACTGGGAATTTTAAGAATTGTTGCACTTGGCAAATGAGTCTTGCCATTAAACTTCACTTACACTGCCAAGTGCAAGGGTTTGGTGCTTAGTTAACTTACCCTTATTGCAGTGCTTCTTGTGAATAGCTAATGCTTCTGAACTGGAACTGTACATTTTGTATTTTAAAGCTTCTGTAAAAGTAAACTATTTGCTTTATTAAAGATATACATTTAATAGGTCATACCTGTTTAAAATATGCACCTTGCTGAAAATGAGCAGCACCTTAAACTGTAACTTCGGTTTGTAAACAAAGATCTTATTTCATTAATATGGGATTATTTAACAGTTTGAAAATTGTCAACTGCCTACTTACTGACTCATAAAAATGAACTTTATGCATCTTTAAGGCTACTTTTCCAAGTAGATTGCACGGAAGGATGTGGATACACAAGATGCCTTTGCAGTCTCTTTGAACTAGTAGTGCAGATGAACATTGCCAAAACCAAGTTACTTGAATTTTTAGCAATCGTAAATAATTTTCATGGTAGTGAGTAGAATGTGAACTCTTCCTCTTCCCCCACCAGAACTATTAACTAAACTAATAGCCTTGATAATCATGCCACTGAAATGCAATCTGAGGTGTGCAAGCAAGCTGTGCTCTTTTAGGGTAAGAGTACAGAAGCATATAGCTGAACATAAATGCAGAATCCATATGAATCCATTTTGATGTAAGAATTTACTTGTTTACAGAGTCTGCAGTACAGAACATTTCAAGAACAAAGGAAAAATTGACACAGCTTGGGCAAACACAGTCCTCTCTCACTGTAATAAAAGCTCAATTTCTCCCTCACACTTAATCCCTTTGAAGTTATGCAACAGTCCCATCATTCCAAGAAGAGTAAACTTTTCTATTTCACTACGTCACAAAACTGCTCCTATGTTAACGTGTTACATTAATCCAGAATATAATGTAACTTACAAACAACATCTTTAGTTTATTAAGCACAATTCCTACAGTACAGAACAGTCTACTGCTTATACATATGGCAACCTATGGCTGACTTGGTCATGGTAAAGGTAGGGAAATTACCAAGCTAAATGCTTACTCTATTATTATACAGCCTTGGTCATGAAACAAACCTCTGCCTCAATAAGACCACAAGAGTTCTCCAAAGGCACCTCTGGTAGTGCTGTCCTGACAGCCAGGCTATTTTCAGAAGTATACTATGTGGAGTTTTTCACAAAGGGAAAAAAGGAGCATGTTGATAATTATGACTCTTAAGTTCTACTTACAGTCGTGGGGAAAAAGCTGGCTTAATATTGCATTAAAAACTACATTCACATTTTTAATATAAAAATACAGATGACTTTTTACCTGCCTTTCAAGACCACACCTTTCCAGCTCTCAAAATGGCACTCTAAACTAAGTCTTTCTAAATTCATCACTGCTTGTGTCCAGACATGTGTAGTCAGTCTACAGTCTTCTGTGTGCTGGGTGGCATCGCATCAGCAATTGTGGCTAAATAAATCAGGTTTCTATGCAGGATATGCTGGTACCTAGGAAGGAAGAAACAATTTTTGGGATATGTGTTCTTTTCTTGCAAACTACCCACAATTTAATAGCAAACTATGAAAAAAGTAATAAATCAGTATAAACACTTCCATATCCTGCTATTTTAACGGCCAGTACACTGCACTGAACTGCACTCTAACCAAGCATGTGGTGCTGACCAACTCTGATGGCAATAAACATGCACAGCAAGATCTCTATGATCAATACTGAAACGATACAGAACAGCACGAAAGCAGTTCCAGGGGCGGGAGATGCCGAACCCCCGGCACTGCTGGGCTGGTCAGAACATTCAGGCAGCAGGGCCCAGTTCAGCAACCGCTGTCCCTCAGGCACTCTGCAAGTTGAAGTTGAAGTGCTGCAGAGGCACGAAACTGACTTTGCTTTTCTGTAAACACCGCTCAGTGTTTTACAGACGCCGGGAGGGAAGGGAAAGCCTGCCCAACGGAGATGGTTTTCATATTCACCCAGAACAAAAACGTTGGAAAAAAAAGAGGAGGCATCGCATTTATGCTACACAATGGCATTTCTGCTTTACAAATCTAAGAAAATAATTTTTGGGAAGCCT
This sequence comes from Heliangelus exortis, assembly GCF_036169615.1. Taxonomy (NCBI): domain Eukaryota; kingdom Metazoa; phylum Chordata; class Aves; order Apodiformes; family Trochilidae; genus Heliangelus; species Heliangelus exortis. The sequence goes on from NC_092434.1 coordinate 8,116,628, forward strand.
CTTAAGAAACACAACAGCATTTTCTCCTTCCTGGAAGGAAAGCTCTGGAGAGCGCTGTTTCGCTCTCGTGAGGAACGTGGGGACCTGGAAGCTCTGAGAGTTCCCGGTTGCCACGGAGAAAGCCCCGCCAGCCCCCGGGGGGTCACTTACTGCACGCAGTCGGTGGCCCGGCCCTTGCTCTGGTACTCCACGATGCACCGGATCAGTTGGTCGTTCTCCTCCAGCAACTAGGGCACAGGAGCGCGCCGTCACCGCCCGCCTCACGCCCGCCCCTGCCCCCCGCCGAGGCCGCGCCGGGCAAGAACGCGTCGGACCGGCTCCACCTCAGCCGAGTCGGGAGATTCCGAACTACCGACACCACCGCGACCCCTGACGCCCGCACTCACTCACCCGCTGCAGCGTCTCCTGGTTCACCTCCGCCTTCCCGCGCAGCCGCTCAGGCACGAACGCCACCGACATGGCGGCTCCGCCACTGCGCGCAAAGGCTGACGGGAAGCGGCGGCCCCGCCCGCCTCGGCTGCCGATTGGCTCGCAGCGGCCGCTCGCGCACCTCCACCCGCGCGCACCGCCCGTGTCGGGGCGGTACCGGGGCGGTACCGCGGGGCGGGAAGGCGGTACCGGGGCGGTGCCGCCGGGCAGGCGGGCGGTGCAGCGGGGTCCCCGCAGCACTCCCACCCCTCTGCGGGATGGAGTCACCCCCGGTAGGAAACACCTCACGGGATTCAGCCCACGGAACCCCCCGGCAGATGCTGATAACGGGCCCCGTTGCAGCAGAGCCCAGAAGGAGAGGCCGGGCGCAGGACAGTGCCTTCAGCCGCAAGAAATAACCTCCGAACGACCGGATTTATTGAACAGTTTATTCTGGTTTAAAATTAAAAAAAAAAAAAAAAAAAAAAAAAGAAAAGACGGAAAAAGAAAAAAAAAGGGAAACCCTCACTTCCGTGGAGCAAGGGGGGCTGCAGGTGTGCCACCCCGCTGCTGCTGGGCACAGGCTGCCCCCACCGCCCCCCGTGGGTATTTACAATTAATTGTGTTTAAATACACCTGGGACACCTCGTACAATTATACATCGTTATTGCAACAGTACAGCACGTGCCTCTGGTCAGAAACCTCAGCGGTTGTTCAAAATCATGATTTGTGGATCCCAAAAGGCATTGTTGTTAACATGCAGAAAGCATTACTAAACAATATAATCTAATCTCTATGGCTGCCAAATACCTGACCTTAATAAGGAAACCAATTACAAAATACTTCCTTGTAGTGCTATACAAAAGTTATAAAATTAAGATTCTATCAACCACTTTTAAATATTCCAATTTACCAACAGTGCATTTTCCACATATTTATCACCACTGAACATTTTGAAGTAAAAAAAAAAAAAAAAAAAAAAATCAGCAAATTAGATCAAAATGCTTTAATCTTTGGATCCCTTTATTCCTGTGGCCTTCACATACATACACAGACACAAATGACCAGATTTCCTATTTCAGCATATCAAAAAGCTGTAACTAGTCATTCAGAATTGGCAAAAAGTCCATACTATGTCATTTGTGAATTCACGGTCTTAGAAGCAGAGTCTCAATGTCTCCAAGCTATGGTCTATCAAAACGCAAACAACTTCAAACACTAAGAATTCTTTAAATTGCTTATGCCTACAGGTATTACAACAAAGTTAACATTTCAAGAATTGACAAATGGAGACATAATTTTTGTCCCAGGCATTCCAAGAGAACCACGAACTCGTGTCTGCCTGGTCCATTATTAAAAAAAGTTAATATTCATCACTAAGTAAAATTCATTGCAAACTTTGACATACGAAAATTTCTTTTCTCCTTATTTGAAAATATCTCCTTAATTTGGTCAAATCCTGTGATATGCCAGAAACTACAAAATCAAATTCTTGTAAGTGAAGAGTGTATGCAGTTTCATGTAATGGAAGAACATTTTCAAATCTTCATTATAATCCAAATATAAAATCAAACACTTAAGCCTGAAAAGCTGCTAAAGAAAAAACCCAACTAATTCAGTGTTCTTCAGCATATCAACTTTTGCAATAACACAGTATGTTTGCCGACTTAAAAATGTTTATTCTTTAAAAAATTAGTTGCTTTTTATACAGCTATACAAAGTTTGTAATGTTTCTTTGGCAATGGGATATAATGGAATTTTACAACTATATAAAAAGTTTCCTTTGCCTAAGAAACAGTATTTACTGTGTGTACATATTTCACTGACAAAGCAAGTTTTCTACTGTCCAGCACCCTAGTTGATAAAAGTACAACTATCTCAAAAGGGATATTACAGGATTTCCAAAAAACAACCTTCAGTGGATCAAAACACTCACAGTATCGACGGCCTTCTGCATACAATTGTCCTTACAACATGAAGCAATTATCAAATTCAGTTTAGTAATAAGAAAAATCCTTTCAGTGATGAAAAAATACTTAAACTCCATCGAAGTACTGCTTTATAATTAACTATACGTAAGAAATTACTTATCCTTCTGTCTCAAATATATTTAATGCTCACTGTTTTCAAAGATGGCCATTTTTCAAAAGTAACTGCATTACACCCCTTTGAAATTAAATAGTTAAATCCCAGTGCTGGTGACAAGTATACAGCAAATTAACTTCATTCTTTGCAGAGATCGAAACTAATTCTCTGGATCAAGAAGATCGAGACGTTCACCCGGTTTCATCTTTCATGTAGACTATGCAGCAACTTTGTTGTCTTTCTAGAGGGAACAACAGTAGAATGTTAATTTTGCAAAACAAAAATCACACATCAATCTGGGCAACAGCACTGGAGGAAGATGCACTGTGAGACTGCTTCCCACCTTCTGCCATCAGAAAGGAGACCTCTGTGTGATCACGCCAGCACCCAGAACACCCTCAGTCTGGCACACACTGAAGCAGCCTGTCCTTAAACCAGGCTCCCAGCCTTGGTCTTTACACCACCTCCTCATTATTTGGAAGGATGTGAAATTCTTTCACTCAAAAATTCAAATCTTTGATTTTCAACCCCTCAATTCAGTTCATGCTCAGCTACCAAAAATGTCTTTAAATCCCAGGACTAACTGTTGCAAATCAGTGAATGAGTAACTGAGGGGCAGTCAGAGAATTTTGTCATGAATAAACCTCTCTCTCTGCCCCCACATTTGAGTTGCATATACACAGCCCGTGCCAAGAAACGTGACCTCCACTGAAATCACTGTTAAGATTTTGGTTTTGCAAACAGCTGAGCTCTGCTTATTTACATAAACTGTATAAACTTTCATAAAGACAAGAATTTATAGCAAGTGCCCTTAAGACACCACTAGCACAGAACACATCACTTTACTAGATAGGGCTCACAAATACGTGCATCCTCTGAACAGCTGGCAGGAAGAGTTAAGACCTTCAACAGGAAACAGAGAAACAGAGGTCTTCAAAGCATTGCAAAAGCAACAAATTACATAACTATACTGTAAAAGAAGATTCTGTCTTTTAGCCATCATAGCTCTTACCAAACAAACTACTGTTTCTATGCTTACATAATTATAAAAGCACGTTTGTACATCATGTTCCTTCAGTTAGCAGACTTACATGGTGGCTTGTGCCTAATGCTTAAAAGAACATTAAGCTTTACTCATATTTAACTAAAAATAAATTATTAGTACTTATTTTAATTTTTAAAAAACACTTTCTCTATTGGATGGACAGGGGTCTTTTGCCCTATCCCCCAGACTTCCTTTTTACTTAATGACTGGCTGGAATAAAGTCAGTCCTGCCTTAGCTTTCCCAGCACCTATTGGATATAATGATGTAAAATCACAGGGGAAAAAAAAAAAAACAAAACCCAAACAAAAAACCCACGACGTTACAGAAGGCTAACATTTTAACCTTCATTTTTGCAAAGGACCACCACTATATATTGCAGTAACTTCACTTCCTCTATTTTAGGTATTATACAAGATCCCAGAAGTCTATAGGCTTTGTGCTAACCCAAAGAATTAAAAAAAAAGTCATTGCACACTAGAAGCAAGTTAAATTACTTCCCCTTGATCTTTATATTTTACAACACTGGTTAGAGAAATGCTTGCAATTCACATTTCCAACACTTGTATTAAACCTATAGAACTCTGACGTCTCTAACTCCCCTTCAATTCCAACTACAGAGCAAATATTTAGAGCACACGAAGAAAATCAGCTTTTAGATTTGGTTGCTGTTGATAGTAAAATGATGCTATGTAACTAGAATTTCAGGACTTTCAATTAAGTAGCTCAGAGTACCTGCAAGGAATTCTAGTGCAACATCAAATCTAAAACCTGGAGGTTTTTTTACCACTAGTTTCCAAGAACAGTGAATGAGGTTACAGAAAGATTAAATATATTTTACCCTATACTCAAAGTCAGCAAACTCCCTGCCTCCACGACCTCCTCTGAATCCACCACGAAATCCCCTGGGGGCAGTGAAGCCACCTCTTCCACCTCCTCGTCCTCTTCCACCTCGGAAGCCAATTGCCCCTCTGCCTCTGTACCCTCCACGGCCGCGATTGGGACGCAGGGGTATTCCAAAGGTCTCAGCATTTAATCTTCTTTCCTCAGCCCAGGTGGGTCGCCGTTCTCTGCCACACAAAAGGAGAAAGGATTATTCTAAAACACATTTCAGAAAGACTGCCCAGCTAGTTAGAATCACAAGAAAGCTCATGAAATAAAAGAAAGATATATTAATCACATTGTAAATCTCCATTGACTCTCCTGCAAGAATTTAGGTGTCTGCCACAATTCATTTAACTCAGTGAAAAGGGATACGCATCATTAAATATATATTTATAATGCTGTAAGAGTTTCCTATATGGAAGGACAAACTCTGTATCCTCTGCAAACAGCATCACATATTCAAATTAATAAAAGCTGTCTGCACTTTAAAACAAGAAACAGAAAGTAAGAGTTTTCAGTTACATATATTGTTTTATGTAAGTGGCAGTACAACGATCCATGTCCCACCCTGTAATTCAAAATAGGTCAGCAACCCACACTCTCTTGATAAAAAGGCAACAGCAGAAGATAAACATCAATTTTCCTGAAATGCTATCTTCTCATTCAAACAACACTTTCTGGCCAAGATAGTTACGTAATCTACTAAACCATTACTAGAGCACAGTCATAATTAATTGAACTGAAGTCGTAATTTAGTAAAGAAACAACAAAAATACCTCACTTTACTAGATTTGGAAAGGAGTATGTACACGAAGTTCTAGAAGCATGGTTCCAGAACATTTAACTACTACTGAAGCACTCCACCTACCCACAAAGACAATCTGTGCTTCATATTCCTGCTTTATTTTTGCCCATTGCACATGGAAATAAGCTTTACCCACTTTCAGTTCAGAGCTGATTGTAATGAGTAGTGCTGACACTACCTTGTGACACATGCTTTAAGTAGATTAACAAGCTTCCTCTTTCAGGTCGTACCTATTGTCATCACAGGAGATGTTATCAAAGAAAGATTTGGTTTTGTCATAGTAGCAGTTGGGTCCAAGTGGATCTTCCTCATCCGCATTCCCTTCGCTATTTTGGGTATCAACACCTGAGTCACCTTTGTCTTCTCCGTTCACAGGCTTCTCTGGTTTCTCAAGTTTATCTTCTAAAAAATAAAAGTACAGAGAAGCCTTCCAGGCCATCATACTAAACAAAACAGCACTTAATTTATTTACAGACTGACAAACTACACTGAATGCTCAAAAATACAAAAAACCCCTCCAAGACTTAATGTGGAAATCAAATAGTTTGACCAATAAATTAGGATGTTTTGCGGCTGCTGCTGTCTGGAGGGTTTGATACCCTTTACAGTCTTTGTGGGTTTAATTAATAAAAAAAAACAACCTGTAGTAGAATGGATTGGCTAACCACCTATTTTCTAACCTCCTAGCTATCCCCTTTCCAGACTTAAAAGCCTCACTGTCATTCCTCATAAAAGCCATTCCATGTTTTCACTCATCCTTATTACCCTTCTCCTTTGTCTTCTAGCTTCACGCTGAGACACAGGGCTAAAATTCAAGGTATTATGCCACGAACTGACTTTATGAAATATTTCTTCACTAATGCCTGCAGTTCAACTTCCTGTTTTGACTGGTACAGAAAAAGAAGCTGATGGCTCAACAGAACTAGTTATCACGATTTTTAAGTTTAACTTGGAATGCCAGCAGCATAAATCTCATGATACTACACACAAACTGCAGATAACCAGCTCAGTCTTTCCACAATACACAGACTACTACTGTCTCAAAATATTTCTATAGCTCCTTATGATTAGCTTTCCCATTTCTCTTTATTATTCCCCCCAAAATTGGTATCAACAGCAAACTGTTAAGTTGCTTAAAAATAATCCAGCAAAGGAGGCAAGCACAAGAGAACAAATCCTAAGGGACCTGTGTTTTTTTCTCTACACAGAAATCTGAGCATTTGTTCCTACTTTTGGTTTCTCAGCTTTTAGCCAATCATCTACTGAAATAATTGGGACCTCCCTGTTTTAACCTGTAACAATTTTGTCCAAAAATAGAAATAGCAGTGTAAGGAACAGGTGGCTGGTCACAAGAGAATGAGGTAATCAAAACAGAAGCCTGCTAGAAAACAAAAGAAAAGGCTGGCTGTATGGATTCTGTCTACTGTGTTTCTTTGGAAAAGGGTAGAAACAGAGAAATTCTAGAAACTTTCTTGAACTCAAACTCCCCTGCATCCTCCGACAATTTTCTGATCCAAAACTCCTGGGTTTTGATTGCTTTTAGTCTATTAATAATTGCAAGTATAAAATACAGGTGCTTTTATATTGCATCTTACCCAGAGCTCAAAACTAAACTCACGTTATTGGTACATTTGCTTAAATAATCACTATTTTCAACCAAAAGACTTGTCAGACCATGCTTATAGTATCTGCTAGTTAAAATTCCTTCAAAATTCAAATACTGACCTAAGCATATTATTAAATGGATGACCCCAGTTTATTTGTTCATTGATCTATTTTTAATGTAATGACTGCAAACAAGGCTTAGTAGGAATACGCCTTAAGTTATTCTCCAAGGCAGGATTAAAACAGCAAGACAACATTTTTCCATGTTCAAATCTAAAGCAAAAATATTTACCTTTTAGTTTAAGTTTATTATGAAATTCTCTGTCAATCTCCTCCTTGTTGAATTGTGCATTTGCACTTTCAAAATCAAAGTCCTTCTCAAACTTCATTGGACCATCCCTTCTAATACCAAATCTTCCTCGGCCCCCTCTGTGACCTCCACGGCCTCTCCGTGCTGAAGGCCCACTTGGAACTGAAAAAAAAAAGGAAAAAAGGAAAAAAAAAAGAAAATTAATTTGGTTTTATTTTGTAGATAGGTTGGGGTTTTTTTTCAGAGGTGTTTGGTTGGCTTTTTGGGTGGTTTTTTTTGGTTGGTTGGTTGGTTTGTTTTAGGGGGGAACTTCATGCACACTCTTCCTGCAATTCTGTTGTTAAGAGAGCTGTTGGAGCAGCTTGTAATTTCTAAAGGCACCTAAAATAACTACAGCAGTGACACAGAAATCATAATTGTACTAAACATGGGTACTAGAAGACGTTCTAGAGGTCATTAAAAGCTTTCTGAAGAAGATTTAAGAAGATGTGGTTTCCCATCATCTATTTTCATAGGACAACAGCTTTTATTTCACACTATTGTGTTTATAAATCCATGAATAGTGCTCAGTTTTTGCATTTTTATTCAAATCACTTAATATACAGCAACCAGAAGACATTTTGTCTTTAATGTTGACTTTTTGCTTGTCTTATTCTGACCCAATGCAAGGTTACTTTTGCCCTCTAGAAACAATTCTGTGAAAGCATCCTAAATACTTAAATTCATTATTACAATAATCTGAACTGCAAGATTTCTGGATGTTAGAAACAAAATCCTAGCACTTTGCAAGTTATATGTAATGCTGGTTTTTAGCAGACTTTATAAAACTTAATGAAGTCTGAAAACAATGATAGCTATTTCTCAAAACAAGATTTACCAATTTGTCGTTTGTTTTCATTTCTGAGCTCATTTTCTGATCTTGAAACCTTGTGTGCTTCAGCTAAAGTTGGAAATAAAAAAATTGTTTATCCAATTAATTTATTATACTTTTGTATATAGTCATATAGTTCAGATTTCAAAAATTCCAAACCTACAGAAGTAAACCACAAGTTCATCTTCATAAAAGAAAGAAGTAATTTAGAATATATGCTTGACTTCAAAAAATAAATATTTATATATAACTCAGTTCTCTGCTGACCAGTCTACTACTAAGAAGACAGCAGGAAAATTCCTACATGTTACCCTTAAAAAGAGCACTTCACAGGTCTACAGAAGAAAATAAACCATAAGAAAATCATGAAAAGCTACCTCGTCTGTGCTCTTGATTCTCTAACGATTTTTGGTTAGCAGACACCAAAGGTCTGGCTGGTACAGGACTCCTCCTTCCAACTGGTGCTGGAGTAGGCAAGTGGGCTGAAGGTGTTTGTACTGCTTGTTCCATGGTGGGGCTCCTCCTCAAATGATCTATCTGAGGGCTTGAACGACCTGGACAAGAATAAAACAAAAACGAAAAACTCCAATATTTATTTCTCACCCACAAATTTGATTTACTGGTCTCAACCAATCTAGACTGACAGGTTTACCTGCCTTACCAGTCAAGACAGATGTGTCCAAAGAAGAAATAAATATTTCTGCACCCTGAGATCTACTAATCCAGAATGAAGGATATTTAGCAATTCCCCTCCCCCAGTCTAGAAGAAAAAATGGGTAGGACAATTAATGCCTACCAACCCATCCGTGATGTGCATTTAGCTGTGGAATGACGTTGTTTTATTGATTGGAGGTAAAAATACACTTTCTGCCTCCCAGGAAAGCCAAGTGGAAAGTGACTGTTTCCAAAGATTCAATTATGATACTGAAATTTCATTTAATCTAGTGTATTCTGTTGTATGAACACCACAAAATAAATGAACAGTGATGTCTAGTGCAAGTATAATGCAAATGAGGGAGGTGTGAAAGCTTCCTGGCTCAATACTGTTTGTACATTTCACTTTGCAACATGAGTGACTGGAGCCAGAAGCATGTTTAAAATGGAGACAATTGATCCTGCCAGACAAGTTGATGACACCACATACTAAAGAATTACAATAAGACTCAAGACCCAGAAAGTAAAAGATAAGATTAATATCGTAACACCATAAAAAAGCTAAACAAACAAAAAAAAACCCCAAACACACACACCCCCCAAAACAACTACAGGACACACATGATCTACAAAGATGACAAATATTTTTAAAAGCAAACACATGCAGAAAAAAACTTATTGGTGCTCCACAGCAAACTTTGTAGCACGATGTATGTTCATCTGGAGCATGTGTCATACATTAAGTCCAAGAATCATACAGATTTTAATTTCACTTACAGAAAACCAAGCTACTCTTTTCAACAAAAATAGGAAGTGCTCTGCATATGTCTTTCCCCCTTCAATTAATGCAACAAAGTAGAACTTATTCTTGGTAATCCACCCAACTATTCCTAGAAAGCAGTCCTAGCTGATAAATGACTCTTAACTAGAATTGAGGAAGAAAAAAATCCAGTTGCTATGAGTGTTTTAACACTACTGCATTAACTTAAAAATAGCATTAAGAAGATATCAAAGGACATGCTTTTACCTGCAGCAATGAAGAGTGGAAGAGCAGAAAATAATGTCTTTTGGGCATATTTGCATGAAAGTGAGGGTAAGGTACTAAACATTTAGTTTTGTTTTTCTTTGACACTCAAAGACCATCAACAATTTCCTTTTTACATCCACTGTCTTTTCCCAGTATTACACAAACTACCCATACAGTTTCTATTACTACTAAGCTGGCTTAACTATCTTGTCACTACCTCTACAGGCAATACGGTCTGCTGTTACTATTACCTTTTTAAACATACATTAGCAAAAAGATACTGTTAGGATTAAAAAGTTAAAGATTTTAGGCTAGGACTTCACTAGTCAATCAGTGTGAAATACCGTCAACTTTTTCATGTTATCAGTAAAACTAGATACTGGATTTCCATATGCACCTATTGCTAACATTAATCCACTGAATTAAATCCTACTCCTCGATATAGATTTTTTAAGGATAACAACTAATGTGTTAACAATTACCTATGCAGCATGCCAAGATGTAGGAGAACAAATTTAAAGTACAAGTACAAAGCCTCTCAGTGCTTTCAGGTTCTTATATCACATATTTTCATAACAGAATTCAGCTCTTTGGTTAGCATTTTGGGCAACCACCTAAATGGGCACAATTGGTCAAAAAAGATCAAGAAGTTATTAAAAATTATTTACCTTGAGACATCTGTGTTTTTAGTGATCTTGCATCTGTTGTAAATGCAGAACCAACTGCAGTGCTTTGAGACATGCTAGCGCTGGCTGAAGAGTCTGTTCCAAATGATGTTAGAGAACCTCCTGCTTTGAAAGAAATAATACAGTTGTAAAATCTGTTTTAAACCTTTTTCTAGGTTTTTTTTAATTAGTGCTGAAAGATTAGTGAAGGTACATTAGGCCAGTGTTCTAGAATACATTTAAATGTGCCCTTCCCATACACTTAAAATGTAATGTAATGTATGTATTCATAGTAAGTTGGTAAGACTGTATTATATCAATGCTTTTTATCCAAAAAGTACTGCTAACTTAAAAACAAAAGTATACTAATGAAAATTATTACAGAGTAATAAACCAACGTTATCAGTATATACTTTCACCAAACATCTCAAACGAAAATTGACTGTCACATCTTATTAACCAGTATTAACTACTGTTAAATTCTACATCTTTCCTTTCATATGGCTAACACTTTCAATAGCAGGAGTAACACTGTCACTGTAAACAGTTCCAAGAATGTAAGTTCCTATGTCAAAAACTAAAAGGTGACACAAAAAACCTCTAGGTTGATGAGTCTCTGAAAGCATTTGCAGTATACAGGAGCAACTAACCCATGCAGCTCACAAATACTTCAAGCATGTACTTCATGCCAAGCTAACATCTCAGGAATAGCTGGAGCACTGTGCTGGCACACAGGGATGCTGAATAATCCAATCCCACGGTTAAGGCGCACACCACCTGGTCAACCTGGGATACCAGATGTCCACAGCGCTGCTATGGGGCCTTTGTGGAGAAGCTGCCTCTACCACTTGTGAAATATGATGAACACATGATGAACATAATGAATATAGACAAAATAGAATTAATTAATGAATACAGGAACCTTTCTCTGCTTCCCCTCTGAGACAGGATGTTAATTTCTCAATCATAATCAGTTTAATTTGAACTGCAAAGACTATAAAGAAACTCTCTCAATTTGAGCTAAACTGTGGGACTTACAGAGATGAAAGAATTTGTACCTACCCTTAAGATGAGATGTTGATAGAACTATAAGCACCAATTACTGTCTATGCACTCACATGCAACTTCACTTACAGAAAAACACCTAATAATAAACATACCAACTCCAACAGCGCCGAACTGCTGCCCCACCAGCGGGCTTGGACTAAACTGACTGTATGCAGGCATTCTGCCAAAAGGACCATAAGAGCCCACAGACTGGAATGAAGATGTAGTCGAAGATCCTAGTGAAGACTAAAGACAAAACACACGTGCAGAAATTCATGTTTGCACAAAAAGTAGGAAATAGTGCTGCAAGGCAAGAAACACTGAAACTGTAAAACTATGTGTTAAACTTACCCTAACACTACCACTGTGACTAATACATATAAAGGACTGTATCATTCATCAAGTTGAATCTTTTAATATCGATAATTTATGGTCTTTAACAAAGAAGCAAAGATAGCACACAAAAATAAAAGAATGACACATTACTCAGCATGAAAACCCAAAAGAGGCAACAGCAGAAAACATTTTCAGATATACATATACAGTTTAGAATGCACTTTTACCCTTCCAATATCAAACTTGTGAAAACAGTACCATCAAATTTTGAATTTGTTTCCCTAGAGCCTGAGACACTGGACTCCTGATCAAAACGTGTATAAGATTTTGTTGGCAAACTTGGGAAATGTCAGCTTTTCCTTAAAGTTTAAAAAAACACAAACAATGACAGACTAAACCAATATTAATATTAAATATTAATATTAAAATCCAAACAAAACCAATACAAACAACCAATGATTTTGGAGAGGCTTCAGCATCCACTCCATTTGACTGATACCAAGTCTGATCTTTCCAAGAAGTCTTGCATATGGACCCTCGTAAGCCAAGTACCTTTCAAAAAAGGCATCAGGGTCCAGTCATTTTGAAAAACTGGCAGCTTTGATATCCACTGCATTGTGCTGGAGTTAGATTTTAACCTCAGCTTTCACAGATTCAAGAGAGGAAAATCTTTTCAGAGTTGTTTATACTGGGCTGTGAACTTCACAGTGACAAATTTTTTCATGTTTAAACACTCACCTAGAAAGCACCTAAATACAGGTTACATCTTGGGCAACAAATACCTAAAAATATGTTTTGACTTACCTGAACAATAGCAGGGTCCTGTGGCAAAGAACACTGAGGCTTTGGTGGCTCACAGACAGTTAGGTCTTTAATGTCACTGCCACGGAATATAATATACTCAAAGACTTCATCACGAGGAGGTATGGGTCTATCAGTTGGTCTGTCTTCTGTACCAAAGGAGCGAACTGCAAAATTGGGAAGAGAGAAAAATAAAAAACACACCACATTCAATTAAAAGGTTTTAAATACACTGCAGAGACCAGCAGCTTTAAATAAAAATAATAAAATTCTGTTGAGGGAAAACAACTTAATACAAATTCCTGTTAAAAATTAAGCAAAAAGATACCTATTCCTTACTGAAAGACTTAACTTATGCTATCACTCACATGGTGAATATTCTGACTGTTTTGTGGAGAAAAGTGAAAGCAGCAATGCAGTTTTTTTGCTAAAGTTAACACTTTCTGGACATTATAGAAACTGGAACACCAACAATCTGTAAATAAAGGACTATGTGAGTTTACATACTTCACATTCTGCAATTGCAAAAAAAAGAAAAAAGTATGCTAATGCTACCGGAAACTAGAATATTTAAAGTTACTAAAAGCACAATATTTCTTAACAGATTCAAGGTCTGAATCAGGACTGAAATAGAACTTAATAATTCTGTGGTATGTACATACGATTTTCACTATGCAAACTGCATTCTTCTTGCTGGTGTAAGAATCACATGGGCTCTGTCAAATTAAGTAAACTCATTGGGGCATAATCGTCTTCCTAAGTAGGCCTGCATAGTATGCAACACATCAACACACAAAATCTATTCGTATGTACTTAGCTGAATTTCAGCAGTTTTCAGACACCCTAGCAATCAATCTTATCATGCTTTTCCCTTTGCACTACATAAAATCTGTACCACTCATTCTGGATGGCATCACTTTACTTTCAGTACCCTCTCAAAGACTTTTCAGCACCTCAAGACTGTCAACTGTAGAATATAAAGTGAAATGAACAACAACAAAAAAGTAAATCTGATGAGATTTGTCTCCAAGAGCTAGGCTTTTGTAAGTAAAAACCAAATAATGAATTTAAATCAGAATAGAAAAAAAAGCAACCTAATAAAAAAGCCAAACCCAAACAAACAAAAAAACAGCAAAAAACCTCCACAAACCAAAACCCAACCAAACCAAACAACAAACCATGACAATCACATTCTACTGACCATCAACTTGCTGCAGCTTTAACAATTGATCATGACTGTCTTTGCTGTAGCCTTTTAAGAGGTTTTTGTTTGCTTTTTAAGATACTGCAGATTACACTGAGAAAAGATCTGTATTTCAATTTAATTTACCAGAATTAGTTTTCTCTTTGTTTTCAGATGCATCAACAATTTGGAGACATCATTAGGTACTTATTTGCAGCCACAAAACCATTAGTTAAGAAGAGTTTCATGTAGCGTTAGTTGTATAAAGTGATACTGAGTCATTTCTCAGGCAGCACCATCTTCCATCACTGTTGCTTCTTCTAGCACTGAATAAACAAAGCTTATCAATCAAGAATTACAAATCTTTTTTTGAGAAACAATTCAGGGGTAGAGATCAATTAACTGCACACTATAATGAAAAGTAACATTAAGTGGTTATGATTATTTTGTTCATACTTATCTACTGAGCTGAATTTTATCAACTTTTTTATTTCTGTGCATCTGGAAGTCTGCTCTGAACAGTACTAGTAGTGAAATGTAAGTGCTGTAAAAAGGCATAAATTGCTAAGTGAATTTCAATCTCTCCTCATCTTCCTCTACAGATTTTATCTGACACAAAAATTAGCAGAAATTATAATAAAATAATGCACAACAGCTTAGCAACATTAACAATTGGTCATGTGCATTACTGTACTTCATTCTATTGCTTTTTTATTCATCAGGCTACTCTATTTCACTGCCTTGACCAAGGATCCACCTTCAATTTCTGGCCACCCTATACTTTTGTTAGATAACTAAATTAACTGGGCTCTTCGTTGCATCATTTATCTTGCTGCCTTAAGTAAAATCAACATTAATTTTTTTATTGCTTCTCTATCCCACACTGAAATGCGTAGCCATTTCATCTAGAAAGGTACATAAAAATGGACAGGATGTCATAATCAAGTTACTTTTTACCTTAAGTGAAGTGTAGCAACACAGCAAAACAGGGTAGAAAACTTGATCACACCTCACCTTCATGAGAAGTTAGGAATTTGACAAACTATTACTTTGAAGGAATTAAGTGAGAGCTATGCTGCATTTTATTGTTAATATCAACATCACATGACAGATACAGGGATGATTTAACCCAGGACAATTACTTTTCTCCATTCTATAGGTGAGCAACCTGACTTTCATCTACTGACACCTTATTAGAGATAAAGAGATTCTTTTGTATGTCAAAAAGCATGTCTTTATTCCTATAATAAATTAAAAAAAAAAAAGTATTTTCAATACCAACAATTAGAACTAATATTTAAGAGATTCAGCTGTCTATGCAACTCGATCAAGACATCAATAAGATAATAAATAGGTTTGCAATAAAAGATATCCAGTGCTGCTACTAAGAGTTGGGTTTTTTTTTTTTCCTCCATCTCTTCCATGCCCAAATTGAAACTGGTTTTAGTGCAACTTCCTGCAAAATATAAACGTAAGTTCACCCAATGAAGAATCTCTCTGCTGGAGAGAGGTAAGCAAACTTCACTCCTCTGGAGTTCAGCCTTCTCTTCTCACCCCAAAAGAACAAAAATAGTAAGTCCAAGCATGGCACTTAAAAAGATACCACCACTACCAGAACAAATAATTTCAATGGCTACCTTTGTTCAAAACATCACAACCTTTCCGTGGAAACATGCTTAGATGCCTGTACATGACATAAAAGGAAAAGAATTAATGTGAAGGAGCCAGCTTGTGGCAGGCTTCAGATCAATTAATTGTCTCTACTGGCAAGGGTGGCAAATTAACTGAGATACAGATATGAGGGAAGCAAGGTGGGCTTTGACACTAGGAATTTTTCTGCTGTGACACATGACTCTTGGTTTGGCACCCCCCCCTAACCCTCAAGACATGGAATCAGCATGTCACTTAACTGATTAAAAAAATAACTTCATAATAACTTCATGAAAATTTAACCCTTCTCTTTCCTGCTCTCACCCCTGAACTATAAGAAATGTTTAAATCTTCAAGACTTGAACCTGCCTACTTTTCTGAGTCTCTCACCCAATTATTATTGTCTAAAAGTAAAAAAGAGAGAGGAGTTTTCTTTCATATATCATTGATAATCATGTCATGATTATTCTTTAACAGCCACAGGCAAGGCTGCAATCACTTTACAACTGGGAAATTTTACTCCTAACCGTGGCTTGCAAACACTCTATTCTTAAATTGGTTGGACTTGAGGTTAATTTTAAAAATCAAGTATTACTTGGAAGAATGAACTAGGAGGACAATCCACATTAATTTAACTTGAAACTTGAGAATAAAAGTGGGTGGTTCACTAGCTCTGAAAAGATGACAAACCAAAGAAAGCACATGCACCAATCATATATAAAACCCTCAAATACTTGTATAGCTTGCTTAATATTTGGAATCTGATACAGATGGGACTTTTCTCTGTTATCTAAATAGCAATACACTTTAACACTCTATGAAAAAATGCATCAATTTCCCTTACCACACTTCAGCCTAGGATAAAAACGCTGTACTAAGTATTTAAATGGTTGCCGCATTCCTCTAATTTGTGAGACACAGGCTACAATTTTCACTAGTGAGAAGACCACAGCTCTATAAATACAATGCCCCTTAGAAAACTACAGGAGTTTGCTCCTCAGCAACTGAAGTCTACAATTAGTTCTCTGTTAGCAACCAAAAAAAAATTTATTTCTGTTTAAAACTCCACAAGATTTAAAATAGACGAAAGCATTCCGCATGTTCAACTTCCTGAGATAATTCCCAGACTTGAGCCCACAGAAGTCCTGCTGTTAGGCAAATGTGTAATTATTCTAGAACAGATTCTAGATTTTGCACTTTGTCAAAAACAACTTCAGCCATTTCCATTAGGAAATTAATAATTGTAAACTATCCTGAACTCGACCCAGGTAGCAGTCATGTGAAACCAGCTACATAGCAGAGCAATTGAAAGCATCGAACCACCTTTTTAGGGTTTTTTTTCCTTTTTCTGGCACAAGATTTTACATTGGTGGTAAAGATCTACAGTAAACAGACCTGGATTGACTTCTGGACTCACCACAGGAGAAAGAGATAATTATTAGCTGGTCAACATACTTACAGACAGTGTAGAAGGAAGATCTGCTGCTTCCACATACAGACCTGGCCATCATTAACCACACTTGCCACCTTACATAAAGGCTATCATACCGCATTCACATGACCTAACCCTTCACAAACTTGAGTACTCTACAGTTGAGCATTTTGTTCATGAGCACAGTGAACTGTTTTACAGTCCAATATGGCTCTTATCAGTATCTAGATTAATCTCAAGATTTTTCAGTCGAAATGGCCTAGAAATACTGGTTTATTCTCTTCTGAATCACGACACTCTATTACAAAACACACATTCTTTGGCTAACTCAGCCACGTTTTATTAAAGCAAATTTAATGGTTTAGACTTACATTTCTGATGGGAGGTATGGAAAGAGAGGAGATAAGATTTATAACTATAGTTTGATCCTTTGATCCATCTTAAATATGTACAATTTGGCAGATACGCCTTAATGTAACTTAATCACTCTCAAGAAGTCATGCAAAATTGGCTTAGTCAGCACCAAATCTGTCTAATTTATGGCAAGACTATGAAAAGCTCCACACGGAAGGGATTCTTCTAAGTGCCTTTATACAAATCCTAACAATCCCACCAGGCAACTGGAATTTCTATATTTTTGTAATGATAGTGCTTATCTTTTTCTCATATCAACAAACACTAGCTGTCCTTTTTAAACATATAATTCCACTACAGCAGGGTAATTTAACTTAAAGGCAACTTTAGAAATAAGTAAAAACCATATCATGAAAGTTAAATGCCCCATAAATGAACTATGCGAGACTGGGACCAAACCTACTACCAGGTGTTTCAAAGCATACATGTAAGAATTTACAAAGCAAAGCAAGCTCCTACATAATAATAGCTGGGGAGTGGGAGGGGAGGAAAAAGAGGGCCTTAAAGTAGCAAGACACACAAACAAGAATTACCACAAAGGCTGAAGCAAAATGGAAGCAAACAAACTACTATATGGTATCAACTCTACAGACCAACTATTCTATACACCAACTCTGTAAAATGTAACATAATGTAATTGTACAAGAATTCTAAGCCTTTCATATCAAACAGGAACAGAGTTTGAATCTCAGTCCCGAATATTTCATTTACACAAGCAATTTTTCCCCTTACTTAGCAGCTAAATAAGGTCTCTGCTTTTATATATACATTATACAGTAAGACTGCAGACTCAAGAAGTGTAAAGCAAAACACCACTGAGTTTTGCAGAATCTATAGTAAGAAATTAATAAAAATTCTGACAACGTCAGAATATTACACCTCTGCTGCCATGGCTAGTATACTTCTGTTGAGAGTGCATGATCAGGCACTCGGAGAGATCCTTTGGATGCCCAGTTTCAAAGATCCTCTTTTTCACTCTCCAGCGTTTGATCACCTTCTCGGAAAACTTTCTCACACATACACAAACACATTCTCACGCTAGGGTCTATACTCAATTTCTGTTTATATAGGGCCATATAACTACCTCCGAAATTAAGAGCTCATGATCAGCCTTCTTTGTTGATAACCAAACACTCAAAGGACTCCCTTTAGACTCCAGGTGTTTCCTACTCCAGGATGCAGAAGAGTTCAGTCGCTAGCCGCTCTGTACCCTGTGGGTCTGGAATCCTCACGATGCAAAGAAATCCTCTTTCCAGCCTCCCTCTCCTACTCCCTTTTATGCAGTGACTCTGGACTACTTCCGCCGCTAAGGGCTTTCTTACTTCTACTCTTTTCAAGATTCTTGAGTAGCGCCTAACTAGATAACGTTCCCAGCTCCTTTTCACGACAGGCCCTCCCTACAACACCACTTTGGGCTTTCCATAGCCCTCCCCGAAGCCGGGGGAAAAGCCTCCAAAGCGCTCTCTCTCTTCCGACCCCTTCCTTGGTCGCTTCCACCTCCGTCGCGAAGCGCCGCGGGACGCCGCAGCCCCCACCGTCGGGGAGGCGGGCGAGAGGACGCGCCTCCGGCCGAAACTACCCGCGATGTTACCAAAGCTACATCGACCCCCCTCGCAACTGCTGCTGGGCCCTCGTAGGCTGCAGGCCTGACCCCCGCACCCCCTTCTCATCGCCGCGATGCCACGGACGACCGCCGCGTTTTCAGGTTTTCGCTCGATCGCCGACGGGCTCCCAACAGTCCCTACGCCGCCGCACACCCCGCGGTCCCGCTCCCCTCCCGCCCCCTTCCCGAAGCGCTGCTGGGCCGCCAGGGCCCAGTCTTATACTACACCAGATTCTTACCTTTGGCCAGCGCCACAGTGGAGTTTTCGGTGTCGATGGTGTACAAGATCCCTTCATAACGGATCTCGGCCTTGGAGATAAGGCTGATCTTGCTCCCAATGTAGGGCGTCCCTCCACTCATGGTGCTGGCTCCTCGGTCAGGGACACCCCCCCCCGCCTCCTCCCCTGCTGAGCGCTCCTAAAGCCGGATAAACAACTAAACAAGCCCGGCTCAGAATCGTAGTAGGCGCTCTACTCCTCCTGCTTCGAGCCTGATCTTCCGCCGATCCCCCAGCGACTGCTCTCCCCGCGCAGACTCCCTCAGCACACCCCGCACCGAAAGCACCCTGAAGCTCCCAACATGGCCGCTGCCTTCATCTTCCCTCAGAGCCGCCCTCCTTCGCTCCAGCCGCGAAATGGATGCCGGGAGCGGAGGTGATCTCGCGAGAACTGCCGGTGGAGGGCGGGGCGAGACGGGGTGGGTACCGCTGAGGGGCGGGGGCGGCCATTCCCGCCGGGAATTCTATTGAGCGGCCTGGAATCCCCGGATGTTTGGGTGCGTTCCTGCCTCACGGATCTGGTGCGGGCTCCCGGGGGCTCCCACCGCACGGGGGTCTCGGTTGTGCCTCCTCGCACTTTCCCTGCTCGGTCAAGGGGTGAAGTGCGGGGCCTGGGGCTCCCCCTCCCCGGGCAGTTTGAGCTCGCAGCCTGGAAACCGCACCCCTGCCGTAGCTTGTGCGCACCGGGGATGTGGAAGTAGGTTTGGTGATTTGGAAGTTTCGGCTTGGTTGGGGTTTTTTATGAGAGAGAAAGGCCCAAGACTGCCTGGCGTTGGATACTAAATTCTTGTGATCCTTAATAAATAATCCATTTTAGCATCCAGTTATGCAGAGAGCAGTAGAAGTTTGTAAATATTTGGTTTTTGTTTCAAGGGGAAGTTTGTTTTATTTAGCTGGGACAGTCAGATCTTGCCAAGAATGCAATTCTTTATGTAATCTTGACTAAAGATAAATTAATTTGAAAAAAATAACCCTTTTAGTCCAAGTAAACACACACTAAATATTTTGAGATTACTCCTACCTTTTACACTTTAGGTAAAAATTACAAATGAGACTTCCTGTGGGAGACTTTACTTGCCAAAATGTGATATTGCCTTAGGCCCCCTCTTTATATTTGCAGCCTAGAAAATTTCATGCAACAAAAAGAACTTCTAGCAACGGTCCTTAAAAGCTTTTGTTGCAGCAACTGGACACTGTTGCAAAGCTTCAGCGTGTAATTTGTTCAGAATAGGGAAACATGATAGCAAGCCAGATTGTTCTGGAACAGCCTGATTGTTTCCAAGTAGGAGCCCTACTAGACCTTTGGAAACTTTATGCCCAAATTGAAGTGACTATTAAGTCATGGAGGATTTAAGTGCCCAGAAAGCTTACTGTGATGTGCTTCCAGCACTTCCTGGCCTACCTGAAAGATTTAGGAACACAATCAATGTACATTCAATGCCAGGGAAGGCCACTGTTGAAAATCGGCATTTGTAACACAGCTCAAAGTAAAGATACTGTTTAGAAAAAATAAGAAAAGATACCTATGTTCTGTTACAAAGCAGGAGAGAGGGAGTATTCCTGACCAGCTGTAGGCTGGTCTGTGGATGCTTCTCAGCATCTGTTGGAGGAGGTGGTGAACCCAGTAATAACATCGAGGTTCAATTGCAGTCTGTGTTTTGTGCTCTTCCTGATTCTGCCTCCTTGCAGGAGATGGGTCAGCTTCATGAGTATTTCAGATGAGGATTCAAGCAGAAAACTGTCAAAGTTTACTTTACAGTTGAAAAATATTTTTACAGCATGAAGTGAATTTCTGTTATATATACAGAGAGGTCTG
Source organism: Heliangelus exortis (assembly GCF_036169615.1). NCBI lineage: Eukaryota > Metazoa > Chordata > Aves > Apodiformes > Trochilidae > Heliangelus > Heliangelus exortis. Next base: position 8,137,545 of record NC_092434.1, read on the forward strand.
AAAATTCATCTTAAGAAATTACCTCAAAATCTTACCTAATCCTGGCTGGTACCATTTTAATGTTAAATTAAAACTTAAGATAGTTAAATTGTATATTTGAAGGCACTGAAAGTGTGCATTTGAAATAAACTTATGTCACATAACTAGGAAAGTGGTGCTCCTTTCTAACTGCTTTCACTTATTTAGAAGACAAAAAGATACTTATCTGTGTGAACTGTTATTATCCCCTGCAGCCGAAACATGGCACTTGTACTTCTGTCACATTGTGAGTTATTAATGAAAATCTGAGGCTGGAAGCAGGGCACAAGTTTTAACAGTCTTGATAAATGAACAGCAACTTGTGGTGGGTTTTCTTTCACAGGCAATTCTAAAGTCATGTTTGGAAGTCAACTTTCCTAACAGATATTCTATTTTAAATACAACATAATTCAGGAAAGATAGTACTTAAACTAGTTTTGATGATCCCAGTGGCTTCTCTGTTTTTTGTATTTTTTTTATTCTGTACATATTTAACTTCTAAAAATGAAAGAGCAGTAAATTTTTCACAACTATGTTTTCTATGATGAAAAGCATGTAAATATTTGAGAAGTAATTTTGTAATAGAAGGATGAATACAGAAGTGCACAGAGATTCTGTAGTTCAGGAGAAGTTGCATTCCTTACTTGAAAGTGCAAGCCCAACGCCATTTTTAGCCACAAGTTTTTATACATTCTTATGTATGTTGTCAGTTCTTGACTTGAAGTGTCCAGTGTGAATCAGTATACATCACATTTTGTTAAATAAAATATTCTATTATACTTTGTTATTCTCTGTACTCATACATATCTAAAATGGCTCATTTAGGAAAAAGTGAGTGGCAAGAAATATTAATATTTTACAGAATACCCACCCACAAATGTACTGTAATTAAAAGTAGATTATTTTCAAAGTCATATAAATCATAACTTGCTCATTTCTCATTCCAGTGGGAAGATTACTTTTTATCTTCTAAAATTACAAAGCAGTGAAGTTACCTCCTGGTTGATTTTTATGGAGACACCAAGTTTAATGTCATAGTGTTAGGGTAATGTATAATAGAACTTGTTGTTTTATAGTCAAGACTTGTTGAAAAACTATGTCTAAACTTCCATGCTCTTATAAAAATGGGAGATAGTGGTATGCAAATGAAGTCCAGGATCAGGGCAAATAATTGAAGGAAGCAGGGAATCTTGTCTGGTTAAACGAATAAAATGTAGTACTCCTAACAAAATAATAGTGGATATATGCTAACAATCTCCCAACTAAAATGAATACTCTATTTTTGTGTAATAGCAAATTGAGTCATAGTCTATTAAAAGTTTTAATTACATTTCTATGTAGAAACATTTGTTAAAAGTCTAAGTTTAATTCAGCTGTAACATTCCTTAAAAGCAATACTCATTTGATAAGCAAATTTTTGATGTATAGATCTCCTGTGTACATTTAATAGTTTTTCATAAGTACTACTCTGTTTTCATATTAACTTACTGCATCATCTCCTATTTATGTGTCTTGACCATAGCTGTGGGCCTTCAGTACATTCACTGGCCACTGTATTTAAATGCACCATTTTAATTTCATGAGATATTTAAACTTATCCTAATTAAACTGATGCAACCTAATTTAATGCCTTTTAAAAGCTGTTAATTTTGATTCATCAAAAACCCTATCCTAAAGGTAGAAACAGAAAATGAGGAAAAACTGCCCCAAATAAACATGTAGCCTACATGGTAACATGTCAGTTATTAGCAGTTTAGTCTTGTGACTCAAGTCATATAATGTATGACTTAACAAATGGAGCCTGAGAATGGATAAGAGTTGTGTGGACATGTGCACTGTGAGTCCTTCACTCATATCCATCAGTGGGTTGAGCAACTGAAGGTGGGTTATTCACAAACCTTTTAAAATTTTGTTGAAAGTCCTGAATGTCACAAAATGAAGAATGAGTAGCCATTTCAGGTGACAGAGCAGCAGCTCAAATACATGAAAGTTTGCAGACATTAGTGCTATTGCAACCCAGCAGAGACAGGTAATGGAATTCAAGCTGCTTTCTGCTGTCAGTGTCACAAAATCCCTGGTGGTTATCACTTGCATACAACAGATAAAATGAACTGTGGGCCATGGTTATTCACAGGAGAAAAATAGTTTATTTGGAAGGCTGCACCAAAGAAACTGCTGTGTCACTAGTCTAAGAAATTATGGTTTAGAATCACCGTTCTCTCTCAAGTGGCATTTTTTAATGCATTAGGCAGACACGGTGGGGAAAAGGGCTTACAGTGGTGCAATGGCAGAAGTGTTGGTAGCAAAATGAACTATCTCAAATTTAATGTGGAGATGCTGAAGGAATGCAGTATGCCAGAGCAGCTGCTGTGGTGATGCTAGAGATCTTATTTTTGGTTTACAAGTTTTCTGTTAAAAGCATCCACATTAAGAAATCATGTTGCTGCAATCATTCTTTACGAAGTACAGCTGTCAGTAGCTTTGGACATAAACATCTAAAATGTTAAAACAAGGCAAGCAGTGCAAGGCTGAGTGGAGTTACTCTTAAAATTCTTAGGATATCTTAGGATTCCAGACAGGTTCAGTGGCACTTCAGGTTCCCTTCCGTGAAAGGGTTATCACGTCAGGCCAAGCCAGTACAGCACATGTGCTTTTAGTTTTTGGTAAGCTTGAAGAAAACTGTTCAACCGTCCTCATAGGGTACGAAGTGAAGGCAATTCACACAATTACAGCAGCTTTGCTGCCAAGAGATAACGGCTGACAGACAATTCCCATGGTGCGAGCTCACAGCCCTGTGTACCAGATCCGCAGACCTCCTCCTGTCAAATCCCTGCAGCTACACCAGACGGAAGTCTCTTACCCCCCGCCCTGCACCGCCCAGGCACCTGCCTGGACACACCGCTGCCCCTCGTCCTCTCGGGGGGACAGAGGAACCACCTCCCGCCCTCTGACCGCCGCCCCCGCTCCCCTCCCTCCCTCACACCGCCGCCGCCCCTCAGCCGTTGGCCGTTGGCGGGCGGAGCTCACCGGGCTGCCGCGAGACCGCCCCGCCCCGCGTCCCGCCCCGCCCCCGCCGGCGGGAGGAGGAAGCCGCCCCCTCCCAGAGTGCCTCGCGCGCGGCAGAGGCCGGCGCGCCTGCGCGCTGCGCGGCCGGCTCCCAGCTCAGCGCAAGATGGCGGCGGGCGCCTCGGACCCCCTGGAAGAGATGCTGCTCTTCTCCGAGGAGGTGGACGAGAAGGCGGTCAGCGACCTGGTGGGCTCCTTGGAATCGCAGCTGGCCGGCGGCCGGGGCTCCGCCGAGGCGCCCCAGCCCAGGACCACCGCCCCGTCCCAGCAGCAGCCGCAGCAGCAGCAGCAGCAGCAGCACCAGGGGAGCCTAGCGGGGGGCAGCAGCCCCGTCCGGCAGCAGCAAGGGCAGCCCGCGTCTCCTCCCGCTCTCGGGACAGAGGAAGCGACGGGCTGCCCCGGAGCCGCGGAGAGCCGAGCCTCTGTCCAGGGGCCGCTTCTCTCCCCGTCCCCCCCGGCGGCGGCAGCGGCGGCGGCGGCAGCGGCGGCGGCGGCAGTGAGGGGAGTGAGTGTAAACAGTAGTAGTGTGCAGCAATCACATGGAGCGGCTCTCCTCAGCAGCAGCAGCGGCGGCAGCAGCAGCAGCCCCGGCGCACCCGCCGCCCCTGCCCCGCCGCAGCCCGCTGCCCCCCAGCCTGCCGGCGCCCCTGCCCAGCCTGTCAACAACCATGTGGCTGTCGGCGCCGCTGCCCGGGACGCGGGGAGCCCCAGCCCCAGCGGCAGCCCGCCCGCCGCCCACAACGCACAGCCGACGCAGCGCGCCGAGGCCGCGGGGGGGAGCGGGACCCCGGCGGGGGGCGGAGGGCCGGCGGGAGCGGCGGAGGGTGCCGCTGGCACTCCGCTTCCCGGCGAGGCGGCGCCCAACGGGGAGGGCGCGGGGGGCCGGCCGGCGGCAGTCCCTCCAGTCAGCAGCCACGGCAGAGCCGACGCCGCCACAGCACAGACCAAGCCCGCGCACGGCCCGCTCCCCGCAGTAAACGCACTCAGTAACTCCGCCAGCCCTGCGCCCGCCGGCGCGGCCGCCCCACCGGGGCAGGGCTCGGTCGCCACCTGCGCCCCGCCGGCCCCAGCCGCGCCCAAACTACCGGTCAGCGCTGCCGGCATCGCCAAGGCGGGAGCTACCCCCCCGGCCGCCCCTCAGGCGCTGTCGCCCCGGCCGGCGCTGGGCGCTGCCCCCAGGATCGTGGCCCCCCAGCTGATCGTGAGGCCGCCTCAGCAGACCACCATCCAGCTGCCCCCCGGCTTCACTATCCCGCCCGGTAAGTGGCAACGCTGCGCTCGGGGGGTCCCGTTGTCTCTAGCGTTTTTTCTTGTCCGAGGGTTTTTTGGTCGGGTTTTTTTTTTTGTTTTTTGTTGGTGTTTTTCCCTCAAAGTTTTCGCCTTCCCGCTGCTCGACGTGCTGGAAAAAAAAGGGCAGCCACCTGTCTGAGGGCGATGTGTGACAAACGGGCTGCCGTTAATGAGGGTGTAATTGGTCCAGGACGGGCGGTTGCTAATGCAAAGTAATTATGACTGTTGGTTGATGAGTTACTTGTTTTGTCTCGGGCAGAGTGTGGCAGTCGCGGTGTTTGGTAATGGTGTAGAGATCACTTGTGCACAAGATGAGAAGTTAGGGTGTTAGAATAATTTAAATATATGTTTTAAATGACTGGCTCTGTTTTCTGCTTTACTGTTCAAAGTCTTGGAAAGTTTTTCTTCTTCAAAGACTGTCTTCTGCCGTGAATCAGGTGGCAAGATACAGGCTGATTTGTGGAATTTGATCTAAAATGTTTAATTTCAGTAAGTGTGATGGTGTCATTTTCCGCAGTATCTGGGCAGTCTACATCACTGACTTTTATTTCTAATGATGATAAATACTTCTAATTGCTTTCTGTTTAATCTCCTTTTAGTTTCCTAACTTTCATTGCCAAAAGTTCTGCAAGGTTGTTAACTAATTAAAACAGCATTCCTGAAGGAATGAAAATGAAGGAATGAAACAACTATATTGTTTCATCTGAAATTTTGAAGGGTTCTGTGCTCCCCTATGTGTGGATTCTAGTGTTGCAAAAAGTTGGTAACTTTGTGCTTTGTTGGTTTAGGAGATGATTTAACATTAAAACTATTTTTTTTCTGGTAATATTGATAGCAGGATAGTACATGGAAAGTTTTATGCAGTCTGAAATAGCTTATTTCTTCCACCATACTTCTTGATAGTACCTAAGATAATGGGAGCAAGAATGTGATGGTGGAGAAGTTTGTTTCTAAGTAGACTTCTGGTAGTTGTGTCCAGGACCATAGATCATGGAACTCCTGCTCCACAGTCTTGTGGATCAACCAGATAAAGCTCAGTGGTTTCATGAAGACCCAACTAACTTAGAACATTTTATGTTAGAACAGTTGTTATTACTTAGAACAGTTGTTATACAGACTGCTTTAGTGCCTTTAGCCCTTGATTTTCTGTTGTTAATCTGTTTGATAATAAATATATGCATACAATACCCCATAATTTTGCATACAGTTTCTGAAATCATTTGTGTCAATACATTTTTCTGCTGCTTGATTTTCAAACGGAAGAGAAAAAAAACAGAGTCCTGGAAAGCAATCTGGTCCAAGGTTTAAAAAAATGTTGGTGTAATACTGTGGACCGTTATAATTTTATTTTATTTCATGACTTTTTGAAATCTGTAACATTCGCTTAAACTTGAAGGTTGTATGTTCTAAGATGAACACGTTCAGGAAACGCAATGTTATTTTTGAGTTCTTTACCCTTTAAATTAGTGGATAATTTATAATTAATTTTGAAACTCCTATGCTGTAAACTTCTGGCTAAAGTAGAACTTCAAAATCAGTTTTTGAGAATAGGTTATTTTAACATATAGTACTTAGAAATTGTGTATTTTATCTTTATGTGGATTGACAGTAAGGAAAAACTAATCTCATAATTTAACCAGTTTCTAATTTGTATTTATCATTCTTCCTGTAAAAGAAATGTAAATTTCTCCAAAACGTAACATTAATACGTGAACATTTATGCATCTGTAATGGTAATATGTAACTTCTCGTGAAGCTGTGTCATGTGTTGCTATTAATTTGTCCATTCCATCAATTTTTTTTCTTATTCAGAATTAGATTTAGCAAATGGGAAGCTAAATTAATGAAACTCTTGTGAATCAGTGCAATGCAATCAGAGTGTGTATTTTATAATGCATGGTAGGCATTATCCTATGAAGATGTTTATATCCGGTTCAGAACATAATCAGAGATGTGATACCTCTTTGGCCAGTTGGCAACTTACTCATTTTTGTGTGTCTGAGATAGTTTAGGAATGGCATACATGAGATATATCATAATTTTGCAGTTTTTTTTCAAATATAAACCGTGAGGTTTGGTGCTTGAAAGGTTAGTTGACCTAAAATGTTATATCTTCAAAGATTTTTTTTTTTTTATGTTTGGTTTCCCCCCCAACTCTTAAAATTTACTCTTAGCGTTTTGAAAGAGTTAGGGTCATGTCCTTTAGTTGTGATGCTTGCTGTAGCTCTCTGCCTTTTCTCTTTAAGCCTGATTTCCACAACTGTTTAGTTTGTAGTGGCACAAATTTCCTTTCTCATTGTGCTTCCAGCAGTGATAGTTGGCTGGAACACCTAAGACTATGTGAGTGAGGGCTTTTATTGGTGCTGCAGTCCACTCACTTGTTCAGCCCAGGACAGCAGTTTGTATTTCTTTGCCAGACCCTAAACGAAAGACTTTCTTGGTATAAGGTACTTTCAAAATTCGTTATGTGCTTGATATAATAGTGTTTCGATTTCTTTGTCCTCACCATATGTTGCAAATCATGTCCATTTACTGAAGTAGTTTGGGTTTTTTGTTTTTTTCTGGGAAGCTAATAATTAGAAGTAGATGTAAGCTTTTACCATTCTTATTTTTCCTTGAAATGTTAAATATATATATAAGCAGTTTGCACCTACAGATAAGTTGCATCAACAATGTCTACTGACTTTATCAAAGAGTAAAGCTTGACTTCCTTGATCTTTATTTTTTTTTGTTCTCCAGTAGTTACAAGCAAGATGTTTTTTCTGTGTGTAAACCCATTGTATCTTATGTCCTATCTAGGTGGAATTAACAAAATGTATTCTGTAACTAACTTGGACATTCTTGTAAAATAATCTGAGGAACTGCTGCTTAATTGAGAGAACTAGAGGAAGCACTTGACATGCTTTTTTGTCTTGAATGAAGTGTGAATCTTCAGATGATTCAGGGACCAACAACCATTTTCTCCCCTTTTCTCTCCTGTTGATTGTGGAGAACTTAGGCTGGTTACACCCTGACCCAAACCTGATGGCACTGCCTGTGGTGTGTAGGAGGCTGCTTTTTGTGAAATATGTTAGTAGAAAAATAATTTGAAAGTATTGTCATTTACTTCCTGTTGGTCTTAGAAAATGCTTGCCAAGTACCGTGCTAATTACAAAACAATCTTTGGTGTTTTCCTAAAATATCTACACTTGTGTCATTTTGTGCTGAGGAGCAGTAGTGTTGGTTCTCTGGGTCTGACCCTATTTTTTCTTTGTGACTAAACCACAGGTAGTGACTTCTACTGTGGGGTGATGATGGGTGACAATAGATCCATGTGTTAATACTCAACAATTAACTAAATCCCAAGTATTGTGTACTCAGAAATGTTTCTGGCCTAATGTTTGCGTGTGCACATCCCTTAAAGCTGCTGTTTTAGTAAAGCTCTTGTCATTGTCCCTGATGCGTTCACACTGAATTCTGTCCTCATCTACTGGCATTACAGTTTACTTTTAATGAATGTTTCTAATTTTATTCTGCTGACCTAGACTGCTGAAACTTGCTTTATAGCTATACTTTAAAGTGACAATTTTATTAATTTCTCTTATCCATAAAGTGCAGTTATTTGGATTCCAAACTGAATTGGATATTAATTTTTGGCTGCTAGGAGGTGCTCCTTTTTGCCTTTGAAGTAAACTCTCATGTTACACCAGAATAATAAAAAAAGATAAAAACGTGCAGTGAAATACATTAATTTTAATCTCTACTTACTTCTTTATAGGTAATTCTTTTGTTCTTCTTTTAATTCTTTTGTTCTTGTTAGGTATGGTCCTGGTGCGCACGGATGCTGGACAGCTTGTGATGGTGCCTCAGCAGGCTCTAGCACAGGCTCAGATGCAGGCTCAAGTACAAACACAGGGACAAGGTCCCACCAGCATTTCACCAAGACTTTCAGTGCCCACCACTGGCCCTGTTTTTCGCCTGTCAACAATTCAGGTATGTCTGGCTGTATTTCACTTCTCTGCATTATGTTTTCTTCTGCCTTACACATGATTAGCTCATATGTTTTTGCAAATGTGCTTTCCTCCCACTTTTTTTTTTTTTGTTGTTGTAAAACCAGGAAATACTTATTCAAATACAGTTAATTTTCTGGGGCCTAGGAGTTTTTTTGTATTTCAGAAAAAGATCTACTTTGTAGGGTCTCTCAAGACGATGTTCAGACTGTGAGATCATTGGAGGCCAGAAGGCTCTGTCTTAGCCAGAACATTCTTAGGTCTGTGTGCCACTGGTTCAGAAAGTGTTCCTTGTTCCTCTGAATTGCAAGCATTCTAGAACCCCTGCATGCTGAATTAGATGCACAGGGTAGGTAGATTTCACTGGAAAGGAGAAAGTCAAGCACATGCAATACAAGACTTTACAATAATTAACTTCTCTAATATACTTTACTCAAAAGTAAAGTTTGATTCCTTTGATTCACCCCTGGGTGTGATCCTTCTGTACTTAAAATTTTGTCTGTTATGACGTTTCCTTTTTTCTTTGGATTGACAGGATAGCATGCTATTAGACTCTTCAGTGGAGTGCTTATTTCAACTCAAAACTGATTTATTTTCAAGGGTGAACATGTATTGCTTCTTTTTAAATTAGTTGGTAGGAATATTTTAAGGGTGGCTTTTTAGCCTTGGGCCACTTAGATCTAGAATTGAACTATCTTACTAAAATACAGTGGCAAACATCTTTGGATGGTAGTACAGGACAGCTATGCCATAATAGTAATAGACAGAGTTAAAGGTAGGTTTGCATAACATTTTGCAGAAGTGGTAAGTAATTCTGACTAGAAAGAGAAGAAGAGATCAAATTGTCATGATAGCTTTTTAACTGATTGTTGTACAGGTTGCTTCAAATAACTTAGACATATATTTCCTGATGTTTAATATTAGCTTACTGTACCATTATATGCTTTGTACATTACATCATGTTTAGAGTCTACAAGATTAATTCAAAGTTTTATCTACAAGTTTAATTCAAAACTGAAAATGATGAACTTTTCAGAAGAGAAGGAAGCCAGAATAAAACTAGAGACTTGAAAAAGCAGTCTGAAACACAGAGTAGCAGCTAGAATTTAAACTTGAGAAATCAGTATCACTAGAAAGATTGCTGCTCAATGGATCATATCTCAGGAAAGACAGAAATAAAAGTCTGGAAACACTTGGAGAACTTAAAGCTCTTGTAAGAGAGATAAGTACAGTATTGTCTGGAATTTGTAAATGAAGTCTTTGCAGAAAAGTCAGCCATTTAATGTTTAAAATGTGATATCTGGAAGGATAAAGTGTCTTGTAGAAGCCTTCTAAGAAAAATATTTCAGGGAAAATAAACATAGAGATAAACCTGTGTTAATTTTGAGTGTTTTTAACTCATTTGAGGACAACAAAAAGTTCTTTTCAGTTTGTCTGTCTGTGGTTGTTTGGGGCTATCTTTGTAAATAAGCACAGTCAGTTCTTCAGTAGTGGCTCCATGACTGTCTAGCACACATTGTAGCAATGGATCCCAAGACAAGTGGGTAGCACAAATGCAAAACAGTAGTTGTGGAGTGGGACTGTGCCAAGAATATGATCTCAGTTTATTAAAATGAGTTTGTTTTAGCTGGTTTTGTTTCATACTGTTAGTTTTCATGTAAATTTAGCTGCTGTGGCCAGCATTCAGAATTAGAGTTCAGAGTGAAACATTCGTAGCAAATTAAGTCTTAACAAAGAATATCTTGGAAACTTTTGAGGAATGGATCTTTATTGTACTTAGAATCTTAAGAAGCATACAAAAATGCTTTGTATGTTCAGGTCTTTATTACAAGACTGCAGTCTGGATCCCAAAGTCAGCCTTAAGATGCGTGCACAGCAAATGTTTTAGAAGTGTAAGTTATTTTTTTGAGTAGTAATTATGATTAATCAAGGAAAAGGATCAAGTTCTAATATACAGGAAATAGTATGGAAAAATTTTTTTTCAGAGAGTTTGTAGTTTAACTTTTTTGTTTTAGAATCAAATTCTGATGTGTTGAAGCTAGACTCTGTCAGTCAAAATTTCAGTAGAAATTTAAATTGTATGGAAAATAATGTTCTATGCTTTAATTTCAATAAAGTATAATATTAAAGAGCCCTATTCTTCACTGTGACTGAAACAAAAAAAATTGTGTATGACATTAGCTCAAGACAGAATATAAGCTTTAATTGCCCAAGTCCTCTGAAATATTTTGAAGATTGATAAGCATTTCAGAAATGCTTGAGTAAGTACAATTGTACTGTGAAATAGTTTTAGGTTAGGTTCAATTATAAGATTGCAGATGACTGTAATGGGGGGATATTAACTACAGCAAACTCCTGAGTTTTTTAGGGAAAAAATTGCTACATATTAAAGTATATTTTAAAAAGCATTTTTCAGATTGTGAGACCTTCTGCTGAGAAATTCAGCTTCTCAATGCAGCTACCAGAGGCTTGACTTTTGAAAATTGGTGTTCTGTGTTTTATGTTAAAATACTCAGGCTTATGGAAGACTATAATGTTTTGATGTGCTAAGAAGTACAATTTTGTTGTACTGTGAACACATGTTCTGTGATAACATAATTGTTAGAAACAACATATCTACTGAAAGTAAAAAGAACTGGATGTTTAAAGAGAATACTGGTTTGAGTTAACTGCATAATTTTAATTGAAAAATTAATTATTTTATTTCACTTTAAATTTTTCATTGGTATTAATTTTAGGTGAATATTAAAAAGTTAGTAATGTTGCCAAAGTTTTAACTGCTGTAGGATCATAATTAAGGCACAGGATTTTTAGGAAGCAAGCTGTAATTTGTCAGAACTGTGGTTGCTCTTAGAAAAGTTTTGTGCTTTGTTCTTGTACTACAAGCAGGTCAAATACTGTGGGTTTGCTTGCATTACTATGGTCTTCAGAGCTAATAAGTATATTCAGATGTCTTTAAAAACAGTTTATTTCTCCTGCATTAAATTTTTCCTCCACATCTTGTTTTGAAGCTTGTACTTGTGAAATTATGAAAAATAGGTAGGTGCTGCCATCTAGTTTTTCTTTGGTGCATTTCTTCTGTTTGTCTACTTTGGTTTCTGCAATTTATGGCTTTTCATGCTTTTGATGCATAAAAATGCATGATGCATTTAATTTTGTTCGCTGGTTTCAGTATCTTAATACTCAGGTATACACTCTTAACCAAAAGGAAAAAAATAACTTATTTTAAATTCTTTTAAATTAAATTTACTTTGTTAGTTAAAAAAATTAAAGTGCTGCTGCATACCAGGAATATAAAGTGAGTATCATACAGGAAAGACAATGTTAGCCTGGCCCTCAATATTTTGTTACAGAGTAGCTTTTATTGGAACTTACTAACCAGGTGAAATAGTGTGTGTTGGAATTTTCATGGGAGTGCTGTTGAAAATGGATCCGGTTGACTAATGCTTTTGTTTCAAGTTTGAAAATGTGTTTTTTCAGTATTGTTTTATATATTTTTAGCAATCTGTAAAGGCAGTATAGTCTGATGGCCTAGTCCAAATATTTAGGCATGGAAGTGAGCTACTTAACAATTCTGCTACAAATAAGATTACCAATCACTTGGTTTTTTTCATTGCATAAATAGTCCAGTCAATATGTATGGAAGTTTTTTGTGTTTCTATGTTAAGTTTCAATTAACTTTCACTTTACTATAATTTTTCAAAGTGGAAAAAAAGTCTTTTGAACTTGTGAAAACTGCTGAATCACCTGCTCTGGAAGTGGTTCTAGCTTTGAAATGTTTGATGCAGACAACAGCAGCTTAGTCTTTGCCCTCACATGTGATGCTGAGAGGAGTTCTGAACTTGGCTGATGGTTCACAAGCTGTTTTTGCTAAAGCAGAGCCTTGCAAATCTGAGAGTACTGATATGCCTGTATTTTCAGCAATGCTTAAATGTGATTGACATCTTTTAGTTTTGGTAATTTTTTTCTTGTTTATTGATATGTCTTTTTAACTCTTTTTCCACACTTTCTGCTTTTTAGGCAAATGCTTATATTACTGCTTGGAGAAATTTTAAGGAAATTAATAAATCTTCATTGTTGCCTGACATGCATTATGTCTATTACCCAATAAGCTATTCAGTACTATCTCTTTTGTATAGACAGTTTTTGGGTTTTTCAGGCAATATTCTGCATAGGACACTGTGTTATCAGGGTAGGTTGAAAGGCCAGAGAAAGTGAATGTGAGGTCTTGATTGTGCTTTAACCACAAAACCATTTTCCTTCCTTTCTTTCATGTTGGGTGAATCTTCTCTGCATAAGCAAACACTAAGTTCTTACCACTTACAAATTCTACTGTGTACCTTTTCATAGCACAGCTTATCTTTTAACACTTCTTAGAAAGTACTCAAACATTAGTAAGGCTGTAAAATTAAACACACAAAGATCAGGAAATGCTGTAAAGAAGGTTCCTGAACTGTCTAATAGTTGCTGCCATGTGTAAATGGATTATTCTTCATGACTACATACTACTGTTGCTTTTAATTTCTACATTGTGGAGGCTGGACAGTCTTAATTAATGAAGAAAAAATTAATTTTTTTTTTCTGCACTGTTCAGTGCATTGCTCTAGGCTTTTTTTCTGCATATTATCTAAGTCCCCTTCTTAAGTGGGAATTAATAACCAAGCAGGTTTTTTTTTTTGTAAAGCTTATCCCTGTAACAACTTTCTCAACAATGCTGTTAAGGGGATTATCAGCCTCCTTTTATAAGTAGAAAATGGAGCCTAATTGCTTCAAATATTAAATTAAAAATACTGCTTAAGTTTGTTGTTTGATTTCCCTGTCTTTAGTTGCAGCCATGACCACTCCTGGTTCTAAACTTCATATTTCAAGTTGTCTGCTCTTAAAAATATAACATAAGAATATTGGTTGCAATAGATACCGATATTGGCATTCAGCACAAGAACTGAGCAATTGAGGCAGAGCTAGAAACTTTTTGTAGAGCCAAGATTCACCTACTTTTTATCCACCAGATTCTTGATGAATTCTAGTGATTATAGATGAACCAGCCACTTCACTGGGGAATGAGAAAATACTTTGGTAGTTCATTACATAGGTATTTGCTTACACCAACAGGATGCTGAGAGTTCAGAACCCCTGGTTTCTTAAGGTTTTCTTTAGTGGCCTCAAGGCCCTCTGCCTATCTTGTCTAATTGCTCCCAGTCCTTATCTTCCTTCCTCAATGTCCTTCTAGTTTGTGAACCCAGAAGGGTCACCATGAATATGAGGAACACAGCAGCATTTCACTGCTTTGGATTCTTATGCTTGACTCCAGTGATGCTGTGATGTTCCCGAACTGTGGTGACAATGAAGGTTCTGCCTCTGTTGGCTGACTTTAATATTAGAGATTCTGCCTCAAGTAATGTTCTGGAAATGTCAAGTTTTTTCAAGGGCTAGGACTTCTGCTATATTTTTATCAGAATGCAAAAATCAAATCCCTGACACAAAAATTGCTCTGCAACTGATGTTTTAGTGCGTGTTCCAGGTGAACCATAACCAAAAGAATTGAGGGAGTCAGTAAATATGAGAAGTTTCTCCATAAACTCTTCAGAAATTTAACTATCAAAGACAGAATTTGGTATTTAGTAGTACCAAACTTAACAGTAAGTAGAGCTACCAGCCATAGCTATGAGAAAGGTTGTGTAGATTAGTTACTCGAAAAAGAGATAGCAGATTTAGCATATGTTTCTGCCAGTGTCTGCAATCCTATATTAGTTTTCTCATTATTTATTGGTTGAGGCATCAGGGCATCTTATCATGGTCTGTTTTGTTTTTGAGAAGTGTTCTGGATTCATGATTAAAAATAAAAATTGAGTTTTATTTCAGATATTGCAAATTTAAATGTAAGCTTAGTGGTCATATTCTGTTAAAATTGAGTTTTGCATTGTACCCAGTGAAGCCATGTACTGGAAGACAGAAAGAGTGTTGTGATGTGTATTGTGATAAACTTGCCCCTGCTTTTGTGTTAACATTTGTTCAAATGCTCTTGACATAGTTTCATTCTTCCTTTTCTGACTGATAGTGGTCAAGTTTATTCACAGGACTCATGATGAAATGTTATATGCAACATCCTTGCTAAAAGTGGTGCAGAGACTCTTTCAAGTACCCTGGTGTTCATCAGTAGGTGGTCTGCAGTCTAAAATACAGGTGTGCCACAAACCTGTGTCCAAGGATTTACATACATCACTGTATTAACCTGTGGCAGTTTAAATTGTCTTGATGTTATACAGCCATGAATACACAGTGCAGTCCCTAAAACTGGTGTAGTCCTGCCTTGGCAGTGACAGATACTGTGGCATATTTTGTCCACAATTATGTGCCTTATTTGTTTAAATGCAGCCTTGTATGTTCCTTCAAATATAAAGGCAGTAGGTACAATGAGATTCACTTCTATTTACACCTCAAGCTTTGCCTCTCTCTATTCATGTGTCCAGAGCTCTGGGGAGAAGGGCTAGTTAGGAAAATTAAGATGTAGTTATTTAGGAAGTGGATTTCTGGGGCACAGAGTAATTCCACACTGACTTCCTCCATAAACAATTATGATGTGCACTGGCTGCCTCTGTGGAAGTGACTTATTGCACCCTGAAACTGGAGTCACTTGGATTGCCATGAAGATGGTCAGAGGACTGGGGCATCTCTCCTATGAAGACAGTTTCAGAGAGTTGGGGTTGTTCAGCCTGGCTTTGTGAATATACTCTAGTGCCTTCCAGTACCTGAGGGCTGCCACAGGAGAGGTACTTTTTAGCAGGGCATGTAATGATAGGACAAGAGGGAATGGTTTTAAGCTGATAGAGAGTAGACTTTGATTAGCTATTAGGAAGACATTCTTTCCTGTTTGGGTGGTGAGACACTGGCACAGGTTGCCCAGGGAAGTTGTGGCTGCTCCCTCCCTGTAGGTGTTCAAGGCCAGGTTGGATGGGGCCTTGGGCAACCTGGTCTAGTGGAAGGTGTCCCTGACCTTGCAGGGGGACTGGAACTAGATGATCTTTAAGGTCTCCTCCAACACAGACGCTTTTATGATTATCTGTATGACTTGTGGAGGCAGAACTGGAACATCCTAATGGGAGATCCATTTTGAAACCCTTATTTTCACAGTAGCACTGTGCTGTACTCTACTCACAATTTCGAACCTCTCTGTGTGGACAGAACCATCACAAGTCTATATACCAAAGCCTACATAAAGCATTCTCAAGTGTCCCCATGGAGATTGGTAAGGGAGTATGTGCTATTTTCATTTGTGTTCTGGTTTCCTTCCCATTAATGTCTGAGAGCAGGGGAAAAGTCTCTTAAACATTAATTTCATATGTTTAGGAAATGCAAAAGTATGTGATGTGTCTAATCAAAAATATACAGTTACATCTGAAAATATATTCCTTTCCAAGTCTCTCTTGATAATTTTGGAATTTAATAATATCATACTAAACCTTAGCAATTTTTCTTTAAATAACATCATAAATTCTTTTAGATTGTTTCTGTAGAATCTTGACACAATGGGTTATGATTTTTTTATGTAATGTTGATAGTTTTTGTTTTCTCAGTTTTTGATGGATTACTCATGAGATCTGTTTACAGCTTTACTTTCATAGAAAACACAGCTGTTTGTTTCTAAATAGTTTTTATCAGTTCTTCTTGAAGTATTTCTGTTGGGAGTCCTTGTAGCATCTCCTGGCAACTTGTAGCTGTCATTTGAAGATCATTTCAATATTACTTAAAAATTTCTCCAGGCTAGTTTCTTGTTACGTTTCTCATCCACTCATTTTGTACTTAGTTTTTTAACATTTATGAGTTTTAGAGCCACATGAGTAAACTGTTGCATTACATTGTTTGCAGTTCTTTGGTAGTAAGTTTTTTTCTTCACATCCAACATAGCAATGGATTTTACAGCCATGTTGCATCAAAGGCTTTTGTCACTATTGATTTTTAAAGCTGAGGGTGAATTTAGCTTTCATATTGTGCAGTGGTCATGGTGGAATACCATGTGCAGAATGTATTGCATGTTTAGTTGATTAATATGCTGTTACAATACTGAAATACTATTTTTTAATTAAATGCAGTTTTGTTTTCAATTACGTTCCTGTGATGAAGGGGGCAGATAATACAGGCATGCAGTATTTTTAGGCTGGAAACACTTGTTTACACAGTATTTGTTTTTAAATGCAAACATTCACGAGGTAAATATAGTTCCATTCAACCAGTATCTTAATGAATTTGAAGTAAGTGATCTTCTTTACAATGGACAAAAGAGGTATGGCATTGAAAACCAGAAAAAGCTTGTATGATCCTCCTTCCAAAAAACCAGACAATTCTACGTATTAATAATGCTGTTTATTGCCCCTAGGCTGTCTCAGTGTGGAAGACATCTCTAGTCAAGATTTTAAAAATCTTGAAAGCTATCCAAACAAAAAAAAAGGTTTTGTTCAGATGTGAGGTATATTTTTTTCTTTTCCTTTTTTCCCAAGTACAGAAGATTGATATATAGTGGATGATGTTGCTGGACTGATTGGTAAGGAATGCTTGGGGCTTTGAAGGCCTGTCTGGGCCTCTGTTTCTTTTGGAAATTTTTAAGTATATTTGTTCTTTGAAGGACTATTTTAGGTGGCTTTAATAGAGAATGTTAAAATAACCCATTCTTTAGAAAATATTAACTACAGAGACAGATGTCACTTAAAATGTGAATCAAGGAAAGTTAGTTTTATCTTACAAGAAACAATATTGTTCATGATTTATTACTTAAAATAAAAAAATTAGAAAATTTGTGTTTTCTAAGTATGTGTTTTAATGCAAATATTTATAAATGCAAGTTATAAGAGACCAGTGGGCCCCCAATTTATGAGTTGTTCTCTTTTTGTCATAATTGCCATATGTGGTGTATTTCTTCCATAATGGTATTTACATTCCTGTAGAATGAAACAACTTTCCTGGAGACATTTTTTATTCCTAAATCTTAGCCTTTTATATGATGGTAAGAGATTTCAAACTTGCTCTCCCAATTAAAAACCAAGTCATATGTTTGCTGCGTGAGACAAATTTACTGAGTTATAGAGTATGCTACTGTGTGAAAGGCCAGGCATTTTCCTTTATCTGCACCTAGCATCCCAGACAGTGTGGTTACAAGAGTGTGTTCTATGGCAAAGATTGTCAAGATGCTTAGATTTCTGTGCAAGTTAATTTCTAGATAATGTAACCTGAAATTATTCTGCAAAAAGTTTTTTGCTCTTCCTATTAATTTCTGTCAAGAAAAAGCATTAGGAAAGGCCAATAAATACCAAAATGACCAATATGTTTTATGGCAATTATCAACTTAAATACTGATGAGTACAGACATATAAATATTAGAACTGAACTAATTCAATGTAACATCACTTTTTTTTTTTTTTTTTTTAAAGGTCACATCCTGTTTCCTGTTTTTTCTTATCTTTTCCACATACCTGTTTGAGAAATAGTTTTTAGGAAACACACAACAAATACATCATTGAACATAAGAAAGCTCATTTTTGCATTATTTGTGAATATATGTTTAAGAACATCATAACAGTTTGGTTTTTTTTTTAAATGTTAATAAGGATTATTCATGTAATCTTCATTAATCAAAAGTTTTTTAGATCAAGTTAATAAGGAGGAAAAAAATTTAAAATGCTTTCTTTTCCTTTGTTAGCAACCAACTTCTGTAGCCACATCCACTGTCCGCCTGGGACTTCCAGTGCAAGCCAAAGTTGTTCAGTCAACTGCTACTCCTGTCACTGCTACGTCTGCTGCAACTCTTCCAGGAGGCTCTATTCTTTCCCATACCACAGTAAGTAGTAACGATATAAGTAGCAAGATATGATTGAAGAAAAAGATGTTTTTAACTGTATGTTTTTTCAAAAGTGAATTTTAATGGTTTTGTTTGCTTTTGTTGCAAACATAATCCCAGAAATTAATAGTCAGACTGTTGTGCAGGTGCTGAGTGATAGCTAAGTCTTATTTTCTGCTGTTGCCTGGATGATTAAAGCTTTGGAGGTAGTATAGATTCAGTTTTAAGCTTTTTTTAAAAAAGAAAAACTTTACATCAGCTGGACTCACAAGCACTGAGTGGACATGCTGTGCTACATTTGTCCACTGCTGAGAGTTGTGGTGTCTGCTGTGTGATCACCACTGCTGCAGGAACTGTGGCATCACCTGTGGAACTGTGGTGCAAGTGCCTGGGTCAGCTTGTTCTGTATCTATGCCCAAGACAGAGCAAAGATTTTCAGTCAGGCTGCACTGGGAGGTCTTGGTAGCTTCTTCTCAGCATGATATGCAGCCTGGCTGAGCTCTCTAGCTTCTGCAGTCCCATTTGGTGTGTCTGAGATGTTTTGGCACTTTGAGAGGTGGCCTATTAGGTCAGATAAAAGTACAAGAACTGATCTGGATGGTGGGTGGGTGGTGATGTGGTACTCTGTGCAGCCTGAGGAACTTTCAGCATTTGGAGGTTGAGGAGTGTGCAACAGAGTCTTTGCGTGTAGCTCAGCTTGGTCCAGGACAGTTTTGTTTGCTGGAGCTTTGCACTGGTGCAGAAGCATGTATTCTGCTGCTTGGTTCAAATTAGGTTAGGAAACTTTATCAGTACATTTCTGTCACCTGAATCTGAGCTGTCACTGTAGCTGTGGTGTCACTGTGGTATTGATAATTGTAAATCTGATGACATGACCACTGATCATTGGGAACTGACTTGTTTATATGAAGTGCCAAATTTATACAAAGCTGATTTACAGAAATCACAGCATCGTGGGGAACCTAAGGGGCTGGATAATAGCAAATAATCTATTTGTAGTACATTTATTTTTGTAATAAGAGGAACTTTAAATGAGGAATTGCACTGTTCAGTAAGGGGTGACAAAAATAGGATTGTAATAAATAAAGTAAATGGTTTTATTTTTTCAGCAAGAGTGTATTTGAAGGGAAACAAGTTTTTATTGACAGGCTTTCAAGACGTTTATTGTTGAGTAAAATAATTAAAAGAATTACTTTTAATAGGTATCAGTAGCTACAACGAATGCCCAAAATTTATTCAAGACAACAGTAGCAACTGGAACATCAGCTTCTCAACAGCCTGCAGTAATTACTGCTGGACAAACTCAAGCTTCAGCACAAAACCAGGGTCAGCCTCGGCTGCCACTTCCACCTCATACAACAGCACAAGTACCAGCACAGCCCCAGGTCATACCAAGCTCTCCTGTGCCTGGAACTACAGTTGTATCACAGGTAGGTAGGTTTTGAAATACTAGGTACTTGGTTTTATTAGTACTTTATGAAATTTTAAGGTCTGTTCAGCAGCCAAAAGAACTTATTCATGCAAACACGCTTCCCGTGATGGAACAAATACTTTACAAACATGAATTCCTTCCCCTCATTTCAGTCAAATGGGATGCAAATTCTGTGTTCAGCTTTCCTCATTCTGCCATGTATGTGAAGAAGCATTCTGTAGACAGAACAGTCAGGCCTTCAGTCTATGAACTTCGTTATTATATTGGTGGGCCTCAAAACACATTTCTGTTTCTCAGAGTGATTATACTGTATAAAAATAATGGCTTGAAAAAATAAAGCATCTTTTCCTACTAAGGAAGAAACTATTAGATAAGATGTTTGAAGACTATTTCTGATTTGATTTTACTGCTTTAGCTACATTGTACAAAAACATATCGAATCAATAATTTGAGAAATTAAGATAGCTTGGGGAACATTTTACATTGTGTATTGGGCATCTTGTAGGAGAATACATCTCCAACAAGTTATTGTGTTACTTCTCATATTTAAGGTTATTTTTATCAAAACAGCTGTAAAATATTTAATATATATTTCTTTCATTGATTTTTTTCTCTTACTATTTGTTATGGATGATGCTCAGTTACATAAATAAGTGAAGAAAATGTCAGGTAACTAGCAAAAATAGTAAAATAGCAGCAGATGTATTTCAAATATGTTCTGCCTGAGTTAGAACAATTTTATCACTTTCCCTATTTGTAGTGATCATAGCATGCATTGATACTGATTGCAAAATAGCATGGGTCTGATACTTGTCTTTGGCTTTTTCAGGAAATGCAAGAGAATGTGAAAAAATGTAAAAATTTTTTAGCTACCCTTATAAAACTTGCTTCTCATAATTCACCGTCTCCAGAAACGTCCCGTAATGTGAAAGCTCTGGTTCAGGATTTGTTGGTAAATATTTAGCTATCTTTATTTTGTCAGTTTTCTATTAAGTTTTTTATTTCCATATGCCAAAAATTATTGCTTTGATGTTGATTTTTTTCTGTATTAAATTGGAAGGAGTTGGGCTAAAATGCACCAAATGTACACCAAACTGAGAATATTCTGTATGTTGCATACCTCACAGATCTGTTAAAGGGTGGCTTTCTCTTAGTTTCTAGAAGGGGAAATGCAACAAAGTACTTAGCATGCATTCATCAAAAACACTCTTGTTTTGATTGATAAGTTTTTGGCAATTTATTTAGAAAATTAGAGTATAGGATGCCTTTTGGATTCATTGTTTCTTCTCCTCCATCCCTGGTCTTTTCTGAAACAGAGAGAAGCTCTGAAGTGTTTTAACCACAGAATGGATGTTGAGATATGCCCCCACAATTTAGTTCAGAGTTTCTAGGACTGAATGACAAGTAAAGCTAAGCTGCTGAGCCCAAGTGGTTCTGCAGATGGAGGCTTAACTGCAAGTGGATTCCAAGAAGCAAAGATGTGTTTCAGCTCAACAGATTTGTTGGGCCCCAAAGAAGTCAGACTTACTGCAGTCTTCACTGCAACACATATTTCAGTGAACAGTATAAATGTGTTGCAGACAGATGTTACAGTGGAGCTAGGCAAATAGTCAAATTTTTTTAAAGGAAATTAAATATAGTCTATGAAGAACTTGTGTTGAAAAGTAGTTGATATATATTTCTCTGAATTCATTGACATATTTTAGACAAGCCTAAGGCTTTTAATCAAGTATGATAAACTACAAAAATATTCCATGGTTCCAGTAAAAACTTGATTTAACTTTTGAAAACTAAGAAAAATTAAATATGCAAAGTTAACTACTTATGATTTTTTTTTAAAAAGTGCTGAGACACATAGATGTATTTATGAATGTTTGTTTTGGTTTTGTTCTGTATCTGTCTGGGAAGGCTAATGAATGTTTTTATTACAAGCTGAGATTGTAAATATACTTCAGCTGTATTATAAAATACATTGGGGTTGTAGAGTTTTTCTGTATTAATTACTGAATAAACTACTGAATATATACTTCATATATTTAGAACTGTACATTTTTGAGCATATATACTTGTATACGCATGAATTTATATAGGTGAAAATTTTCCATATGTACTTATATGTATACTTTTTATATATGCCTGTGGTTTACATACATAGTTTTATATATATGCATACACATATTCTACTAAGTTAGATTGAACCTTCACAATTGGTTTAGGAATTAATTTATTTTCTTATTACAAGAGCTGACAGTTTGTAAGGTTACCCAGAAACCTATTTTTTTCTTAGTATTTTTAAAAAAGTCATTGTGTAAATGTTAGCAAGAGAATGGAATCCAAGAAATTACTTGAGTCTATTTGGGATCTCACCTTATCTTCAATTTTGCACCCCCAAGGGAATTCCCTGAATTCTGAGTGGCATATTTATATATATTAAGATTAGTTTTTGATGGAAGAACTTCACAGGTATAGAGGAGCTGCGAGACTGCCGATTTCAAAGTTCTTGATAGGGTAGCCTATTTAGCTAGACATATATACATATATATGTTAGCTGGGGAAAAAGAACAAGAAAACATCTGAACTGAGTTGTTAATGGTGATCCTTTCTTTCTCTGAAGGATGCAAAGATTGATCCAGAAGAATTTACAGGCCGCCTTCAGTCGGAACTCAAATCATCTCCTCAGCCATATCTTGTACCTTTTCTTAAGGTAATGTGGATATTGTTTAGATCAATTTGCTTCAATGCAAATGTTAATACATAGTTTTAGAGTGTAAAATTAGCTTTGCTTATTTAGAGCAGGAGCACCCCACTCATTTTTTGCTTTATGTTGTAAATTCTGCTGAAATCTGCTTGGCTGGAAGTTATGCGCAGGCTCTATTTCTGTCTGGCCAGCCAGGTCCTGCTCACTGCTTTTGTGGTTGGGAACTGTGGCTGTGGGCTGCAGCTGGCTGCTCCCCAACAGGTTGAGAGATTGATAAGAAATAGGAATTTCCTACAGGAGGGAGAAGTTGTGTGTGTTTGAGTGTAAGAAAAATGTTTGTTGTCTAGACCTGAGTGGAGTTTATTGCTTAAGTAGTCCTGATCTAGAACATTTTACTGATTAGATTTATATTAAAGAAGCTGTCACTCCCTAGTTTGGAAAGCATCCATTGTCTGTTCTGTAGTGATCCTTTACTGTTACAATCTACTCTGCTGTGGTAGTAGGTCATTTCTTGTGGAAAGTACAGCGTGCACATTTGGAAGACTCGTAAGTTGTTTCTATAAGAATGTTTCAAGTAATTTAATAAACTTTGTCCATATTCTTTTTGTCATCTACATTTGAGTCGCTGATAACTATCATTGCATGTGTAATGGCGACTGCAAAAAATTAAATGGGATAATGCTGTTTAAATAATTGGTTAGCTGATCCTACCTGTAATCTGGAACTAATCTGTGACAGAAGTTATAAAGTGGTACCAACCAGATTTATTGTTGGGTTGTCAGTTAGTATATGTAGTTAGTATATTTGCTTTTAATTGCTTCTTCCACATTAGCTACAATAGCTTCCATATGCAAGATTTATAGACATACATAGAAAGCATGATTAATGAAGCCCCAGCAAAACCACAACTATAATTTAAAAAGCATTTTTCTTCTATTCTAAAATTTCTATTTAGGGCAAATTTTCTTCTCTCCCTTCAACTTCTCTTCAGAACTCTCTCCCTATGCTTCTGGTTTTTATAAGTTAACCCTTATTTATGCCTTTTCCTGCTCTTATACTGCAGTCACTTCTAGCATCATGATAAGTTTTAACTTGTTTCCTTTGAAGTCCTTTCTTGGCAAGAGGCATTAAGTTTTTAAATAAATATTAGAAGTTTAGAAAGGACTGTAGCTTGGGCTAAACACTGTTGCATTCTACAGCTGCCTGGGGGGAGCACTTCAAAAGAACACTACTACCACTTAAAAAGTAAAAAGTTTATTCGTGAAGGTACAGTATAGCATTTTAGAACTATATTTTTTGGTTGAACTGGTCTGAACATGAAGCATACAATAGTATGCTTTTCTTATCCAGTCAGAATACATTAGATCAGTAATAATAGAGTAAACAGCTATTGCTGTAGGGCATCAACAGTTAAATCATCTTGTTCTAGGTACTGGAGGCATGTCAGGAGAAGTAAATTGGTGCGGTCTACTTCTAGTATGCAATGGGAGTAGGGTTATTCCTATGGTTCTGTGTTTTCGTTTTCCATCTTCTGCTCTTTCAAAGACCTGAGCTACAAGTTCTAGATAGTCTTGAGGAGGGGGGTGTTATATCTTAGCACTACAGTGGAATTAGGGCACATCAGAATCTACAGGATTGCTAAATCCAAATTGAAACTTACTATAAATGTATATAGAGCTTTCCCTCCAACAAAATGTGTTCAGTCTTATTTCTTTTTGACAAATAGGCAGTACAATTGGAAAGAAACTTGCATTATTTTAATTATGTTTACAGCAAATATAAAAATATTTTTTGTCAACCTGCTAAATTTGGTATTTCATAAACCTTTTTCTGTTTTTAGAAAAGCCTACCTGCATTGAGACAATCTTTACTGAATAGTCAACATTCAGTTTTGCAAGGACAGCCGTCTCAGCAATCACTACAACAAACCAAGCTATCACAAGTTATACCTCAATCTGCCTCTGGAACCATTTCCTCTGTTGTCACAACGCAGACAATAGGAATAAGGCAACCAAACAACATTTGCACAGTCTCTGTATCAAATACAGTGCAGCCTCCTCAGGTTAAGGTGGTACAGTCAAATCCGAGTTCTCAGCTGGTAGGTACTGTAGTATAAAAGAGAATTTCTTAAACTGAGTAGCAATTTTTGATGTTTTTATTGCATCTTGAGAAATGTTTGTATGCTGGTATGATATTTTGTCATAGATGTAGTAGTACCTCATTTTAAGGCAGTTCATTATATGTTCAACTTTTGTGCTCAAATGTTGTTTTAGATAACTATTACCATTGCTTAAATTTAAGGAAGTATGCTCTTGGCTTTTTTATCAGGAACACAGTGATTGTTATATGAGTACAGTGGAATTGGAGTTAATTACAAAGGAACAGAAAGCTTTTCAAGACTTACAGGCAAGAGTATAATTTTTAGTATGTCATTAGGTATGTTGCTTTGCTTAGATTAGTCTGCATTAAAATTAGCTCATTTTAAATTCTTCTGCACATAGTTTTAAAATCTCATAGAATGTAGCTGTACATTATCAACATACTTTGTTTAGAAATAGTGCCATGCTTTGTTATTAACTGAAATTTATCATTGTGCATATTGAAGTATTATGTTTTTAGACTCATTAATTTCAAAGTCACATAATTTCAAAGTAAGGCAACAATACAGCCAGTTATCCTGTGAGAGTGTATTGAATTTATTCCACTGTTACATAGGATTTTGGTTGTGTGTTTACTGTTGTAATTAAAATATGCTTAGGATTTTTACAAGGCTTTGAGTTTACATATACATTACCATCATTCATTTGAAAGTGTGTCTTTATGGCTTCTGTGTACGTATGAGTAAAACTACTTGACTAAGGTTTCAAAATCAAATTGACAAGTTCCAGCAGGTGTATCAAGCTGCTAAAAATCTATATTGTCAGGATTCAGGAAAGCACATGTGATAATGCATAACCTTACGGTGATCTTGCCTTGAGTTTATAGGCATTACAAAGGATATAAATAATTTGTAGAGTACACGGAGAGAAAATATTTATTTTGCTTTGATTCAAAAGTAGCAGTGCACAATCTGAGAAAGTAAGAATCTTGGGCCCTTTGGAACTTACAAATACTTTCTAGCAGTTAAATGACAAACTTAAAAATTAGATTAATATGATTTTACCATCCTTTAGTAGCATAGTTTTAATGTGTAAGAACATCTGAGATGCTAAGACTGCTGAATCTGACTTTTGTAATACATGCAGGACGTTTGGATGTTATGCATGTTAACTTGTATGCTTTCTGTTCAGCCATTTCAATTGTTTTTGCTTTTGTTGGTTTTTTTTTCTCCTGAAATGACTTTTCCCTATCCCTTTTGGACTGATGTATTATTTAGAAAAGTATTCCTTAGATTTTTGTCCCTTCTTTTTGGTTCATCCATGTTTTGTAAGACTGAATTGACAGTAGATTTGGTTCTTCAAAGTGGGGGAGCAATGGTTAAAATTACAGGCAGTAGGTGTAAAAAAATCATCTGTCCCAGTGAAAGCAAATTTCTGACAGCAGCTGACAGGTTCCTTACAAGTACAAATGTTTATGGACAGTAAATCTAGCTTTATCTCACATCACAGTCTTAGGGCTAACCTACTGCCAGCTAACACAGCTTTTTCCAGTGCATCACAAACCAATT
Source organism: Heliangelus exortis (assembly GCF_036169615.1). Classification (NCBI taxonomy): domain Eukaryota; kingdom Metazoa; phylum Chordata; class Aves; order Apodiformes; family Trochilidae; genus Heliangelus; species Heliangelus exortis. The sequence continues at coordinate 8,163,534 of NC_092434.1, forward strand.
TATATACTGTGCCTACTAGGCAGGTTGTACCCCCACTTTTTGAGCAACACAGTTCTGTGAAAAAAATGTCAGTAAGTCCATAGGAATTCTTACTTTTATGCTTATTTTTCTTATGAAGTTTTTCTGAATGAGTTGAAGCCAAATTAATGGGAGATACATATTTTAAATCTCTGAGTAGAGATTAAGAATGTGAGGTTACTCTGTCATCTTGTTAAACCTACCTGTGCAACATGAGGAAGATGGAAACAGCTAAAGTAATATATTGTGGAGATTACACCAATGGGCAAAATAAGTTGCTTTTCTGTCTCTGAGGAGCTCATAGGTCTAGGACTGGATTTTCATCTTAATGAGTGCCTGAAAGGACTGCTACATTTCCAAAAGGTAGCAAACTGCACAGAACAAAACTATGCTTAATCCTGTTCCTTTTCTATAAGATATTTAGAGAGAAGTGAATGCATAATAAAATGAGAATTTGATTTATTGCAGAACTGGCTTTCTGTATTTGCTTTCAATTTATCAGTAATGTGACTAGTTAATAGAACCAAACATTATATAAACCAAGCATAAACCAATGGCCCTCAAATCTATTCTATACAGACAAAAGCAACTTTAGACAGTAAGAATTACTGCATAAAAATCTTAACATACCACAACAACCATCATCTCAAGTGCCAAGCAGACAACCCAGCAGCATCTCCCTATCACAGTAGTAATTTTTTGAAGTATTGACTTTTTCTGTAGTGACACTGATCACACTCTTCACACTTCTTAGAGCTCCCCAAAATCAGAGCACTGCAGAGAGCTGCTGGCCATCTTGCCTGGGGCTTGTCCGGAAGAGGAAGATTACAGCTGGCTTCCCTAAGGGAGGCCAGCACTGATGGAGGAACTGGCTGAGCTCCAGATTTTCCAAGCCTGAAGCTCACTGGAGAGAGTTCCAGCTGGCTTTGCAAACTGTCCAGCTGCAGAAGGGCAAGCCTGTTTTCAAATATAGATCCTTTCATACCAGCCTGTTTTAAAGGAGTCTAGTTTCTTTTGGAATGTGGAAAATCTGTTAGATTCTCCTTGCTTCTGACTTTTCTGTTTTACAGAGGGTTGGATGTGGTGATACTTCTTGCAATTTTATTGAGGTATCTTGCAACATGGGAGTTCTATGCACACTGGTCAGCATGCAATGTAGATTGCAAAAAGGAGACTTTAGCATTAAATGTCTAGTGTTAGTGGAGATGAAAGAGGAGACCATTTTATTTGTCTGTTTTGTAAAAGTATTGGAGTCATGTTCCAAAATTATGAAAAAGCTGTGCTCTAAACCTGGGTAACTGCTTCTAGCTGGGGAAAAGAGGAATAATCTTAGGCTAATATTTTATTGATGAGACACTAATGAGATAAGCGAGTGATTGATTATTTTGACTGTTCCAAGTGGAATATTCGAAGTTTGGCTAAACTGTCATTCTTAGGGGGCAGAAGCTCTGTACAGACTTATAGATGCAGACATTACCTGTCTTGTTATGGGTATTACAGCAGATAAAAGCTTTGTAAATAACAGAGATGCTTTTTATTGAATGTTTTGAAGTTGTAAATAGATTGAGGAGTAATGGAGATTGATTAGCACTTTAAATATGTGTTGATACTGCATTGCAAGGAGCAAGTACTCCTGTAGGTTGCAGCCAATTATTAAGTAGTAATGATAAAGAAACCCAGAGTAATCCATCTTAATTAAAACAAATTTAATTATATAATATAAAGATTTCTGCAGTTGTAGGATTAGGAAAGATACATAGAAATACATCTGGTCTACTGTTGCTGCAGGACATTTTGCACAGTGTCTAGAGGGGAGGTTTTGACATCTTTTAAGTTACATGACATTAGAATTAGAATTGTAAGCAAAGACATTAGAATAGTCTTTGCTAAAACATTTACTGACACTTTTCCAGGGACTGTCATAGTGGTTGGAAGGTCCCAGAAGGTGATACAGAGTAATGGAATTTGAAAACAAGATGCAATGTCAGAATAAACATATTATATGGGGATGTTCTGTTTTACTGTTTAATTCTCTGCTGAAGCTTTTTCTGGCAGCAATTTTCTGTTGTTGAATGATTGTAAATTGTACATATCTTAGTGACTCACAGAAAATAACTTTCTGTAGGTCCTGTGTGCAAGGCAGCTTAGAAATGGAAGAGTAAAAGATGGCTATTTGTATAAAAGGAGTAATTTCTGTGAATTAATAAAGATGTATTCACTGACGTGGAATTTGGTGTACAATCAAATGTAAATAAAAATGGCTGTTGAGCAGTAGGCATCTGGGATCCATTACCAGGCACCAAGCCTGTACTTGACAAATTGTATGCTGGTTTGAAATAACAGCCTAGTAGTTTTCTGGGTTGTTACCATGGACATTTACTTTCAGAATTTATTGGATGTACCTATGTGGAGGATATTGGCAATGAGTGCTGTTTGGAAGCCAAGAACAAAAGATGATAATTAAAGGACAGACTTGAAAGCAAAGACTAAAAAGAAAACTTAAGAGAATTAAACACACAGACAGACTTTGTCAAACAATGACTATAGGGAAGCATAGAAAACATTTACAAATATTTTTAGTGTTTAAATATAAAAATACATCAATTTTTTAGGGAGGTCTAAGACAGTATAAATATCAGTAACAGGATATAATTTAAAAAGTAGGATTTAGGTAGGATATCTGGCTAAATATCCTTACTGTAAAACAGATTGTTAGATGGTAGATCAGGCTCCAAAGGAAATAACAAAAAGCCATTATTGAAACCCTTCAAAGTTAAACCAGGAGAAATACTTTAAGAAGAATCATATAATAAATGGAGGAGCAGGTGGGACAAGTGATCCAGTGTCTACTGGTTTTATTTTTCTTCGTTGCTTCTTTGAAAACATACTTTCAAGAGAACAATATTGTCATCATGTTAATATTAAAAACTACATGCTGAGTTTTAAAGAAATCCTGTTTTTAATTTTTGTTTGGGAGGAAAAAGAATTGCTTATCTGATTTTGAAGAATTGCAACTGTTACTATTACAGCATGGTAAACAGTGGTAAATATGAATTCTAGGCCTGTAAGAGCATGAACATTGTAAGTTAATGCTGCCAGATTACATGATAGCTGAGGTTTGATATGACATTTATCTTCAGGAGTGAGTAGACTGATAAATCACAAGTGGCATAGCCACAAGTGAGTTAGCAAGTGTTTACTCATGAGTGAAGATAAATGTCATATCAGACTATAGCCATTCTGAATTTTGTACATTTACAAGTGGCTTCTTTCTTTCCTTCTTCCACTATACTTTTTTTAAACATAATTGAGATAAAAAATGCTAGATAAAGGATATATTTTCCAATTTTTTCCCGTTCTTTGCAGAAGCTTCTGTTTCCTCTGCTTTAGTTTTTACAGTTGTATTTGATATGCTTATATCTTGGATCAGATGCTTTTTTTACAAAATGTAGTTTATGTAAATTGAGTCAGGCTTATTTTGCAGCCCTTGTCAAGTAAGGGTAAGCATTGTCATTGGGACCTCATGCACCTGCATAGGCAAAGGAGCATCTAGATTGTTGAAACTTGCAAAATCCTTGTCCTCGAAACTTCAGCAGTGTTTTCTAATCTAATTGTTCTAAAGGGCTTTACCTGTCAGTGGTTTCTGGATAGTAGCATTCATTTTCATTTAGTGTCTCCTGAGAATAGAAGTTATCAGTCTTTCTACTTTAACAGATTTTGTGTGCTTTGGCTGAATTCTTTCTTAGTCTGTATTTATGGGTCATTTGTGTTCTTAATTACTGGTCTATGTTCACATCTGTAATCTGTTCTTTGTCATGCAATAACGTACACAGTAGAAGATTCACACCTGTCATGGTATGACTGTCCCCTTTTGGCTTGAGATTAGGACCAGAGAGTGCTACTATTTTATATAGAAACTAGTATTAAGTTAGTGTAAAACACTGCTCTTAGATCAGGTGCAGTTGTTCCTTTTAGAGAGTACATGCTTGCTATAATCAGTTTCTGTATGGAATTTAAGATGGTAATATTTACCTGTGCCTGTTGGAAACATTCATTTCTCAATCATTTTCTGGACTTTCAACATTTTTACATATTGGAAGTCACACAACACTTGCTAAAGGACTTCTTTTGAATGTATTTGATAGTAAAGAAAACATTGCTGATATTAATATAATTTAAATAGTTAAATGCTGTCTTTAATGGTGTTGGTGGCTCATTTTATTTAGGGCATTTACATGAAAATATTAATTAAGTGAAACAGAACTTGATTCTATACTGTAGAAGTTGCTTGCCTTCAGAACAACAACAACAACAAAAATCTAATTGTCTAGTTGCTTACTGTAATACCGGCAGTAATTCTATCCACAGGTCTCACACAGCTCCTTTTTGTCCTGGCTTTTGGCCAGTTAAGGTATGGCTGCTGTTCTTCACTATTTTCTCAAAACTCAAACATAAATTACTGTGAAAGTGGCAAGATTGTCCTCTTACACCAATGCAGTCTTATTTTTTTCTTCTCTCTCCTGTGGCCTACTCTTTCTCCTTGTTACTGTTTCCTGTGCATCAGGATGTAGTCAAATTTAACTTTCTCCCTCATTTTCACTTATCACCTCTATTTCTTTTCTGTTTTTAAGAATTGTAGTTCCTTTGTTCTTCCCCCTCTGAGTGTCACTGTTTGCTCACTGCCTGTCTTGAGCAAGTGAATTTACATCCATTTGCTCCATTTCTGTGCTTAGTACAAACACTGCATTTTCCTTCAGTGTTCACTGTTGAAGCTGAATCATTCATCTTTTTTTCCCTTTTCTCTTTCTGCAAGGTAGCTGTTGCTAATACTTCTACATCCACAGGTTTATTATGACTTTGCAACTTTGATATTTTAGAATATACAGAATACAATTTCGTAACTTCAGAACAGCCTTATTTGTTTTCTCCTCCAGACTGCATTACAGGTCTTGTTCCCTCATACACTCTTTTAATTTTTGTAGTTTTTACCTTTCTTCTTTCTGGTTTGGGAGCTGATGAAACAATTTCCGATTCTTCATTCTCTGCTTTCACATGCCATTTGAAAATACTGTTTCTCCTTTCCTTTTCTCCATAGCATAGTTTAAAGTCAGAGCTTTGGCCATTCATCATTCAGCTCACTATGGTTTTAGGTACACTGTGTAAGAGCAGTGCCCATTGCTGCTGAGCACCAGTGCAGTGGTTCCTGCCTGCTCTGCAGCGCTGTGGCACGGGGCGTCTTCTGGGAGGGAATCCTGCATCCTGTGGCTGTGACACTGGGACATTCAGAAACAGCAGACACATAATGCAATGGGAGTGGTATAGGTGTCACTGTGAAGAGTACATAACTTCTGAACTTGTCATGACTAAGTTGTGGTTGTAATCTTATTTGCAGCTAATTGCCAGTGTTTTGTTTTCAAAGTTTATTTCTGGATTTTTTTTTTTCCAGCTCTGCGGCACCCACACATCGTTTTGAATCTTCTGGTCTTACATCTGTGCCTCCCTTGTCCCTGATTTCATAGACATACATTTTGTTGTTGCTTAGACATGACCCTTGCAGGTTTTTTGATTGATTTGATTTGTGTATGGGTCAAATTCTAAGTTGCTAACCCAATTTCAGTTTTGGGTAAGGACTTCAGAACTTGACTTAGTAGTAATTGAAACTGTGAGGATATCCAACTAACATTTAAAAGTTGAATAGTATATGATCACCATGAAACATTTTCTTTCTTGTGTATATCTGACTTTGGAATCTATATTTTAGAATTTACTTTTAGTATGTATTTTAATAGATACATGGAGAAAGGCCTAATGATTGTAGGTGAATACCACTAAAATTATTGCAGTATTTGCTTCTACAAAAATGCTTTTCTTCCTAGTAGAATTTCTGAAGACAAAAGTCTAAACTTTAATATTAACCTTACTATTTTGAAATATATTTTTGATGAAGGTTGTAACATGCCATTTGTGTCAAACATTATTTGATTTAATTTTTCTAAAGTATAATGGCAAAATAGGTATATACACACACACACAACCACACGCATTAGATGAATATGACTTTTGTCACTAGCTGGTTGTGCTTTTAGAGATCCACATGCTTATATTAATAATAACAGGTATTAGTATATTTACGTTGTGTGTGTTTGTGTATAAAGAGTATAATATGAGTATACTTTTTTTTAATAATAGCAGATTATCCAGTCAACATCTGCTCAAACTGTGAAACGAAACCCTGCTTGCCAGACTACCCAGATTAGGATGCCAGTGGTAATAACTCAGACCATTAGACCACAAGGTATGGGTTTAAATTTTTAGTGAGATTGTTACCTTTGTATGAATTTCATTGTAATTACAAACTAGTAGCATGGGAAAGACTTACAGTGTTGACATGGGCAGGCTTCACATTTATTTTTTTACTTCCTACTGGCTGAGGAATGCATGTTTTCACTATGCAGTTTCAAGGTGTTTCAGACAGTGAAGTGTTTTGACACAACCTTAGGACTAAACTTTTGCATGCTTAGTTCCTTATTCAGCAGTTTTACTTGGCAAGTTCTGAAAGAAGTCAGGAACTTTCCTCTTGCTGTCCTAAATTCTAACCCTGGGCCAAGAAAGAAATTAATTTTTTACTGAAGCCTAGAAGCTGCCTCAGTTTAATCATCCTACTTTTAATTCTCACTCCTGAAACAGAACATGATAGTTGCTGTCTCTGCAGCTACAGAGATCCAGGTGGGAGTCCTACAGATATTTCTCGACCCACGTGTTAGGTTTTTTCCCCTACCAGTATGTTTACTCTTCAGTGAAGTCAGAGACTGCAGCAATCTGACATGCCATGATTAGCCAGGGGAGCAGGAGGTGTGGTTTGTACACAACTTCCTCATCTGTCAGGTGGATTAATGTCTGGCTGATACATCCCACTTCTCTAGAGGGTTCTTGAAGCCTTTTTACTTACTAGTAAAAAGTTTAGTTTAATATAGTTTTTTCCGTCACTGAACCTGCTAGGCCCCTTTTTAAATTTTTCCTGATTGTGTGAGAGTATCTTTTTGGGTGTGGGCATTTAGATTATTTAGGGTTTGTAATGAAATACAGAGCTTACAATCTTTAGCTATTGATCATAAAGCAAACTAGTTTAAATGCACATAAAAGCAGTTGGTGCCTATTTTACTTTATTGCTTGGTCTTTTCTATTCTCCTTGCAAAAAGCATCAAAACCTCCCATAATCACACTTAATAGCAGTTGATGTTGTACTTGCTCTGCTCTCTTCAGAGACTCCAAAGGTTAAATGGACACGGAGACCAAGCTGTCACTGTAATCCTGTAGGCTGTTTTTCCAGGTTAGGAAGAAATGCATTTATTTGTGATAAAAAGTACCTATTTGATAGTACTGACACTCGTATTCTGAATGTATGAGCAGGCAAGGTATTCAGCATCTAATAGCATGAACTTTCACTTCTGAATAATGTATCTGAGAGTGAAGGCTGATTTAATATCTTTGCATGTTCAAGCCTCTTAAGTTGTGAATGTCAACAGTGTGCCAAGAATTTGCGTGATACTGGCATCTATCTTTTAAACAGTGGATTCAGAATATGAATTTATTCATGCTAGTCATTGATCAGCCAGTGAAATACAACTTAACTGGCAGTTTGGCTTAAGGCCCATTCATGCAAAGCCCTGTTTTCAAGTGAGCTTATTCCTATTTACAACCTTGTTGAAGCCCACCACTGTATTGTTGTAATTACACAGACAAAGTAAACACAAAAAAATTTAGAAAACATCCCATTGTAAAACTGCTTGTCCTGCAGCCTACATCTAGGTAAAAGTCTACCTGTGTGCTGGCACCTTTCAGAAATGCCCCTATGGCATAGTGCCAGATGAGTATAATCAAAGGAACAGTTTATTTTGATCTTGATATATTGTTAAAATTTTCTACCGGTATAATATTTTATACTGGTCTGGGTATTCCTGTAGAAAGAGGTAAGATGCTGGAATAGGCTGTGGTCTCTGTATGAAATTATAGTAGTATAATTTTGTGCAGTGTGGCTTTTTAAGATAGTTATACCAGAACTGAGCTGACTTCCACGGGATGGTGCATGTTCCTTCTCAGATAGGAGTGAATCTCCTGTGTAATGTATCTTCATGTTAATATTAATGCATTCACCTGAACCCACTGTAATGCTTTTTAAAGCACTAGTATAGATAAAGTTGAGAGGCTTTAAGCACTTCTGTATATATAAAATTACTTCCACAACAAGGGAGGTAACATTATAATTATTGAAAAAAAAATTCACGCTCTTTTATCAAAGCACTTATCAGTATAATAAGTAGGTGAATTGCATCATGTGGATGGGGTAATTGAGCCAAAGAAAATAGCCAGAGTATTCACTGCAGCTGTTTAACCTGTGCAGAAATACAGCTAGGAATTTCTCAGCTACTAAATTTGGTCTTATTTTTCTAGATCATGCTACTTAAAATTTCAAACAAGTGCTCAGTGGTGAAAGACTCTGTATGTCATTACCAATCCCATGAAATATCTGGGCCCACCGGTGATTCTAATTTTCAAAATATGCCCTGCATTGCATTATAAGTTAATGTTTTAGCCATGTTTTGTGTCTAACTGCTTAATCATGCACAGTTGTGATTTACACCAGAAAGCTTGTATGTCATTTCAAAACTTGTATTTACTTTCCCAGACCCATTTGAGTAGAATTACATATACATGGATTGAAAGACTTGGGTTTTATGTATCCAGTGTGGACACACTGTTTTCCCGAGCCCAAAAAATTAACTACTCCATTGCTGTACATTTTTTGGTTTCATTTTTGATCAAAAGCTATCATATGTAGAAAAAAAAAAATCCAACATTGATACTAGTTTTAAAGGAATATAATGTTAGTTCTGGAGTAGTGCCACTGTTTACTTAAATTTGCCATTGCAATAATTTTCACGGTTAACACTCTTAAACTCCTAGAAAGTAGAGATCTACTCTTTTTCCTTCCTTTCAATTCCCTTAGTAGAAAGCCTCTCAATTACTTTATCTGAAGTAGATAAATTAATTGCGTGGTCCATGAGCTAATGCTTTCTATCGGTGGCATCTCATGGACCTTAAATATTCTCATGACAAAATATTTTTTGTTCTCCAGACTTGGAGCCTGAAGTTCTAAATCTTGTTTTGTATTTACTAATGTTGAGTCTCCACACAACAATTTTTTTATACAGATTGAAGAACTGAACAAACACTGTCAAGTTAGTTTCACTTGAGGATCAAATATTGAAGTTGATGAAGAATTCAAAATAATAAAAAAGCAATGCTGGACTATCCCAAAGACACCACTTTTGTTTTAGCAAAGTAGTGTTTTTAAATGGATTTGTTGGGAATATGTTTCAGAATTTTAGAAGAAAAATAATGCATTTATATGTACTTGAGTCTACATATGTGCAGGAAGGAATTTCATGTACTTCTCAAAGTCACAAATACTGTGTGTATGTAATGCTCAATAAAATTCAGTGATATAGAAGAAAAAGGTCAGATCTTTTAAGTCAAGTAGACATATGAATTAAGTATTTTCATGTGCCAAAAGAGAGTTGGAATTAAGGGAAACACAAAATAAAAACCAAGTAAATGTTTTTAAGCAGTAAATGAGAGTTTATTCCAAAAGTTTAATTTGTCGTGCCTTTTCAGTTGCACACTGATACATTGTTTCTAATAGTAATAATACAGGTTTGTTCATTTACTAATTAGCAACATAAATTTGTAATTATTTTTTGCCTAGATTATATCAAATGTTGGAGAGGAATTAATATAAATTTTTTAGTTTACTGTCACAAGAAGTCCACCATTCTTTGGGTCATTTAATAGGCCCAGTTTTATTTATATATATATACACCTGTAAAGTCTAAATACAGATATTAATTACTTTTAAATAATTGTTTTCAAAATAAGAAAGCAAAAGATAGCATTTTAAAATATTTAAAACAATGTTTTCAATTATGAAAATACTTCACTGCAACAAAGAACAATTTATATGTAAAAAAAGGTAAAAGACATGCTTAATACCTTAGTGACTGTGATTTAAAGCATCTGTGTTCAGAATGTTTCAAATTCTGTTTCTTTATCCTGTGCAGATTATCTAGAAAAATGGTTCACTGGTAATTGCAAACACACTTATAGCCATGATGTGTATCATAACCAGTTATGGCCAACAGTCTTCAGTTTTGGAATTGTCAGTATTCTGTAAATATTGAACAAACTGTAATGTTAATACAAATTTTGTATTTTAAATTGGTCTTCTTCAGCAGTGTAATATTTAAAAATAATAATAACTTCCTTTGTTTGCAATTTACAGACAGTTAAATTTAGTTCCTGGACAGAAGGTTCTTTGATGTAAATTGTCTAAGACAGCTCATAATAACATTGCTTGGTGTTTTTCAGGCACAGTAGGGAAGGCACCAACAATACAAGCCAGCAAAAGTCCTGGGGGCTTTGGTGTTCAGGTCTCTGCAAATCAGAAAAACAAGCTGAATGACCCTGGAGGTGGTTCTTTCAGGTAAAAAAATAAAAAAGAATTTTAAAAAATGCAGGGGTGGTTGTGGAGAATCCATAAATATAAAATAGAATTCAGAATTGACTTAACACCAGAGGGCAGTGTTTTACAATAATTCCTGCTGTTTCTTACTGTGATTGGTGGACAATTTTCCTACACAGTTCTATTTTTAAAAAGGGAGGGGGGTCATGACATGTCTTGAGGATTTTTCTCTAAATGTGCGCTTTTTAATTTTTAGTAAAGTCCTCAGTTCTGTGTATTAAAATAAAAATAATGTTAAACAGAATTATGTGTATGAAGTTGTAAAAAATACGTGGTTGGTTTTATGCATCAGATTCTAAGGTTCATATGGAACGTATCTTGCTGAGAAGAAGTAATTGTGACAACAAGGCATCCTGTTGATAGGCTTCTACAGTGAAGCTGCAGCTATCCCCTCATTAGCATAGAGAAAACATTGTATGGTCTTGGGGTTTTTTGTGCCTTTGTGTAGGATTGTTGTTCTTGGTTTTCAAGAGATGACACCACTGTGTCTGTTCTTCACAGCCTTACTTAGGTAGCAGAGTTTGGGGCATTCTCTGGGTCCCTGTGGTAATCGAGTGCTGTAAAGGTTCAAGAGGCTTATCCCCATTCTTCATATATATCCATATACTTCAAACTTCTATTTTATATATATTTTGGATACTTTTAATCTTCATAGTGAAAAGCTAATCCTGGGTTTACTGCATTTTGCTTTTGCTGCCATAGTTTTAATTTTTTTTCCACTGATGAAAGTACACTTGATTTGAGTTGAAACATTTTTTTTCTTTGTTAAATGACAAAATATTCCTAGCATTTCATTTGGAATGCTTCTGTTGCTCTGACTTCACCAAACCAGGAATGAATTTTTAGGCATATGCTTTTGCAGGTGAAGTAAAAGAATCTGTAGATCTTTGAAATATTTCTGCTTTGAGGCATATCAGTATTGCAACTAATAGTGGTAGTACTTAGTATTAATCTAGAAGCAAAATAATGCAATTTTTTATTTTCCAATGCTTTTGCCTCCCACTGTGTATTTAAATGATTTAAAATGTCTTTTGGGTTCAATTGTACTGTCTTAATAAGTATTTTTTTATGTTTGTAAGCAACATGAGCTTTTATTCTTAGTTAGTATAGCTTTCAATTTTACATACACCAAAAGGGACAGCATTTTTTAACTGGATGTTGTAAACTGTGCCAGGATTGATTCTTGCATTCACTTAGTTTATACATAGAATATATTAGGTTAGCTGGAATTGTTAATTTTCCCTTGGGGAGAAGCAAATGCTCAAGGCACTGATTGATAAATCAATAAATCTTTAGTGAGTTTGGTAAATAAGCTGTCAAGGGTGTATGTCATTTTTCCTCTAGAGAACGAATTTTAGTCAGAATGAATGCGTTTGTTTCCTTGCATTGTTTTCTCTTTCAAAATAGTAAGATACAAAGCTGCATTTAAATAAGTCCATAAAATTGCAAGGATTTATTAAATAGCAGCAAAGATCAAGCTTTTTCTTGATATCTTAACAAAGAATTCAGTTGTTTGCATATTTGCATTTCAACCCCTAACCTCTCCTGAGGACAAATAGATGTCTGACTATTAAGCCTAGAGGCACAGAGCTGGAAATCTGTATTAATCCTCTGAATGCTGACTAGTTTTCCTCAACATTCCCAGCGTGTGTGAAGAATGTGTTTTTAGCCAGAAGGCAAACTGGCATCTAAAGCAAAGCAAGAATTTTGAAAAATAGTTGTGTTATGTATAAATTTATTTTGCCCTTAGTGTTTTATTACTGCATATTTGTTTCATTATTTTATATTCTGTTTTCTTTAAAATAAGTTAGATGAGCTTTTCACTCTTGTGAGCAAAGTGTTGATCACTAGAAATGGAAATGTGAACTGTTATTTTTGGTTTCTTCTACTCTAGACTGTTGGAAATAGAGCAAGGAATTACATACAAGACATAGCAATTAGGATTTTTACAAATTAGGAGTAGCTTTTAATGTCAGTGTTTATTAATGAATTGTAAGACTGCCTACATGAGTTAATTGGATATTATAGTAGCAGTTCTGAGATTAAGAGTTTTCAGTCCAAGACTTCTGCAGTGTAAAGTTATTGTCATCAAACTGTATGTCACCTATTTTGGTATTAAAATTCATCCTTCCTTAATTTTTCAGAAAGAAATACAGACATCTCTGTTTAGTTGACTTTTCAACTATGTTAATACCTAAGGATAGAAGTCTGAATTACAGTTGTTACAGTATTTTGTTGGCTGTACAGTAGGGACCCAGCCTTACATTTGTACCATTTACAGTCCAGCTAGAGGTTTCTGTAGCTCAGAGAGGATGAAGCAGAAGACCCACTGCAATCATCTGTATTTGGCTACAACTGCTGTGTACATTATCATCTACTTTGGTAATCTCAGAGCTCCTGCTCTCGTAATCTGCCCCTGATACCCAGATAGAATAATTTCAGTTGGAAGGGACCTTAGGAAGTCAACTAACCCAACTTCTAACTCAGAACAGGTTTCCTTAGATCAGGAACTTGTCCAGTTCTGAATAGCTCCAAGAAGGGAGATGCATGTTTGAACTATTGTTGTGTTATCCTACCACTTCCTAGCTGGACTGAGTAAGGCTCAGCAGCATTGCATGTAGATGAAGTAAAGGAGGGCAGAACCATTCCCTTAATGTGTGTGGTGAGGATATGTTTGCCATAGGGTACCAGCTAGCCAGACACTCCTGACTTTTCATAGCAACCTTCAGCCTTTTTTTTTTTTTTTTTTTTTCTCTGAAACAGTGTCTTGAAGTTGTATATAACCTCTTGAAGTCTGTCAGTATCAGGTTTTATACATCCAATATGATGGGTTTTCTTTCAGAGTCAGTTCTATGAAGTGACTGACATCATTTGAAGCTTATCTTACTATTCATATTTTATGTTGCCAACTGGCAACGTTTTAAAGTAAAGTCAGCCTGGCAATAAAAAGATTATTTTCAAATATTTCTTTTTTTTTTTTTGCCTAGCCAAAAGGATATGGTTTTTTTAGAATTTTTTAGAATAAAAGTTCAATAACACAATTATTGTAAAGTGTCTCAAAATGCATGATATTACTTCTAATAGTGTACCATACAGTCCATCTTCAAGGAAAGATTGAAATCTAATGTGGGTATTAAATGGATAACTTGAAAGATTTCATCTCAAAATGGCATATGTAAATTGTAATACAGTAGTGGCTGTTACAGTAAATTCAAATCACTGATTATATCCAACATATTGTTGTTGATCTTTAATCTTGTGACCCATTGAATTTGTAGGCTTACTTAGTCTTGCATATGTGAAGGGACTTTGCACTAACAACATGGAATTTCACTTCTGAGAAGTGGAATCAGTAGTATAACATTGTCTCAGTGTATGTATTCTTGTAGCTTACTTGGGGAAAACTCAGAGTTGCAGATTTTGACATAATTGATTCAAATCTTCCAAAGTGAATGAGAGAGAAAGCCAGGAGGCAGTAGTGCAGTTAATATTTGTTTATAAAAAAAATGCTACCAGATTTTTATTATGCTTTGTCATAGTTTAAAAAAATCTTTGAAGCATTTTTCACAGACAACTGTCTGTGAAATTTCTTTATTTTCAGATGAGTTTTTTTCTTTTTGTAGTTGTGGAAGTGTGTTTAATGAAGAGGGGAGGGAGAGGTGTTACAAGAGGTTGAATATAGGAAGAAGAATTGAACTCTTAGACTACTTTAAGATGTAGCTTGCATTCAGAAGAGTTTGACACCCATGCTGTCTTAAAAATAGTGTAGATGTTGGAATGTTATTTAAATGTCCCATAATTCTGAGTCCCATAAGATTCAGAATTTAATTCAGTAAAGAATTGAAATAGCTACTGAAATGATATTAGTATGACCATAGTTATCTTTGCCAGGAAACATGAAATTCTTAAATACTGTGCTGGAATGAAAAGGGAGAGATAATTATCATCAATCTAGACAACCACTGGATGGCATCTTTGTTCCACAGAATGACTTCTGAAAACTAACTCATCTGGACTTAAAAGTTGACTTCTATAGGAAACTGTTTTGGCAAGAATGCCAGCCCTCTCTGTATATTAATATGCATGTATTTCAGTGTCCAAACCCAAGCTCCTCTTTGTGATGAAGTTCCTCGAAGTCAAAAAGGATATATTGATAGAGTTTTTCACATTTGACTGAAAAAATTTCAGTCTCATCTGTGATTAAAAAGATTTTGTATCTGTGTTCCATGTAACATTACAAAAAGTTAAAACATTGATGTACTCACAGGTATTAGATTGCCAGTGTAAGAAGCAGGAAATTATCCAGGAGGTACAGTGATGGTCTTTGTAAGTGCCATTGCATTGATTTTGAAAAATTCATTGGAATCCTGGTTTATGCCCAAATTAATAGTTTTTATTTCAGACAATATTTGTCTATTTATAGTGTGGCCACAGATATGTCCTCTAATTAAAAATGGGAATAGCTGAAGTGCTAAGCAGAAGCATGGGGGCTGTATATAGGGAAAGTGTACAAGTGTGCTGCTCAGATAGTGTTTTACCAAGAGCTTTTGATGCCCTGTGCTCAGGTCTCCTTGGCAGCAGTGGTACCCAGACCCCAGAGCAGCAGTGCTGCCTTCACTCCCATGGAGCACACGGAGCAGCCACTGGGAATCCGTTTTGGCTTTTTTTACTTCTAACTGTACGAGCTGGTGGATGATTTGTGGTTTGGTCAGTTTTAGTTTTGTTTTGATATTCTGGGCTCAAGTCTGTTTTCCAGTAGCTTCCACTATTTTTAGGTAGGTTTGAGTTTGTGTTATGATAACTGCCTTTATATTAACTCGGTTTTGCCGTGGGTTCCAAACCTGTGGGATTTGGGCCCTGGGAGTCCTGGGTACATTACTTTGCTTGGTGTTCATTCTTTTTCAGTTGCTGAGGTTTTTAACACTGAAATCTAAATTTTTCCTCTTTTTCAGTTTTAGTTGCTGTGTTGGGTTTTTTTGTGTGTGTGTATGGGGGAGTGTTGTTTGGTGGGGTTTTCTTGTTTTGGTTTGGTTTTTTTGTTGTTGTTTGTTTGTTTTCTGGTTAGAATCTTTGGAACTCATTCAATATTTAAGTCATTGTTAGTTTTTCTGTGTCATGTGGCCAAGTACATTTATAAACTGTGATATTTGGGGGCAATTTACTGGTTGGGCAAGGCCCAAGATCAGTTTGGTCATCTATGACCTATGAATGCATAGGATCCCAGTGTCTTTATGGTGGCCCCTGTGACCCTCCCATGGGTAATGCATGCATACCATGTGAAATGTAAAAATGAAAATCCTTTAGTCTCAACATGAGAACCATCAAGGCAGGAAAACACTTCTGTGAGATTATTCTCAGGAATTTTATTCTAGGAGAAGAAATCAAGTGCTTATCACCCATGGAAAATAATAAAATCTCATTTGTGTAGCAGTTTTCTGACAATCATTGTAAAATATTCCATTTTCTGCCTCAAGAATTCAGTACATTTCTCCAGGGCTATATAAACAAATTCCCTTCTTAACATCTTCCCAGAAAAAGAAACAAAACCACAGAATCTTCCACCGAATTGGCTGCTTGAGTGCAGGTATCAAGGAGGGTATGAGGACAGGAAGGACCTAGATTATGGATTTCTAGATTTCTCTCTTTTTGTTCTCAGACCTTAAATGTAGCTTTTGTTTTTTACTGCAGGCTTTGAACTTTTTACAAGATGACAGAAGGTATTCCAGGTTGCATAGAATGATATCTATAATTAAAAAAAAAAAAAACAACTTTTATATTAAGCTTTTATTTGTTTGCTTTATACAGTAGTAGGAGTCTGGACTTGGATGTATGCAGATCTTTCCCACATATGTGTGTATATGTATATATATATTTTCTGAAAGGCTGTGTAATTGCTTCTAGAATATGCTGAAATTCAGTGTTCATGACAGTAATAGCTCCTAAACAAGAATGTGCTAAAAACAGATGGTTATTTCCACAGTTATGAATCAGACCTCAGAGAGGTAGGAGGTAAAAGATGCTTGGAAGATACAGGTATGGAAACTCAAATTTCTTAGTACTTCTTTGAGCTGTTAGGAAGGGTATTGCAGGGCAAACAGTGGTATAGGAAGTGCTGCTATCATCTTCTCAGTTGCAGCTCATTTTTCTAAAACTAGCTGATATGTTCAGCTGGTGTTTGTATGTTGTCAGAGAAAATATCACAGCAGATTCAAATGATACTTGGTACCCAAACCTGTGAAGCCATCATGGTGAAACCATCTTTCCTGACTATTGCAGAAAGTGCCTTTATGGCTATTTCAATAGGAACATGTGAAACAAGGCAGGATTCCAAATTCAGGCTTTTGTTTTTAATGTCTGTGAGGTATTAGTTTTATCATTTCACTCCTTGTTTTCAGCATAAAGAGAAGAGCCAAATGCTCTGTGTTTAGTGGTGATCGTTGCTTTCAGTTTCCAGACTGTCCTGGTTTCATTGATATCACTGACTCTCAGATGAAAAAAAAAACACCTCTGTCACACCTTCTGTTACAGGCAAATTGTCCTGCTTCTAAAATTTTCTAATGTGATCAGAAAAACATTGTTATTTCAGAATCTAGACTATATATTCTATGCAAGTGGAGACCCTAGTAGTTATGCCTCATGTTGGCCAGCCACCTGTCACCTTGCATGCTGATTGCTTTTGGAGAAGCAGTAAATATTAAAAATGATTATATTACATGCAGAATTATCTTTGGGTTTTGTTGTTTGTTTTTGTTTTGTGTGTTCTTTTTTTTTTCATTATAGAGATGATGATGACATCAATGATGTTGCCTCAATGGCTGGCGTTAATCTTAATGAAGAAAGTGCCCGAATTATGGCTACCAATTCTGACTTGGTTGGAACCCAGATGCAGTCCTGTAAAGATGAACCCTTTCTTGCTGCTATACCTCTACATAAACGCATACTTGAAATGGGTGAGAAACATGTCCTTTTCTTTCAATAGTGTTTCCTTTGGAGTTATGTGATTCTGAGTAACAGAATAAGCTTGACACTTAAGATTGTTTTGTAAGCATTTTATTATATAATATTTTGCATTTCTAAACTTTCAAGGTTTTTGTGATAAAAGTAACTTAGTCATCTCAAATTGAAAAAAAAGTAGTATACTGGTGCTTTTATACTTCATGCTTTCCCCATATTTTTTATATCCAAGGATCTCAAAGCTCTTTGCCAACATTAATTATTTCTCACAGTCCTCCTTCATGTTTTACACATGAGATTGAAACAGAGAGGTAAAGTAAGTAGTACAGGTCACAGAGGACACCTGTGAATAAGATTTAACAGAATGTTGAAACTATCTGTCAAGATTTTCTTTCCCCATACAAACCAGTTATTTGGTTCTTAACACCTGCATCTATTTAAGTTCATAGTGATTTTCTTACGAATTTTTTTCAGACAGGTGTATTTATTTATCCTGGCAAAAAGGTATATTTATTTATTCTGACATTTGAGAATGGAAGTTAAAAACTTCAGTACAAAAACTTACTATTCAAAATCAGTGATGTTTTAAGGTTAGTAAGTATGCTCAGAATAAATCATGACATAAATCATATATTTCTTTTAGGGCTATGCTTACATAACTTGTAAAATTCTTAGAGATTTAATTCTTGTAATTTTAAAGATAAGACAAATCTTGTTACAAATCAGTACAGTCACATGATGACTTCTGAAATGTTATTTGTGTTTATGTTCATTAAATTAATGGAAGCATTTTCATATTGCACTTGCAGACAAAGTTCTTCATTGACTTATTGTCAAGCTTCACTCTTGTATTTTAATTAGTGACCTTTTGAGTTCTCATTCAGAGAAATTTATTTTGCATATTCTACTTACCATGTCACGATGATGACATGTGATGCAGTCTGGGAAAACATATGTACAACATTTTGTGAGATGGCTTGCCCCCACCTGTCATAGGAAGCCAGCAATGTTTTAATGAAATTCATTTGAGAAGCTGTCATGAGGAGTGCTTACACAGTAATGTGCAGGTGTAAGAAAGCAATGGGAAAACAGACAGAAAACTTTTTAAAATAATGGGAAATCAGTAATGAATTTGCCATACAAGCCTTAATGAACTGTCTTGAGTGTAACAATTGCTGCACAAGATGGAGCTGTAATTACAAGTGTAGGACTTACAGGAATCTGTACATACTTCAAGAGCCACAGAACCCATCATACTATTCATCACTGCCTTTTGGGGTTTGCTTCTTGGAGGAACAAATCCCTATGGCTGTTTTTGAAGCTTTATTGGCTTTGATAATTGAAATAGAACTTCCAAAGCTTTTAAAAGCAGCTGCAGGGATTTACTTCTCAAAAGCAGTGAATCCAAAAGAGTGGCCACTCCTAGTTATCTCCTGCAGCCACTTTTAGAGCTTCATTTGGCTTTACATAAAGACTTTTATAGTTTTGAAAGTGGCTGTGGGGTTCACTAGTGGCTACTATCTGGGATCTATGGCTCTTGAGGCGAAAATTCCGTCAGCTGATTTTGAAGTTTTAGAAGCTTGGTTTTCACTGTGTGTGGTCAGATTTGTTGATTGCATAGGACCACACACAAATTTAGTAGTTTGTGCTACTGGGCACTTAAAATAAGGACATTGTAAGGTCATGACAAAGCTCAGACTTGCCATATGTTGCCATGCCTTGACACACCAGGACTAAGCAAAGGAGGCTGTGACCTTCTCAAGCATGTTAGGGAAAAAAGAAGTATGCTATATGAGTCCTCATTCTTCTGTTTTCATTATGCCTGTTGACAAATGAGATAAAATACATTGTTTCTTCTTACCTGAATATGACTTAAACGAACCTTATTTCCTACCTTCAAGTCTATTAATATTTAATGATTGCTTTAGTTTTAGGGCATGTTTTTAATGTTTTAGTAAAAGAGAGGTTTGTGGTATGTACAGTATTAGGAAACAGCTCTTCTCTCTTTTCTCAGAAACTAGATCTTTCAAGTTTTCTCTAATATTAATCTCCTTCTCTTTTCTGAGCAAGAACTCTGTCGAGCAACTCAGTAGTGTTCCCCAAAGGCTGTTTCAGAGATTGTGCTTCCATTCACCAGAGTCAGAATATAAACTGCTAAAGTGAGAGCAGATGCTATTCAATCTTTGGCAGTAACCAGCAGCCAAATGCCTTAAAGTTATAGTGAAAGAGATTTCTTAATATATTGTATGTTCTTATCTCTGCTATAACTTGGCAGTGGTATCATCCAAAGTTTATTTTAAATCTAAATGACTCATATTATTATTGATCCTTTTAAATGGAAGAAGTAACTGAAAGATAATTCGTGCAGAGATATTAACTCACTTCCCACACGCTTCCTTATCCAGTTTTGTATCTAGTCATCTTTGGCTGGTAACCACTGACATTTGTTCATGTAGGAAGACAGGGCTCAGAACGTTTCCACTTCTTCTTTTAGGAAAAAATCAAGAGTGGAAATTTCTTAGCAGATAATGTTTTTCTTTTGCTATTCAATTCAGGTTTGTAAAACTTCTAATCCTGATCTTCCTACATGACAGCAGGGCACAATGAATCATATGCAAAGACTTGTAGGGCTTATGTTTCTCTTTTTTGGGAAGCTGAGAGGCAGAGGTCCATGTTCTTCATGTATGTGCATGCTGATGTGCATACAAACGCTTAAAACTTTCTAGGTCCTAAACTTTATTAGTAAAACAGGTAGTATTTTTTTAAAGGATCAGATAAACCAACGAGACCCTAAGAAATTAATAATGCTGAAAAAGCCTAGCTTTTTCATGTGGTTTTATGGGGAAGAAACAAGAAAAATAACCTTAATATGTGATTGTTTCAGTGTTACTCATTCATAAGATATTTCTGGGTGGGTAAAAAAAGCTGCGTTAGTTAGGTTTTAGAAGATAGTTTTTGACATTCTGAGTTTACACCATTTACCAAAAGGGGCAACACTTTAATGAATAAACCAGTATGAGTTGGCAGGTTGTTTTAAGCATGAGTTTTCTCTGGTTTGTATTCATCCTGTGAAAACAGAAACTCCGTGACTCAGGAATTACTTTGCTGCAGCATGGTTTCTGAGAACTGATAAGAATTAGGCTGCAGTATATCTTTAAAATTGGTGAGAACTGGCAGGATGTAGTGAAGATTGGGATAAAAGGTGACTTCTTATATATTGCCCGATAAGCAAATCCATGGAAAAGGGAATGAATATGTTGTGTAATTTCCTGAGAAGTCTTTTGACTGAGAGTTGGTGGTCTCTAGAGCCTCCACTGGCAGTTCCATAAAACTTTGCTCTATATACATTTTCTGGTCAACAGAGCATTATATCCTCACAAATTTATAATCTGTGGTAGCTTGTTAATTTTGTTTTAATTCTAATAGTTTTCTTCTATGATCAGATGATGCTATTTTGCTTTTATTTGGCTATCCCTAAAATGTCACAACTTGTGGAGAATCTGAACTATAATTAACTGTCTTAATGCAATAATAATGAAACAAAAATCTGGCATATTGCATTCTCCGGCTTAGATTGTTTCTTTCTCTCTTTGCTTTCAGTGTTCTTCTCCCAGTTTTTCTGCTTCATTTTTTATTGTTACAGACCACTGTCTGAATAGAATTATTACCAATGTAACATAAAAAATGTTTGGCCATCTTGAATACATTTTAACTTTACATCTTCTATTTCTTAAAGTAATTTCACTTAAATGTGGGTGGTTAACATGTATTGGAGATTCATAGGTAATATTTTTATTTTGCATTAATTAAGAAGAAATTTTATTTCCTAATCTGCATTAGGAAATCAAATTTTCTATAGCATGATTTTGTGAAATACTGTATTTATGTCTGTTATCTAGCATTGTTATTTCCTTTGGAAAAACTAAATTACACTGACAACATGGCATATACCTGCAGCATTTCCTATCAAAAAATTAGTACTGGATTCTCTTGCTTCATCCAAATAGATTTTTTTTAAGCTAGAACACAAATAGTGATGCGGGCCAATTATTATGAAGCTTGAAAATGGGCTAATGAATCTGAATTGTCCTAGTCCAGTATTTAAAAGGTTCGCAGTCTTCCTTAGCTTCCAAATGTTTTGGCTTGATAGATTTAAGCCATTGCCTGTCAGTGTAACAGTTGTAGGGTTAGGCTCAACATAATTATAGATTTAGCTTTTTGTTACTTTACATGTAATGTGTTTTTTAATTCTGTCTGATAAAATATTGATCATTGTTCTGCTTTGATTTTCTGTCACACTTGAATTGCATGTCTGCTGTAAGTGTTATGTTAAAAATGTTATAAACATAAGGAAATACCTTCTCTGTGCTTTCTGTATTCTGGAGTATATTGAAGTAACTGTGTGGCATCAGAGTGGCAGCCCAGCTGTATGCATATGTACATATTTTAAATAAATAATTTGAGTACTCTAAAGGGCATTTAATATTGCAAAACCATCTGAAAACTGATTGGGATATCTTTTGTGGAACCAGGCCAGTAGATTACAGAGCCTCTATTTAAAGCATTTCTTACTAGCTTAATAAGAGACATTCTGTCATCCTCGTTTCATCTGTTTGTTTGTCAACAGTTGTATTCATGTTTGAATGAGATGAAACTGTATTACTGATGATTGCTCTTTCATATACAGAGCAGTTCTAACATAAAAGTATACTTATTTCTCTGGTTGGTTTACTTTAGAGGGTTTTTATAGCTGCTTCAATTACAGTTGTTCTGGGTTCTGAAATTCTAAGCTATCAGATTGCCTGTGAACATAATTTTTGGTTTTCCCTGCACTTTTTGTTGATGTGATTTAGTTGTTTTTTATTGTTGACTTTTAACTTTTTATTCCGGAATTGATCTATCTTCAAACTGAAATATTCTTTTAATACCAGTTTTCCCACCAGCACCTTTGTGTCAGGATGGCCTCCTTAAATACCTGTGGACATAACTCTTGATTGTGTTTAGAGATAGTTGTAACATGTACTTGTTCTTAAGGACATAATTTTGAAGATCTCCTAAGGACATGCTTAGTCCACTGGAACTGTACCTACAGTGCTGTATTCTGTGACTCTTAAGTTGCTTTTTTCAGAAAAAAACGTCACGTTAGGTATTGCATGATCCAAATTGCAAGTAATTGTGCATACCAAATATGTTGGCTTTTCTCTTATTCCTATAAACTTCAGTATGTCACCTGCAGGGATGTGGCAAGTGTGGAGATGTACTTACATTCTGATATCTCAAATAGTGCTGTAACCTAGTTCAGAGTTAGGGGTTTTTTTTATTAGTGTAAACCAAGCAATTTTATAGAAATTTTATTTTGATTAGGTGTGCACTGTTCCCAGTCTTATTGCCAATGTCCATAGTTGTAATAAGTCAGTTTCTTATGTTGAGTTTGAAGTTTATTGTACATGTTCAACAGAGAATCTGTTTTTCTATTCCAACTTAATCCATTGGTAATGTTACAGTATTCTAAGACTAATTATATATTATTTGCATCCATTATTTCCCTTTAAAAAGGTGGGAATACCTTCCCATCCTAGTATAAGCAGCAGTGTTGCCAAATAAACATAACCAGTAAGTATTTCAGCAGAAAGTTAAACTGTATTGTTGTTCTTTCTTTAATAGGTCCATGATTAGACTTCCTGTTTTACAAGATGTCCCAACATGTGTTGGAATGGTAACTTCAGTACCACCTGAGAGCTTGGAGTCTGCCTTTCTGTGAAAGGTAGGGCAGGTTCTGTTCAATATTTTTTGTGTATTTCTAAGGTTTTCTTTTTATTAATCTTACTGGTTCTGCAGCACTACAGAATCTGAGTTAGCTTTTAGCAGTTTCACCTTTAAGTGCCAGAACTGATGTTTCATCAAACAGTAATGACTTAAAATGAATGTAGATGGGTTCAAACTATGTTCATGGAGAAAATGAAGCTGTTTCTTCAGGAGTTATTTTCAAAGGTTGTCCTCCAATTGAACAAGGAGCACGACCATGCTACTTGCTCACAGAAATATTTGGAGAATTCAGGTTTTGTTTTCACACTATACCTTGCTTCTGTTTTATGAATGTAGTTTAAGAGCTTTCTTTAAACAGTCCTGCTATTTCTGAAATACTCTTGTAGTTCTGGCCTTTAGGGCCTACCAGAATGTGTTGCCCAGCTTCAGAATAAGTTTGTATCTGGGAACTGAATGACTTAAATTTCCTGGTCTCTGCAGAAGAGGGCAAAATTAAGATCATCATTCTGTGGAGATGCATTCTCTACCAGATTCATTTATGAAGTCCATCTCATAAAGAAATTTCTGGTAATAAATATTGGATGTAAAATAAGAACAATAAAAAGAAAACCTTAGAGAACCATTCAATATTGCAATAAAGCTGACTTACGTTATCCCTGTAGGCAAACTCCATGCTCTAGAGGTGGTACTAATGTCCTCAACTGTCAACACATGCTGGAACATCTTTGTGGAGGAGGAAGTCATTGATCAGTGAGCAGCATCTTCAAGGATCATTTAAGGGGAAAAAAGTAAAAGGTAATACTTTCTAAAATATGTTGAAATTATTGATCATTATGTTTATTTGGCAATCCTGCTGCTCATACTAAGGTTATAATGTTTTAATTTTTTAATTCCTTAAAAACCTCGTAAATTCTCTTTAGTCTTTCCTTCTCCCATGAGTTTGAATTGCATTTGTTAGCTTTCTTCATGTTGCTGAGTCTGTGGCATACAAAGTCTAGAATCTACTATAAATCATAGGCAACTTGATGGGGTTTTTTCAGTGCTTATAATATGGAGAATGTTAGTTTGTGGTTTAATCAGTTTTGCAGTGTCTGGTATTAAGTAAAATTTCTTAGAGCAAAATGCTGCAAAGTGTTGAGCCGGTACAAAGACATTCTACTCATAATTAAAAGGTATTTCTTTTCAAGAAACACTGTATGTTGTGTCAGATGAGGTACTATCATCTATTCTTGCACAGAAATGTAGAAGTGTGACTTTAATACCAGCTATCATAAACTACAGCTATTTTGACAAAATCAAATTACTGTGATGGATCTGTCTAAAAAGTGTAGTGGTAGAGGATCTTGGTGATGCACAGATTTGATATTAATGAAAGTGGTATGGTGTCCTGATCTTGACCTCTAATCATGAACATACACAGATGGAGGCACTGACATTTTGAAATTCAGGTTATGGTCTTTGGTCTATCTTTCTGGTATCCTTTACAAGTTTCTGTGTTCTTTGTGCATATCCTTTCCAGCTGACATGCCCTTCCTGCCTTCTTAAGGTGAGCTTGTCTGCCTGGCGTCAGTCTCAAAGTGGATAACTCTGGTACCTGTTCAGACATGTAACTATCAAGACTTTTTGTCACTAACAAGACTTTTTTAGTGCCAAAGAGATGATTTCTCCAGGAAAAAAAAATCGCACAAATGTTTGCGTTGTTTCCACAAGTTGCTTTGAAAGAACAGATGCATATAGGCAAATTCTTTTACTTGGTATTTCTTTTTATCGTTGTGTGGCTTTGATTGAGAGTGTGTTCTGTCACTGTGAGGACTGTATTACAAGATGCTGACATCTGTGCCTCTGTATGTGTTTGTCATCGCTTCCATTTTTAGAACAGTTCTTTTCCATCACTATCTCACCTGACATACTCTCATAATCTTATACTTTTTGTAAATAAGCTTGAGATCCTGTAATGGTTTAATATCTTTTGATCTGGGCCTTAGTTCAATAAACACATTCTTCTAGCCAGGTAGGGGATAAATAACTACATAACAACATGTCTATTGTTTTCTTAAGGACTCCTGTTGGTCTCTTTGCCATATTAGTTCTTATCTGGTCCTTCCCACAACCTCTTGATTTGACTCTGTACAGAGTGCAAAACACCAAAGTGCATTCAGGCATGTACTGTTATTTATAGAAAGAGTGGACATATTTTGCAGTTCTTTACGGTCACTCTGTGTTTATTCTTGTATGTTCCCAAATGTCTTTGGACATACTTATTATCTTGTATTTATGTTTTGAGAAAAAGGTGATTAAAAAAAAACCAAACAAACAACCAAACCAACCAACCATTACCAAACCTTGTAATCTGTATATTCTCATTTGACTTGTTGAGACCTGCATATGTTTTAGTTCCCATCTCCTCCTTTGTCCTTTACAATTTCCTCACACTGTTGTCACTGCCGCACAAGTTACTGAGGTCATAGTGACTCCATTTTAAAAATAACTTCATTTCCTCTCTTTTCTTAGGTTGTACACATGAAATTGCTCAGAAGTATCTTAGAGGAATTATGAAAAGAGAAGGAATTAAGCATACAAATTTAAGGATAACATATTTCTTTAACACACTGAAATTTTATTTCTTCTAAAAATTAATCAGGCAATATCGTTTAGTTACAGAAAAAAATCCCAGCTTATCTTCCTTCAGAGATTACTTTCTTTCTGTCCTCTCTGATCAAGCTGTAAGGCTTCCTTGTCCTCTGAATACCAAGTACTCTCTTCTCCTAGATGCAGTACTTACATGTTCATGCTTCCATGATTTGTTGCAACTCCATTTGCCAAAACTCCACATACCTGTGCATGGTGTTGTTGGGTGACTAACTTGGTTCTGTTAGAGACAAACCACTAAGGATAATAAAAATTCTCTTTAGGGATGATTAATAGCTACCTTTCAGCTGTTTAATTATGTAGCTTAGAGAGACAGAATTTGGGGAACTGGATTGTCTGGTTATATATATTTTA
Source organism: Heliangelus exortis (assembly GCF_036169615.1). NCBI lineage: Eukaryota > Metazoa > Chordata > Aves > Apodiformes > Trochilidae > Heliangelus > Heliangelus exortis. Next base: position 8,189,854 of record NC_092434.1, read on the forward strand.
GGCCAGACTTCTCAAATTAGTTCATTCTTTTTGCCAGAAAATATGAATTATATGTGGGTTTCAAGACATACCCATGTGGTTGGGAATTCTTAGAGGAATGAAGGCTTTATTTTGTCATTCTTGCATGACTTTCATCAAAGAACACTCATTTTTTTTATTGTGGGGTTAAGTAGGATTCTTGAAAAATTATTCTTCTACTTGATGAATTTTTGTCCTGTCCCAAATCCCAACAATTTGCGTAAGAGTGCGGAAATAATCAGCACAGAAAATAGGATCAGACATTTTGTGTTTGGTTACACATAGATTTTACATGGATTTCTCTGACTCTCTTATGTTAAAATAATTATACCAATGTGGCTCCCTAGAATTGAGCTATTTTTCTATTTGGGGTTTTGTTTTGTTTTCTTTGCAAGGATTAGGGATATCAAATGAAATTAGAAGGTAAAAGGTCAAAACAAGCAAAAAAGACTATTTCTAAGATGTTTTATGCAAGATGGGTAGTTAAGCTGTGGTGCTTTTTATTTTCAGGATGTTGCAGGTTCAAAAAATTACTTGACAAAGTAATGGGATAAAAATTCCATCCTGACCATACAAGAAAGAAAGATGGGATCCTGTAATTTAGGATGGTCCTAGGCTCTTTATTTTCATATAGCTATCACTCTGCATTGTTTTTTTAACAATCTAGCAGCATCTCACACTACTGCTGTTAGAGAAAGTGTGCTGGACTGTGTTGCCCAGTATAGATTTTCTTAATATTTTATACAATTATATAAAAACAGAGCTATTTATTGTAGTATGGTTTCTACCCAATAAGTTAGATACATTATAATACTTCAGACAAGCTATATGAGTGATTTTGTACCAGTGCCTTCACATCATAGAACTTAAGAGTCTCTGAATCACTGATAAAATAATTTGTTTGGCATTTACTTCGGAGAGAGCGAGAGGATGAGAGAATATTAAAGTTTGTGTAACATTTATTCAGAATTTTATTCCTTTAGATAACATTACAATTGTACAGGTGGTTATTTTTTTTCTGATATGTCTTGCACTGAAAATGTCTATGTACTTTGAGGATTTTAATCTGTACATTTGTAATGTATCAATTTATTTTTTTTAAGTAACTGATGTTTTACCAGTTTCTTAATTTCCCAAAATGCTTCCTGGGTGATCATCTCAAGGTGGGTAGTTCTGAAGAAGTATAGAAAAAAAACTACATCAGTAAGTCTCAAGGTCTTAAGAAGACTGTCCACTTTTATCCAGAAGCCAGCTCATGAGATAATTTTCACCCTATGAGAGCGGAATGTTCTTTAACAATCAAGCTTATTAAGTAATTAATGTAGTCTCTTCCGCTATTTTGTAAATAACAATTACATGGTGATAAAAAGTCATTCTCTTTAACAAAGTGAATTTATTGCATATGAAGGTGAACTGGAAGTATAGTGTTGAACAGTATCAGATACTGGTTTACAAAATCTTTCCCATTCCAGTTCAGGGCAGCTTTGGAGCTGTGGAATGCATCTTGGCCATCTGCCCTGCACAGAGGGGTGCTGGTTTGTACCTGCTAGAGGGAATTGTTTACCAAATCTCAAAGCACTTGGCACTGATTCTGTACAGTTTGGCAGGAAACACTCCCTAGCCCATGGCTTCCCTAAACATATTCTAGGTTATAGGTTCCTCAGAGGTGCTGGCACAACCGACTTCATTTGGGTTGGATGTTTTTCTGAAGGTTCTGACTAACGTTTTTTGGTTTCTCCTTTCTTCATCCTGTCTTCCAGCAGCAGACAAGCTTAACAGCAGAAGTAAACTTTTATTAAATTATTAACGTATTTAGTAAGTAAGGCTTAAAGTGAAGCTCTTATTAAAGGACTGAAAATGGAAAATTACAGCTAAAACTATCATACTGGTTCTTTTGCCTGGGATCACTAGGTTATCTTGTACCCCTAGGAATCTCTTATCCCCATAATCAGAGCCTGTGATTTCTTGTTGCTGTTTAACAAACTTTTCTTTCAGTTTTGATTCTTCAAGTCTGTCTGGAGTTCTGGTAGCTCCCCACCCTGCCCAGTCAACATAACCTCAGGGTATCTGGTACCCAGACAACCTCCTCAGATTTTTCCTTTGTTGTGTTCCGTGCCCCATTCTCTACCCTTAATATTTGAAGTTGGATTTTTTTCCTGTGGTAGCAATATGAATGCAGTGTTGATGGATTATTTGTAGGCCAAGAACACTGCTGTGTGGGAGATGTACCCTGCTCTGAAGTCCCACCCAATTAGGTTTGGACAAATAAGTTCAGTAATTGCCATTTATGGCTCCTCAGGATGCCAAGGGCCATTAGTACATTTGAGTCGTTTCCCCTTTGTGTTTAGCCAGCCTTATAGTTAAATGCTTTTGCTCAGTTTGGAATTATTAATGTAATACTATTAGCAAAGCACCTGTTGTTTTCTGTTGATTTCATTACCTGCTTGTGTAGAGATGGCAAATTTGTGTGTCTTAGGCCATACAAGTACTGCTTGGCTGGTTTTAGAACTGCTCTGACCTTTTCCCCCGTTTTTCTGAGCTGTCGGTCTCCAAAAGTTCCTGTATAGTGCAACCCTTGAACAGGGACTGAATGTTGTATTACATCACGTGTAATTTTAGAGATGAAGATGTTTCAAATGTTTTACTTCTTATATATACAGCAGAACTACAAAATCACCATATTATATACTATTCAAATTGGGGAATGGAATTTATTAAAGAATTGTGTAGATTAGATGGTTGCAGAAATCAAATGATAGTTTTCCAATACCCTGCTTTTCCTGATGGGAAGGATGTGAAACTGTGGTGGTTCACAAAAAGGGACAAAAGAGGAAGGAGGCTTGAACCTACAAATGTAGATGTAGTCCAAGGTACAGCCTAGTACTTACTGGGCTGTGGAGATGAGGCAGGGGGGTAGATAGGACCAGATGCCTCATTGATGCACTATTCTAGATCTGATGCTGTTGAATGAGGAGTCAAATATTTGAACAAATAATGCCCCAGACTCAAGAGGGATGAATGTCTGTTATTTGTTGCCATCTTGTATGCAAGGCAGATAGTAACAGCAGAAGATGCCTGGACCTAAGAAGTCTGGTTCCAGTTTCCTCTTGGACGTACAGAGGAAGTTGCTCCTGGTTTTAAGATTATAGCAGAAGGTGCTTTCTGCAGGTCTGGCTGACCTCTGACTAGGGCAAATAGACATTATTTATGCACTCTCCCAATGTTTCTGTTGAAGGACAAGGCAATTTTATGCTCTAAATACATGCTTTTTAACTGTTTCAAACCAGTTCTTCAAGGTCTTCCTGTTTTAAGTGTAAACATAAAGATGTTTTATACAGGCATTCAATAATTTATCAGCTCAATAATCAGAGTCAGACCTAATGTTTTACAAATAATTTTTTTTATCTTTGATCTCAGTCCTGTCAGTCCTCTTAAAGTATAAATTATTAAAGTAACTTTTTGATTCTTTGAAAGCCTATCTGCAAAGATCGTATTTTTCTTCTTCTTCTCAGATAGGGCAGTACTCTTCTTATGATATGTTTCAGTTTGTTTGATCAATAAAATATAATTAAACTTTTAAGGTGCAGCAAAGACAGTACCTTTCAGATAGCTAAGCAAATGATAGCTCTCATCAGAATTTTCACTTCTTGGGACCTGAAAATTTTCAATGACAAGTTTTAGGTGCTTTTATGTTTGTAAAAAACAATCTTGTGCTAGTGACACATGTGCCAATATCAGAAAAATATTGCTGAATGCTTTTTCCCTTCAATTTTTGGAACTTTTGCACAAGTTCTGACTTTATAGAGACTCTTGCAATGTCTCAAACCTTTAAATAGAATATAACTCATTTGTAAACAGAAATACTCTTAACACACTTCCTCTCTTAAGCTGTAAATCTTTCTTAAAAAGTGATTGAACCATATTTCTCTTAAAGTTTCCAAGCATGTAATTAGGAATTAACATGTAGGCAGACTATTGTCTTGTTCTGTAAGTGCCTGGCAGATTAGAAACTTGCTTACTTGAAGTGTATTAATTTATTGTCCCTCATATTTTTTGTATAGGGTTGTGTGACTCAACTGACTGCTGTAGTAGCAATTGATGCATCAGATTGTGTTGAAACTGAGTCCAGCCATAAATAATTAAAGTGTTGATGTAATCCATCATTAATTCCTGATGGACTTGTCCAGTTCTGGTGTAGTACAGATCTGGCAAGAACACTTGAATGAAGAACGTGACCACAGTTACGTTTTTTAAAATATAAAAGCCCAAATTCTAGTGAAGAGATTGTCTAAAATTACATCTTGGAGCATTGCTTTGCTCCAACTCCATTTTTGTTGTTATCCTTGATGGTGTTTTTATTGTAGCTCTGGGAAAAGTTCTGAATTACTTTATTAAAGTAATTTTAAAGATGTGGAGCATATATTTATTATAAAAAATGTCTAACTTTAACAAATGCATTATTGACAGGCAAGGAACTTTTTTTCAAATTATACATTTCTTGTTTTTTTATTTTTAAGTGTCTTGCACCTTATTGATTTAAATGCAGAATTTTGGTCACAAAACTACAAAGTTAAGGTGGCCTCATTATCAAATTATTAATTTATCAAATTAAGATCATCAGATAAAGATGATCAGATGTCTGCTTTCTGTTTCAGCAGAAACAAGTTCAACTTCCTTTAAATGAGAGACAGATTATAGCAGTCTGTTGAAGGAAATAAGTTCATTTATTTGTTTAATTTTCATTTTCTTTGGGTTTGTCATAAGTCTATATATTGTGCTATAGTATTGCAATGATCAGGTGGCACAATTAAGACCTGAGTCTAGAATACTGGGACCTAAATAAAAATATCTGTTCATGAAGCCACTGTCCAGTGAGTTGGTTAGAAAGATGAATAGTATATTGGAAAGGGATTAATAGAAAGCATCTGTCATTCATTAAATGGGTAGCAGAGCTTTAAACTGTGAAAAAGATATTTCTGTTTGGTGATCCAATTAAGTATGTATAGTGTTTTAAAAATATGTGTGTGTATACATAATTATATAGATATAAAAATATATGTGTATATATGCATATTTCTTAAAACTTTAAGTTATATTTCTTAAATCATTGTCATCAGTCTAGGGAATCTTGCAAAGGGAAGAGAAGCCTTTCTGTATTAAAACTGGGAAAAACAATTATGCAAACTAGAAGAATATCTCAGGAATTTCCTATTTAGAGATCAACATTATTTTCCATTGATTGCAGGCATAATTCCTTTATAGTTTGTATAAATGAAAGTGGATGAAACTCCGGAGTAGATGTAGCAGTGAAGAAGAAAAATGCTAACACCTTAATATAGAAACATGCAAATTAAAAGTTTCCAGCCCTTTGTATTGATTCAGTTTCTACTTGGCTTTTCTCTGAGTAAGCAATGAATCAGAACTTTTCCCAGGATCAGTAAAGTATTACTGTTTATAGAAGTATAACTAGGCCAGCACTTCTAAGTGTAGATGAGATTGTTGCTTTCAGGAGCACATTGGTAATTTTCCCATCCTTGCCACAAACACAATCCAAGGATTGAAGTCATGTGCCAAATCTTCATGTAGCATACAGCTTTGGAAGGCACCCTGCTTCTGACATTCTATGCTAACAGGATTTTGACTCATATAATTTAGAGCAGGGAAGCTGTGATGTTGCTTCCACACATGATGAATGTGGCTTTTGACAAGTTGACTTTTAAAAAATGTATCTATTTGTCTTTTTAGAGTCTAGTTTCTTGACACTAATTCATTTTTTGGGAAATTTGTTTTGTATTCTTTCTTCCTAAGCCTGTTTTCCAAAGAAATCCGAAAAATTATTATTTTTACAATTACTCATTTGTACCCTTAGCTGGAATACTCAGCAGAATTTTTCATCTCAAACCTCTTTCCTTGATACTAGTTAATTAAATATCTCTTCTTTCTTACATTTTTTCTCTTGAACTAAGGGGTTTTGATCGATAGCTTTGCTTACACACATTTGCATAATAAAACAGTGCATGTTCAAATACTTCTTGATATTGCAAGTCTGACTTGCACAAGTAGCTCTGACCAGTATGAATAGTCCTGCTGACTTCAAGGACTTAATTTACATGAGTAATAATTTCAGCTTTGGGATCTTAATGGCTGTGTCTGCTTTCCGTTTTATATTCAGCTTTCAGCAACTTAGCAGAGTTCAATCTCTATTACAGAGGACAAATTTGGCACCCAGGAAGCTATAATTTTTATTTATTTATTTATTGTCACAGAGCAAAAATCAGTTAAAAAGCATATGTGTGTGTTGCTAAAATCCTTAAGGTAACACCGTACATTACAGAGTCAGTGATGGCTTAAGTTAGTTTAAAAGATAAAGGCTTCAAAGAATCATTTAAAAAAATAATATCAGAAATATGTGACATAGAGGATTCAGCCCAGGGAAACGTGGGAACGGACTGTCGTGATGTAATAAAATATACATTGAAATAGACACTGTGGATAAAACCAAAGCAACAACAGCAAAACTCCACAACGGAAGAGGCAGAGACAAGGAGGGCTGTGGGAGATGTTGGTGTTTTCCCGCCCATTCCCACCTGGGGCTGTGTCCCTTGTGTCCCTTGTGTCCCTTGTGTCCCTTGTGTCCCTTGTGTCCCTTGTGTCCCTTGTGTCCCTTGTGTCCCTTGTGTCCCTTGTGTCCCTTGTGTCCCTTGTGTCCCCTCTTTCCCGCCCTCCCCGGCGCGCGGGGCTGCCGCAGCGCCCCCTGCCGGCGGCGGGCCGGCCCGCGCGCGCCGTGATTGACCGTCCCCATCCCGGCCCTGACAGGAGCCCAGGGTGATGCTGAACGCTGCCAGTTCGCCTCAGATCACATCATTAAAATAACAGACGTGCACATCCATGTAAGGCCGCTGCTCACTTGTTCGTCTTCATTTTTTCGACGTGTGATGGTTTCTTGCTCTAGAATTTGGCCAGGAAAAGATAGGAATGCCTCACAAAAGGAGCTCGCTCGCTCGTAAGCCTCTCAGGTTTGTGTTTGCTCAGGGCCCCCTCCCACTAATGAAGATGACTTTTGTAATTAGCCGGTCAGGAAGCACTTCTCAAAACCTTCTCCAACAAATTCCCCGTAGTGTTTTGCCGGCCCATTGGTGTCTCATGAACATGTGTGTCCACAAACATTTGGAAAAGTCCGTGGAAAACTGATTCAGGGTAATCAGAGTGTTGACTCTTTCATAGAGGCTCAAATCCAATAATGAACACAAAATGCAATTGCTGATTTTTTAAATATATAAGGTAAATATATCTGTTTTCTAGCCAAAAAACCTGTCCAACTGGGACTACTCATATGTGTGTGCCTTTTTAGCTTAAATTACTATGTGTATATCTACAAATTTATATCCTGTACATTATAATTTTTTTGATGAATTTAGAAATTCTTAAGTGCTACACGAGTTCTTGTTTCTGTAGCTCAGGTGTTTTTTTAATACATCAACACATTAGGCTGTAGAGTGTTTACTATTTGTATAAACTCTGCTCAAAGTATCAAATGTCCAAGAGCTACAAATATACATTTTAGTAGTGTTTGTGGGACAGCTGATGTTTTTAAATAACTTTTGCTAATATGGCTTTGTGTTTAAATTCAGTTAATAGGATTTTCTATTTCTAAAGAAATTTTACTGTCATTAGTATGCCAATATTCTAGACTTAAGTATGCAACAATATGCTTTGGGCTGCAGCCTCATCTCATTGACACTGAAATTAATCTGCACTAATGCTCCTGAAAATAAGGGAGTTGCTTTTTATGGTGTAGAACAAATAAGAACTCAGATTGTGTCATACTCTCTTATGCTTTCTTTTAATATGATAGAATAAAATCTAGTGAAGTTCTTAAATGCTTTCTAAGTGGTAAAAAAAAAAAAAAAAAAAACACACCTCTGATTTCTCTTTCAAACTTTAAAATGTAGTCACACCTCTTTTGAAGGGGTCGTGAATGTATTGCCAAAGCTACATAAATACACTATCATGGATATTTCTGTTGAGGAAAATGAAGTTATGACTTCATGTTCTTTAAATTTGGGGGTGTTTTCGTGGGAGGTAAACTAATTCTGTTTTGTTTTTGGTTTTTTTTGCTTTAGCTAAAAAACTAGGAATTACTGATGTGCCAGCTGAGGTGGTTACTTTTATTTCCCATGCAACACAAAACAGATTAAGAACAGTGATAGAAAAAGTAACAGTGATAACACAGCACCGAATGGAGTCATACAAAGTAAGTGTGCAAAGAAAGGCATTGTATGTTGCAGAATAAATCTTCTTCTCTTGGAGCTGATGGTTATAGTCTACTCTATTGGACTAAAAGTGAAATAATTTTTTTTGGTTCTGTATTATTCATCATCTTCCAGAGTGTTAAATGTTTCCTTCCTTCTCCCTGTGATGGTGTCACTTCACTTAGTCCATGTTAAGCCAAAGATGTATTTAAAATAATACATTAACAGGTTCTTAGAAAAAAAATGTGTTGTTTTTGCTTCAGCTGTAGCATTTTCCTTGTCTTCTATGTATGTCTTGGTTAATGGTTTTCTTTTGTTTCATAACACTGCAGTCAAAAAGGAAAATATTAAGCAGACAAATGAGATGGAAGTAATATGGATAGCTTATTTTTCTGACTGTTGTTCTGAGTGTTGTCATGTGGCTTGTGTCATACATTCTTGCTATCTCTTAGGTACTAGGAAAGCTTGCGTGCTCTTAGTTGTCATAAAGTTCACAGTGTTCACAGTAATTAGAGGCTTATTTTCAACTGATGCAGATAAGTCAATCCTTGTGAGGTTTTTTTTATTTGCTTAGATATTAATTAGATAATCAAAATCAAGCTGCAATATTAACCATAGGCTGACTTAATTTCTCTGAACTTAATCAAGAGATTTTTTTTTTATTGTTAGCACAATAGAAAGATTTTCATGTGTAATACCTGTACTCTTCTTTAAATGCATAGTCTTGGTGAAAATGCATGTTTTTGTAAAACATTGCTCTTATTTTGCAGGATGATGAATGGTATGAACAAGCTACAGATGTCCGATCACAGTTAAAGTTTTTTGAACAGCTGGAGCGTTTAGAAAAGCAAAGGAAAGATGAACAAGAGAGGGAAATCTTGCTAAAGGCTGCCAAGGTATCTGTTTTACTCCATTTTTTTGGTTAACTACTTAATTCATAGTCCTCAAACAACTATTGGATTTCATGAAATCTGTTTCATAAACACATTTTGCTTCTTATAACAAAAAGATAGTGTTGTTGTGACATCACATTTAATTCATTAAGTCATGCTGTCTTATCTGTGATGACTCCAGACCTACCTGACTGCAATGCTCTGGCATTTTCAAGATTGCAGCTCTGTATTTGATGAGTTCTTGGAAATATAGGAGACAATGTCTAACGTTTTCAAAATAACTTGGTGAAATAATTTTCACAATTGTCTTTGAAATTGAATAGATGCCAGGCTTTCTGTCCCATTTGAAAATCATATCCTACACCTCTGGTGTTAAACACAATTCAATAAATTTTAACAGATTTTTTGGAGGCTTTTTTACTTCTTGAGTTTATAGACTTTTCTTTTTTAAAAACAATTTTGTTCTCTTACTTATTTTAATTTAAATACTATGTTTCCCAATTTGTGTTCTAGTCTCCTGTATATAACTGTTCTATTTAGTTGATTCATATATGTCTTCAGTTAACTATCAGTTCTTCTGAATATGTTTCTTTGTTTAATTCCCAAGACAGACATGCAATAGGACAAACTAAAATAATATTGTTTCAAGAGCATACAGGTTTAGATAAACCTCTTGTTTATACCTGTTAATTTAATTATATATACCATATCAAATTGCAAAGAAGTTATCTCAGTTTTAATTGCATTTGCATTTTCATTGAATGATTTATTGTATATTCTGAAAATATTATACAGAGCAACTCAATGCTCGGTTCTTACAGTAAGCCACCTAATTTTGTGCCATTAATGTTCACAAATTGTGAGATTTTAAAAAAAACCTACCCTTACTTATTTTTAGAATTTGGGTCTCTATTTGGCTACTTTAATCTGTCCTATTTTCATTCGTAATTTATAATTTTTCACATTGTTAAATATTCCACAAATTTCCACATAACATATGTGGTCTTTAAATGTTCAGATGAAAACAGATTTGCCATTTTTATTTTTTAATGCTTAGTTTTTAACAATAAAAAAATGCATGTTTATTTTTTCTATCTTGTTTTCTCCAATACATCTGATGAAGCATGTTTACTTTTCTGTGTATCCTGCAGCTTGTTTATTATATTGGTTGGGGCTTTTTTTTCTTTTTAGTGGCAGTTGAGAAAAATACAGTAGCTTGTAGTCTTTTGTTCAAAAACATTTCCCTGACTGCACGAGGCCTCACTCAGGCTGACCTGAGAGGTTGCCTTAGATGACTTCATGTTGTTCTGTCCAACCTCAATTACTTTGATTCAATGTTCATTGGTTTTGGGTTGGTTTTTTGTTGTTATTTTAGTCTTGAATAATATAGACTCCTTTAATGTAAAAATTCAGGGAATATATTACCAGCAAGTCTGATTCCTATAAATTACAGAAAGAGTAAATTAAAGATCTATAGAGCAAAGAAAATATAAGAGAGGTCTCTACTTGATTTGAAGAAATTATGTAATGAAAGTAATTGATGCATAAATCAAATTTATACTCAGAAACTGGTAGAAGACAGCTTGGTATACTAGAAAAATATATGAAGGTATTAAAAAAACCCAAACCCTAACAACAAAGTAGCCATGAAAAAACAATTCTGATTTATCATCACTAATGTTTATGAAGAGAAGTAGAATAGAGGAATGGGTAAGAAAGATTTGTAAATAATAGTAAAAAAAAGTATCAGGTTTGTGGGAGTTTTGTTGTTATTTTGGTTAGTGGGTTGGTTTCTTTCGGGGAAGAAGAGGAAATATTTGACTCTAGTATTCTGATTGATCTGCAGTCCCGGTTTCAGTTGTCACAGTAAGATATGATTGCAGAATTTATTAGCACCCAGGTGGACATAATTTTTCTTCAGGAAATGTTTTTGGGAAAATAGGAGAGAAAATCACATGGAGAGATAAAGAAGAAAAAAAGTTTTCAAAAAATATTTTAAATTTTTTACATCCTGAGAAAAGTCACTATCCAAGTTAAAAATAACTAAAGCTACAGGAGTATCTTTAAAGCAAAATAATAGCATTATTTTGATTGTTAAATGAGACAAAATTACAAAATCTTATGTCCTGTGCCTGAGAAATACTTGAGAAATAGAAACTTGATACCACAAACCTAGAAGAATAATGACTGATGTTTGCATTCCAATGAGATGTTTTGAGGGAAGACAAACTTGAAAGGAAAGGAAAAATCCTAAGATATGCTATGGTAATAATGCAACATACAATTTCATTTTCATTAAAAATATTTGAAAACAGGACTATACTGTTTCAGGGGCTAGCATGATCTCTTGTACCTCAGGGATCGCCTCATTGTCTTCCTCAATGTATGTATGGCCCAAAACATTTCTCTAATTTACTTCCTAGTAATTATTTTTATACCAGGTGTTTTTAAAGACATACTGGTCCCCAACACTGTGAGATCCAGTCACCTCCTGCTTCTGGAGCAGTTTCTGTTTCGAACATCCAGATAACATGATTTGTCAAATAGGGAAACTGTACCAGGAGACACTGCAGCTGCCTCGATGCCATTACTTTTGGGCTGTCTTCCTGATACCTGGGTAGTAGGGTAAAATAAAAGGGGCACAAGGAGAGGCCATCTTGTGTATCAACTCAGATGTAGAGGGCAGCCTCTTTGAAGGAAATATTTGTGAGAGTCAACACTTTGCCCTCGTTTGTTTTCCCAGTAAGAATCCACTGGCTGTTGTTTCCATGGGTGTGCAGAAGCAGAGATCTTTTCAATGTCTTCAGTGACTGGAATAGAAAATTTCAAGAAGAGCTAAGCAAAGTCTTAAGACTATAGAAAGGTCAAAAGCCAGACTAAAATCACTGGAGGAATTTACCTTTACATTTGACATGGTGTGTGTTCTGTAGAATTTCTGGGGGAAAAAAAAAACAAACACAAAAACAAAGAAGAAAAACAACGCAAACAATGAAGCACAGGTCTTGCCGTAGTTAAAGAGGTGTTCTTTGCTGCTTTCACACCTGTTTTCAAAACCTGGAAAATACTAGTTGGGTGTGCCAAATTGAATGAGGTTCTGGTTGTGTACTAATAATGGGAATATTTCTGGCAGCAGGAGGAATTAGAAGTTTTTATAGTTGTCTTTTGTGTGTGTTTTTTGTTGGTTTGGTTTTATTTCCAAAATGTTTTTTTTTAAAGAATGGTGCTTTCTGCAGCAGAGGTACATTTGGGTTCTTGTTTCAGAAAATCAGTAACACTTCTGTGATATAATCTATAGTAAAATGGATCAAGTTAATATTATTTTGAGTTCATCTGCTCAAACTGGCTAAGTGCATGTTTATTTTATTATCAAATTATTTTTGAAAGGTAATTTCCAATATATACATTCTACTAGGCTGTTACTTTGAGTGTTCTGTATTAGTAGCACAAACCTGTCAAGTTTGGGGTCTTCAATAGGAGTACTACAGGAGTAAGATCTAGTCTGTAAAAAGAATAATTACATAAGTAAATGGAAAATTATGTTTAGGGTTGTTTGCAGAGTTAATTAGTATTTATGGATGAGAGTGATTTTTACAGTGCTATAGGCTGGATGGCTTTTTTATTGGAGAGAGGTCATTGAAATTTAGCAGTGCAGATTTCCTTACATACACATCCTGTGATTACTTGAAGGGGCTGCCTCCCTGAGCCAGAGATGAGTTCACTCATCATGCCAATTTAATCCTTTCCCTCTCTTCTGAGACTACAGTGGATGTAATGGAGCTTTATGTGAGATGAAGCACTCTGAACAGGAACTTATATCTCACTTGTGATGAGAGCAAAGAGGGAATTATTGTGTTGAGATTATCTTCTAAATTTTTAGAAATTTCTTACTCCAATTTTAATGATTTTGAAATAAATCTATTTTTTAGACCTGTACTCCTGCATTCCATCTCACTGTGGTCCTAGCTCCGAATAGGGTTTTACCTTCAGCTATGCTGCTTTTAACTTTCACTTTTTATTAACAAAGCTAATGTGAAAGCAAAGTGTTTCATGTTGCCAATTTAATTTCTTTAATTAAAAGTGAAAGTTATAAGCTGGTACAGCCGTGGGTGAAGTTCTAATGTCATCAATGGGGAAAAATAGGTTTAAAATTGAAACTGTTGGCACAGCAGTGCCTCTCAATAGCACAGCACCTGCAGTTGTGACTTTCAACTTTATTTAATGGAAAAAGATGAATTTGAAGCATTAAAGACTCCCAGTATTTATACTGGGAAGGGGGAGTAGAGCTGCAGGTACCTTAACTGGGATCAGATGTTGCTACTTGCAGGAGACTGGTATTTAGGAGAGACTCTGAGACATTTCAGGCATGGGCTAGCTGAGACTTTCAAATTATTACAAACCTAACAGAAAATTTTTTTTCTTAGTGAGACACAATGTAATAACAGTGCAGCCTTGACATTACAAATTGCAACAGAATACTGAATAATGATCAGAATAAAATACATCAGAAAGACTGAGTCTGCCCATCCACATAGACGCCCAAAGTGTCCTCTAGTTAAAATAGTTGTTGCATGTATTTAAGTACTGCATGAGTTACAGATATCCTTATTAGTTTAGAAATATTGTTCTCTAATTTAAACAAGTCTATGAAATGGAAAATCCCCTTCTTAAAACTATGCTGTTACATCTGTAATCAGTTCTCTGTTTTTGTGGCATTCTTCCTTAACACCAGCAAGGGGAAAAGCTGAGGTTTGGAACATTAGGGAGTTTGGTAACATGTAAATGAAACCCCATATTTCTAATGTGTTTTGAATACACACATTTAACATATACTGCTTTTCATACTTTGAAAGTCTAATATTTCCAGAGACCTAATATGATCTATGCAGTTTTCAGATAAATGAGATAGCAAGTCTCTAAAACAAAATACTTTCATTCTTAACAATTAAAATATCAGGTTGTCTGGTCTAATAAAACTAGCTTGTGTTTGGGAGAAATCTTAATAAACCTTGTTTGGTGAATAAATTCTCAGTAGGAGACAGCATTTAATGTATTTAAAAGTATGTTATCTGGGTAGGATCAGTCCTGGGTTTCTCTAAAATTACTATGGGAAGCTAGCTTGCTTCTGAAAGTGTTTATTCATCAACATGAAAATGCATTACGTAAACCCAGCTTGCTTTATTTACAGATCTAGACATGAAGAACAGAGAGGGGAAGGGAAAGGAGTTGTAATAAACTTCAAAGTATTTTAGTTGGGGAGGTTGTGTGATTGGTAGGTGTTCCTGAAGTTTTAGAGAAAGGAGGCATTGAGTACGTTGAAAAATTTTGGAAAAATATCTAACAAAACAGGTGAGAGGCAGCGTATTCAGATTTGGATGTTAGAGGGAACAGAGAAAGGAAGACTGAGATGAAATCTGAGATGTCTTTGAAGAAAATTTAAACAGGAATTGAAAAAAACTAGAACTGATTAGTCAGCTTGACAGAAGTAAGTGTAAAATATTAAAATAATTGGTGAGTAAAAATGGTGACATACAGACAAGCACCAGAAGAGCTGAGCAGCAGCAAAATAGCTCAAACTCTTCAGAGGAAGATGTTCACATGTGGAATGGAGTGTAAAGTGAAGCCAGTGACATTTTTAAAGCTTATCTAGGCACCTCTGTTAAGCTTGACATTTTCGTTTGCTTTATATTTTCTTTAATCTGTGTTGCGTTGGCATTGAAGAAGCCTTTTGTAATTTATCTTAGATCATAAAGTGAAAAAATAATAAAATAGTTTATACTTGTTTTTTTCCTTCAACACATTTCAGCCTGCAAATGCCAATGATTTTATTTCTGAAGCTTACTGCTTTGAAAACTAACATGGTAGTCAGCAGGAAGGTATTTCAGCCTTAACAATCTGCTTTTTAAAAAAATCTTAAAATTTATCTGAACAGAAGTGGAAACAAAGTTATAATTAAATTCCTTTTTTTTTTTTTTAGTGCTACCTATACCATAAATGATCCAATGTAAAACTGGAATTCTACTTGTTTGAAACAAGGCTACCTCTGAGTTGTTTGCAAAGACCATTTGGTTTGGGTTCAAAGAATTAGCCATAAACTCACTGTGTTATTCCAAATGTAAAAGTAGTTCTACCTTCACTTTCAATCAGTGTTCATGTATCACATGGTATTTTAAATCCTCAGTACTGAAAAAATTCCTGAATTTAATGTCAGTCATGAGTTATGTACCTGTTTTCACCTCTGCAATGACTGTAATTATTTGTTTATTGTGAATGAACTGGAGATTTATGCAGAGTAGATCATCAGCTTTTTTGTCTGTTTTTGAGATCTGCTTTTTCAGATTATTCCTAGCTGCAGATCTGCTTTTATTTGAGTATTTTCTGAAAAAAAAAAAAAAAAAATAAGAAGCCCTGATTTCTAAATGTTTGGGTTAATAGTTTGTTTGTTTGTTTTTAATCTGTAGCATAGCTCTTCCTTCACTTAGGGAGTCCAGGAAATGGCAATGTTACTTAGCATCTATTGCTTTAATTTTTCTTACTGTGTCCCGCAAAACAATGTAGATCTGGTATGTTTTCCAGGATTCTATCACTCTCTTGTAGAAACTTAGTAACAATATTATATGTCTCAGATTGATTCTCCCAGGACACTTTGCTTTCTCCTTAAGCTGAAATGCTTTTAACTTATACTTTGCATTTGGAAATTTATTCTGCTTCATAGAGCAGTGTAACACTTTGTATTTCTGTTCTGCAAGACTCAGAAAGCAATAGAAGTTCAGTGTATATGAAAACCCATGAAAGGGCTACAGGTTATTTTTCCATGCATCAATCTGGAGAAACTGAGGCACACAATAATTGAGTAGTCATCACAAAATGATAGAGCAAAGACTTAAGTCAGCTCAGTTCATGCTTACCTGAAGCCATCTCCTAGAGAAGCAACTCGTCAAATGGCTTTGTTTGTTTTTTAACCTAAGAGGTATAATTATAATCAAGTTCTTAGGAGCTGCTCTACTGAATAGAGTCTTAGCTCTCTGGCAGATCCACATATTTCATGAAATCCCTCTTTGTTCTCTAACCATTAACTAGATCTGATTATCTACATTTTTCTTTGTCTGGCCACAGCAGTTAGAAGCAATCTTGGTCTACATCAAGTTAGATTTTCTTTCTTGGTTGGCACAGCTACAACGTGAGTCTGATTTGATCATTAGCTATCTACAGATTCGAGTTTCTCTTTACTTTGGACATTGTCCTGTAAAACTGCCTTTTATGTTAACAAGCACAAAGTCACTAGTACATGATATTGGAAGATTGGGCTAATGTGCAGTGGAAGAGTTAACAGCATCATCTAAAAATGGGTAAAGGATAGAGAAATTCAGTGGCATTGGTGCCCTGCCTGCCAAATTGTAGACAAGGCTCTCTCCAGATGTATCAACAATTTTCCATGTCCCCTTACTCATAAAACCTACCTTGCTTTGGTTGTCTTCATGGACTTTTAACTTAGGAACAGACTATGTAGTGGAAAATTCAAGCAATGGGGAAAAATATGTAAGTTTGCAGGCTGCTATTCTTTCAGTTTTCAGGTCTGTCTTCAGCATAGACAGAGAAAGATAGGAGAGAGCATAGGTACTCTAATTCTTCTGGGAGCTGTGTAAATAATAGCACGTTAAATCTCAAAGAAATACTGAAAACAAACAATTACATCTTTCAGGTATTTGGAACAACAGTTTTCCATGGATGTCTCAAGTTTTACTGCAACCTTTCTTTAATCAAATTACTTTACTGACCAATCATACAATTAAAAAGTATAATGCATGTACTTTCTACCTCTCAAGTTTTGAATTCCATCAATTTTAGTATGCTCAGTGAGCATAAACAAGAATTTAATACTTTTAACATATGGTTGTAAAGCAGTCTGTATCTGAAGAAGTGTACTTTTACAGGTTATTGCAATTAAACAGTTATTCTTAAAGGGTTTGTAGAGCTATTGTTCCTGGTTTTGAGGAAAAATATGAGAGTTGCCATTTGGCAGTATTTCTTCAGTTGCAAAAATTACAATATTAATACTATTAGTAGTGCATGAGTTAGTTGAAATTATGTGTATTTCAATGCTGTACTCAAAGTAATCTCACATGGATAGCAACATCTTTATTATGAGCACTTACTGTTTGGGAGGGTGACTTTACAGCTGTTTTCTCCACATTCTCTACTGACAGCTGAACAAAAGCTTAGTTGCAAAGAGTAAATTGTTTTAAAATCAGTGACTATAAGAAGTTTAAATTAAAAAATTGAGGTGATGGAAAGGATGTCACTTCTGCTCTCAGATTCTTCAGTTTGTATTAAATAATTGAAATGAAAATGTATGGAAACTTTAGCATTGATAAAAACATGGCATTTTTTAAAAAAAATGTAAATCTAGGGTAGATCTTATTTGCAACTGACTATTTAACAGTCTTTTGGGTGAGGCCTAGGGGTTTGAAATGCACTTCTACGAATTTAAGCATCCCATCTTTGACACCTAGTATCCTGTTCCCCTTTACTAGTTTTCAACTTATTGCAACAGATATAGGTTCTTAAACCATGTGTTAATCTTTTTTCCCCCCCTTTTTTTTTTAAACATCTAGAGTCGCTCAAGGCAAGAAGACCCAGAGCAAGCCAGACTGAAACAAAAAGCAAAGGAGGTAAGCAGAGCTAGAGATCATTACACTTGACATTTCAAGGCTTGAACATATTAATTTTTTATGCCTTGCTACTTGTATATCGTTAATAAAAATCTGACTAAAAACTTTTTAGGATGTATTTGTTGCTTTGCCTTTGATCTTAATGTTTGCAAACTAATACATTAATACATGTGAAGCCTAAGGAGATTTTATAAGAGAATATTTCCATACATTACATTTTCATTTCCATTTTAAGCGGTTTTAGCTTTTGTTGGGTTGTTGATGACAGCAGCACTAGATTTTGGTGGAAAATATATGCCTTTGTCTTTTTGTAAAATGTCACTTTCTTAGAAATGTGATACTTAACGATTTTGTTCTGGTAACAGTCTTTCAAGTAACATAATTGCCAATCATTTTCTCTACAGTGTGGTTCACTGGGCTGTTGACTTGTTAGTCTAAATTACAATAATCTAAAAATTATCAAATAATTTCAGGTGAAGTTTTGATGTATTATTCTAAGAAGAACAATTCGTGAACTACTGAGTACCTTAATTTGCTGTAAATGGGTGTCTGTCCTGTGCTTAAGGCATCTCATGGCTTAGGATAGAGTTGGAACTTCAATCAGTTAGAAAAACTAAAAATCTGGCAATTGAAAGGAATTTCTATTTTAAGAAATTAAAAGCGTCATATGCAGCAAACTGGTGGGGTTTTCTTTAGCCAGCTTCTTTGGGTACATGTATTAGAAGTTAATCATTATACAGTAGAAGGTAATATATGCAGAAAAATGCATATAAGAAGTTCTTTTGTATTGACCTGTTCTTCCTGCTTTGTTTCCCTGTTGGCAGTATTCTGTAGTTCCGTTAGCTGTACGGATTTTATATATTGAACGGTTAAAAAAATATAAATCTTAGTGTGTAACTGAGCTTTATTTTCTTTTTTCTTCATTATGTGATTATATAGTAAGATTTACTGAGATGTGTTCTGGGAAACATTAGAGCTGCCTTAGTGCTTTCAGAGTTGGGTTTGTCAAGCAAGTATTCAAATGAAACAGTCAAGTTATTTGGCAGGAAAAGGCACAGGATTTTAATAGTAGAGTTTAGTATGTAGCCAGTGTATGCAAAGGAAGAATCAGATTTGTGAAAATAATTGATGGCAGGCAAAACTTGCTGTTGAGCTGAGAACTGAAACTACCCTGCTGCTGGAAGTAAAAGTAAAGTAGAAATTAATGGATTTCTTGCTGCCACAGTATTTGCATTCATTATATTTATTTATTTATTTTGCCATTGAAACTTGAAGAAGTAAAAGCAAACAACAGGGCTAGTAAAAATACATTTTCTAGTAGTCAGAGTGAAATAGAGGTTCTCTTTATAGCTTTGATAGAAGACTTGCACTCCAGCCAGTGCAGGTTTTGGTGTAGCCGGAGTACTTCTGCCTTGTATGAAAATTCGGGTTGTCTGTCTAGGCTTGTGTTTCTTACCCACTAGAGGGAGCGATGCTGTGCTGACATGTGAATAAAAGAAAGTGTATGAAATGTGTTCTGAGTAATGGTAATAGTGCTATTAGTAAAGAGGCAGCAAATATTTTGGTGGTAACCTAATTACAGATGTTTAGATCAAGGTGGTATATGCTTTTAAAGTAGTGGTATTCCCTGGGTATGATAACATATTTGAGTAAATGCAGAATGAATACTATGGTTTTCTGTTTGGGTGTTGCACCCTATTCTTGTGTACATTAGCCCTGCCTTTTTTCCCACCCTTCTTATGAAATTATATAGTTTGCTGGCACCATGCTTCTCTCTGAAGTTGAATTTCATTCTACGTGTTTGAAACCATAAAAAATACAAGCATGCCTCTGGTTTTAGTAATTAGGGTTCTAAAGCTCTTTTTTTCAACTGGTTTAGAGACTTTCACCTAGAATATTCAAATACAGTTAATAAAAGCATTCTTTTGCATTAACTTTTGTGAAGGGAAGCGAGGAGGTGGCACTGACAAGATTTTGTTTTACATGATTTTTTTTTTTCCTGTATTGGATACTGAATATATGCTGGTACTTTAAATTGTGTTAGCACTGCCAAAATAAAAAAATTAACCAATTTTGTAGTATAAAAGGTCGATTAGGAAGAGTATCTTGGGCATGGCTTTGCTGTTTGAAGATAAAAGTTTTGAATTGACTTTGACAAAAACATAAATGTTTCAGAACTTCACTGCCGGCTGGGTTCCTCTTAAATGTGTGTATGACCCATAACTGAAAGAGAAGTTGGGTTTCTTCCATATTTTGTATAAGCTGATGAATGTAATACTGTCAGCTTTGATAATAAGCTTGATTTGAAGCTGTGTTGCCATGATTTCTGTGTCTTGAATATTGCATGAAAGTCCTGGTTGCTGAGATATTCTTGTGGCCAATAGGGAAGTGGCCACTAAGTAGTGTGCCAAAAAGCATAAAGAGGGCATCTGAAAGAAAAGGGCATCAAGAAAACTGCAGCATTTTTAGCTTGCGTTACTTCAGTGATGTCATTGTCAGATAGTTTGTTTTTTTCATATCAGCAAAGCAGCTGATAATTTCGTTATTATGCTCCAGAAGTGAAAAATGTTTCAGATTTTGCAGTGTGCCTGCATTTGAACAATGAGAGTTCTGCCTGCCTTCTGCTAACCAGGCAGTCTAGAACCATCCTCTTCAAAACTCTGTGTGATCAATACTATACCCTGGTTCCCTGACAGATAGAAATGGGTGAATATCTAAACCAAGCATAGGTAATACATGAAGTCTGATAAATGGAATATAGCCCAAGATGCTTAATGAAGACAAAAGTCAGAGAGAGAAAGTACAATACCAAAAGAAGTAATTTAAGTTTAAAGTCTTTAGGGCAGTCTTCTAAATCTTTAAGAAACTTTTTTCAAAACATGGAAAGAACTCTAGAACATGATATCTTGGAATGCACAATAAAGGTACCAACACAAGGAGTATAGGATGAAGGAAAAAAGAAGACTTATAAAGGGTCTTTGATCCAAAACATTTTAATTTTTGTATATTTTGAAATGTTTCATTCCATAATGCTCTGGCTTTCTTTGTATTTAAAAATGGGATAAAAACAAAGTTCCATTTCTTTCAGAGAACTTCCATGGCTAAGAAATCCCTTTCTCTATTATTTGTGTAATCAAAAATATGTAGAGGGGGAATCACTCTTGAACACATTTAAAAATTAAATTGGTAAAGTGAAGATTATTTTATGGTTTGTTCTGTAATTCCATCTTACTCCATTTATTACCCAGTCTCCAAACCACTCACCATTCTCTTTAAGCCAAACTGCTCCTAATCAAGTTTAAATTGCATTTAAATACTTACCTAAACAAACAGAAGGTCCATCTACATATGGTCTTATTGCAGAGACTAGACATAACAGTCAGATTTCATTCACACACATACTAGCACTGTTTTAGTTAAGTCAGGGCAAACCCACTCTTATTTCAGTTTGATTGACTTATTTTGCTTCAGCATTAAACTGTTTCAAATGGACTTGAGTGAAAGCAGTAGGAGAACCTGCCTGTGGGGGTTTATATTGCTTAAAACTCTCAGTTTACTTTCACTCTTAAATTGGTGCCTCTTCTTGTCAGTAAACATAGTATGATTGTCTTAATGGCAAAGCTATTTAATAAACTAGTGAAAAGTTATTTTCTATTGAAACTATTTCAGGGGAAAATGCTGTTTTTCGGCTGTTACTTATGTTGTTCTGTAACATTCTGAAATATTTTACTCTCATTACAACTTAATGTAAGAAATAGCATAATCTGTGAGCAGTGTCAACGTTATATTGCATGAGTAAAGCTTTTTAAGTCAAGTTTTAGGAAATAGACTTATTTATGCAGTCTACTGGAAGCATGGAAAGTCACAGTTATGAGTAACACAAATTATGAGTTCCCTAATTCCCATTAAGATGTTCCATTAAATAAGACATAAAACAGGCCGTGTAACTGATAGCAGAAGTAGATCAAGATTAGGAATAATTGAGTGAACACCTAGTAATTAGCGATATAAATTATTGGAGAGAAAGTCAAGGAAGGTAAAATCCTAAAACATCCTTTCTGTCATGGATATTTTTCTACATATTCAGTGTCTGTTGGCTAAAAATATTTTAATTTAAAAGTCAAGTAGCTGCATTTGATTCTGAAAGATTACCTTGGTTAAAATCTTCGTGTCATCATCAACCAAGAATATTGCATAATAATAGAAACTTAAACCAGACACCATAAATGTCTGGGCTTGTATCCAGGACCTAGATCAGTTTAGATAACTTTCAGTTGAATCTGTTCTCAGATGTACTCCTTTAACCATGCAAAGGGCATCTCAGACCTGATATTCATAATAGAAGCCTTGCTGATTTCCAGGCAGGACAGAAGACAGCTCACTGCATACCTGTGTCAGCACAGATAGCCCATCTTTCTAGGACTGGACAAAGTGTTTCAACACTGATACTTATTTAAGTGAGTTGTTTTTGTGGCTGTTACACTGGCTGGGAGCTTTGGGAGCACTCAGTTCTTGCACAAGCAGACCAGGGGCAGGTTTTCTTCTATACTCCCAGGAGTTAGATCTGCTGCAACTTTGCAGTAACCACTGTGCTTGGGTATTGTCATTCCCTGTGTCTGTGATGTCTTCTGTAGCAAGAGCCCCACTTGGATTTTGAACTGTATCCTTTTGTGACTTACATGCACAAAAGTATGTGTAGACTGTTGGCAGAGTTCTACAAGAAGCCATAGGATCTTTCACTAGCTAAAAGTAATAATGAAATATGTACATCATATGATGATTATCTTATGATATCTTATTATCATATAAGATGATTATCTTGGAAATTGTAAATCCCCTCTAAAAAGGTAACTTGTCCTAGCAGAATTACTGAAGCATCATACATTTTACAGTTAGATTCTGAAAACAGTTTTACTCTAAATAATTTCTTTCATTATTATTTTTTTCATTAATATTTATTTATCAACTCAGTAGAATTGGTTTCTTTCAAAAATTTCAACTAATAGTTTACTGCAGTTATTCCTGTTTTCACAAGGTATTACTGAAAATGAAAGGCATTTTGTTTTGGTAAGTTTATTTATTGACCATTTTTAGCAAAACCAAAGTCCTTAAAGAATGTATTAGTAATGCAGTATCCCTCATGTTGAGAAGTCTAAAGAAGTTTTCTATTTTATCATGCCTGACATAAAAATATTGATTCCAAAGCAACGATCCTCTCTTAAAAAGGTTTATAAAAGGTTTATAAAACATTCCACTGAGAAATGGAGCATTTGGACAGAAATAAGTTTAAATTAAATTTCCACTTAACTCTTTTTAACCCATCGGAGGCTTAGTAGGTAGAAGGAAGGAAAAGCTAGAAATATGATACCTGAAGTAATGACAAAAGTATGACATTTAGGCAATAATGATTCCTCAGAACTGAGTTGTTTTGTAATTAGTTTTCTGCATTAGGTTCCCAACATTATAACTGTGGTGCAGAAGGAATGCAAACATTTTTGTCAATACTTGTAGAATGTTAGATAACAGAGTCACTTTGCTTACATTCTCTTTTTACCACAGATACATTGTTTGTTACCAAAAAAATGCTTCAGAAAAATGCTTAGGCTGTTCTGGTATTGTCTGAGCCCATGCAGTGCTGCCATGGGTTTGGCTTCAGCATACAAGATTTTCCTGAACTTATGAAGTTGTTGCAGTGACTTCAAATGTTAGTATTAAACTTAAATCTCAGAGGGAAGAGGTCCTGCCTGTTATCTGTCAGAAAGCTTTCATTAAAATCCTGCTGTATTATCAAGCTTGCTGCTTTTATGTTAACTGTATTTTTTTCCTTTGGAGTAGGTATTATTTTAGTGTAGAGATATATTATGGTATTGGTCACAAATTCTGATAACTGGAGTTGATTATGAAGGACAGGAGAATAATGCTATTATATTTGTGTATGCAAATATTGCTGCTGAAGAAACAAGATCTACAACCAGTATTTATGCATATAAATCTCAGTGTGTAGATATTCAAAATTTCATACTGTTTTAAAGACAGTTGGTTTTATCAAAAAATTTCCTGTATCCAAGGATATAAGATACTACCCTGCCATGAATTCTACAAGTCCTGAAGAACTTCAGGCTATAGTAGTCCTAATATTCAGCAGGACTTTTGCATATCTCTTTGTAAAATTGAAGACCTTGACACTTCTAACCTGTTCTCCTGTGCTTAAAGCAGAAGTGATGGCAGTTGCTTGGCTGAAGATGAAGTGTGGTGTTACCCTCACTGTACAGAGTCAGAAAACAGTGTATTTGACAGGAAGATACCAGGGAAACAAGGAATGGCCGTAATATTTTTCAACTGAGTCAAGTAGCTTTATTCCTGCTTAGGTAAAATGTATATTAATTAGAGCTGGGTCATGGGCTAGGTTTTTTGTCTTTTCTCTAACCCAAGCTAGACCCAAGATTAGCTCATTAGTCTAGCAGGAATCTAAATTAAATTTGATCCTGTCCAACACAATAATTTTCTTATATAAAATCATGTTGAAGTTCTGTAGTGATGTGTGATTTTACTGTACATATACTACCTACCTGTTGTTTGGTTAACATGAATGCTTGTTTTTGTGACTGATAATAATTATTTTAGCCTTCTTAAACCAAATGCTGTTTTACTGTTACAAGCTAAATACATGGCCTTTCTTAAGTAAAAATACTTTTTGTACTTTATACATCCTTATTGTATAAAGTAAGAAAACTCCTTTTATGTTAGTACTTGTTATCTAGAAAACAAGTTCTTAGGATGTAGTTTACTCCCTCACTAAATTATATACAAATTTGAATTCAATGTGTGAGAAATATCTCAGTAATGTCTTGTGCTATGTCATGAAGATCTGTGTCGGATTTGTGAATCTTTTTATGTGGGGAATTTACATGTACGGATAAATGAGGTTGCATGCCTTGGAGAACTGGGGCTAATGGGAAAAAAAAAAGAGAGAGAGAAAAGAAAGAAAGGACAGGTAGGACAAGAGGAAGGAACAATAAAGCAAACTGTCCAGTGAAGCATTGTTCATCATTTAGCTGATGTCTCAGTGAATCTAGAAAAAGTATTTGAAAGATAGCAGCCTTCAAATGAGCACAACAGTGGTGTAATTGTGTGATTTCCATAGAGTTTTGTATGACAGATGTATTTTTACTGATGCAACTTGCTAGTTAATATATTAGCAGCTATGTACACAAATGAAATATAGTAATTGTCTTACCTTGCTGCTGAAAGGTTCCTGTGTGGCTTTCTGAGAATATGGGGGCACTGAACAAGTAAGGGTTGAATACATTTGTAAAAGCTGACTTTTCTTTTCAGGATTGTTAATTTTCTCCCCTTTCCCTACAAAATTTTAAAGTACCTCCGTCTCTAATTTTCAAATAAAACTAGTGTGGAAAACTCAAGACTAGTTTTCAAATTAGAGTTTAGCTCTATTGTGAAATATGTTTGGTTTGTGTTTGAATATTTCCAAAAGAGCAATACCTGTTAAAATTCTGCTCTACCTAATGGACTGAGTTTTTTTTTTTTTAAAAAAAAAGGCTGAAAAGTAGTCAGGGGAGGAGAATTATCCTAAATATATGCATGTGTAGATATATATATATATATATATCAGATCCATTTGTACAAGAAAGATGTCAAGTCTGAATTTCCACTTCTCCTGCTTTGTGTCATATTAAGGCAATTCCCACACTGCATCATTGGTATTTTGTCTAAATATGTTTCTTCTGTAGGTAGCAACAAGCTTGTCCTTAATTTGTGATTATGGCACAGCAAGGGGGGAAAAAAAAATCGATTTTCATTTGGATTACCACATAACTGTTTTTTATGAACACTGCAACAGATTTCCTTACCTGCTTATCTGGCAAAATAATAGCACTTTAGACATCAGAATATGATTGCCTATGTAATAAGTAGAGGGCATCAAATGTCAGCTGTGTCTGCTTGTCAGAAACTGAGGAGGTTGCTTGGTCAACAATCCAAATTATTACTTAGATGTTTCGGTCCCTAATCAAGCCTGCCCTACCATGTAGAAGTTTGCAAGGAGAGGTCAAGGTGTACTTAGGCTCCAGCCTGCAGGGCAAGTTTTCCCCCCTCCTCTGTGTGCACATTGGTTTCTTACTCCAAAATAAACCTGAATGAGGGCTTTAATTCTGCCGCTGAGCTAACATGTTTGTAAGCCCTGTTTGGCAGGCTGGGAGCGCCCGGGGCAGCACACAGCTGCCAGCTTTCATCTGCCCCCAGTTCCTCCGGGCGCTCCGCGTCACATGCTGTAACCTAAGGGGATTGAGACGCACCTACTAAATCTTCTGTTCCTCTGCCCACTCAGTCTGGGTGCTGCACATTGCACCGGCAGCAGGCAGCTGGCCATCAGCAATCAGCTGCATGCCTCCTGCTGACAAATCTTCACTCGCTTCTTTGTGCGAGCTACAGATCTATCTACCCGGGGTCCCCCACATCTCATTCCCGGCTGTGGTCCGGAAGGGTATTTGCATGTGTTGTCATCTCACAATGGCAGTCCCTGGGTTGAAATGCTGACGTTTCGTAGAAATCCCTGTGTTTTGTAAAATCTGGTCGGTTTCTAGAAGATGAAACTGTTTCCTGGGAGCAGAGATAAAGCTGAAGTTGGAACCTATAGTTGAAAAATTTTTAAAACAGTAGCTTAAAACTTCCTTTCTGGCACATTTTTGTGAGAGTTGATGTATGTGCATGCAATACCTTTGTGTATCTCCAGGTAATTTATAAGATGTACAAGACATGAATTTTCACAGCTCTCTTGAAGAGTATTTTATTTAGCAGATTGTAGAGTCAGACAGAAAGAAATAACCTGATTCTGCATATCTGCTTTGTAAAGGTATGCTATAATTTCCCTACAAGGTTTGTCAGCATCTGTCCATCTGTGCTGGGGTGTTACAATTTACATTTGTGTACTTTGTATGAATGTGTGCATTGTGGAGTAATGTGAACATGAGCTTTGTAGTAATTTTCAGGTTGTTTATTTTGGTAGAGTTTTAAGGAATATTTAATAGAGATAACAGGGTAAAACCCACCACTTTTGACTTAGTAAATGCTAAACATTTCTGTCTGTAGTTAGCATACTCTTCAATTGCAAGATAGGTGGCTGGTCAGTGATGTGTAGAGGTCATGAAAGGTGTGTTAGCATCTATTTCCTATTTTTAGTTCAGTGCTGTCTTTAAAAGTACATTTGTGTCAGCCTGTGAAAGTGCCTCCCAATAGTTAACATCATCACAGGTGAATGATGAGATACTGCTCAACATACCCTGAAAAAGTAGCTCCCTTTTAGTAAATAAAATATATTGTTATTATTCACAATGTAAACAGGATGGTCGTCTTTCCTTCAAGTATGGATTTACTAAAGGTAGATTATCTCTAAAATATAAACATCTGAAAGGTATAACTGTATTTTAAATTCATTAGGCCGTTCAGAAATTATTTGTGAGGCTTCTGCTTTCATTTGGTGTTGAAAATTGTTACTGAATTGATGGTCAACTTCTAGTTTTCCATGGAAACGGTTAGAAAAGCGTGAATGGGATTTCCTGGGATGGGAAGCTATGTTAATATATTTGTGCTGACAAGTGTCTGTACTCTGTTACAGCTTCCTTAAAACTGATATCTCGGTGTCTGTAGAATTGAAGAAAATTGAAAAACAGTATGATGCAATTACAGTTCATAGGTTTATTGACTGTGCACAGCCATGCGAAAATCTAAATAAGCCATCTGAGGTACAGAGAAGGCTTCCTTACACTGCCGTGTCCTTTCTCTTTGCAACTAATAAATCTATTTGTATTCAGAGCAGACATTTATATTCTTGAAACAGGAATAACACTGTGTAGATTTCTCTTAATCTTAGTTTTTTATGTACTATCAGGCTTTTAAAGGGATTTTCATCCTACATGGCCAAAAGTCATATTCACATGTCAAGGTGCATGAAAATCTATTAATTTCCCAAAAAGTAAGAATAATTAAAGTAGCCAAACATTAAAATCTATCCTGGAAGGGCATGTTCATATCTGGCAAACACATCAGACAAGTCAAGTAAGCTTTAGGAAGGTGTCAGATATGCAAAATGGGAAATTAGACTGAACATAAAAACTGAACTTAGGTGTTAATTGTGTACAGGAAGACAGGAGAGAGGGAGAATGTTCACTTGATAAGAAACACAATAGAAATAAAATCAGTGAGAGCAGAGCATATCTTTGTAATAATTTTGTCTATTTACCTTCAAAATCTATGTTTAAATTCTGGAGAAGTTCATAAGGACCCCTTAGTCTTAAGGCAGCCCAGCACTTCCTGGCTCCAGTGGATGTCTGCCAGCCCTGGTGAAGCAAGATGGGCTCCTCATTACAGGGTCCCTATAGAATATATAGGGATATCTGCTGTGTTGTACGAAGATAGATAATAATTCAGAAGGTTACTTAATATACATGACTATTTTACTGTGTATGCTGCTGTTTAATTAAGTAAAACACTTTCAGCTTCCTGAAAGTTTGAGGAAGAGTATATTAATTATTCAGAAAAATTGTTCTGTATTGTAATAATGATCTGTTATTAGCAGTTGCAAGTTTTTCATTCTTAAGCAGCATGTTCAGGGAATCTATTGTTTACTAGGTTGTGTCAGAAAAGGTAAACATGGGATTATTTTTTTCCCTTCTAAGAATATAAATTGTTTGTATCTTTTAGCCATTTTACCTTTTTTAATGATCTAGGGGATTGCAAGATAGAGTGATACAGACCTCCAGCTTGCATGGAAAACAACTAAAGGACATGCTGCTACACTATCGATTTCTCTAATTTAGCCTCGGGTTGAAGACTTGGGCCTTATTTCAGGATGCAGAAGTTGAACAGTGCTCTGGGTTATACTAGAGATGTCACTTCTTGGAGAAGGGTAACTTCAGGTCATGACAGACTGGCACGGTTTTCAGAGACCAGTTGTTAATCCCAGTTTTGTCAAGGTTTAATCTCAT
The DNA here is from genome assembly GCF_036169615.1 of Heliangelus exortis. Lineage (NCBI taxonomy): Eukaryota > Metazoa > Chordata > Aves > Apodiformes > Trochilidae > Heliangelus > Heliangelus exortis. Next base: position 8,218,686 of record NC_092434.1, read on the forward strand.
AATTTACATAGAGATAAAATATACTTCACTACTAAGTCAAAATTCTTTGTGTTGTTTGAAGTCATGGTGCTCAGTAGAAGGTGCTGAGGTTTCGGTAATATGTGATTTTTTGACATTTTTGGATATGGAGCAATTATAATGAATATTTCAGTACCTGATACAGTGTTATGTTACCTAAAATGCAGGAGTTTCTTAAATTTGTCAGTCAATGATTCTATGAGCATTACAATATATGATGATTGCTTTGATCTGCTCAGCTCTACATAAAGTAAAAAAATTAATAAATGCACATTTCATAAGCAATCTGAGGTAATTTTAACAGAGGCATTAAAAGTAATTCTTGAGTAAAAAAACAAATGCTCATCTGTCCATCTGTCAGTGTGGAGGCATTATTTCTGGTTAGTACTGAAACTTGAGAAACAAACCCTCTAAATCCGATGGAGAAGGAAATGTCTGCCTTAACAGTCATGCCCCCATTTCAGAGTGCTGAGAACACGTGTGGGCTAAGTATCAAATGTGAGAATGATCAGACCATTTTGTCTCATGGATTTCTCTTTTTTGCCCTCTGTGCTTCTTAGTGTTTTTTTTGCTCCTGTAACTTTTTGCATGTGCATTCATTATATTAAAAATATTGGAAATTTTAATCTTGTCAGTCACACCAGTGTAACTCTGGAGTAACTATTGACATCAGTCGCAGTATTCAAAATAAGCAGGATTTGTCCCTCTGGTGTAATGTACAATCTCCCATGAAAACATTTCCTGTGGGCAATTTAGATGCATTGTTATCAGCTAAATTTTTACTTAAGTGAAAAATATTTTTAAATTATATATATATATATATAAAAATAATAAAATGTGTTTATACCAATCATTTTAAGATCAACTAAATGTTTTCTGATTTTGCATTTAATTCTGTTTTTGCATGTTTAGCATCTATTTCCAATCTCTTCATTTTGATTTTATTTAAAGCACAAAGAATGTAAAGGTTTCTAATGCACTGAATCTGTTTTCTTTTTTGCAGTAGTTTCATATTTAATTACAGCTGTCTCTGATAATAAATAGTGTGCCAGAGTTTGTAATGTATTTTGTAAAGCAAAGTCCTTTGGTGAGTTGGTTACTGAAACAATAAGCATTTGTGACAGGTTGTTTGCTGAATACTTTCCTCTGTGCATATGGCAGATCATAGCTCAGTTGTTAGCAGATTATCCATTGTGCCTTGATGTTAAAAGAGGATACCTCTCAGCCTATGTTTAAAGCTGTTCTGCACTGTCCTAAGAATGGTTATTCTGGGTGGGATATAGCAGAAGTCAGGGGAAGTTCCCATGTGCTAAGAAGGGGAAAGAAATAAAAACAACAAATAGCTTGTAGTGATTTTAACCTTTTACTAATGATCTCTGAGAGCATTTATTGTGAGCTTTTCCATTGAATTTAAAACACCTTTGAAGTAGTTAACCAGTTCTATAATAGAGCATAGTTAAACATTCTTCAAATTTGTACAGAAAAAAGAATCTTTTAAGACATGTAGAACAATCATTATAATGGGGTCAGTATTCTAATCCCATGTTTTCAAAACGGGGTTTGTCATAAAATTGATTTTTTTTTTAAAACACCAGTATTTTGAACATCAATTCTAGAATGTTAGGAAATTTTGCCTTATTAGAAGAGGAAAGTCAGAAATACTTGTTTTCAAAATGGTAAGGGGGAGGAATGTGTGATGAAGATATAATCTGTAGTTTTCCTCCCTTATTCAAATATTCCAAGAAATAGAGAGCAAACAATATAGTGGATTTTTTTTGCTAAGAATTATATTCTTCTGTTGGTGACACATATTTTAGAATTCTGATATGCTGAAGGATTGTTAAGATCTAAACCAGAGGTTCAATTTAAAACTTACAACTTAAAATGAATGAAACCCTCATGTGTTGTTTTGCAGGTGGGGAGGGTATTTTTTTGAAAAACAGACTGAAGAGTGAAAGATTAAAATATTTTACTTGAGAAGATAAATGTAAGGAGCTACATTTTAGATCATCTCATTTCCTTTTTAATGCAAATCTGATTCTTTGATTATTCACATTTATTATTTATTGATTTATCCTTATAACAAAGTTAGAAATTATTACATATTGGGAATGTAGGCAATTTTGTAATGCAATAATAATAGTGCACCTATTGCACCTATTTCATCCATTGATGAAAAAGAAAAAATATTTTTAATAGAAGTAAAGTTTTTTTGAGCTGCTACACTTAATGTAACTGCAATTCTTTAGAGCAGAAAAATGAGAGAAAACAAATAATGCCCCTTAAGCAGATGCTCATTCATGTAGGATAGCTACTCTTTGATTTTGGGGAGGTGATACGACTTGCAGTTGGAAGCCTTGGTTTATTGTGCCGTTATTTATATCTGAAATAAATGAGGAATAAGCATAAAACATGAAAAGGGAAATTAGGTATTATGCTAGTTCTCTTACTTTTTGTATTTTATTTACATGAAATATACATTTTTTAATGGTGTGTTGCTGTGTCTTTTGTTGACCATATCTGTACGCCAGGTCTGTCTGCTTGTTTCCATTGGCTTGTCATGTTCACTAATTAGGGAACTGCTGCATGATTCACCTTGTTAATTAGAGGGACTTGCACACAAAGGCCCTTCGGGCAGTGCGAAAGAAGAGCCTAGCACTAGTGCCCTGAGAAAGCTACAGCCTGTGAAGTAATTCTTCTCATCTACCTTCTATTTTTTATTTGAAATGAATAAATCATTGAGATTTTCCTTGTGGAGTGAGAATGCAAGAATTCACATCTTTGTAAGATGTAAATTATATGTGATCAATAGAAGGGGATGACTACTGTATTGTACTTACAAGATTCCCTAATTTACTACTTGTCAGTGTATGAAAAATTGCTTGAAATATTTTGTCCCCACACTGTGGTGTGTTGTTCCCTTGATCTGCAGGAGAAATGAGCAGTAGCGGTTCTGCCATAGTTAAATCTAAAGTAAAAAGATGTAGATTATTTAAATTTTGAGCTTGTTTTGCATCCCTGTTGGAACTTCCATTTTCCAAGTGAACCCCTAGTGCTACCCCCACAACTTTCAACAGGGAGAAGATGGGTGTCTGGCTGTTTTCGTTCCCAGTACTGCTCTGCTTCAAATCTCTTTTGAGGAGAGCAGCATGCTCGCTTATATTGTGTATTCTTTGGTTGAATATAGTTTCAGAATAAATTAGAATTGTTTTTGTCATGTCACTTAGACTTGATCAAACCACAATTCAGACTGCAAAGAAGGATATTGTGTTAAAAATGCACAACTAGCCCTTACACTACCCATTTCCCATCTTTTTCTGACAGTTCAGAAATTAACTTCAGTGCCATTCTCTCTATTTGACTGAAATTCTGTGTTTCTGTCAGACCTCTCCAACTGAGGCCACAGCTCAAGTTTGCTGCTCTTTGTAGCTTTAGTCTGTAACTCTAGACACAACTGTCATTCATACAGGTTTTCACTGTTTTTGTATTCCCTAATCTTCATTAAAGCATTAGTTTTGGAGCCCTCACATAGCTTCAGGGGGAAAGGAGAACACCCTCAAAATATTGAGAGGATAGCAAACTCCCACTATGATTAACTAGAGACTGGGAAAGGCTCTAGTTAAACCAGTCTTTCTCACCCATGCTCCAAGACTTGAGGATATTCTTCTGTTGCTTGCACCTGAATTCAGGACCCTGTGAGTAAGCCATCATGCTTTTTGGCTGGATTCTTACTGGTCATATTTATAGTGTATGTCTATGTCTTGTTCCCTTTGAAGAACAGTTTGAGAAGATTTCTTACAACTGTTTGCTCTTGGGTTGGTCTGAAATAAAATTAAGACCGATAACAAAAATATAATAACAGATATAAGGGAAGTAATTTCAGAACTTTCTCATCTTACTACTAGTAAGTTGCCAGCTCTAGTAACACTGATCCTTTCAGCTGTTTGTGCCTCAGAGACCCTTTGCTCAAATGATCTGTGTTTGGATCAGAAAATCTACCAAACACCATAATGGGACTTAACAAATACTATGGATTAAAATAAGGGTGTCTCTAGCTTAGTCTAGAAGAGTCTGGGACTGGTGGGGATAAACTGAGCAATAGTGTAATTAAACCCAGGCAAAATGTGCTGGAGCTCCAACCAGCAGTTTTTGAGGAATGAAGAAATTTAATCATTAAGGTTACTGGAAGGACAAAAAAAACCCAACATTGTTGCAGAACTCTTTAGGAGGAATTTGAGTGATATCTTTCTTTAAAAATTAAATACTACACATTTTATAATATAGATAATGGCTTTAATTTCAAGTGAAATAACTTGTGCATTGTATTTGGAAAATCAAAAAGGCAACCAACCAAGAATATACAGAATTAGAAGAGGTTTGTAGATACCCATAAAGAGTCTTGATTGATTAAAGGTACTAGTGGGATAAGAAGAACTTCAAATTATTTGAACCTATGAGTATGAATATCTATGAATCATTCAGGCAGTCTATGAGCTTGAGTAGTAAGAAGGTAAAAATTTAGGTTTACTGATAATTATTTTTAAAATTGCATTTGTCTAGGTAATGTACATGTCTTGAGAAAATTACAGTAAAGTCTTTTCTTCGAGGGGGGGGGGGGGGAAAGACAGGATGCATTTGGAATTTCCTGTACCAGAAGTTTGATATATATTGTGTTGAAAATAATAGGGCAAATGTTAATGGAAAATTAGAATAAACTTCTAAACCATAATGAAATTAGATGTAATAAACATAAATGTTGGTTGTAAGAAAGACACTTGGTCTAAAGTACCCCGGTTAAGGTTCCAGAACTGTATTCAGATGCTCATTATTTTGAAAAACATTCATCTTGGGGGCTGAAATGTTCCCAGCTTAGTCTTTGCCCAGGGTGATTTTTTCAAACACTATGCAATGATTTTCGACTGTTGCTAAAAGTGTGTGGAAAAGAAAAAAAGAAGGGAAAAAGAAAAAGAAAAAAACCCCAACTCACACACACACCTTTTTCAGTAACACAAAAATCTTGATCTACTTTCAATAGTGTGCAGCCATTGCAAGTGGAGATAGGAGCTTTCACTGAGTGGGGGTAACTGCTTGTGGAGAAGTAGCATCCACCTTTGTAGTGAAGAGAATTTAGATATAATTTTTGGCAGAGCTGTCAGTGTCTCACAGAATGTGTTCACTGTGTTTTGCTCTTAAATATATAAAGTTCTCTGGTATTGCATTATTGCAGTGCTACCTCCCAACTTAAGCTACTTTGGAGCAGTTTCTTACCAGTCAGTGTGCTATTGCTGCAGGAGTTCTGCTGACCTTTAGAGACTTTGGTAATGCAAAAGAAAGATGGGAACATGGCATGAGCATGCTGCAGACATTACCTGTTTTTCAAGACTCTCTCTCTCTGAAGTTTACTTTACGTATCGATCCTTCTTGATCATTGTCCTGGACTTGCTGAGGTTACTGCCAGCATTTTAATGAGTTTCATTTTTTAATTGAACCTTCTGTTGTGGACATCTTAGGACATGTGTAATGGTTCCACATTTCAGGCTTTCCTCAGCAAAAAAGATGGTTTTCCAGGGGGTGCAATCACTGTCTGAGACTGATGGATATCTGTTGTAGAACCATCAATTAAGACAAGCTTTTCCCAGCATATGACCCTGTTACCAGGAATTAAACCATCCATCGCAAACAGAATTAGGAGGGATTTCCATTGATGCCTATTGGCTAGAAATCAATGCTTAAATCATTGTTTATATGATCTTGCCTTCATCAAATATTTCTGCCATTTAGTGCTCTCCACTGCCAATTTCCTGTTTGGTGTTCATTCCTGCCTGGTTTTATTCTTGATTGTGGTTTACAGTCTGTCGATATTTATAGCTTCTGTGGTGCTTCTAGGCTCTTCTCTGTCTTTTCTTCTTTTCTTCTGTCTTCTTTTCTTCCTAGGGAATTTTAAGTAGCCAAAATCTAGTTCTTTGTGGGCTGAGCTGGCTCTGTGAATAAAGAAACTTACTTTTACAACTCAGCATCTCTTCCCTTATCAAGTCCTGCACTGACAGTATTTAAACATACTTGACGACTTCCTCAAGTTCTTCCTTCTTCTTTATCTCCACAATCATCTGTCTCTGTCACCAGGTCATTTTCATTCCAGGCCAATCTGCTTGTAGGTTGAGAAACACGTCTTTCACCTTTTTCTCTCTCATGTGGCACCACTTCCTCATCTCCCTTTTAGTTTTGAAGGTCTTTATGTGTAGGCTTGAATTGTTCAGAGTTCCTGTGGTCCTCTTACTTTCTAATCATATTGAAAGAAATTTTTCTTGGTGCAGTCCTAAGCAACTACAGCTCAGGGCCCTACCTTGTCTACCCCTCTTCTTCAAAGAAAGTTAATTTCAATTTGCTTAGGTTTTATTCTGCATTTGGAGCTCCTTTCACCTTTCTTTCAAGATAGTTTTTATTCATCATTTTGAAAAACAATTGTCTTTCTGATGAGTAGTGCACTGCCTCATTTGCTGTTTGGTATTCCCTTTTCAGATTCACTGCCATGTTTGCGTAGCTGATGTTTACACATTTTGTGCCCACTGAAGTAGAAGAATCTTTTCTCAGCAGTACAAATTACAGTCACTGCTGGGCCTTCTAATTTTCTGGATTGTAAAAGGTGTTTGACTTGAGATCTGTATCTGTTCATACAAGTATCCAACATTTGTTTTACAATTGTTTTTTACAATTGTCCAAGTTATAGCTTGGACAAATCCATGGACTATATTCCTCTAGCCATAACTTTACCAAATTTATTCTTGCTTGGGTTATCTTTTTGAAAAGTGGTAAATTAATTTACATCTTCCCTGTTCTCTTTTGTTACTGTAATACTAGTTAACAGAGAGAGGATTTAGTTTTTTAAGAAATCTTGAAAATTAATCCATACTCACTTGTGGAACAGGTGGTTTCTTCCAGTTGTGTGGATTGCCACAACTGCTGATGGAAGTAGAAATCTAAGAATGAAGAAAATGTACTGAAGCATATATTCACACCATGTATTTATGCCTTAGTGTCTGAGTGACTGTTGTCATGATGCCTTCAATTGCAAAAAAAGCTTCAACTGAAAACAGCTTAAAGTAAATGTTTGGTTTCTATTGAAAATTTGTTTACAAAGCATGCCATGAATTGCAAATTATTAAATCGAGATATTAAGTTTTAACATTGATACTTCAGGTAGCCATATAGCTGTCTTGCTTGTGGCATCTGGCTCATGGCATCTTTTTATGAAGTGCCTAAATGTATAGTAAAAAGTACTGAATTCAGGAAAACAAACTGAAATTTTAGAACCTCATTTGTTAACTTTACTTTATTAAAATTGTAAAGTAGTGTTCTTTCTGTGGTTTTAATGTTATGGCACCATCACAAAGAGAAAAATCTCATTATGTGAAGTAATATTGGTGCTTAATTCTTAATACTGTACTTTTCATCAGGGGGATCTCTTTCAGTTAAAGTTAGGTAATGAAATACCTCTCAGTAAGTAAATGGCATGGTGAAAATAAATTAGAACCAGATAAGGAGCAATGAACAGCATTTCATTTGTAAGAATTTTTCTTGAGTAATATATTGGAATATTTATCTGTGTTTTAGATAAATATTTTTTCTTTCAAAAAAGATAACTGTTGTTAATAAGTGTGGTTCTAAATGAGCCCTTCTCCCTTCCCAAAGGGCAGAAATTTTAATACACTATTGATAAATATATCTGTATTAATTGTGGTGATGGCAAGTTAGAGACTGATATTTCATCAGCATTCCAGTATGAAAATGAGAGTGCAAATGAATGCAGCCATCAAATGGTTGCATCTTGTTGACTAATGTAGTGATTTGTATTAATGTCTTGTAAATTACATTAATTAGCAGAAAAATTATTTATTTTATCAGGATGCATAGATATTAGCAGGTGCATCATTTGTTTAAATACCCAAAATTTATTAACTGGCTTAGAAGATAATACTATGTTGTAATAGCAGGCTGCTTTCTTACTTTAAAATAGAAGTGTCTGTGTAAAGTAAGAGGCTTAAGTTGCTTTATTTTCACAGATACTTTTTAGAGTGATATGGGAGCATTAAAGATGACTTGACTACATTTAATTTAGGTTGTTCTTAGTGCTGGGAATTCAGAAGGTGATTACTTTGGAACTGTGTATGCAAAACAGGTTACAAAGTCATTTCCACTTGAGGTAGAGAATATGATTCCAGAGTACTGGAGAAAAGAGCCTCCACTGGTCAGGGTCATGCATTTGGCACCCCAAGAGCTACATCTTAAAAGTAATCTCACTTGACACCAAAGCAGAGCAATTAAATCTGTTTTAATTACACAACTAACAAAAAACTGTTTGGCTATTCCTGAACTTCTTGCAAGATAACAGCAATAACCATATCAGATTTTATGACTATTGCAAATAGCTTGTATCTCCATGGCATTGATTTGGAAAAGCTTCTGTTGAATCAGATGTTAGGAGTCACACTGCATGTGCAGATGTCTTTATGAAAGGTCTAGTGTCCCCTCCTTTTGAACCAAAGCCAAGATGCTGCCTTTTTTTTCTTCCCTTTGTTTAAAAAAAAAACCCAAAAACCAAAACACAAGCAAAAAAAACAGTGATCTTTAAGGTTCCAACAGAAACCATTCTATGATTCTGTGATACAATACAATTGGGGATATTTTTGATGGAGAGTAGAGGATGAGCAGGGGAGAGGCTGGTACAGATAATATGATGTAGGGTATGAAAAAAAAAAAACATGTGACCTGGAGATGGAAAAAAGAGGAAGTTGGAATGGAGATATGAAGGAGACAACAAATAGAGTGTAAGTAAGGCATGTAGTAGAGGAAGATCCACATGTGGAGAATTTTTAGCCTAAATAGACAAGCTGGGTGAAGCAGGGTAGGAGGTAGAGATAAGTGAAGGGGAAGGTCTTGCCAGGATTAACCCAGTGTCAGTGGGGAAGAGCCCAGCTCCTTCTGCTAGGTTTCCTGTCATGTGCTAAATTATACATTGTTGAAAGTCTTGTGTATTTGTTTAGATATCAGTGCTAGGCTAACACTAAATAAAAAAAGAAAGGACAAAGAATGAGGAATAAATGAGTGCAAACCCTTGTGCAGACTCTGGAATCTATTCCATGTTTTCTTGGTAAAACAACACTGGACACTTTTCAGGTCTTGAATTGAGGGAATGTTTTGATTTACAATCTAAATGTGCTAAAATATAAAATACTAACTTGAAGCAACCTCTCAGAGGGACTGTGCTTAATGTTAAGTGTTGAAACAATCACTGTGTGTATTGCCATACAGATAGTACAAAGAGCCAGTTAAGTATTAGCTTGCTGTTGGTTTGAAAATGGTGGCTTAGGATACGATAATCATAATAACCATAGCATGATATCAGTTATCTATCAGACTGTATTTTTGTCTTTCACCTGCCAGGAAATAAATACTCCAGTGCAAAATTTCTTATTCTGTGAAACCATCCACTTTACAACTTCATTTGAGATCACTTTAAGCCAGTTGGCCTTCACTTAAATATTCATCAAACTTCTGATAATTGTGATAACCCTTATAGGCTGGCAAGCATGGCAAATTAGCAAAAAGATGATTGATCTTTTTTTATATGCAGTTTTATCTTCAACCTTTCCTGGATATATGTTATACTATAGTAATAATTTCTTCTCTAAGGTATTTGCCAGTATCTGGATTTGCACATCTATTTACAGTTGCCTTGAAGCCTCATAATTACAATACAGCTGAAATGTCCATTTTCTTTCCCTGACTACAAATAGGGATCAATGGAATTTTAAATGACTGCTTACGGGCTAGCTTCCGATCATGACCTTTGTAAATGATTAGAGCTCACCACTGTTGCTATCTACCTTGAAAGGGTAAGCGGGCAGGTCTGTCTAACTGGCATTTAATCTGGAAGAGAGCCAAAGATATTTGAGCTAAAAACCTAATATGACTTGGCAAAGAGAAATATGTACAGACCTTTGCACTATTATTTAGATATTCTTCCACGTTTCTTTTTTGCATTTAGGAAATTCTTTTATCCTGTAGCTAAGTGAGACATCTATTTGAAGACATCTATTTGAAGTTATATTGAAGTGCTTAAAATAACTGAAGTTGCAAAATATATAGCCAAAAAATGTGTGAAATGGGCTTTCAAACTCTGAATTTGCTTTTTCTGTAAAACATGAAAATGTTATATTGCTAAGTGAGTAAACCTGAAAAATGCACTAAATAGGCTGCATGAAGTAAACCTGCTCTTTCTAGGCAGAAGTGAATGGAGGAAAGCTACCATACATTGGTACTTTTTTTTTTTAAAAAAAAACAAAACTTCCTGTCCTTTTAACATTGGCCAAGATAGTTCAGGCCCTACTTGTAAATGCAGCTCACATGTAAGTATTGGCTTGGATACTTCTATCTACACTTGTCAGTTCATTTTTGCTCCAATGAAGAATTGTGCCTGTATCATGCAATGTTTTTATTACCACTTCTGAATTTCTTGAAGTATTGTTCTGTTCATTTCTGTAGAAGTGGGAACAGGTATAACATCAGTGGGATTACAAAATAAACATTTCTGAATTTATTGCAAACCCAGTTTTGAAATTAGCAAGAGTGATTACCAAGAGCTATGAATGTTTTTGTCTAAAATCAAAGACTGTTACCTAGTCAATTATTCTTGTTTAGTATTAATGATCAGAGTATTTATTAAAGTAATACTATTCATGGGAATATTTCTCTATTAATTAGCTCTGTAAAGGGATTATATAGTTTATAGTGAATATTCAATGTTACCTCTTCATCATCTGTTGGATGGTGGATCTTCTCTTATTTTCTGTAGCATGCCTGCAGTATTACCTAATGAAGTTGGCAAATTATTTTCTTAGCCTCAGATTGGTCAAATGTGTTGTTATCCAAATCCTAATCCCACAGAGTAGTTATAAATTCAGTTCATAGAGCTTTTGTGTCAGCAATAACTTTTTTTAACAGATGGGGGTGTTTTACTCATTTAGATATGATTTTTTTAAAGCAAACATGAAGTATATTTAAAACATTCAAAGCAAATGTGACATAAAGAAAATGAGACGTTTTTTATTATTTGAGTTGGTATTAATGCTCTTGATACCAGTCTTAAACTGGAGATGTGAAGTGTTCAAAAGCAGTTATTTGGAAGCAGAAATGCCATGGAAAGTCAATAGAACTTCTGTAGCTTTGTTATTACTCTACTGGAAAGCTGAGTGCTTGAGCTCCTGAAATGGGATTTCTAGGAACAGCTAAGTACTGTTCGGATTGCTCATCTGTGACTTCTACCTCAAGCTCACAAGCCTGAAAATAGCTTTTTGATTTGACAGCAGAATAAAACCTAAGCATTTTTTTCTGTCTCTAACAGATGCAGCAACAAGAACTGGCACAGATGAGGCAGAGGGATGCCAATCTAACTGCACTGGCAGCTATCGGCCCCCGGAAGAAACGGAAGCTTGATTCACCTGGGCTGCTTACCATAGGAGGAGAGGTAAGTGTCTCTACACAGGATAAGAGAAATTATTACCTCTAAACCTAGTAGGAATAACAAGAGATTCTACATGCCAATACTTTCAGTGTTGTGTTGCTTGGAAAAATGGATGCAAATTACTAAATCAGAAGGATTATGAGTCCAGTTTATCTTGCCACAGTTTAAGAGGCACCTTCTGTGTTTTCAAGTGTTAACTTCGAACAGATTATTAAAGAATATTTCAAAAGTAAGTTAAATGTGTAGGTCTCTCCCCTATACAGTTCACTATAATCCAGAGAAACCAGAAAAGAGTAGGGCATGGGGAAATATCCAGAAAGAACACAACTGTAGACACTTGCTTACAGTTTGAACCAAGAGAACTTGTAGAAAAAGTAGTAAATATGGTTTTGTGACAAATAAACATCAAAACTTCTTACAGAATTGTTTTCCCTTGCAACTGCAAAAGTGACTTTGTAATCATGCTAATTATATGTAATTTTAGTAAGAATTCAGTGCTCTAGAGGTGGAATCAGGTTTTTTAGCATGAATCTCCCGTTATCTTAAATTAAGAGGTAGCTATACTACACAATAGAATGCAAAATCATCAGAGCATGGTATGTATTAATCAAGGTGGAGCACTGGGATTAATATGGTTTCATTACCTTGGTAAACTTTGTAAGAATATTATGTTGTTTGGCACAAATATAGCTGGGTTTCTTTTGTTTCGACTAAATATGCCTACACTTCAGGAGACAAAGTAATTCTCCCTATTACATGTCTCTTCTGAAGAAAATGCAAACATTTTGGTTTGAATAACTGACTAACAGTTTTGGCTCAGACATTTGACTGTCTCAATGCCAGACACTTCCAAAAGTCTTTTTGTTTCCCATTTTGGATAGCTTTCATCTGACTTCTGTCTCTTTTCATATGCTAAGATTAGTGCTAAGGAATTAACTGAACTAGGAATAGAAGTGGATCTTGTTTATATTCTCAAGTTGACTTCTGACTTCAGATATATAGGAGGTTCTCCTGTTTTCTGGTAAAATTATTTTCAGACTGAGGGAGTTTCCTGGGTTTTATGTTGTCCTGTTACATTCCCTTCCTTTTAGTCTTCTGCTTGTCTTGCATTCAGTAAAGAATTCTGTTCTCTGTATGTACCTGTAAGCAACATCCTGCAGTAACAGGCCAGAAGAAGCTTTCATTAGAAGCTCTACTGAATAGTTATGTCTTTGGCTTTAACTCAAGATTAATTTAAAAATTATTTTAAACTTCTAATAATACATGGATCCTTTGAGATTCTAACAAACATACATTCCTTGCTTGTCTTTACTTGACCAAAGGAATATTTTCTCCCAAGTATCAGAATTTAATTTTTGGTGTCTATTGCCCCTTTTAAAAAATTATCTTTTTAAGCTTTTATGTTTGGATGAGCCAGATTGTGGTCACCTTCAGTAAAACACTTCATTCACAACTATATGCCTGAATGGATTTATGGTGGACAGCCTCCCTTGCTTTCTGGAAGCTCCGTACCATTCTGGCAGACTGTTTCAAGATAAAAGTCTCTGGGAAATTCTAAAGACTTCTGGAGAATTTATCTTGCTTTTGTTACTCAATTGACAAATTATCCTTGTGGAGCCATGAACTGGGTGCATCTTCTGCTGGTCCAAACTCAATTGCTCCTATGCCTCTCCTCCTGCCTTCTGATCATGATGTCCAACTCCTTTTGGTGCCTGGCTGCAAACTGATTTGAAGGACTTGGATACTGTATCTAGATTATTCATTGTCTTTTCTGAGGATAAAATCCAAAATATTATTGAAGCTGTGTCATGCAGGTTGGCTGCTGGAAACTCCTGCTTATTCAGTCTGCTGTACAAAAAACTAAGCTCTAATAAACAATAATAAACACTTTAAAAAGGTACTGACAATCTGCTTTGGTTATTTAAGACTACCTGATTTCTCTTCTTTGGATTTCTGGAGATTATAAACAACATAGAAAACTATTATAAGACTGTGATACTCCCCTCGCCCAGTTCCACCTTCGCATATCTGACTCTGATTTCTCTAAAGCAATTTCTAAGCTTCTTAAGCCTTTGCTGCTAGTAGTATATTGCTTGCAAGGTCTGACTTGGCAAGAGCTTTCTTGGCCTGCCTTTTTTTTCTTTCTAGAGTGTTCAGTTTTTGTCACAGAAGCTACTGATCTCCTTAATCTTTTTCTCTTTTTTTTTTTTTTTTTTTTTTTTTTTTATGCCATGCAGCCATATCAAAGTTTCTTTTAAAAAATGGGGGAAAAAATCGTAGAAAAGTGGATTAATGGGGAGTAGTCATCCTCAAACAACAGCACCACCAAAAGTGTTATTGGTTGCAAACTGTGATAACAAATTAGCCTGAGCTAATCTGACTGTGCTCCCTAGCCCAGTCCCTAGTAGTTCATTCCTGCCCCTTCCCCTTTCATTGGCTCTGGCTCTTGTCATACCATGTGCTAACCCGTTTCTATTTGATAAATTGGCAGAAAACTAACCTGACAACAATAAAAAGTGAGGTTTCTGCTTAGCTTGCTAAAGTAGTTTGGCCTAGAGCCCAGTGAGAACTGGAAAAGAAACTTATAACAAGGCAGAGACAGCAAACTTGATCACCTGCTCTTGCTTTCTTTTCAGTACCTTTCTTGTATTTTAGATAATCTGCTAGAAATACAGCTTTCTCTGTAGCAGCCAGCAGCTCATCAGTAATTCAGCCTCCTTATTATTATAATGCAGTTTAGATCAAGAGTGAAAAAGAAGGGGGGTAAAGAGAAATGAGATACCTTTAGAAGAATTCAGTTTTTCAGCCTTGCAGAGTTGAAAATACTGCATTTGCAGAATTTTATAGTTTTTAAAAATTATTTAAGGGTGCTAGACAAAGCTATTAGAAATTATCTTTAAACGTTACTGCTTTTTGGAATGTCATGTGTGATTATCAAGTTAGATACCTAACAATCCTGAACCATGGTTATGCATTTAGCAGCAGTACTGCCTAATTCTTAGTAATCCTGTCAGTGCTTGTGTTGGTACACAGCAGTGAATGGAGAAGACAGATGATATATATAGGAAATGGAAGACAGCAACCACGTAAGCTCTTTAGTTAGCATCTTCAAACATTAAAAATAATAATATTTGAGTTATTTTATTTACCTTACTGATATTGAATCTTTTCAGTTCATTCAAGCTTTTTTCTTGATTGTAAGACTTTTGAGAATTAGGATTAAACATAGTTTTCATGTAGTTGTAGGAGTCAAAGCCTTAAGAAAAGCATTAGCCATCACAAGACTAGATCAAGTAGCTTTAGAAGTTAAATATTTGAGTACCACTAAGGTGGCATGAACACAGAATTTGCATATTTCAAAGTCCCTCGTTTTTTGCTATGGAATTTAAAGTGTAGAGGTTAATTTGCAAGTATTTTTCTGTATGTAACAATAATAAGAATAAAATAATTCGGCTTTTCATCAAGACCTATGGCTAGTATCCCAAAGTACATAAATATAGAGTATATGTTTGAAATATCTGAGGGTATAATTTGCTTAAATATCAAGCTAAAGCCCTCTCCTGGTACTTGCCTGGCACAGATGGTTTTTGAATACTGAGCTTCCAAAGGCAGCTTCAGGGCTAGTTCAGTGAATCACCGCTTGTTGAAGACAGTCATTTTAGGGATAAGAAAAAACCTCTTTCTCACATAGTGGAAGAACAGTCATCTTAAGAATATTCAGGAAATTATCCCAAACACCATCTTCACAATTTGCAGGACCATATGTTGGGCCAGTGCTCAAGGGAGATCTGATACTTTGTGGCTTTTCTCATCCACTGTATTCCAACCATTATATTAGTAAAGAAAGATAATGTTCTTGCAGACTTGGGAAAGTCCCAAAACAACTGCAGTTGAAACAGTGATGTTTTGTGTAGAGAAAAGCTAATTACTGATGTGATTTTGGAGTGTATTTTGTGTACAAGGCACCTCATTTTTTTAATTACATTAATCTTTCAGATGGTATAATTTGAGCGTTTTGAAGCTGTTTCCATGTTAGGTTTGTATAAGATGATTAAGATTCTGGTTTGAGACTTGGAAATCTGTGTTACACCAGACTTCCAAGCACAGACACAGAAAAAGTTCCTTAATATTCCTGTCCATCAGATCTTAAGACTACAAGTAATTCCTACTTTCTAAGTGGAAATGTAAGAATGAATTTGTTATTACTGAGGAAGCACTTGGGTACTATGACATAATTGGAAAAATATACCTTAGACTACAATCTCTTTTCAGTTATCCAGGACTGAATGTGATGAATTTGTTTATACACATGGTATCTGGCATTCTCAGTTTATGCTTGGATTATCCATAGACATTTCAGCAACCTCTGCTATTATTCCTCAAAGCCGTTTAGTATTTTAACAATATTAAGAAGAAATCAAGAGAGTAGGTAATTTTGTCTTTGGGATGGGTCAGACATGATAACTATGGCAGAGCTGTCTCATGGAAACCTTGACCTTCTGTCCTTCCTTTCTTGCCCTTTTAAACAAAAAGAGATGTATAGTGTGTCTTGTGGAAGTCTTTCTTTTAGATGGACTCTGCATGGGGCTCCCTCCAAAGTGTCAAAAAATATCATGCCAGTTTAGAAGTTTGTGAACCAGCCAACCTAACTGTGATGCATAACTACTCCTAGCAGATATGAGAGAATTAGAACCAATGAATAGTCTATTATTTGGGGCAAAACACCAGTCACTGGGATTGCCATTCTCTGAGCAAATCTTCAGGCCTATTCCCTTGCCTCTTGGGAACTAAAGTAATTTCATGGCATCCACTTTCAAAGATCCTTGGAATGACTTGTTCTACAACTCAAGTCTCAGCTTGGTCTTCATACGGCATAGTTGGCTCTTGATAAATTACTTTCTGTTTTAAGTGGTCAAGATATGTTTAGAAAGCAGTGAAATCTAAAGGTTCTTTACACTTGTTAAGCTTGTGTTATATGAAAGCAGATACAGGAGACCAGAGCACCTTTTGCAAGTGTTTATGGTCCAAGAAGTTAAAGCTTGCTTTTCACGCCTTTAAACCTGTAGACTAAAGGCAGAACAGGAGGAATTTTTATGATTTATTGTATCATTGCCTTTTCAAGCACTCTTTGCTCCATGTATCGCTGACAGGATAGAATGCAGTGGTTATCTCAGACATATTTTAGTGGAAGATGTCAATGCTGCTGACAGTTATGATTTGATTTGAGGTATCCCAGAACTATCAGTTATATATTAGAGGCTGAAAAAAAGTTAAGGAGTCTGTTCTTATAATTTTTTATGGGATTACGTGAATACTACTTTGACTCTTGAAAAATCTCAGGCTTGGCTTAAGCTTCTCTGTCTTGCTTTACTTGCTGTTTTCAAAAGTCTAGTGAATATTAAAATATTTCCAAGAAATATGTCTGTCTATTTGAAAATCAGTCTTTTAGAAGACTGTATGTAGACATGTTCACCTAATGAATAATTGCACCTATTTTTCTCATTCTTAAATGAGATTTCAATTTTAAAATAATTCCTACAATTTTCATTTTTTAAAAATTCATTTAAAACTGTGGTTTAGATCATGACAAATATTCTTTGTTTTTTCATGTTCTGGTTTTATTTTGTGTAACAAGATTTGTAAACATTACTCTGATGCCTTTTACAGATTTATCTGTAAAAAGGCACGAATGATGATGTATAATGCTTTGTTTGCATTGATGATTAATAATTCTAGTTTGGAGGAATGTATAGCAATATGTTTTTGTGCCTGTTACAGACAGACAGGAATACAGTGAGTCAGGAGGCAGTAGAACAATTTTGCATGGATCTCACTTGACAGGATGAAAAAGTCAGGCAGCAATGCAAGAAAATACAAAGTGGCTCTGTGCCAGCAAAAACATTCTTTTTTACTAGTAGAACAGGTTTGCATACTGTATGTATTCCTTTGATCTCTATAACACAAAATACTCTGACAGAGATTCAATGATATTAATAATTTTTCCTTATTGGCTGAGACAAATTTGATTTTACTCCACTGGGAGATTGGAAATAGTAGTTGATCCTTCCTGACTGTGATGTTGATCTAGCACAGAAAAGGAGACCGTTAGAGCATATTTTTTTTTTTTCTTTTCAAAGGTTTTTACTGGAGTCTTAAGTAGTGGGGTTCTTGGTGTTTTGTTTTGTTTTTCAGTTAAAATCTACTTGGTTACAAAAGAAAGGAAAGAATGAATTTTTTAAAAGAAAATAAATTTATCATTGTGGTAATATTAAATACAATCTTTATTTATGGATACTTTATAAATATACTGTGTGTAGCTTAATAGCAATGGAAAATGAGAACTTGGCAGCATGACTTGAGTAGTTCATCCATTATTTGTCAGTCCGTATAGAGGTTTGCTGTTGTGAAATAGTATTGTTTTTCTTCTTCCAAAAGGCAACTACCTTGAGGATTTGTGGGGACAGAGGGTATGTGAGTTTGTTTTTTGTATGGATGTTATTTTTTGCATTGGGTTCTTCTGTATTTTCAGTTCTTCTTAATTTGTCTTCCTGGTTTTCAGAGACTGGTGGATAAAGTATATTTTGAAGCTTCTGTTTGTCTGGCACTTATAATTCCAGAATTTATCTTTCTTCTGGCTAAATAAAGCTGTTAAGACTAAGAAAGTAAGTGTGAAAGGGTCTAGGTGAGGGTTTGTCAAAATTGACTTGAGTCATTCCATAGACTTCAGAAGGTAAGGTCCAAGATGCTATGACATTTTTAGATGTCAGTGAAAATAATTTAAAAACCTGACCAGAAAATTTCCAAGATGTAACTTTTCAATATATATATGGGACGATTTAGACATGGATCCTAAAGTGTTTCCCTTTTAGTTGATCCTTCTCTAGAAGCATCAGATAAATCCTCAAGCAGATGAATTTCCCTTCTCTCTTCTATCCCACTTAATGGTGAATAAATTTTGTGGAATTTCTTTTTTTTCTTTTTGGCAAAAAAAAATCTGTTACTGGTGCTTTGAAAAAGTCTAAAGAACTTGAAATGTATTAGGATGACCATTCTTGGATATTTCTAGCCTGATTCTCTCCAGGAAGCCAAGTAATATATTAGTCATACAAAGACTGACAATTAGGGTGACAAGTAATTTAACACTTCAGTTTACCCTCAGCCTTTAGGCAAACAGGCTTGAACTTCGAGTGAATCCTGTTGCCAGCTTCTAATGTAAACACCTTGCCTAGAAGTACAGAACAGAAAATTGCTGTTACTTTACCTGATGTAAATTGTAGAACCAAACCGTTGTCTGAGTCCCCCTCCCAAACAACGGTATCTAAACTCTGCTTCTGTCAAGTCTTTACACTTCCAGAGAACATTGCTTTGTGGGGTAATTAAATTTACCTGGGAGTTTCTTATACATTTCATAGTGTAAGATACAGAGAAAACAATTTGCAATAATCAGACAAGCTCCTCTCTTTTGAAAATATGAAGTTATCAGTCCGACCTTTCGAAAGTCTTGCAGGAGCTCAGAATTCATTCTCCTTAAATGAATCTTGCCACCCCTATGTGTTCTGTTACAGATCAGTGTTCCTTACAATATTCTGTAGATAATAAAAGGTGAGGTTCTTGAATTAAAAAAAAAAAAAAGCCTGACAGATGAAGATTTCATTCAGAACTTGTCTTACTATGTGCAGTAAAAAATTATCCCTTACTTTTATGTAGTTCTAATTGAAATAAAGGTCAGTGTGTGTGAGAGAGAAACAAAGACAGGCCTTTCATAGTTTTCCTTTTGCTATATAAAAGTCTTCCAAGATTATAGTCAAGTCTAAAGGGTTTCTTTATCAGTCTGGGAGTATTTAATGTGTGAATATTATTCATGTGTGTATGTACACAAATTTTAGAGTCAGTTTCCTACTACAGGTTAGGTAAGTGATGTCATTATGGAATAACACAATACCAGCAGTTTGTGGTGCAGGCAAAATATTGTGATGAACTTTGCTGTTCAGTGAACATGATGTATTTTTAGTTCCTATGATCTGTTCTCTGTTGTAAGAATATTTTGAGCAAACACTTGTTGAACTTGGAAATGAATGTTCACACTTCTGCCTACACTGACAATTCTCCTACTCTCCACAGTCCTCTTTCAGAACTTGTCTAAAACTGGCCAATGGTAACACTGAAAGGTGTGGCTTCAATATTTAAACTTTGGACTGAAAGTAGTCTTTCAGCTTTGTTAGAAACTGTTTACAGGTTTACATGAGCAGTGTGTACTGCACATCTTTTCTTTGTAAGAGAGACAGTAAAATGGGTCCTGTTTGGCCACATTCATGAGAAGTGTTTGAGCTCCAAACCTGCAAGGACATGTGCACATGCTTAACTTTAAGCAGAGTGGTTAGTTTGTTTGAAGTTAGTAACATGCCTCCTGCAGAACATTAATTACATGCAATAAGCTTTTGCTGGATCGCTGGGTATGTCAGTGTTCCTGTGTCTTTGTCAACCTTCCTATTCCATGAACTCGGGTTTGTTAATCTGTAACTGATTCTGATGTAGGAAGTGCTTTGTTTCTCTTTTTTCTTTTTTTTTCCAATGATAGAAACAGGGTTTACTTTCTGGAAATAGGCATAATGCAGGCTTTTGAAGAGTCTCACATTATTTGATGCAAAAGTCTTTCAGTGACTACCCATGTGTGTTAAACACAGGTTTATGAAGTTTCCCAATGTGTCTTGAATGCTATGGTCTGTATTTTGCTTTCAAAGAAATAATATAGTAAAAATATCTGATAGTGGGATCTTCATCTTGGTGTTCCTTTTGTTACATACTCTGTTCTAGTGAGTGACTAGGAAAAAAGGGTTTTTTGTTTTTGTTTTGCCTGGAGTCAAACAGGAGCATGCTGGTTAAAGGGATTGTGTGGGGGAGTTGGGCTGGAGAGGGCCTGAGGGAACTCGGAGAGACATCTACCACCAGCAGCTTGTCTGTGCTAGCTAATTATAGCTAGGGTACTGTTTACTTTAGTGGTATACTCCTTATTTATTAGTTACTTAGTTACTGCTTGCCTTCAAGTTACAGGCTTGCAGCCAGTTGCTGCAGGGGAGCTGCAGTATGCAGGGAAGGGCATCGTGCAGTACTGCAGATCGCAGCTCCCCGACCTTGGCATGTTTTCTAAACTCCCTTTTTTTCTTATATGGACTATGGGAGAGGTGGTCAAAAAGAAAAGCAGAGAAGTTCAAAAGTGGGAGAGACTCAAGGAAATTTTTTGCAGTCTAGAGGGACTGCGGTGTTAAAATTATCATGAGCGTATCCATGAATTATCAATCACTGGGGTTTTTGTGTTCTTTTCCTGTCTTTGGAACAGAATCTCACTTTTTGGTCTACATGAATATAAACAGATTTGAATAAAATTATAATTTCTATATCTTTTTTAACTGGTACCACTGTGGCAATCAAGTTAGTTTCACTGGGCAGTTTCTCTAACTATTAAGGTAGTTTCCTATCAGCGCTTTTCCAAGTATGAGTGAATCTCCAAACTTGTTTCACATAGTTAACTAAAACTAGGTTAAACTATTATAAAGGCTGTGCATTGAAATATTGGGTCATTTATGAGCCCAAGATCTCCTACGTCATTTAACCACTTTGGATAATGGTACCCTAATTCACCCTCTCATTTTTATGATGAACTTCAAGGCCCATGGATTAGCTGTCTGAAGGAGGTAGTGCAGTAGACCTATTCCCAGTGTTAATTCTGCTGTTGCTCTTGTTATTTTTGTAGTAATCTTGGTACAATAACTATCTCAGCAAACAAAAGGACAAAGAATAGTAGTGTTGTATGGGGAGACAAAAGAAGATAATGATGAAATTTTCAGCAACTGTGTTTGAGAAAGCAGTAGGCATTATAAATAGTAATTTCCATGCTTTAGCAGCACGTTAACAGTGTTGGCCCATGCTGTAATTTTCAATAAAAGAGAGATTTCCTCAGTCTTCTTGAGCATGACAGTCTCTTGCAAAGCTAGGAGCATAACAAGAGCTGAAGCTCTGTATGATGGACCAATTACTGAACAATTTAGAGGAAGCTCTTTAGGAGAATGAGCATACTTGAAGATCCATAAAAAAAGGCAAAGTTTTTATCTCCAAAGGAGGAGGTTGGGAATAAAAGGAGCACAACAGGTTAAACAGCCTTGGCCAAAGAAGTGAGTACCCCTAGGCAGACCAGCATCTCTAATCAGTGGTAGTGGTACTAGCGCTGAGGGGAGGGAAATTCAGGCTGGTGCTCTCATGTAACATTAAAAAGGACAAGCAGTCTGTCAGGGGAAACAGTCATTGGCGTGGGATTTCTTCTCTTGATCAAAAAGACAGCAGCACTGCAGCCTGCTTTATCTATAGGGGAGGTGTTGGCAGAGGGCATTTTTTTCCCAGGCCTGTCTCTGGCCTATGATACATTTTCCCCACCTCATAAAAGGACCCACCTACACTTCTCTCTAGCAAGATTTCATTAATCCCTCATTTTCTTCTTTTAAATTGTTTTCCTTTTTATGCCATTACAATTAAAAAAAATAATTAAGAAACATCTTTGAAAAGCAAAAGGTGAACTAAATCCGATGGACCTGAAAAATATGCTTGGTGCTTTTCTTCAAAGCAGCAATTAATTTTCTCATCTCTGTAAGTAATTCTTTATGGAAAACATAAAATGCAAGTTCAGGATGTTGTTTCACCTTCCCTGCTTTAATTGAGCTTCAAATTACAGTCTCCTCAACCTCTTTTTTTCTTTTTTTTTTTTTTTTTTTTTTTTTCCCTTGGACAGCATTGACAGCCATAAGTCTGTTGTCAGAATAATCTTTTATCAAGTTTTTTCCCCTCAGCTCCTTGACTTAGCATTTATCTCGCTAAGTAACAGAACAAATCTCTACTGAAGAACTACAGGTACTGTAGTACAATGTACAGGTACAGCCACATTGTTGTCAGTTGTCAGGTAGTCAAAGTAATAATGATTGCCAGTGATCTTAGAAAAAAAAAATTAAAATTTCAAATAATATTTCCATTACATAATATACTTAAATAACTTAGAACCAATTAAGGAAATACTTCCAGAAGAGTAAGATTAAAGTAGGAAGTATGTTTTCTCTGTTGGAAGAAACTGTAAATCAAAATAGGATCTTTGGCAATACTTAACATCAGAGTGTCCCATTTCTTGATTGAGAATCTAGAAGAATTATTTACTTCAAGGAGTACTTTGAGTCTGAATCTTCAATTAGCTGCTTCTTTGTTTTGTGAAATGTTCGTTCATTTGATGATCTTACCTGTAATAGAGTATCTTCTGTGGCTTTTCTTGGTTAAAGGCAAAAGGAATTACAGGTGAACTAATTCTGTGCCAAATCATAATATTCAGGTTTGCGCATTTTTCCGTGTCCAAATCACTTAAGTAATAATACATTATTTTAGAAAACTCCTAATGAAGCTCTGTCTCAAGTGTCCAGAGTAAAGTCTTAAAGAAATAAACAGGAGTCAATTCTGTTTCTGTTGATTCTGGTCGCTTCATAATCAAATCTATAGGTTGTGTACATTGTGCATTTCAGTTTGACACCTCATCAGTTTGCAACAATTAATGAATGCTAAGGATGCATAGTTGAACATGTTAATGTTTCTTAGCTGGCACTCCTGACACATGCTGGAGACTCCAATGTTCTAAGTATCTTTAGAAGTCTCTGTGCAGATCTAGTTTTCAGCCCATTGGTTGATGTCATGGAGAATAATTTTTTTTTAGCTGTAGTGATTCATAAGTCAGTTTGACCTATTGGAGTTTATTTTCTACAGTGACAAATATAAAAAGTGTAATGTAATCCATAACTCATCTTGTTCAGCCTATGCTGAGTAAATCCTGGTTGGTTTGAAGTCAAATGCATTTTTTACACTAACTCAAGGTTTTCTGGACATCAGATGACTTTAAAAAGGTTATATATTGTCTTTTAAGCCATTTATCCTGGTGATGATAAAGAGCAATTACTTTTTAACATTTTTCTATATTTCTGCCCTTAGTGTATAGGTATTACATAGTGCTGTGGTAAATTTAGTAAATAGTACTAAGTGAGTGGGTAGGAAAAAACAAAGCAATGTTTCTTCTTGTGAAAATGTTTTTCCAGCTACAGATTTTATGAAATTAGTTTTTTTCTCTTCTTATTTAAATAGTGGAATTAATCCCAGTCTTCTTATTTCAAGGTAATTCTTTAACAAGGCTGTATCATTGTCAACTTCTGAATTATTTCACTGGACTATTATTTCATTAGGCTAAATATTTAGAGTCATTGCTTTTTAAATTAAATCATACAAACTTTATAAAAATTACATAATTTTTAAAGACTTTCAGAGGTGTATTTTTATCTCCAGCTTTCAACTGGTGTGTCTGAGTAGCTCTTTCTGAAGAATTCTGATTTGTACTGAACTTCTGATACAATTTTCCTCCAGAAAAACAACACAAAACCAAAAGCAACTCATTAATACCTTGTTCTACCCTCTCTCCTTCTCAAGACAAAGCTTCCTGACTTATGTCTGGTTAGAATGAGCATCACGTAAAACAGACAAATCAAGCTGTGTCAGATTAATCCTCCTTAAGCGGCTTACGCTCCAGTTGCATAGAAAGACACCATAACGTGGAGAAGTTGTTCAGAATTGACACCAAACTAGAGATTGCATATCAAAGAAAATCCTTTACCTACCTATTCTGAAGTCTACCCTTTAGTGTGAATTGTTCCTCTAGATCTGATAATAGAACACTTCTGGCTGGCTGTGCCGTATCATCTTGACGTTTGGAATACAGATACACGAGAAGCATGTCATGTTAACAGAACACTACAACAGTCATACTTTGTCTCAATTGATGGGGGAATTGCAGCATACAGAGTAATTCATGTTGACAGTAAGAACTTGGAGATAGGCAGCCTAAAATGGTGAAATCATTATAGAAATTTATTTAACAGGTTGAATGGCCTTAGCAGATTGGTTGAGCCAGCTAAAGCAAAGAGACTCTCAAGGAGATGCCTTCTCTATTGCAGTTGTTAAGATTAATTTATACCTGGTTTATATGTCTTTAGAATACCTATATGTTTATCTTTGAATAGTAATGTTAGAGTTAACAGTAATTTATAAAATATTAAGTACATCTGTTCATCTCCATTGTTCAGAAATCTAATGGTATTACTTTCAAAAATGTTGAAAAGATGGCAACCTTATAATTCAAAATTAACTCATTGAGTTTTTCTTTGTATTTCATTCTCCTTAGGTGTTAGCAGTTTACTGAATAATACATTTTTACACCTTGTTTTAATCATTTTACAAGATGTTTTCTGTTTCATGTTATTCTGTTTTAAAATCTGTTTTTAAATTACAAAAATAAATTTTTTGTCTACAGAAGTTGGGTAAAGATGAGATTTTACAGGAGGAGCTGCTTAAAACAAAATAGTATTGCTTAAATAAAATATTATTTATTAAATAATTTTTTAAAATTCATGGGGTTTTTTCTTTTGGAAGCTGGTACTATACTTTTCCCACTTACACTTAAAGACTGAATTCTTTTGATGTGCATTAGCTGCAGCATTGTTTTACCTAGTTAAAAGAGGGATGTGGCAACCAGTGTCCATAAGTCTCAATGCAGTGGCATCTCTAGGTGAAGAACACGAGGGATGATATTTTGTTACTGCATTTTGGTTGAAGGTATAACCAGCTCCCTTTGTCTCAATGACAGCTGGAGCTATCTTCTTGCAGCTTTTGCTCATATAGGAGAATGGTGGCTTCCAATGAGAGAAGGAAGCCTCTTGGTCTGGCAATGTTTTAAATGTATTATTTTTCTCCGAAGCACCTGATTCCATAGTCAGCCCTGTGTGTTTATTACTAGAGGTAATTGGTTATGAGACACCTGGGAGCACCTCCTGTTCTTGACTTTAACCAAAGCCTAAACAATCATTTTTATATATTTTCTTCGAACTTAATTTCAACAGGTTTTAGTCATACCCTCTAGGATCTCTGCTAATACAATTCTGTAGGTGCAGCAAATTCTATAAATCGCCGTTAGCAGCAGAGCACACAGGCATGTTACAGACTTTAGGCACAAGAGACCTAAGTCTGTAGAGAGAAATGTGCTTTGAGTATTATCCATATAAAAAAAGAGATATCCCAAACTTTGCATTTAAAAATATTTCTCTAAAGTGTCTCTTTCAGTATAAATGCTGATGTGCGTTGGCATTAAACGATTGTATAGAGAAGGCTCTGTAGCCTTGTAGGGTGGGAATTCTTCCATTGTCAGTCTGGCTCTGCTTCTGTCTGTGGCTTGCTGTAGCTGACTTTATCTTGCATGTTCTTATCTTGTTCATTGCTATTCATAACCCATGCTTGTGTGAAGATGGGCCTTTATTCATAAGAAATATTTGCCAAGTTCCTTGTTCCTTTACATAAAGGAACAATAAATACTTTTTGAACATATTTACCTTTGATTTGTTTTCATTCTCAGTTTAATTATGCTGGTGTATTTTAGACATGTATGCCTGATTCTTGTCTTATATAAATTTGCCTTTGCGTGTTACCAAACATGAGAAGGAAGCAAACAGAAACAGTACTGCTTTCTAGGTACAGGAATGTTTTGGGGCATCTCTATGTTCTGGTGAGATAGCCAGGTGGTTCTCAGTTTCTGGATAATTTAAGGAACTCACCCCCAGTGTAGAAGGTGGAAGTTTGGCAAGTCTTCAGCAGTATAAGAAAAGAGATCTCTGGCGTTTTGACTCCACTCCTCTCTTCCCCATTTATTCCCCAAATTCCTGATGGCTTAGTTTAGCTCGGGGAGAAAAAGGGTGATTGCACAGCAGAGTTAGGTTGTGGTAAGCAAGTGGAGAGCATAAGATACAGTTTTCAGTATCTTCTGCTAGCTTGCATAAATTGTATTGACTAGAACTAAAATGTTCTGATCTTCCTTTAGTTATTCAACAAGTTGCAGTTGATCTGACCTATGTGATAGGTGAGGGAGAAGTAATTACTAAGAATTCACAAAGAGAACATGAAAGGTGCATGGATCTGGGATTGATATTCTGATACGCTGCTGCACAAGTACTGTTTAAGGTTACCATTTCTGATTGAAGTCTCTTTCCCCTTTGTATGAAAGCAGCATAATTAATCAGGCTGTAATGAATTCAGGTACTGCTAGTTTGTCACCTCAAGAGAGAAGTTACCAGAGCAGGCTGAAACCCAATTGAAAATATGGTCATGATTAGTATTTAAAGAGCTGTTTTAACATGTGTAACGTACCAATAAACATCTTTTGATAAGGTTGAGAAATGTGTGTTGTATGGCTTGAACTGTACCTCCAAAAATAACTGGATGATGATCCAAAATTCTCCTGCAAATTTAAAAAAAAAAAAAAGTATTTTGCAATGCATTCTACAGATTGGAAGTGGAATGTATCATGGAAAGGGTATCTGCAGCTCTAAATATTATCTGATTTCTGTATTATTTTTTTTCTTTATTAACAAAAATCTCTGCTCTTTTCAGTGTGAAAGTTGCATCAGGCATAATCTATTCAGGCAAAATCAAGAATTACCAAAGAAAACAATGTGTTGGCTTGTGATTGAAGTTGTTAATCTTAATGATCTCTTACAAGTCTTATTTGAACAAAGGTGATGGTTTGGGTGCTGTGCACATTCTAAGTTATGGGAGATCTGTATCATTGTTGTTGGTGCTGTTTTTTGTATGGCAGTAAAATTGTTAGTTCTATCTGTAGGAAAATTCCATGAGTGTTTTTGATGGGAGGAGGAAAGGGAACAAACAAAAAAACCAAACCAAGAAACATGTTTTAGGTATTGCTGTATTTGTTTAGGTGATTGTTTTAAAGGCTTTTATTTCTATTATTGGGGGAGATGGTATTTTAGCAGTGACTGTTTTCTATGGATTCAGAAGGAAAATCAGGGTGCAGGAAACTACATAGTTGCCATCCATATGATTTTGTATGAAGGTCACCACCATGAAGTTCTGAAAGTGGAATGGTTCATACAAGTTCACACACTTTAGACAAAATCAACTGGATTATTCTTAATAATGTAAATAGGTGGCATGAGATCCAGGAGCTGATATTGCCCGGGGTGAGTTAGGGAGCACTCATATGAGCTGTTCTGCTGGCAGATCTTCAGGATAATAACTTCAGCAGGGGGCAGTGAGGAGCAGCTGGGGGGCATAAAGCCTTTGATCAGCACAGCTGGATCCAGAGCTAACATCTGTCTATAGTCTTAGACTCGACACTTTCGTTAATACTGTGAGCTGTATTTGCATTTGTTAGGTTATTTTGGTAACAGTACTTTCCTGTCTCTAGTGTTCCATTTCTTTCCATAATCCCCCCTCACAGCAAAATCAGTGTTGGCAATTCAGAAGGAACAGAACAATTATCCTCTTCCTGTAACCCTTTAACAATTATTAACTTTCCTATACTTTTCTACAAATGGTTATATATGTAAGACTCAGTAAAGAGCAGCTGTGAAATTAAAATGCAGGAATTACAGAGAGAAGCTGTTTAGTTGTGCTGCTTGCCATCAAAGAGCACAAATACATACTCACTCTTTCTGACTCAGAACTAATAAGGAGTCATCCATGTGCCCATATACTCAGGATATTGCTGATTCCTACAGTCATGAAGCTCCTTCATGCCTGTGAGGAAGCAAATGGTGAATGGGAGGACAGGAGGTTTGAATTTACATGCTTGACCATAGCCAAGTTGATTATATACAGCCTTATAATAATTTTAATGACAATTTAAAGAACACAGAGAGAAGCTTAGATTAAAACAAGCAGTGGTGCGAAGTAGCAGTCTTGGTATCTAAGCTTCCCTGCATACACTTATTCATGTCTTTCCCTTTTCTTCCATGTTCTCTATATGCTTCAGAGAAACAAATCTTGTAAACATTTGCTTTTTTTTGGCATGGAATAATAAAGCAGGCAAGTGTCACATGAATGACTGTGACACTTGGACAAATGTCTGTGAGCTCAAACAGGACAGGCAAATTATGTTTTGACCCATTAACTATAGCTGTCTTAGGTAGGAAAAAACCTTCCAATTTATTTAAATACTTCTCATTTAAGCAAGAAATTCAGACTTTAAAATTTGACAGAATTGTACCTTCTAAGATTAATACTTTGTCTGCATAGTAAAAGCATGTTAAAATGCATTATTCCATTCTCAGTTTAATGAAAAAATACTGCTTTGAGAGGATGACAAGGGGAAGAAAATCAAGCTGAGTGTTTTGACTCCTTTTCATGCAGATACAGACCATCATTTTATAATTCCTGCTATTTAGCCACTTAACCCCAATACTGTGGAAAAGAGCATGGTGAAGGCTTTGGATATGTCATGCTTTGGCATTACCAAGTTTTCAAATTTCCTTTCAGTTTCTCATAGTGTTCTATTAAGATTACAGAGCGCAAGTAAGGTGTTTTAAAAATAGTAAATATGGCTGTTTCTCCACCAATGAGTATGTGGAGTAGCCTGGTTGTGGGGCTTTGATGTGATGTTGCAAATAATTTGATTTTTTAATTATTATTATTATGCTGTTGATTTTTTTTTTAATTTGAAAATTTTCTTAAAGAAATTGGACTATACAAATTCTGCCATGTCTCAAAATAATTATGATTTATCATGATTTCCTTTTTAGTGTGGATGCTTATGTAGTTTCATTACTGTGTTGAAGTCTGATGCCATGTGAGTTTCTTCAGTCATCTCCCAGTAGTTTTATTATAGAAGGATCATTTGGTACCTGTGTATTGCAGTAACTCAAGGTCCCCATCTTCTTCCATATGTGTTCCTTGTCTTAGCTTTCCTTTCCTATTCTCTTTCTTCAAATGAGGAAAAGAAATTAAATCGAGGCATATTTTTTAATTGCTGGAGTTCATTTCCCAGAATAGAGACCTCACTTGTGAAACATTTTTGAAAATTGTATTAATGAATTCTTTGTTACTTGGTTTTGATTATATAGTTGATAATACAGCTCAAGAATTTAGGACAAAGAACAAAAATTTCAAGTATTTGTGTACTCTTAATTTGAACATTCTAATGGGTCCTTATAGTATAACCTTTTATTAATGAGAATGTTTTGGAACAAGGTTAGCAGTCTGTAGCAAGTAATAAACAGACTGAATGTACATTTGTGTAGACCTCTTTAATATGAACGAGGAAATGAAATTGGATCTGCTTAGCTAGGAGATAAAAAGCCCATCTAAGTTAAAAGGCATAATAGGAATAAAAAAGTGAGGCACAGTTTTAGAAGGAAATTAGAGTGAAGACTTGGTGGATGAGGTTTGCCTTAAGTCTGTGATAGTTAAAATAACCCTGTTTAAGATTTTGAAACTGTAATTTACATGTTCCTTTATTATTATTCAGATTAATACTAAAAGGGCAGAAGTCATCCAAGGAACTTGCGCATTAATTTTCTTCCTTTTCACTACTCTGCAGATTTGTTTCAAAATATTTTTCTAGTACCTTGAATTTTGTTGTTATTTTCTGTTTTGACAATAAGTAACTTTTCTTTCTGACTGTCTATTAATGCTACTGAGAAATAAAGATGCTTTTACAAAATGCTTTCAAGCACAAAAGGAGATGGTTTTCAAGAGATTATTTTACATATTTACATATTTTACCTTAAGCATTTTGTAGTCACTGCCTACTGGTGAATGTATCAGATTTTTACACACACTTTCAAAATGAACCAGTTTTGCTTCTAAGCCATTGCAAAGAGAGGAAATGAATTCTAACTTTTTTCACTTCATTTTCACATCCTCACATTTCCTTATTTCACATGGTTTAAAACAAAATGCCTCCAGCATTATTTTTCCTTTCTCAAGAGCAAAGTGAATGTGACTTTTCTAAGGGGGTCACAGGATGCCTCTGAGGCCTGTGGGTGTTACTGGACTGCTGCCTGCTTTCAGCTTAACTGAAGGGCTTGTCATAGTTTTCATCTCCTAAGAAATTAGCCCTAGGTGCTGGCCAGAAGCAGGAGAAGGCAGCATTATGAGTCCCACGCTGGTTATTTCCCACTGACATCAAATCCTGAGGTTTTTAAATTAATCCCACACAAAGACAACCCTTCATTTTAGTGCCAGTTTGAAATTAGACTGCAATAATGACCTTTTAAAGATGTCTAGCTGTTAAGATAACCCCCTGTTGAAACTTGAAGGTAGCCATAGCACCCCAGTGTTGATAAGGCACTCCTGACACCGTGGCAGATTTTGTAAAGGTGACTGAAGTCGTGGCCGGTGACTTGACCTGTGCTGGCAACAGGAATGAAACCGATAGCTGACCAAGCTGTCTGGCCTCCTATCTCCCTAAATCTTGATTCCAGAAGCAAACAAAGGGTCTTTGTAAAGTTCCAGCAGGCAGATTAGTTACAAGCTACCAGTAGAACACTTGCACAAAAGGGGACTGACTTGGCCATCAGGAAAAGTTAAGACTCAAATCAGAGTGTGAATTAAAAGCACACCTTTTAATATTTTAATACTGCCTGGCAACTGGAAAAAGCATGGAAAATGGAGCATTAGCAGCAACTGTTAATGTAAGCAAGTAAAAGAAGGTGATTTAATATATGCTACCTTCAAATGTTACATCTGAACTGAACACTGGCCCAGTAGAAAATGGGAGAGACAAGAGATCTGTGTAATGTACAAATTTTTGTCTATTGGAATAAATAGGAATTTGTACTGGTTCTAAATTAAAATTACTCAGCTAATTGTGCTTGCCTTTTCACCTTAGTGTTTTGCATTATAAACCTGTATGAATTTACCATGTGCAGAATTGTCTTTCATTACTAGTAATAAATAAGTATGAAGCTGGAGATGATATCTCTTTGTAGTCAAAATAGGTGTATGTGAACAAAGAGGAGACACTGTATATCTAGGAAAAAATTATTTTGGTAACCTTTACTTTCAGTAATTGTTTTTCTACATTGAAATTGCAGAAAAACCCCCAACCTATTATTATATTTCTCTTAAAATGGTATCTGTGTCAATTTTTTACATGAAATATTGACTATGCTCGATTTTTCAGGGGGTTTAAATTTTGCCATGCTTAAAAGCAGCTACAGTTGTATAGAGTATAACTTTGCTGAGACAATTTTTATTATAATTTTAACTATACGTAATATATGAAAATTTCAGCTGTTCAGCCAGCATCAGTGGCATGTTTTCCTTTAAAAACTGTAGTAGGTCCTGCAGAACGAGCACTTTTCTGCTGTTTGGATACTCTACCTTTTGAGTGTTTAGTTATTTTAGTTCTATTCATCAAAAACAGAAAATAATGCTTTAAACATTTTATTATTTGATGGTGTACTACACCATCTGCTGCCATTATGCACACAACTCTTGTTTTGAGAAATGTGCTGTGAAATCTTAGTTTGAATCTGTAGATTTTGAAAACATACAATATACAGACATGTAAGCATTCCTTTTTTAACCCCTAGCATTGTTAGAGCTTTCAAGAGCTCCTTTACAGTGTTTCATAAATTAAAGGCTTATCAAAATACAGTCATAAGAAAAATACCATTTATATAGGGCATTTCTCTTTTGGGTAGTAAAATAGTGGGATTACTTTCTTTATCAGTTTAGGGAGGTTGTAGAAAATTGAATCTCATTTTGTGATCATTTCTCTTCTTTAATACATTTCACCTAGTTTAGAAGTATGGATCAGAAACTCACAAGGAAAACTGATGCCCTTTCCTGCAGCTAAATTAACAGGAATCACGTGGAAAACAATCTGAGCCTTGTATGAAAAGGGGAGCCATTAAAATTAGCCCTAAGCTATGGACTGCACCCAATATCACTAGAACTGCACTCACTGCAGATGTGGAGGCTGGCTCTCAGGCAAACTGAGCTGTGTTGTATAGCTACAATTAAAATCAACTCCTCTGCCAAAAAATAAAAGGGAGGAGGGTAGAAGGAGAACATCAAAGACAGATTGAAATGTGTAGTTAGTAATAAGAGTGGTCTCCTCTTGAACCAAGCCCTGCAGCGATTCATGGCCCCCTTGTTAATGAGAAATTTTGACCTCTGGTTTGTAAGTTAAACTTGTAATCCCAGCTAATGAAGTAAATCAATCCCAACTTCAGTCTGTTGTTCCCATTTTTCTTTGCACAGTGTGTCTGGGAGTTAGTATCCAGGTCTACAAATACAATTTGGGGAAAAAAAATTATTCTACTGCTATGTAACTTCTGTTTTGCAGTTTCACTTAAACATATCTAAAGCAGACAGATTATTTTAACTTGTCTGTACAGTGGTTGTGAAATGTCCTATTAGTTTGGTGTTCTAGACACATTTAAATAATAGGTCTGAGTAGAAGGAAAACTGGATTTTTTTAGATGGAAAAAGGGATTTTTAACTATCAAAAAATATTCATATTGTAAACAGATTTAGGCTTTAGACATTTAGACCTGTTTGAAATTATTTTTTGCTAAATATATTTAAGGGGATACTGACAATAGTTTTGTGTCAGAATAAAAGGCTTCTCCCTGCAATCTGAATTCTGAATCACTCACAATAACATGAATGCAAAGCTAAGATGCCAATTTTCATAATGGGTGGATCATCCTTTGAAATACATACTTCTACATCTTGTAAGGCACTGAGTGACAAAAAAACCCAGCCCCACATCCAGCCCAAAAGCCCTGGTGAAGTCATGGGTTGATTCCATGTCACACCATGTTATTGAGGAGTCTGTAAGAGATCAGCAAATGGTATAAAAGGAGGTAGAGTCCTTTTGTGGCAAAAATAAGGAGATTCCAGATTCGTAATACGATCCCTTAAAAGAAAACAACCAGCTAGAGAAAAAAAGCCCTCTTGCTTGTAGCTGCTTAGCTCTGCTCCTGCATTAGTAATTGGTACCGCTATGGACCTGTCTGAATCATACAGGCCTTTTTTGTTCAAATCTGTTCCTCTCTGAAGAGAGTTTTTACAATATTTTATGCCTATGTAGTGCTTCAGATACTGCTTTACAGGAGCAGAAGCTTCCCAACAGAACACGTTTTTCTAAATGGAGGGGTATGTGAGCCTCCTTCCAGCTGCAGACAACTGCTGCACCTTCACATTTGTCTGTGCCCTCCCTGGCAGCTGTGGCATGGAGTGGCACAGTTTTGACTCTCAGGTTTTTGGCTCTTAATGTTGTTTTTTTAAGCTGTATTTCTGTAATTCAGTCAACAAACATTGTAGCTATCTTTTGTGTGCATCACTCATTTTGGATTTCTATCATCAAGAATGAGCAAATGTTCAAGTGCTGCTGTATTTTATTTTATGCAATTTCATGACAGAGAAGTTTTTTACATGGGTGAAGTAGGAGTCTCCAGGATTTGATACAGGTCAGCAGTTGTTTTTGCTGTGATGACCCCAGCAGTGCTGTATTTTGGTTGCCTTGGGGACTGAGCCTGGCCTTCTTTTTCCTGAAGCAGAAGCCATATTATTTTTATGCCTTTAAAAAAAGGTGACTCCTGACTGAGTTTGATTACTTGCTGCCAGAAAGCAGGGGGATTTCCTCATGGCAGACAATTGTCGGCAGGCTGCTGGTGTACCCAGAAGGGATGCATTCCCCCAGGGTGGGGACACAAAGGCTCCTGCAGAGCTTCAGTGAATGACTTGTCATCAGCAGGTGACACCTGGCCCTTCTCTGCTCACTTTCTTAACTGATGGAGACTGGGGAGCATTGAGAATGGTGAGATTGAACCAAGCTTGGAGAAAAGGCCTCTTTGTAATTAACTGAAGGCTGTTTTTGACGCTGAGACTTGCAGTGGTGGCCCCTGAGTAAGTTTCTTGGAGCCTTTCTCATAAAAGCCAAGCATCTGAACTGATGGGTCTGGAAAAAGAGGTTGATGAACAGTACTCTTTGCAGAGGACCCCCAGGTTGTGGAGGTGAGATGCAAGAGGCTGTCCTCCAAGGAAAGGGAAGAGGAACTTTCCTGTAAAGGGACAAATATTAATGCAATCCATATAGAGAGATTATATCCCCTAACAAGTTATAGCCTGTAATGTATATTTTTCCTAAGGATCAAATGTAGTGAAATTTTTTATTACTGAGAGTTTCTTTGTATCTAGAGGGACTCCATTTGGTTTATAAGTAACCCGTTAATTATTATATATATTCCTCAAAGTATACATGAAGGGCTAGATTAAACTGTATACTGTTTTTGTTGGTGATAATATTGTACAATCATTACCTTTGCTTGTATTATTCTTTGAAGATGTTCACGACCCTCATAATGATTTGAAGCTGGGTGCTTTTTACTGCTGCAAATCATTAGGACATTATAAGCAAGAGTTCATAATAACCTACTTTTTTTCTCACTAAATTTAAAAGAAGCTTTGTTAATTTTGACAACAAGTGGAAAAACACAGCAGTGAATCCCTTGTCAAGTGATATACCTTAGTATATGGAGAATCCTGTTGTGAAGAACTTCGAAAATAATCATGGTTTATTAGCTGCACAGTCTTTTCCCCTTTGTTTCTATTCATTTAATTTAAAGTGAAACAACTCAGCATGCAAAACTAAAATTAGCTGCAAAAAAAGGTGTAAGTGAATAAACAGGCAAATCCATTAGAGTCGATGGGTTATTGGATCCCTTGCCATTCCTCAGATGGCGGCCTATTAAAAGTGGTAATGTCTGCCTCTAGCATGGCCTTGAGGCAAGAAAGAAGGCCAAGACAGGCATATTTCACATGCATCAGACACAAGAATTAAATAGACCAATGTTCCCTAAAAGACTGAAGTACATCTCTTTCTGACGTTCATCTCGGGCAAAAATTCATTGATCTCAGTATGTCCCTTGGCAATTATAAAATATTAAATCCAAGTCACACTTTTCTAGTTGGCTTAATTTTTTCTCTATTCACAGCTTTCTATTTGATCAATTTTAACAAGTTAGGAATAGCATCTAATAATAAAATAAAAACTGCAAAGTGAAAAAGTTAGTTCATTTGACATTCCTGTATTTTTGTATTTAGTCTTTAGACCTGCCTGTCATTTTATTGTATTTTAAATAAAGTTAAACACTAAATAGATTAAAAGAATATATACTGATACACACACAAAAAAACCCCTTCACTGTCTCCTTTGAATTAGCAGGGTTTTTTTAAAGCTGGATACATGTATGTGGCAGTGGTATTGCAGTGAATCTGTATTTTAAAGCTAAATCTGTGTAATTAATCACCATTGTTTTTCCTAGTGTCATACAGTAATTATTTCTGCTTCATGTTTCTCTTATTATGTCAGGCTGGAAAATGTAATATTGGTGGAATCTTACTTCCAAATTGCTTCTTACACAAGGATTTTTTTTTTTTCTGCTTTAACAGAAATTTGGTTTTGCTAATATTAATACCAGTCAAATAACAAAATGAAAAATAGCCTGTCAGAACCTAGATCTATTTTAACATTAATTTGGAGTTTCTAACGTACAGTACAGCGCAATTAATGTCTTGGCTGGTGCTCTTTGCTGATGAGAGACTTATTTTGGGAATTTTTCCCCATACAGGCAGTCTACCTGTTGTGTTAGGTTGGTTCCTGCTTAGCATTCTCATCTGGCATACTTACAACCTTCCATTCCATAAATAAGCTCATCCAGTGGCCAACAGCTATAAGCAATATTGGCTGAAAAGATGTCAAGAAGAATGCTCTGTTTTGGTTGGCTTTCAAAAAATGACAGTTTCAAGTTCTAATTATCAGCAAAATGACGCCATGGAAAGGTGGGCAAGGCCAGCCAGTAGGTCTTACATTTTCAGAAAAGTGAAGTTTAAGATTTTGCTTTGCGTGTTGGAGACAAGAACTTGTTGCCATGTCACTACATGTTTATTACTTGCTTTTTTTTTTTTTTTTCAGTAAGAAAAGATTTAGTAAATATTAATTAGATAGGAAAAAACAGAGTATGGCTGCCAGTGTAGATCCATGAGCACCAGTGGAGAGAAATCAGATTGTCTGGCTGCCCAGTTTTATGTAAATATACACCAGATTAGGTGTATATTTCTGTGCTTTCTCTATTGAATTATCAACCTGGAAAACATTTACATTAACATTCAGCCCATTGTGTGTAAGATTTGGTTTTCTATCTGTGGTTACAGTCCTCAGCACAGGTTTGGGTCCATTTGCCCTGAGTTGCAGCTTCCTGGGTGGCCCTGGGAAGTGGACCAGCTCAATCCCATGGCTGTACTGAGATCCCTGATTTTAAAATGAGGGCATTAGTACAGTTTATCATCCATCTTTTTTTATGATTATTGATGTTGGGAGGTTTTTTGTTGTGTTGTGGGGTTTTTTTGGTTGGTTGGCTTTTTTTGTTAAATTGCTAATTGTTCCTGGCTGTGTCTTTGTATGGCATATATTGCATGAGTGCTCTTTTTCAACTGGGGTTTAAAGATGGATGCAGCATCCATCTATCCTCCCTGTGACTAATGCAGAGGTGTGGGTATAATGCAGTATTCAAACAACAAATGAAAACTGTGCTGGTGAGACATAATCCCACTATCTGCAGAAATTGTTTTTTGCCTTTTTTCATAGAAATTATGATCCAGGCATTTAAAATTGACATCAGAATTACTCAGAAGCATATTAAGTCTTAAAAAAATACAGATATAATTTTTGCTTTATAGAATATTTTTTTTCCTCTTCTGGAAGAACCTCAGTTTTTTAAAGTTTAACAATATAACCTAAACTAAAATGCTTGTGTCTATCTTTACTCTCTCTATATATACACACACAGACACATATATAATATTTTGTAACTGTGTCTGGTTTACTATCAGCCATTTGATACAGCATTATAATCTGTCTCAAACATGGCTAAAACTAATCTTAATGAAATTAGGGAAGTTGTGTTCTGTGTTTGATGACTGTAAATTGACAGGGTAGATTGGATCTTTCCAAGTTTCATCATACTACTTGTTAATAGATTTTCAGTAATGGTGGTTTTGTTGAACAGCCAGCACACCTTGATGACCAGCCAGAATTTTATTTCCATTTCTTACCTAATGGACTGTCACACAATATATTGTTCATTAATACCATTACTCTAATTGAAGTTTTGTCTTAGTAAGCATTAGTATGTTGGATTCAAAAGGTATTTTTGTTCAAAATACTGTTTCTTTTCTTGAACCCCTGCTGCAAATCAACCATACACTTTAACCTTGTGCTATTTATCTCATCTGACCTTGCCTGTTTGTCTTTGCAATTATAAATTGCAGAACTGGGTTTCCTTTGAAATCCACTTAAAAATCTGTATTTCAATAAAATAAGACAAAATCAGATTATTTTAGCCATACCTTTTCTGAATGTTTCCTTGACTTCACATTATTTGAAAAACTGTCCTTCTCTTGCTAGCATTTGTTTTTTGGGGTTTTTTTCTGCGAAAATAAACATAGCTGTTCTAAAAAAAAGCTGGTTTTACAAAAATTCTTTACACATAAATTAATGATAGTTTAATCAGTTTTCTGGCTGCTTACGTGTTTTTCCTAGACAGTTCTGCATCACAGTATTCTTGTACATTACAATTCTATGATCCAAAAGTGGAATTAATAGCTGTAAAAAGTGGCAACATTCTGCTGTTAAGATGTGCAACATTGTTTATTAAAATCATCTTGTTTAAAGAACATTTTACTGAACTTCATTTTTCTTGAACTGCATACTAATTTTAAAGGTCAGTGTGGCTAGTTACCATAGTAGTGACCTAAAAATAACCTTTCTAGTGTACCTGTATATTTCTGATCTGTAGTGTTAGCATTCAGAAATGTTCTTTCCCTTAGAGTTTCAGCAGCTAAATAAGTTGCAACCCCTTCAGCTATACTCATAAAAATTTGCTTCCAGACAACATGGTCTGTTTATTGTGTAATAATCGAAATGGCACTAAATTGCAATGATTGCTGAACACTTAGGAATTGCATTAACCACTTAACTGCTAAACTATTTTCCATTTTCTTCCTCACTGTGAAGTATTATATTGATTTTCCTCTTAGTTAGAGCTGCTTACTTAACCTCTGAGATGAACAGAATACTTTAGTAGCCTCATACACTGTCATATTTTGAGTCAACCAGCAGTGACCTTGGCTAAGAATTTTATAGTTTTTTTTTAAAAAAAAAAAAAATCAAGGAAAATAGCCTACAAAGCATAGCCTTGAATCTTTACAGAAAATAGAAGTAAATACAAAACATCTCTACTAAGCGAGTTAAAAAATTAAAAGGATTATTTTTTTCTCTTTCTGTATAAGATGGGTTATTTCCTATTACCTTTCCTATGCTGCTGCTAAGACACATAAGGTTATAGTTATAGGGCCTTATCAGTGACTTAATTGTACCCTGTTATGTGGTGTTGGGCGTGTAATTAAAAATCTAAATGCAGTGATAGGCAAAGAATTTTAGAGGTGCCATTGTTTTCTATGAGGATGTATATGACTTTTCTATTTTTTGTTAACCGAGGTAAAACGACAAACATTTGAGCCATGTCAAACTTCAAAGCTCCATGATGCTTGCTGGCTTTACTAGTTTTGTTATCAAATATTTTAGTTCAGAACTGATTTCCTTTTGCTCTTAAAAATTTATACAGATAAATTCCAGTCCTGTTTGCTTCTGAGAACAACTTGTCAGAAAAAGCAGAGCGGGCTTTGGTTGCTGGTTTTGTGGGGGTTTTTTTAAGCAAAACCTTTCTGAAATCCTGCTGCAAAAAAAGGGGGGAAAAGGCTGATACAGGTAAGGAAGAGTTAAATAGAAATTGAGCGGGGATGCTGGGGGGCAGCAGTGCTGCAGAACATAGCAGTGTTCGTGCGAAGGCAAGTCATTTCCCGAAACACTGCAGACACATGGCCTCAGGCAGTCTAAAACCTTTGGAGACCAAAATGGCTCGCAGGAGTTAGAAGTAATAAGGTGTTTTTCCCTTCTTTCTCCTTCACTGAAATTCTGTAAGGTTGCTATGCATTACCAAGGAACAATGCCACTATTTTTGTGTTTTATATGGGTATTAAGATCCATTACAATTTGACATT
Source organism: Heliangelus exortis (assembly GCF_036169615.1). Classification (NCBI taxonomy): domain Eukaryota; kingdom Metazoa; phylum Chordata; class Aves; order Apodiformes; family Trochilidae; genus Heliangelus; species Heliangelus exortis. The sequence continues at coordinate 8,258,215 of NC_092434.1, forward strand.
TTTAAGATTGGTTATCCTGTAGTTTGGTGTTAAATTGAAGTTGTTTGTTTTGAATTTAATTCTTTCATTTTTCAAAGGAAAAAAGGCAGCACTGCTGTGCTGATAGCTTTCTGAAGTATGCCAGGATTTGGTGTTTGAATTGAATGTTTGCTATCCCAAAATATAGGCAGAATTATCTATAAAATAAGTCTTTTTTTTTATATTTTTAAAAATAATTTTTAAAGTCTGAAATACACTTTCTGGCTAGCTTTTCACAATCAGATTGTAGGAGATACTGCACATACAATATCTTAAAGGCATACTGTTTCTGGGATTATTTTTAACACTATGTTACACATCCAAGATGTATTGTGCTTAACTGCAACCTGCTTATGATTATTATAACCCTATATGTTTGCAGCAGCTAAATAAACTCCACATCAAATAAATTACTGCAGCAATGTTATTAGGCCAGCAGCAATGTTAAGGACATCTGTTAACTCTTTTTCAAATGCCCTGTTTCCTTACTCATTTACTCTAAACATTTCTGTTGTTAATTACTACTTAAGTACATGAAGTAGTCATTCAGACATAGCTGTGAAGACCAGCTGAGGGGGATGAGACAGGTTTATTTCCCATTCTTGGCCTTGCTCTGAATGCCACAGTGAGGGTTATCAGCTTTCTGTTCGAGGGTATTCCCAGGTAACTCAGGACAGAGGAATGGGTAATTGACACGAGTTCCTACTGCTGTGGTTACAGCTCTAACCAGGGATACCTCACCTCCATCAGCAAGGCAGAGTCTGAGCAACTTTCCCCTCTCAGGTCCTAGAAGTCTAACTTCTTGTTATTAGAGCTGGTGAAAAAAAAAATTGCAGTGAAACTTTCTCTGTCAAAACGTATTTTTGTCAAAGATAAAATGTTTAGCAAAAATACATCTGTTCCAAAAACATATTTGTCAAGAAGGTTTCTCAGCTCTGAGATGACATTTCTAGTGAGAAAGTGAGTCTATTGCTGAGTGGTTGCAGCCCAGATCTGGGAGATGAAAGATGAATAGTGCCTTAGCCACTGGGTTGAGGAGTCTCTCTGCCACTCATGTTTGTTGTCATGCAGAATGAAAACATTGTTGAGAACTGAATTTTTTTTCTGGCTTAGTCTTTATTATGTGGTAAAATGTTACACGGTAGAACCCAGTTCATAGTTCTTTAAAAAAAAAAAATTCTTTCCATTTGAAATTCATGTGAGACCATAAGGTGTTTTGCTCGCTGGAACCAAAAGTGGCCCAGGTCTTGTCTTTGTAATTTAGTGCATTGCAGATACTTAATCATGAAAACAAACAGGATGCTGTTTTTCAAAGGTTAGGTGGAATGTAAGAGCAGCACTGGTAAATTAAAACAAACAAGCAATAATAATGAAAGGACTTGGAGAAATTCTTCATAGGTGGTGTCTAGAAGATTTGTGTTGGGCAGTTTGCCAGAATACTGAATGTAAATAGCTTTTCATCAGCATTGTAGGAAAAATAGATGCAAAGTAAGGAACACTCGATAAGAGTGTTTTGGTGTTGTCATCTGAGCAATGTCTGATTTTCAAATTACAGTCTTGCCTCTCAGTGTGACTGAAGCAAACCTGTATTATATACTTGCAGTATTGCCAGTTCAGGTATTTTCTCTTGCTCATTACTACTGCAGTTCAGTTAATCACAAAGTGCATGTGGCTCATTGCAGTGTGTGAGGCTGTGGAAGATCACAGCTCAGAGAGAAACCTCTCGTTAAATGATTCACCTGCAAACAGGCTGGGTGCCCAAACTGCCTGCAAGGGCCCAAGTTGCCAGATACCATCCTCTCATTCTCTTGGGAGAGACCAAGATGCCCACCCAGGGCTCTTGACCTCCGGGATGCAAAGCCCAGGGGCTGCCTCCAGCCTTGACCAACTTCTCCCGGAGTGAGATTCCCACCTGTGCTCTCTGGAGTGTGTCAGATAAGATCACGGGTTGGCCAACTTTTATTTATGGGCCAATGAATTATGCAGCAAGGGTAATTAGATGTTTTTGTTTTGTGAATCAGGATTCTGCTCCTGGGGTGCCAACCTAGGGAAATCCTCGAAACTGCATGATAAAAGTAATTTTTATGCAGAGGTGAAAATATTTGAATGCAAAAGAGAATGGGGGGGGCGAAGGGTGTGGGGAGGAGCTAATGTCCTCCTGTATTTGGAGAGGAAAACTGAAGTGTAAACTCTGGTTGCTATCCATTCAAGCTTTTACTTCTCTTGCATTGCATAGGGAAGGAAGAGACTATTTTAACATAGACCCCAAAAGAAATTAAGTACTACTCTTTTCCCCCAAGTAGAGCTAAAAAATATAAATGCTTTTCTGTAGCTGGAAAACATGTATGTAATTACATATGTATATTCAGAGACTCTATAAATATGTATAGTTTCTGTATGCTATTTATGTTATAGGACCCTGATTACAACTAAATTTAAGTCTTTAATTGAACAATAGGCTCCATTATATCCTTCAGCTGCCTGTTTTAAAAGACATTTGAAGTAGCAGACTAGTATGTAGTTTTGACTTCTCTAACCTATATGCCTCATGTTTGTGCCTCAAGATAACATTGAATAACATATTTAAACTACTCATGTGTGAAAAAGCAAAATTATATCTCATGAACTGATTTCTTCACACATTCAAAAAGCTGAATACGCCTTTTGTTCAGATGCTAAACAAAAATCAGAAGGGAAACATTTTTTGTAGAAATGATACAGTATTTAAAAATAGAGAAGATACGAATGCTTTTAACAACAAGGGATTATACTAATTTAAAAAGTTGAATCATTTTACAAAGGTATTATTTTACAATTGTAGTTTTCATTGTGTAGGCATTACAGTCTGGTTCAGTTGATAATGAGTCAGAAGTTTACCGAGCTGTTAGGATTTAATAATTTGACTTGAATCTCGTTATTGCAAAAGAGTAATTGACGATTTGATTCTTCAATTTTGTCATCTGTAAAAGAAATGGTACTGTTAAGTGCTAATGCTTTATTTACATATAATAAAAACTAGAGGTGCACATGTTCTTGTAGCTATCATTAGTATTTATTAAAGACATATTTATTTTCCATATGTCTGTGTGTACGCAGTAGTCTTGTATGGGTATGTATAAATTAGACCAAAGCCATGGGCTTTCCTGGAGTTTAATTGTTGCTCAGCTATTCTTTGAGTTTTTGTGAACAAGGCAGACTTTATATTTGAAAGCAGTCTGCCAGGTGAGCTGTTCTGGTAATCCCTAGAATTAAAGTTTAGACTTTCAAACTCCCAGCACCTATATGAAATAGAACTTGCTGACGTGGGATGCAAGTCCTAATAAAAACCAGAACAAAACACACAAAAAACCCCAACCCAGACAAAACAACAAAAACAACTCAATACCAATAAAAATTTCTTGATTTACAGACTGTCCAGTTTTCCAAGCTTTGGGGAGATTTCATGTTTATTGTCATAAAACTGGCATTTAATTTTTCGATAGGATGCTACTGATCAGTTTTTATGGGTACATGGAGTAGGAAGATGGTAAGGTGTTATAATAACATTGCTGTTTGTGCAAAAACCAAATTAGACCAAATCTGCTCCATAGTGTGAGCTGGTTAGACAGAGACTGAGTCAAGTGCTGTGGGGAACTGTGTTAAACCTGAAGTTGGCTCTTAAGAAGTACTGAGTCCACTGTAGCTTCACTGAAGGTAATGCTAAAATCTAAATAAGAGTGTAATAGAAATGAGTTTGAGTAAATTTTGTAAACAAGTGTGTAAAGAATATGGCAGGATCTTGTGCAATATTTTTCAGAATAAAGAATGTTCTAGTTAATGACTTATTAACTGGGAAAAAAAGGTTTGTAGTTATGAAGGAATCATTTATTTAAGACCCTAGCCAAGTTAAGTCACCTGGGGAGCAGTGAAGGCTTCTGAAGAGCAGCACATAATCCAGCTGTGTGGTTTGCTGCAATTTAATTTTAAGAGGGTAAGTAGAAGCCAAGATCTAAGAACTGTGGCAGTTAGAGGGAAAAGCTGATATGGGATTATCAAGGTTAGAGTTCAGATAGAACAGATGGTTAAATAGTTACAGTCTACTGTACCATATGTCACTGCCAAACACGTTCAGGTAGCACATTTCATCTACTGTGTGGAAAGATCCTACTCTGTGCAGAAGAGGTCCTAATGTGAGTTTTTGGAAAGACCAAAAATGCTCTTGAATAATTCATAATTTCAGGCCATGTTCTTCAGAAAGCTGTAATTGGCTAAACTGCAGAACAGAACTCACTATTCCAAAAAGGGATACAAACAATTAAGCATAGCACGGAACTATGTCTTTTCCAATTGCCAGAAAGCTAAAATGAAGCTTGTATTTCAGGAAGTCTGTTTCAGTCTCGTTATACTTGAATTTCTGGGGAAAATATTCAAAGAATTTAATTCAGACCATTAAAAATAGGTTATGATTTGGTTTATGATTTTGGTAACTTTTAATCAAGGGTCATTTTCCAAAGAGCATGCTGCCCTATTGAGGCACCAGTGATGTAATATATTTTTCATTGGAAACAACTGGACCTTCACTGGGTCAGAGTATTTAAGAAAATCTGACTCCTGATCTGTATTGTCTGCTGTTGTTACTCAGTTGCTTTTTGAAGAATCTGATGTGGTACCATGAAAATAGGAAAGTAGAAGACAAGAAGGAGAAAAAAGGGTTAATCGAGTCAGAAGTACTGAGAGAAGAAGTGGAATGGTAGCAAAGAAGAAAAATGAAGGCAGAGAGTTGTGATTTGGAGTGGTGCTAAAGTGCCTCTGGGCTTGAGATTCATCTCGCATTTTATAATGCTCATGTTGTGTTGTATCATAATGCACTGGCTCCTACTAGAGCTGTTCCTCCTCTCTTATTGCCAATGGAAAAAATAGGCCAGTAGCATCATTCCATACTATTGAGTATGTTCTGAATTCCATGTTTTTTCACTTGCCTCTAATTGATTCAGTAATCTTTGCAGTGTCTGTGCATGAGGAGGTTGCAGTGTCTGCTCCCTTGCCCTCTTCCATCATCTGTTTGAGTTCTCACGTTGCTGATGATTGTTGTGCCAGCTCCCAAGCAAAGACAGTGAATCTATTACACTCCACTGCCTTTTGTTTAACTTTGCCAAAAAAAAATCCCATCACAAGCCTCTGGTTTTGGCTAGCACTTGGAAAAGGTTTTTGTAGTTGTAACCTTCTTTTTTTTATATAGTATTTGTGTTTCTTCTGGGAGTAATTAGTTATGAGTGACTTGTCAGTTTACACATTGATCATTGTCAACATCAGGACCTGTTAGTAATAGCTATTCAATAGGTTATCAGATGATTTATGGTACTAGGTGATTTTGTGTCTGTACTTATTTCCTATTACATATTATGATATGTGTTTATCTGTTTTCATTGCAGTTGTTCACAATGGAGCCTTTTATTTTGGCTATCTGGTTTTGAATTTATTTTATATAATTTAAAACTCTACATACATTGGGTTTATTTCTAAGAAAGGAAAGTTGGTGATAGTTGTGTTACTTGTCAATTCTTCTTTTCTTGAGGTAGTCTCGGTTGTATCCAAACTTCTCAGGGTAGTGAGGATAAATGTGTTATAAGTTTTTTATAATGTATGAAAAAAATGTTTTTGTGGATCACCAAGTCTGCTCCATGATCATCTGTAGACTGACGAGATTTTTTTTTAAAGATACTGATATGGATTGCTCAGCTATTTTCCTACAGCAAGATACAGTTGGTTAAAGGATCTTCTTGACAGTTTTTGTGCTGCATTTAATCCCACTTTATAAAAAGAGGTGAATATAGGATAATTACGAGAGTGGAAAAAGGGTTAACTTTATAAAAAAACAGTAAGTTTTTGGTTTTTTCCAATGGCTTAGTTTGAAACTCAAGGTTTATTCTCTGTTTTGGCTGTGTTAAGTGTAAGTGTCTTTATATAAGGTTGGTTGGTTGCTTGCTTTGTGGTGAAATGAGTTGAAGGAAGATAAGAATTTGAGAATTCATGAAGAAAGAAAGGATTACAGGAGTTTTAAAATGTTAGAGCAAAGTTTAAATTGTAAGCATGGTGGTTATAAGTTAAACTGATCTGCTTTTTATTGAAGGCTTGGCTGTTTTATTTTGCCTGATTAGGAAGAGAAAGGAAAAACTTGTGTTGACATTAAGAGGTTAGTGGACAATATGGAGAGGAGGTGGAGTTTCTATATATAAAAATCCCCTTAATCATATTCCATGATATTTGCAGTAATAGAAAGTGTCTTAGCCATATTCCATGTTTCATTTCCAAATGTTCACATCTATTTCCTGTCCACTGGACTGTGTTCTGGCAATGTGTTTATCCTGCAAAGTGAAGGTAGCAGCATTTAGGCCTTAGTATTATTGCCACTCAATGCAGAGATAACTGCATTGGCATTTGTTTTGTTTTATTTAATGGTCTGGGCATCTGAATTAGGGTCATGTAGTACCCTCAGTCCACAGAGGGACCTCTGGTAATTATAAGGACAGGTTTATAGCACTTTTCCTAGATACTAACTAATCTATGAGCAGATTTTATACAGGAATAAAATGTAACAAGTGCTGGTAGATCCATGGCTATTTTTGCTCTTTTTTTGACAAGTGGTGCATGAAGTCACTTGATTGGCACTTGCACAATTGCTGGGGTTATGCAAGACGGCCAACAGTTGCAAAAATAATTATTTTAAAGTCTAGGTGTTATACATCATAATGAGGCTTAAGAACTGAAAATTAGTTGAGATGAATGAGGGTAGTTCATGTTATCAAGAACTGAGAAAATAATTTTGTGGTTAGATTTTGCATTTAAAAGATTATTTTCTTTTCCACAAGTGTTAAGGTTTAGGTACTTTGCCTCCTTTTCCCCACTTCCACAGGAGGACTGGCAATATATGAAACAGTTGAATGATATCTGTGTTTCATTCACCCTAAATAGGTGAGATATAGATACTGCATGAAGTGTTATGATACACTTCTAAGCACTGATTTTTTTCTTCATCACAACCAGCTATGAGTGAATCTGGTCCCTCTCAGTTACCCTGTCCCCTGTAGTTGTTCAGCTCAGTATGTCTTCAGTAAGATAGAGACCAAAAGGCAACCTTTACTGCATAGCAATTATGTGTATTTTAATTAGATATTTAAACAATTAAGTGTTACAGTTATCTGTGTCTAGAGATTGATGAATGGTGAGAATATTTTAATTATTTTAGGTTTCTGATTAAATTAAATTCACAATCGTAGAGGTTAGAAAAGAAAGGGACACCTGCTATGTAAAACTGAGTTTGTTTTTAACTAATATCAGGGATTACCACAAGAGAAAATTCAGATGGGAATTAAACAGGGTTCAAGGAAAATGTAAATCCTGCAAGTTGGGCTGTAGGGCTTCTCCCAGAGTTGGTTTGACATTTTGTGACTCCAACTGAGAGGTAACATAGGGGTGTTCAGCAGCGATTGGGCTGGAGTGAGATGGGCAAGTCCTTTGAAAAAAAAGAAGCAACAACAAAAAAAAACCCCAACCCATTCTAATATTGAAGGATGAGAAGGGAAAAGTACCACAATGCTTGAAAAATAACAATAAAAAAAATTGGCAGGATTAGTATTTCAAAGGGAGCAGCACTTGATTAAACATTTGGAAAGCATGGGAGGAGAAACATTCCAAGCAAAATGAAAATATGTGTGTGATGGAAACAGGATAAGTAGAATATTCCACTTTATAATTACCACTGCAAGAATGCAGCCTAAACTCAGTGTTCTTAATCAGGTAAAATTGTCATTGCTTTTAAGTCCAAGTAAGGCAGTGAATTGTGGTAGGTATGAGATGTTTGTGGATAAAGATGTTGGCAAGATCTATAGCTGCAATGAAGAGCAGGTCCATGAACAAGAGTAAATGAAAAGACCTGGAGCTTGCACCAAGGAGCAAATCATGACTGCTGCACGAAGTTAGGTGCTACAAGGCATCAGTTTTTATCACATACCAAGTGAGGAACAAGGGATACAGAAAGATCTTTGAAAGGTTAAAAGTCCTTGCAGAATGCACTGCTGATTCTCTCTGCAGGAAAAACCTGAGTGTTTCTTCTCACATTAAGGCAGTGATTATTCATTATGACTGAGTTAAGAAATGTTATAATCAGTTGCAGCCCAGCCTCTTCCTGAGAATGACCTGTGGAGGACTGGGCAGCGGAACACCCCCCACCTCCCTTGAGCAGGTGAATGTCATAGCCCAGAGCTGCCACACACTTCATCTGCATTATTTATTTAAATTGGGGTAGACTTCTGTTCTCAGTTGTTTCCTACTACAGTGCCTCATAGATTGCTTTTTGTCTTTGCTATCATATAAGTTTGTGTGGAAAATGCTCTCTTAGAGGAAGGAATAAATGGTCAAGTTGGGAATAGATGCCAACCAAGTTCTCCCAGCTATTTTACAAAGCAGGTTTTCAATTATAGTAAGACTTGAATATGTGACTTAGTGTAACATAAGGCAAAGAGCAGGTACATATCAAACATTCCTCTTGGAATGGCCAGCCCCCTCCTTTGGGCTCAAATTAATCATGTAATTATAAACCGAAGTGATCACATCTCAAGAAAACATATTCACTACATCCATGTCTTAGTATAGCTTACCTTCCTCTTATTATTTCTTAATATAAAAAATTACTGCATGCTGTCTTTGAAATGTTGCAATTGTGATGGTATTTGAAGTACTTGTAAATACTTGTGCAAATCAGTTTTTCTGATGTTTGTCTGCAGGGTGAGGTGTGTGTTTATGTGCCGAGGGGAGGTGAGATGCATTTGCATCCAAGAGGGTGTAGCAAGCAAACGTGTGCCAAAAGAGAGTCTGCAGGAACAGTTGCACTAAAATAGTACAGGATAAAAATGTTTGCAAATGAAAATAACTCATTTCTGATGAGAAATGATGGTGTCTAATCCTACCTGTAAATGTAGCTGATCCGAAGGCCTAAATGATAGCATTCAGTAATGAATCTTTCTAAAGACACTTGTAAAGCCATCATATTGTGCATATGAAGATGCACAATCTTTTTGTAGATATAATTATATATTACATACAGCATTGTTAATCTTTGAGGTGCTGGCAAACAGTTATTACTTTGTTTTCTGTAGTTCAGGGGAATACTGATTTAAGGATGTTTCGGCTGTCATTTAAAGCAGTGAAAACATTACTGTTAGCCTCAGTAGGAGCTAAATTAAACCCTGAATTATGTAGGACACCTGATCAGACGTAATACCCTACCTGTTTTTCATGTACAAAGTGCCTCTCAGACAAAGATCTAATAACACTTTATGCAAGTAAACATATTTGCTGCAGAATATCTCTAGAATATTTCTTATGATCCAAGATCTCTTATTCATAAGAGCAGACTAATATATACCTTGTCTTCCCACTCCTCTTCAGTGCATGGAGGTTGGAGAGACAAAACTCCTGGTATTTTTTCTTACTCCATAGCTTGGCTTTGAATTGTTGCTGTATGATTCCCACTTTCAGACTTGGGCTTGAAGTGTAAGTCTGCCACAAGGATGTGCCACGTAGCCTGGGAAGAAAACCAGCAGATCTTTTATCGTTATTGTTTTGTCCCTCTGGGTCACAGAGAAGCAGTAGCCACAGTTCAAGACTATGTTCAAAGGAGAAATACCAGGACTGAATCTGTATTGAATTTGAAATTCTAGAACCATGGAAATACAGTACAATATTTTTGGCAGGAAACACAAAGATAAAGGCTTCTGAAATGCAGTCTTTGCTTCTGACAAGAATATTGTACATTACAGTAGACAGAGTGACTGCTGAGTGGCTTTTGGATTACAGGATAACAGAGCACAGCACTGTGGTGTTTTTGCAAATTCCTGCATTTGATGTTTTGTGAACTGATTTTCACTTCAGTCCCAACTGGGAGCAGGAGTAGTGTGAGGTTCTCAGGGAAGCCCCGTTGCAGCTCCACAAGGAACAGGGGAAGCACAAAATAATGTTTGCTCACTGCTGTCTTCCTCACTGTCCTGTGGGATTTGCAGCTGCCAAGCTCAGAGCAGTCGCCACTCGCCTCGGTGTGTGGCAAGAATGCAGGATTGAAGCAGCAAGGGAGAAGAGGCAGTGGGGAAAAGGAGAGATGATGGGGATAAGAAGTTGCTGTAACTCCTGTACGCAAGCATTCTTACAATGAAGAGGCAGAAAGAGTTTATATATAAATGGCATGGGTTTTTTTCTGGTCTGGAAGCTCTGAAATTTCCTTTAAATTATAAATAGAAGTTCACTGATACAGAAAGTAGTATTGTATATTTGAATGGGTGTGATTTGCTAATAGCTTGGGTGTGGCAGGCCAGGAAATAAAGGATGTAAACAATTTACAACAATTTTTTTTTTTAATTAGAGCTTTTATCTTTGTAACTCTTATTAGTTGCCATATAGACAGAAAACAGAGGACTTGTTTGGGTTAATGAAAAATTTTGTCACACTGATAAAAAAATGTGATTTTTTTTCTTGAGGAAAATCTGCATGCTATTTCTTTTAGGAGTGCAAAGTGTTTTGGTGTAAAGTCTGAATTCAGAGTACAGCTAAAGAAATGGATTGTGCACTGGGGATGTGTCTGGCCTCAGCATGGATGAGCAACCCTTGCAGCTGCAGCCCATGCTTTTCCTATGGGCGGTGAGGTTAGGTGGTAAATCAATTAATCTATTAACAAAAACTACTCCATACTAGAGAACAGAATCCCTCAGATCAGATGCTCACGGTGCTCAAAGGTTGTGGGCTTCTCCCTCTCTTGCCTGCAAGCTTAGCCACATTCATTGCACTACATTAAGCCTTTTGTATTTGTGGTTACATGAGAATAGGATTTGCCTCACTACTACAGTTTAATCATCAGGTACAGGATAAATAACTTGAATTGTATCATTCTGCAAGGAGTCTGATGGTACACAGAGAAAAACAACAGAGAAAACAGTGCCACATCTGACTTGCAATATACCATATATGCTTCCCCCACAGTCTTTCAGTAGTAAAATTTTGCCTAACTATATGGATAGAATCAAGATCCTAGAATGTTTCCTGGGGAAAGAAAGGTAGGTTATTAAAAGCAGCATTAAGTAAATTTGGGATTTTAAAAATAGTGAAAACTTTGCCAGATGTCTTAGAGGTTTAAAAAATATTTTAAATCTTTTTAGAGATTAAAATTTATTTTTCTATGTTAAAACAGTTTGACAGAAATGAATTGGAATTAATAAAAACAATGGTCTCTTAAGGATTAAAAAAGAGTTAATGTGTGCATGTGTCAGGCTTTTCGTTTAAACTCAAGAAGACTGCAGCCTGTAATTGTGTCCTGACAGTTTCTAAATATACAAATCTCAGTGTTCTCAGGCCCAGTTTTATTAAGTTGCTCTTTCAGTAGAAAGCCAGGATAAGGTATTCAGTAATTCAGTACCTTTGAACTAATGTAAACAAAGAAAAAATTATTTAACGTTAATTTAGAAAATAGGATACTAATGATTGTCTTTATCATCACATTCTGATTCTTCTATTTAATTTTTCTCTCTCTTGGAGGAGCACTGGTTGTGCACTTGAGCAAGAATGTTCAGTATCTCCCCAAGCTGAGCCCCTTCTCTTCAATATACCCAGAGAGAATTGGGGTCCCTGTGGGCCTTTCAGCTCTGGGGGTTATTGCAGTAGCAACAGCCTGAGACACTACTTGCCTGTTTCCTGTCCTTGACTCAGGATGTGGAGTAAGATGGGCCACACATTTGATATAATAATGATGGCTTTATCTGCTGCTTTGTCATTAAAAGGCTCCTGAAATCAAACTGGTCAGTGGTCCACAGTTAACATGACTGCAGCAAGGAGAATTAGTCAGATATATTTGTCCTGAGTTGTAAATGGATAAGGTCTAACCTCACATGTATTTTCTTTTGAGTTTCTTCACTCACTTGGTGAAACTCAAAAGAAAAATTAAAAAATCTCTTGTAGTACTTTCAGAATTCATCTCACTGATTTAATGTTTAATAATGTTTAAAATAATCCAGCAGTCAGGAGTTGTAAACCTGTGAGTATGAGGAAACTCTTTACTTTTGCCAGACTTTTGACTTTGCTGTGTTTTCTTTGTAGGGTCTTGGTATGTCTGGTGGAAGTCAGGCTGGCTTGGGGACTCCTTCATCCAGACAGTATGCACGACAGAAAATAACTCGCGTAAACCTCAGGGACTTCATCTTCTACATGGAACAGGAAAGAGAAATGAACCATTCTCTCCTGCTCTACCGAGCTCTGCTTAAATAATTGTACTGATTCCTCCATACAGAAGCTCAACTTGCATTGAAAAGCTGTCATTTTAATGTGCCTTCTATTTTTTTCAGAAGTCAATGTTCCAGTAATTTTGTTTTGTAAAATTGCCAGACACATGCAATAAATTCCCCTTATGTAAAAAAAAAAAAAAAGATATAAAAAACACACAAAAAATGTGCAAAAGGTTTTAAAGTGTTAAATCCACAGATATAACCAACATTAAGTCTTGCTCTTGGCCATCTGAAATGGCCATTTTAGATAAGGCTGAAGTAGATGGCATTAAAGTTTCACAAATGGAAAGACTTTTGCAGTATTAACCTAAATCATCTCATGGCAAGGAGGGTTGGGACCTACCCACGGTGTTAACCCGTATGTTCACTTATGGTGCAGGTTTTGGTTTATTGAGTTGGGTTTTTTTTTTTTTCAGTTTCATTAGCACCATTTCCACTGACTAACCATGGTGATACCTGTTGTTATTTTAGATGTTATAATTGCAATTTTTTGCACAGCTAAGAGAATAGCCACTGCACACTCTTACCAATTTTATATATTTAGGATTTTTGCTTTTACTGCACAGCTCATTTCTGGAGCCATTTGCTGAACCAAATCCTAAGTGTATGAAATCTGTGTGTTTGGGTCCCAGCTGATTTACCTTGATTAGCTTCCAGTTGTTTTCTACATCTCTTCAACCTTTTGCACATTTGTAGCAGCTGGTTAGTAACACGAAATCAAAGTTGGGTTTTATTTTCTAAAAAATACCTTAATTTATTTATTGCAAAGAGTATGGTTTATTGGTGGTTTTAAAAGAGAGTATTGTCCAGTGAAGATTTTAGAGTATTCTATATGAGTTTTTAAAGTCACTCTAAGGGAAGGTTTTGGGGGCCAGTTCCACTCCTGGAGAACGAGGAGAGCAGGGGTGAGTGAGCCCTGGCAGCCGGTGCTGCCAGGGACTGCCACCCTTGGCCTTGGAGGATTGGACCCAAGGACTCCAGTCCCCAGGGGCTCATGAGCAAGCACATGATTTCAGGCATAGTGAGTAGATGTAAGTACTTCAAGGTGGGATGAATGCTTTTTAAATGCTTTGCTGACTTGGAATTTAAGGGGCCCACACCAAAGCCAAGTGAAGTTACTGTGAGTCTTTTAAATGGGTATCGGATAGGACTTTTAAGCAGGCAGGTGGGCACAAGTTGTACTTCAAACATAACAGTGTTATCAGTAACCCTGGAAGGGAGACATTTGCTTATTTATCTTTTCAATTTTTACTATGTTATGCTTGCCACTTTTTTGAGGCAATATTTTTTTTTTTTTGATGGGAAACCATAGTGAAAGCACAAATAGAAGTATTTGTCCAATAGTTTTAAAAAAACAAAAGTTTTAATTATTTTTTAAGGTTTATGAAAAGCAGAAGAAAATTTATACTGCTGCTATTTAGCCAAAAGATTATTCATAAGGTATTTAAGGCCAGGAAGTGTAAAATTATGTTTTAAATGTATTGATAATTTGTACATATTGTTTATAAAGGCCTTGTGTTTATTAGAATTGCGTTATTTTGATGATTTCTGTACATACTCGTAAATACCCCCAATTTGTGTGAAAACATACTCCCTTATTTGTACTTATTTTGTAAAGAAATAAAACAATTTACTAAAGTAACACATTGAGTGACATACAGTATTAATTTATCAAAAATGAGTTTCACATTGTCTTGTTCTTAAGCACTGTTCAGAAACATTTTGCATTAAAATATTAACAGAATACCCACAAAGAAATATTAAAACCAAATACTTCAATGTTTTGTTGTGCTGATTCTTATCCTTTGTCAAACATCTAATAAAATTGTCAACAAACCTCGATGCCATTAATACAGAGAATGAATGCACTCAACAGTTGCTTTTTTCAAAAGCGCTTGATCCAAAAAGCACAACATAACATTGTCTTTCTCTTTCTCTTTCTCTCCGAGACTTGGGAGCACAGTGGTGTAACAGGGTTGTACAGAAAGTGCTAGTGGAGACTCGTGTTCTTCAAGCCACGGTTGCAGTGCTCAGCAACAGAGAATCGGAACAATTTTCTTCAATCAGATCAGGCAAAAAGCCAGGCTACGTTTACTTCTTGGCCTTCAGAACAAAAACATTTGCTGGCTGCACACCACAGCTTTGCTGGAGTTCCTATGGTATTTTTAAACCTGTTCTAGCGATGCTGAGCAATGTTCTTAATTAAGTTATGTTGCTGTGGTTTTAAGGCCAGAAGTAAAAATTCAAATCAGTTTTTGCTGATATTGCTGCCTAAAAATATAGGGAAATAAGTAAAAATATATATAAATGAAACTGTAATAAATTTTAAATAAGTGACCTGAAGTTACTAACTAAAAGAATGTGTCCTAGCTCAATTATTTTTATTTTTTTTTAAAAAGGCATTTTTTTTTTTTTTACCAAAGTGATTGTTTCCACATGTCTTCCTTGCCTTAGTGCAGTCAATGCTGTGATGTCATGGCTCAAACTTTCCATCTCAAGTTCACATTTAATTTGGCTGGCACAGCCTGGAACCCTTTACGGTGCCGCCTTAGCAAGCTGCCTGAAGTACTGGAGCTGCTCTATTGAGCTATAACAAAAAAAAAAAAAAAAAAAAAAAAAAAAGCAAGCAGTAAACACCAAACTGAAGAAAATCAAACCATCCACAAACACTTGCAGTGGTGTTAACGCTACAGCTATCTAAAAGCATCATCCTGCTCCCAGGTTAGTGAGCGCTGCCTGCAGTCCGGGGGGAGCTGGAGGTGCTCAGCACTCAGCCCTGGGGGGAGGCTTGGCCTGAGGAGAGCGGCAGAACGGGGCCCCTGTGTTTAAATGTAAACGAGTGAGGTGTTTGCCTCTCCCCGGGCTGAGAGGTAAGGAAGGGAGAGAACACCCCCAGGGCTGAGGCTCACTCCCTGGTCAGGAGGGCTGGACAAAAGCGTACATAGGTTAAAACATGAACAAATTATTTGAGGATACTTTGAATTTAAAGTGAACTCAATGTATGAAAGTAATAAATAAACCACTTTTTTTTTTTCTTTTCTTTTTGTAAAACATGGCTACATCAAGCTGAATGGAGCAAAAGGCCGGAGGAGACGCAATCAGAAGTTCTCACCTCTTTCAAACAACATGGGAGATACAGTGAGTGTTCCACCCTACTTGCTTATTTTTGATCATTTACTTTACAGAAATGTTTATGGCATGAAGTACTGTATAAGAAATGTGCATACACAAATACATGACAATTATACGTTAAGTTCTTTACAATATTAAATGTATAATATACAATTCTACAGATATCTTACATACAAAGATGAATGTTGTGCCATATGTTCCAATATGGCAATGCCTAGCGACTTTAGAATGTCATACAAGTATAAAACCACAAAATAAAATAACTTTACAACTCTTTTAAAGTAGACAAATTTGCTCAGCTGTTCTGCTAACTTAGCAGGCCAACAGGTATTTGGCTAAGATTTCCAGAAGACATTTCTGACTTGAGTAACCAAGGTGAGAAATCCTGTGGAGGTCTGATTTTCCACGGACAGGTATCCAGCCCTTTTCCAAAAAATTAGACCCCTGCCTAGATTGTACCTTGGATAGTCAGTCCAGCCCATTGCTTTGGAAAAAACTAGTCTTAAAGATGGATTTTAAAAAAAAAATTGCCTGATTGTAACATTTGGTATTAGAGAATTATTGACCATTCAATACTCTGTTCCTTGTTCTACATGGCCGTATTTATGAATCTAAAAAGAGTAGCTGAAATTCATCATCTACAACAGTATTCTGTAAATTAATGTGGGAGAAACTAAACTGTGATTAACACATGAATTAGTTATTGAGGACCCAATCATGCTGAACAGCAATAAACAGGATTTAGCAGAATGCTATTTATAACCTTGCACCTGCAAACATGGTGCTGTCTCCTGAGTTAGGAAGCCCTGCAAGTCAGAGTCAATACTGATTCATGGAAGGAGCAGTAACCTCCTGCAGACAGTGGGCTTTGCTGAAGAGAAAATTACACAGATAGAGGGCAGCTACAGAATCAGTATTTTAATAATAGTTTAAAATAATAGGGGAAAACAATCTAAACAAAAAGTGGCCTGCTTTCATTGGACAATGGCAGTAGAGGGTTTTAACATATTTTCACAAAAATTCCCGACCCATAAAGAGTAGGCTTGTCCACAATTCTTAATGCTTCCTCCTAAATGTGGGCTTATGAGATGGTTAGTAAATGAGTAACCAAGGGGTGGCAGAGCTTGCTTGGCAGAGCCACACTTCTTTGATGATGCAAAACTTTACAGTTTCTGAGTCAAAACAAGAGAATTACAGCTCCACAGTAGGTATGTGACTCTTGTGAGATGGTGGATGGCCTTTTTTTTTTTTTTTTTTTTGTGCTTCCAGCTCCCTACTTTTGCAAATATTGCCATAATCGGCCTTCACAAATTTTTTAGTTGTTCTTTTGTTTTGTTTGTATGGGGATTTTTATTACTGAGCACCAGTTGACTATAAATCGGTCCTTTTCTGATTCTGGATTCTGTCCACAGAGAGATATTTCAGTGGGAAATGTTGTATAAAAATAAGCCATTTGCTAGCATGAGTGTGTACAATCACAGAAGTGTCATGTAACATATGGAGGTGTAAAGCACGCCTGATATGAAGGAGATGCAGCACTCGGGGAAGATACTCAGTGCAGTTTTTAGTGTTCCATCTTCCTCTCGGAGGCGTCGCAGTGTCGGGGTTTCGTTGGGAAGGCTGTCAGAACCGTTTCTCCTGCTGATCTATTCAAATTGCCTTAATTGGTCTTTCTGCAGAAGTCCAATCTAGGATCAGGGGTTTATGAAGAAGCTTTGCCTTTTTCACCACCAAAGCTGTTCAGCCCAAAGTACATTCCCAGCAGGCCTGGTATGCTGAGCATGCTCAGGAATTTCATCGTGAAAAACGGACAACTGGTTTTTCAAATGCATTTCATGGCTGGCTACGTGACAGGTAGTTTCAGAATACCACTAATTGGCAACATAAAGTCAAAATCTTTTTGCTAATACTGTTTTGCAAATCCTTAAGTGTTTCACATAAGGGACTATTAAACACTTCTACGGTTACAAAGGAGTACGGGTAGGGTCTAGTCCAGGGGCTCCTGTTTTATTCTGATTGTTGGGGTAGGTTGTGGTCGTCTGTCTTCGCGGCACAGCACGTATTCACTGAACTGAGAGGAATCCACCCCACCGCCGCATGAAGCTGCCACGTTAAATCCCTTCTGAAATAATCTTTCGAGCACCTGCAAATGTAGGGGGGAAGAAAAACCCTACAGATTAATACTTAGCAAATTCCAGTGATACGAGCATTCAGCAACACCGGATCTAAATGATGGATTTAGTCTTTTGAGTCCTCGCTGAATGAATATTATTCAGCAATAATTCTATAACTTATTCTTAAATGACTACACTGTGATTAAAGTCTTGCTCTCAGCAAACCTCTGTAGAAAACAAAAATTAATCAAACAAATAAGCACTCTGCAGAGCAGCTTAGTACATTGTATAGTAAAATACTGGACTGCAGTGATATTGATGCTACCTCTTACTGCTTGCAGAAAGCAACATCAGGTTTAAGTCATTCTAAAAAGTGCCCATTACTCATTAGTAATATGAACAGTCTGACAGAAAGGGGCTGAAAACCTTTCTCAGTTCTTCCTGGACAGATGAAAATGTATTAGGAGTCTGAGTGACACCTCCACCAGATCTTCATGGGAATCGCTACTGTGATTTTTCCCTTGCTAGAAGGGAATGCTGCTTTTTAGGAAAGGGATGGGATGTGGAGCCAAGATATGGACAATGAAGAGAAGTTCTGGCCCAAGAAAGGCCAATTCACGTTGCCCAAATATGTATTTTCTCTTTCTCCTTCTAAAGAAAAGTTGGTGCAATTTAGATGCATGAATTTAAGGAACCCACAGGCAACTTTAATTTCTGAGACTGTCACACAGCACATTACCCTAGGATATACTGATCTTGGCAATGTGATCAGGGCCATGTTTTCACATGGGTGAGTGTGTTGATATACAGTTTCCCAGCAGAGTAGGATGCACACAGCCTCTTTTCTCAGTGTTAGGTGAGAGTGGATGCCAGATTCACCTTTGGCAGATCTGCAATGCAAGATCTGCTGGAGGAGATGCTGTGCTCCCTCCCTCCCACTCGTGGCTCTTGCAAGTCCAGGGCAGCAGCCTGGAAACATGGTTACTGTGTTTTTCTCAGTACTGATAAATGCCATCAAGGGGAGCAGCCTGTACAGTCCTGTGACAGTCTCACCCAGGGCACCACTCCCACTGCTGCAGCACACGAGCTCTGAGGAGTGAACCTGATGATTTACTAAACCTGAGGACCACGAGCATCCTCGTATGACAGCCATCTGCCACCCACAGTGAGAGAGGGAAAGCTATTTAAAAACCTGTTCACTCAACCTAGAGAAGTGTCTGAGCAATACAGCCACCTTCAGTTGGAGTCAACTCCTGTGCTTTCACAGGTTTATGTTATGAAATTTGCTTTCTTTTTTTGATTTTACTAGCCATGTGAAGTTCCACAACTTAGAAGTCTTACATTTCAAGGACCATGTGATCTGCACACAAGACCTCTGCCCTTGCTTTTGCATACAGAGCCACACGAGGCCAAGGTGCATTTCTTAGTGCAGTGCTTCTTCTGACTGAATATTGTCTTTGTTTTCTCCAGAAACATCAGTTTGGAGCCTTTGTTGAGGGTAAGTGATTTGCATACAACTGTACACAAGGTGTTATCCCAGTGCAGTGCAAACCATGGCAGTGTTTGTTGCTTTTAATCCATGGGAACCCTGCTTTGAGGCTCCCTGTGTTAGCCATCTGTGTTTTAATCCATGGGTTGGATTTCTAGTGGCAACTAAAACCTTGTATTTGCTACCCTGGCTGCAGAGGAAAGCTTTCCCTAAGCCATGCAGAATCTGCTAGAAATAACTTGCCTGAGGAGCTCTGCCTGACCTTGGGACACAAGGACTTATGTTCTGAGAAAGCCACATCTGCCAAATCTCACTGACTTTTGCCCTGATTTTTATATACTTTATACTGTAAGAAAGTTGTAAAACTGAAAGATCAAAAAAGCCACCCCAGTGTGCAGAAGAAAAATGAACAGGGAGTGATTAAAAGAAGGGGTGAGGAGGAGAGTGAGTTACCAAAATATACTTAAAAGAGAGGAAGCCTGGGGTCCCTATTTGTCCAGGATATATGCAGCCTGTAGGACAGAAATAAGGAGCAGCCACTAACTCTTCCTGGCTCAAAGAGGAAGGCAGGAATCTGAGAGGGAAGGACGACTAAAACATCATCAGAAATGCTGTTTCACAGACTGCAGTGTAGTTTGACTGTATCCTGTATTCTGTATCCTGTTTCTAGACCTGCCAATACGAGGACAAGAGGCAACCCAGCTACAGGAAGGCTCCTTCCATTGAACTGAGTAATGAAACAGAGGACTGACAGGTAAGATTTCTAGGACGTGACTTCAAAATCCTTGCTAAAACTTTTAAAAATCAATTTGCTTGTAAGACAAAAAAAGCACAGGGGTGCCCTTGGCTTGCCTTAGTCCAAAGCTGTGGAAGGCTGCATGTTAACATAGGGCTCATCTTTACAGAGCCAGCTCTCTGCAAACACACAGTCCAGGTAGACATTACACCTTAAAGCATCCCAGGCAGAACAAAGAGATGCATTTTTGCTACCTACGTGCTGGAAGGATGAGACTGCAGGCTATAATCTGGTGTTAAAAACCTCAGTATCATCAATTTTCTCAGCAAGAGACAAAACAGGCCAAATCCTGTAAACAATGCAGAGAATGTTTAAATATTGTAGAGTTTTAAGTGTAACTTGGATGAGGGTGAGCTCAAGTGTATGGAGAAAGCCTCCTAAAGTCTGCACCCATGTGCACTGAGCACTGGTCTGTATGTGCCAGTGCCTGCACGAGACTAAGTGGCTTGCTGAAGATGAACAGATTTAAATGCCATTTGGTGAGTTTGGCTCTATGTGCTTTACTATTTCTGAAGGTGAGATGGTACAGACAGAGGGAAACCAGTAAGTGTCTCTGAATCAAATCAGAGGTGCTTTCCTGTAAATCTCCAAAGAGAATATGCCAAAAAGTAAGTATCAGCTGTGATTCTCCTATGTATAGGGAGACACACACAATATTAAATAGAGGATCTGTGCTAGGATTGAATATGCTTTGTCTTTCAGTATTCTGAGCACATCGGGATACAGACTCTAATATTGTTGGAAGGTTTTTCCAAATAGAAACATGATACTTTCACTTACTGCATTTAATTTAAATTTTGCAGAATACTAACGAATACATTCTTAATTATGAAGACTCAATGTTCAACATATACAAGCACCACAGAATTTTCTCCCAGGTAAGCTCATATATCTCACAAGAACCAGTTGCAAGGAGTTGAAAAAACACTGTCAGTCTTAGGAGAACTCTGTACCTCTATGTAATTACAAATGGATGTTAAGAGCTACTGTATTTTTTTGGCTGCTACTACTCACTCAGTGTTGATGTTCTTTTTTTCATATGCATGGTTCCTGACACAAAACATTTAATGAAAATATTTTCCAAAGATCCAAAGAATTTATAATTCACAGCAATTGTGTTACCAAATCCATTCAGCAGGGCACAGGGAGAACAAAGTGATGAACCTTGGCAAACAGCAGGCAGAATCACCACGCCACGTCTCTGAAATTCTTTGGACTTATTCTGCTCTTTCAACCACTGCCCCTTTTAACCCATCCCCCTTACGTCTGTGCATTTCCTTCATTCTGTTCCCAACTTCTAATGTAATACTGTTTTGCCAAAAAAATCCTGGGAAGGGGAAGGGCAGTGCCTATGCACTGACCAGAGTCCATCAGAGCCAATAATAATTAGCAGCTCATTTCATAAGCCTTTGGTCTCAGAAAGACACCATTTTCCAGAAAGTGTTTGAAAACACTTTCTATTAATTATATAGTAAAATGATGCAATTTAGTAAAATGATGTAATTTAATAACATTAGACTGTAGACTCTTTGACAGAAATTTTTTTCACAACATAAACCTGCAAAGAGACTCTTTGATTCTGTCTGAATTTTAACTGAATTCAAAACACATTCAAATAATAACAATAATTAGCATACAGCTTTTACTACAAGCACACGTTTCCTACCAGTATGCAACTTTGGATAAAATACGAGGGAAGTGCTAAGCCATGTGGGCATCAGCACTCCGTGACTGGCTGCTTGCAGTGCTGAGCCCCTCCGTGGCTGACAGGGACCCTGTTCCAGTTATTCTCATTTCCTGCACACACTGATTATTATGATTATTGCATGGTCAGTGCAGATGAGCCATGAATGCACTTACCTTAGCTACACTGCAGCTGCTCCCTTCTCCACCCAGCACAGTGATGAATTAGCACCCTTCCCACTGCCAGCAAACAAATCTGCTTCTGACCCACCTCCAGCCTTCTGTTTTTGGGACAGCCCACTCTAAACCTTGCCAAACATGAAATTGCTAAGGACTGTGCAAAATTAACCACTGTTCAAGTTCAACCAAATAAAACACTTGAGAGTCTTGAACCAAAAATCACCAGAAGTACCTGGTTTTAGAATGGTTTCAGACAAAGGCGTCCCTTAGTGCCCAGGGCACCAGGGAACGCTGCCCCAAGGAGTGTGTCAAATCATAGGAATCATCAGTGTCAAATCATAGGAATGTTTCAGTTGGAAGGGACTTTAAAGATCAGCTCATTCCAACCCCCTTGCATGAGCAGGGACACTTCCCACTGAACGAGGCTGCTTCAACCCCCATCCAGTCTGGCCTTGAACACCAGAAGGGATGAGGCATCCACAACTTCCCTGGGCAGGTTGCAGTGTCTCACCACTCTTACACTGGAGAATTTCTTCCTAATGTCCAACCTAAATCTACTCTCTTCCAATTTAAATCCATTACCCCTTGTCCTGTCACCACATGCATTTGTAAAAAGTCCCTCCCCTGCTTCCCTGTAGGCTCCCTTCAGGTACTGGAAGGCCACTCTAAGGTCTCCTCAAAGCCTTCCCTTCTCCAGGCTGAACAACCCCAACTTTCTCAGTGACTCCATCCACCTTTACATATTCTACTAACTGCAGGTCTCCAAAAAATGTCAGCTGGCAGGAAGGGAGATGGAGGGTGCCTCTGCTTGCTGTGTTAATAGCATCACAGATAAACAAGGGCCCTAGTTTGTTGCCCTCCCTTGCTGTTAGGTCTCCCTCCCCAACCTGCCTGGCCTGCCAGTCCCATGGGCCAGCTCTTCTGTGGGTATTTGCCCACAGGGAAGTTTATCAAAACCAGCCAGGCATTTCTCACAGCCCATCTACAGGGGACAGTAACTTTGGAAATATTCCACTATATTTCACTTTCCATAATATAAGTAGTTGCAGTGTGTTTTAAAGGTAAACATGCAAAAACCAAGAACTCTGCCTTGCCCTTGTTAATTAAGGCTCAAGTGAAGAGCATCATCAACACTGTTCATTCTCTGCCACCCAAGGACAGCTACAACACCAAAGCTTTGGCTGCAGTGGAGCTGATCCCTTGTTAAATGGCATTTCTTGCCCATAACGCTGCTGCCTAAACATAAGCCACATATTTATTTCCACTACCATCCACCTATCTGTCCAGTTATCTTCTTTTGTTTCATATGTTTAATTTTAAACCTAATGTCAAAACTCTGAGTACAAAATGAAATACATTTTGTTTAAAATACTCAGGGCAATTTTTATAGAACATCCTTTTGAAAAAAAAAAAAGTGCAGAGATCAATTTTTTTAAGTCCATCCCGCAGGCACCATCATTTAATTATGAGTGAGACATAAATTATGCATTTACACATTGTTGCATTTTCTATAAAATGGTGTGGAGATTTTTTTTTGTAGTTTTTGGAACTCTCTCTTTCTTCCTGGGGGCACTTTGGAGGAAAAAAAACCTGCTGCAGGCTATACATTGATGAAAAAATTAGCATTTATCACTATAACACCATTATGAGACCAGCATGGCACTAACATACACAAAATCTAAATCTATTTTTCTGCTTAGACTTAGGAAAACCTGAAAGACTGTGATCTCACCAGGCAGAAAATGTCTCCTTGCTGTACGAGCACTGAAGGCAATTGGGCAGAAGCAAATAATTTGCATATAATTGAACAAGAAATAAAAAAACCCACCCCAGCAAATAGATGAGGCAGCACCAAAAGGCCATTACCTGCACTGAATTCAACCGGCAGTATCCATTCAAAGGAAACCTAATAACGTGGGTAGGGTCCTGGTTCCAGCCTGCATTTACAGAGTTGCACATGACATCCCCGGTCTCTGGGAAGATCTCTTCTATTAAAGCTTTCTCCCCACTCAATGCAATTCTTTCCCCCAGATCTGGAGTCACTCTCACGACCAAGCAGTCACAAGGCTGGAAATGTTTCCTTTGTTCTTTCTCTTGTTTCCATCGCTCAAGTTCCTTAATCATTGGCTGCAGCTGGTAATACTTTGCTTCTTCATATAAAAGATTAAAGTCCTGGGGAAAAAAAAAAAAAAAAAAAAAAAGAAAAAAAAAAGAGAGAGGGAGAGAGAGAAACTAGAAAAGCTTATAGTTCTCTTCTAAAAATGAGTATTGTTCCTGTTTGACCTACTTAGGCTTATGTATTGTCAGCAAGAGTGCAAAGGCAACAGGTATCCACATACTTCGTCTTCATCCTACACAGAAAACCACACTGTGTCAGTGCTCAGTCTGAGCTGACCGTGGAGTTCCATATTCTTTCATTTATTATCCCACAAGCTCAGTGCCAGAGGGCTTTACTTTTGGATTAAGAAATCAAAATAACTGGTTGCAATAAGCAAAGCCTGCTGATTTAAGAGAAGATGTCCTGAGCCCTGATCTTCACTCTTGTCCTCAGATATTCACTTCTGATCTTACAACAGAAGCTCTTGGGCTTCTCTGTCACCTCTCACACACGTTATGAGACAGAGATGTCAGTTCAGCTTCACTTCTCACCTGTCTTTCCTGAGTCTGAAATTCAGCTGCAGCAGCCCAGCTGCTCCCTGCATTTCACAATTATTCATGTATTTAAAGCCTACTTTGGAGCCTGGTAAATTACATGGAGGTAGTGACTACCCTGCTTGCTGGGAGCTCAGCTGTGCACTCCAACAACTAAAAGAAACAGTTCTTCTCTGTCATATGTCTGTCACTTCACTTGGGCTTTGGGCACTTCAAATTCCCAGTTTGAACCAATTCCTTGTTTGTTGATTGAGATGTCTTCTGCACATACTCATTAATAATTTCTCATCAGGTTTCCAACAGATCTTCAACATATGGGAGTATATTAAGGCAAAGGGTGTCATTCCCCCCCCCAATATCTGAAGAGACAGCAGAACCCACAAGAGCTGCCAGAGAAAAAAAGAGAGGGGGAAGTGCCCAAGGGCAGTTTGCTTACACTGGCCCCACTGCCTCCATCAGCCACCTGAAGGGAAAAGGGGCACCAAGAGCACAGCACCAGCTCTTCTCTGCTAAGAGATGCTGTTTGCTTTCCTGACTCTTCTGCCTGTTTACAGATGGAAATGCTGCACTGCAGGTGCACTAATGTGACTTGATGCTGAAGCTCAATATTTGGACACAAAGGCCAGTTCTCCACCACTGCAATGAAATGAGATGAAAAATCTTAAGAGTGAAAAGACTGGAATCATCAGGACTGGAAAGAAGGGCACGACAACAAGTAATTAAGAAATGGGCACCAAAATTACATTAAAAATATGGCAGTGCTGCTGCTCCAGGTCTCAGGGAAGAGGGAGAATCAAAGGCAAATGATGTGCAGCACAAAAACGTGCAACTTGTCATAGCAGCTTGGAATTAACCTGTACAATCTGCTGCTGCAGGATACTATTGAACCAAAGCAGTCAGCTCTGTTCAAACTTGGCACCGCAGACCCCACCGTGGCAGTGCAGAGGTGCTCCTTCACCCCAGGGCTGCCTACAGCCCGGAGATGTGTGAATATTCACAGTGACACCAGAGAGGTTATCATGTTACAAAAGGGACATCCGATCCTTTACATCTCTTTGATGTTTGGTAAGACTGAAAAATACCAACTCCACTGAGGGGAAAAAAAAAGGACAAAAGGACAGGAGAAGGTGTGGAGAGGAAGGAGTGATAAGAGCAAGCAGAAAGCAAGAAGGGGCAACAACACACTCACGGGAAGTAGCTGGAAGATGAACAACATTAGGAAGCTTAAAAAAGAAATCATACAGAAAGTGAGCTGCACACACCCAGAGTTGGGAACAGGCCAGATGAGGAGGTGTGGAAATTGGCTTCACTACCCGGTGTCAGGTAAGACTGCATCAGCCCCAAAGCCTCATCCCCTGATGGAAGGTATTTTCCCCACTCCTCAAAGTCAGCACTCTCTGCTGAATCATTGCTGCTCTTCTCTGTCCACTAGGGAGGCTCCCTGGCTACTGAGCATGGGATCTGTTTAAACCTTCCTAAATTAAAAAAACCAACCCTTGTCCCAAACTTTCTGATATCTTCTTTGTGCAGAACACTGAAGCAACAGTCCACCACCCAACTACATTCACTACAGAGGTGTGCAGGGGCCTATCAGATGTTCATTGGGCATTTGCTGGTTCTGTGAATCTTTTTTGATCAAAGGAAAACTTGGAATAAGGAAAAATGTAATGATGCAGAGTGCACAGGAGCAGCCAGGGCTTACTAAAGGCAACTGAAAGTCTCCTGCTGTTTTCAGTAGATCCTGAAAAACTAGTTTTAGAATATTTGTGTTCATGGTCACTGCAAAATTACATATTATTTGTAAGACCAATCAAGTGAATATGTGCTAAGACAATGCAACAGTAAGAGGTAGTAAAAACCAGACCATTTCTGAAAGCAGAGAGAGGTACAGTGCTCCTGAGGCTGGATGCAAGGCCTGTTACATTCATGAGAGTCTTTCTGACTGACTTCACTGGGCTTTGGACTGGGCTGACAGTATCCAAATCACGGGAGTTCAATGGTCCAGCACCCCCTGTAATGCCAGTAATGTCATAAAACAAACAACCCCAGGATCACATCACCTCTACCACAGCCAGCTATTAGCCCACTGCATCAAATGCAGCTCTTTAGTGACTCCTGCTAGCCATTATTTGTCCTAAAATAAACAAGATTCTGGTATCATGTGGTAAGACAATTTTCAAATTCAACAGCTCTTCTGCTACTGTTCCCAGAAAGACACAGCCACATTTCAGATGGCTGGGTGGAAACTGGGGCTATGCTGGAGCATCACATGCTCTGTGAGGTGAGGTGTGCACCTCCCAAAACTGACTGGGTTAAGCCAAGATGTTTGGGTTAGTTTCTAAAACAAGAGAGCAGATAGCCAGGTGGCATGCACACATAGCCTTTTTCCTTTCACAGCTTCTGGACATTTAGATCTCATGGGAAAGTTAAACATCTTCCAAAGATGAGGCTTTTTGCCTTTCACAAAATAATTTCCTGCTCTTGATTTGATAGAAAAGTTTTTTTTTCTGGTGGATTTCACATTGGCTAAAATTCTTTAGTCAGCTCTGACAAGGGTGACATCTTCCTGGGGGAGGAGATGGGAAGTGTGACAGCAAGGCCAGTTGTGCCATCAGTGCCAGTGGGTCAGTAAAGGTCTGCTAAGTACAAGCAGAGACAGATGACAGAAATTGTAAAACCATAGCTCCCATGAACCTGATGCTGTTCTCTCAACACTAAAAAGGTCCCTCATTTTTGTACCTAATGTTGAATCCTGAACAGGCTGAAGTGGCTCTTCCTGCCCATTTTTGACCTATTATTCTTTGTTACATGAAACAACAAACTGTCACCCTGACTCAATATTTCTATTTTAGTGCTGTGAAGACCAGACTCCTGGCTACAAGAGAAAGCTGCTCACTTCTACAGTGGCACTGTGCCAGTTGCTAAGGTCAGTTTGAAAGCCCTTAAGATTAGATGCAAGCATACTAATTTTAAAGCAATATTAATAAATGAGTGTTTTGGCCTTGTGGTTCCAGTGCTACAGGTAAGAACTGATAGGAAACTTGGAAGTCCTGTGTGTTTGTGCTCCTTCTCAGGATGGAGCAGTAATATATGTACTGCCTATGTCTGGTTTTGTTTGAGTGAGTCTCAAATAAGTAGGTACAATGAGCCTGGTTTTGTGTGCAGCCATGTGTTGGCAGTGAGGGGGACAGATGCTGCTCATGTATGTTCTAGAGAAACAGTGCTGATCCTGGGGGGACATCAAGGCAGGGAACATCTTGGCTGCAGAGGAGGGACAGCTTCTGTTCTAGCCACCCCCTTACCCACCACGGTGGCAGACTGGGAGCTGCTGGCTCCACACTCTGCTTAAGAACATTTATTGCACAAGGTGTGATGGTCCCAGGCACGGGGTGCTGTGCTGGTGCAGGAAGAGGGAGCTGGGAGCTGCTCTGGGCTGCTCCCCATCACCTTGCTCAGAGCAGGCTGGCTGCAAAGGAGCATGAGCCAAACAACTCGTGGTAATTTCTAAGCTTACTTCATGTGGCTTAAAATCCCCCAAACCTGGGAAAATTAGATGAACTATTACTGTGTTGCTTTCAGCAGGGTGACCTGTCAGATACTAAACACTTTCAAGTTCTGGCTTATTAGTAGTTGGAAGTGTAATTAATATTCACTGTAAACACACCAGTCAGACTTGATAATAAAGAATCACTAGCCTAGGAACACATACCCCACTTTCTCTGCATTTCAGTGTTAACTTAGTCTGAAAACAACACTTAAATAGCAAACACAATAACGCTGGTGTGGTACTAACATTCCAAACTTTCCAAAATAACCATCTGAGCAGCAATTCAAGTTGAAAAGCAACTTGGCTAAACCTTGAGGCTAATAAACTGCTTGATTAAATTAAGGGGTAAAAACTAATAAATATTCAAAACACTTGATAATGCTTTGTTTGACATAAAGAACATTTAATGCAAGTCTCACTGGAAAACCTGTCAGGTTTTATACCTTAAATAGAGTTTTGCATTTAGAAACACCGAGTGATTCCATTTGCTGCCTTTGATTATTGTCTTCTGTCACTTTAATCATGCTGGTAAAATTACACAATTTCTGTGAAGTCAAATCCGTTTACAATGCAGTTTTAATATAGCTTTGCAGCGCATTCTTCTATGCATTTTTATTTTGTTACTCCCTACCTAGCAGTACTTTGCTTTGTTCTTGAGCCCTCATTAGCCTGGGGTTTGCTCTAAAGCTCTCCCAGGGAGGAACTAAATAAAATACAGTTAACCCTATGCAAAGAGATGGTCTGGAACAACGGACTGAGCCCGGGCACAGCACCAGCTCTCCTGAGTCTCTCCCAGCCCTGCCAGCAGCTTGCTGTGCAGACAAGTCCTTGGCATCCACCAGCACTCTCACCTCCAGGCTCTGACTGAATCCTGCTGGTTTTGTTTCACAGCACCTCTGAAATCTGGATTCTGGCTCAGGCCATGATCAGCTCAGACCACATTTTTTCTACCCTCTCTTCTCATGCCTTCTTGTCCCACTAGATTGTCCAAAACAGTGCTGCTATAGCATCTTTCTGGCATTTCACCTGTACCACTTTTCCACCCACTCCTCTTTACTTGACACCTCTTAAAATCCACAGGACTGGTCTGGTCTTTAGTTTCACTCCTACCTATGTTTTCTCTTATTTGTCTGTAAAGAGCTTTTCTTGTACCCATGCCTCAGTGCTCTGACTTTCACCCTGCCTTGTGGCACCTCAACCTGCAGGCCAGCCTCCCCAACCTGCCCACTGCTTCCCAGGAAAACCAGTGCTCAGGACAGCCCTTCTGGGCTGGAGCTCCAAAACTGCTGTGAATGACGAAACTTCTCCCTGTCTTGGCACTAGATGTCCTCTCCCATCACACAGTGTGTGTCTGCCCAACATTAACCGTAAACACTGCCCTGCCACAGTCAAATACCATTATACTTGCAGCTTAGGCAAGAATGGCTGAGCAGCGGTTTGCAGCGTGAGGATCAGCTGTACTCCAAAGCTAAAGCCACCACAGCAACCACAAATGTGGGCTGACTCAGTTGTGACTGGCCAAATTATCTTGCCTACCTAATCCAACATGCAAAGTAAAATCTCACGGCATGGCGCAGGAACTTTCTTCTCCAGCAATGCTCCACAGCCTCTAACTGAGCACTTCCCCGTTGCCATCCCAATTTTTCATCATTTGTTCCTAGAGTCAGCGCTTCTGTTGCATCTTATCTACAGTTTGGACACTTGTCTTCTAATTTTCATGCATAAGGATGACAATGTTGCATGTTTTGTAAGTGCAGAGCCAAATAAGCAAGGCTAAGAGGAGAGCCTTTAGACAATCGGGATTTGCAAAGCACCAACCAGCATCATTATTTCATAGAAAACATATATTGCTCCTTTAAAAGCTCACATTAAATTCTATCTCCCAATAATATTTTGTGTAAAGGATTAGTTTCTGAAACCAAAGTATCTGCACTGGTTATGTCTAACAAAACCCCTCATGGGCTTGTTTAAGTGTGTTGCTTTTATATAGCAACAAGAAAAGTATTTATGTAGTTTAAGATCTCCAAGTACCAAGTTTAAAACATTGCTTTTAGATTCTGAGCATTAAACCCTGGTAAGTGCTAGTTGCTGGTGCTGCTTCTTAATTGTTATACTCTGATAAATAAGCTAAAAATGTCAGAAAATAAAATTAGTTTAGAAAAACTGATTTAGCTGTAAGCTTCATCGTTTAACTTTTTACAGTATCCATGACAACAATTGGTCCATTTATTAAATAATAGCATCCCCGGTGTAATATAGAAGTCCTAAAAATCCTAACAATAAACAGCAATGTTTAGTTAAATGTGTTTAGGTCAAGCACACAAACCAACCTACCCCAAAACAAATGACAGAATGGAAGGAAAAAATGGATTGCAGACTGTAGCTTTCCTTACCTTAAAGTCATCTGGGAGCAGTAGCTTAGATGTCCTTAGGAAGCTTAATATATATCTGAAAATTTCACCATCTCGATCAATGAAATAATGTTGTTTTAAACTGTCCAAGACAATAGGCTCTGTGCCATTAAACAGACGACTTATTCTGAAAAAAAGAAAAGAAAAAGAAATGGGCAAAAGAGACAAAATCTCATTACACCCTTAGGGCCTAAGAACATCCAGCCACTCTAGTTGCTTCAATTCCATGTGCATAAGGTATCACAGTATCTTAATTTGGTGACAAGCAAGAGCACAAAGATGGGTGTCTTGGACACGTGTGTGGACCCACACGCTCACACACACAGAGCAGACACAGGCATACACACCAGTAGTGGGAGACCTGCACCTCCCTGGTGCTATGTTCACCTGTCCTGAATCTGGGCTGTAAATTAGGCCCATGACCCCAACAAGGAAAGCACCTATGAAATGCTCACCCCACAACTGGCAGAGTAATCCTGTTGAGAACATGCATCACTGGCTCCATTCTACATCCCTGTCCACGTTGTCCTGTTAACAAGAGAACTGAAGGGCTACTTGGGGATGGGTTCCTGGCAATGAGCTTTTCCTCCAGCCTGGCTGTCATTTTGATCAAATGCCATCAAATCTTTTCTATGCTAGAGAAGAGGCTGCCCATGCACCAAGATGAGCTGTATGAACCTGTCAGTGCTGGCTATGTGGCCATCCCATGCTCAATGTTTTGGCAAAACAATGAGCTGTGTAGCCATCTGCTGTGCTGCCGGTGGGACTGAAGTCCCACTACAGGTAGTCCTGGGGATTAGAGTCTGGTAGAAGAGAGCAATTTGGCAAATCTCTAGTGTGAAAAGAAAAGGAAGTGAGATCTACGAGACCAGGAAACCAGCTGCTTACAGGATGAAGTTACCACATCAGCTACATCACTCCAGCTTTCTCCATGTCCTGAGGAGCATGCTCTGCAGAAAGCAAACAGTGCATCTGCCTGGCTGCTGTTCCTCCTGCCTCAGCCCTCCAAACGCCTGGATGCCCTCAGAACACTTTGTCTTCCCAGGAGAAATAACCCAGCTGAATATATATTCTTGAAAGGAAAATCACAGGAGACAGACAGCAACGACCTATTAAGTAATTGAGTCCATCTCTCTGACAGTGCAGCATTGTTCCCAACTGCACAGTGTCTCGTGTTTCAAAGTCAAGTCTTAAATAACCCTGCCAGTGAGGAGGACTCCGTTTCCTGGAGAGACCACCCCACTGCCTGCTGGATTTCATTGCTGAGCCATCCCTTCAATTGTGCTGGGCGATCCCCCCGTTGTCCCTCGCCGAGAACGGGGCAGAGCTTTCCCCTGCCATGGATCACAAGCTCACCAAACCCTGCCAAAGGTAATGGCCAGCACAGCTGGCACATGCTGCAGCCACAGCCCCCCTGCCTGCCTCATTCCAGCACCACCACCCCATCCCAGGCTTTTTCTGGAGCTGATGTGAGAGCCCACAGCCTGGCTGGGGAGGGCAGTGGAAAAGGGGCAGGTTTGCCCCCCCACCTGCAGTGCTGATGCTTGGGGCTGTGCCCCATGCCATCACTTTGGGGTGTGGGGTCATGCAACACGTTGAGATTTGCTCTCCACAGCTGCACCTTGGTCTGATCTTCCAACCTGCTGATTTAGTTGCAAATTTAATTAACATGCCATTTATTTCTAAATTAACTGTGGAGATATTAAATAGAACTGGACTTAGCAAGTCCCCACTGAATTCAGCTGAAAACCTTTCTGCCCTCTTAAGCAAGCTGCAGGTTTTCCTGCCTGCTCTCATGTCCATGTTGGAGTTCAGCTAGTCTGAGTTACTTGTAAGAATAATCAAATGCTCCCCTAAACCCTAACTGTAATGTTAACTGTTTTTCTTCAAGCTCTAGTTTTCAACAGTGTTGGAAAACACCATCCAGTTCACGGTGCAACATCTAATTTAGATAATCCCAAGGCTTGGTAAGTCTCCAGTAATTAATTATTTTCTTTTTTAGCTGTTATTTTAGGGCTATTTGCCTGAAATGGCTGAATACATTGCTTGTACAGTCTTAGATTTTATTCCAGGAACCAGACAGTTAATTCATTTTCTCAGACATGCACACGGGCCAGTATGCTGTGTGGGGTTACTGAAAGCAGAGAAAGCACTGATAGAGCAGCTTAAGGTTCAGTGCAGTACATTTACTGAGTAAATTTCTGTGGCTGTTTAAAGCTTTGAGATCTGAACAAGCCAGGCTGTTGCTTCAACCTTCTCCCCTTTGCTGCCCTTTCTCTGAGAAGTCTGCAGAGCAAGGTGATGGCTGCTCCTGGGCTCCACCATGTATAGGGGGAGGTCTGCCAACTATGACGGGGCACAGGGAACACAGGGTACAAAATTTTAATGGGCTGCTCTTTAATGTAGTGAAGCATTTTTTCAGTAATGAAAACAAAACATGAATTTTGAGGCCTCTGTGGAGTGCCCTGAGCTGTATTTCTTCACCAGCAAAATTACTGCTAGGGAAAGAAACTTGCAGAGTGTTGAAAGACTTAACTGCTACCCCAAAAACAGAGTGATGAATAGTTTAAGGATTTATTTGACATTTTAGGGGGCTTGTTTTAGAGTTGTTCCAAGAACTAGCTTCACTGTAGCATGTTATAACACTGTGTGCAGAAAGCACTCCTGCTTCTCCCTTCTCACCAGTATAAACCATACCTGTATGAAGTCCAACAGAAAAAGCAGCACTGTGAGAGCACAAAGTGAACTCAAATGGCAGCTTTGAAAGACATTTGCCTGAGAGGGTTACTCATCATATGTGAAGCCATGGAAAAGAACACAGTAAGCAGGGGCAGCTCCCACAGGCCCCACTGGGACCTGAGGTGCTCAGTGGGATGGGGTCTTGGGTGGCCAGAATGAAATGCTACATGCAGAAGCATGGAAGCAAAATGCACAGAGGCTGTCAGAAAGCCAGCAAGTCAGCGAGTCCAAGGTGATGGGAATGGTTCTGCACTGTGCAAACTTAAACTTAAGTTCAATCAGAAATTAGGCAGCAGTCCAGCTGGTGGCCTCAGGAAGTTGTTCCATCCCTTTTGTCCTGCCATGAACTTCAGTGATACGAACTGAAGTCATGAGGAGTGGCTAAAGCTCTCAGACTGGGCAGTAGTCATGTCAAAAATTTTTGGTTTTATGAGTGGTCATGGTGCCTAGTACTGTATTGGTGGACATACTGAGTAATGGTGTTTTCATGAGGCGATTGCTTATGGCACATAGGAATGGTACTTGCAGTGATGTTTGTGAAGTGGTGGGAGGTACAGGAAAACAAAGACAAGGCAAAAAGAGCCCCACTTAGATCCCCCGGTGATGGGTGAGCCTCACTGGTGAATACTTCCTCCACATTCCCACCTTTTGCAAAAGATATTTCACTTTCTAATTTAAAAACACTCTCCAAATTTATGTCTAAGTTTTATTTTCCAGATAGGGAGCAGGCTGCACCAGGATCAGTACAAGCAGTTGCCATCCTAAGGGACAGCAAGCTTGCCTTTCCATTGCCTCCACCTCCCTGGCCAGGTCCCGCTGTGGTCATGCCATCTTCCTGGTGCCTGGCTCTTCCTAGCTGTCTGTTCCTTCCCTTCAGTGGCTCCTGCCTTCCCAGTAATATGCTCTTCCCTACCACCTGGCCACTGTTCTGTGCTGTTGCTCACCCCGACCCTCGCAGGGCCCCTGCTCCCAGCCACTGCTGCATCCTGTCCCTGCGGAGCGGAGCCACAATGGGGCTGGCATTCAGCCTCCAGCACACTGGGTCTGGCTGGCACCTCCAGCCCCGGCTGGGTGCTCTTCCCTGCTCCTCCCAACATACAGAACACAACCTGTTGATCCTATTTCTGCTATTTCTTTGTGCTTCTGTTGTTTCTGCTAAAGGCTTTCACATTTTCAATAATGTTTCGCCAGAACGCCAAGGGGCGAGTTTCTAGCTTTGTACCGATTTTACTATGATATTAAGATCTCCTTTTATTAGATTAAAAACAAACAACGCAGCCAGCCAGCCCACAAGGACAAGAGCGCCAGTAAATTCTTTTCTTAGTTTCTTGGGCAGGGTAGGAAGCCGTGTGCTGCCTCCAAGTATCTACAGACACTGCTGCTACCCACACCTCCTGGAATGCTGGCAACCAATTTTCCACCATGCAAGCTCCCAGCGGTGCCTGTGGAGATGGGAGTGCAGAGGGGGCCCACAGGGCAGTGACTCCTGCCCCCACAGCAGAGCTCACAGCTCAGCATCTCCTTCATGAACTCACCCAACTCCATCTTAGAAGGAGAGAGGGCTTTCTGCACACCGTGATGCACTTGGAGAACCCTTGCTCCTCCTGAGATCATCACTGAGCACAGCCAGGGGTCTGCACATCACACACTGCTGTTAAGGGGTTTAAAGG
Organism: Heliangelus exortis; assembly: GCF_036169615.1. Classification (NCBI taxonomy): domain Eukaryota; kingdom Metazoa; phylum Chordata; class Aves; order Apodiformes; family Trochilidae; genus Heliangelus; species Heliangelus exortis. The sequence goes on from NC_092434.1 coordinate 8,292,948, forward strand.
CACTTTGGGATGGGAAAATTGTGGGGGTTTTTCTGTGGGGACTGGGGTTACTTTTTGTTTTAGGACCAGTTTAGCCATTTTCTTGACAGCTCTCTTTTTGAACAGAGAACAGAAGTTCTTCCTCAATAAATGTGGTTCCAGAAGCTCTATGAGGAGCACCCAGTGTTGTGGGACCTGTGAGACAGCCAGCTGGGGCTGTGGCAAGCACCAGGAGAGCCCTCTGCTCCTGAGCCCCAGTGCTGGGGGTGGCTGCTGTGGTCCTGTCCCCCCCCCATGCCTACCCACCCAGCCAGCACAGCAAGACCATGTAAGTAAAACTATCACAACACTGCACTAAAAGTATTAATTTAAGTAATTACACGATTAATATTTAACTGTTCAGTGATATTTTTGTCATTCATAATTTAGTTGTTTACACTGATTAAAAATTGATTCTGTAGACACTTTTTCTGCCCAATGTCAAATCAGCAGGGAGTGCACATTTCAGCAAACTGTCATGAAAATGTGTTTCTTCCTTAACTTTATGAGAGGAGAGGGGAAGAAGAGAGAAATGCCCATCCATGGATCCTGCAAGTGTGCAGGTCTGTGCTCCACTGGGTGCCCTCCCCTGTACCTGCCACTCCTCCATGCACCCTCCTGCTCCCCTCAATGAAATCATGCAGCAAAGCTGACATGAGCTCTGCCTGTGTTTTGTACAGTGGCTGCCATCTACACTTGGCTGTTGGGCCTTGCTGTGGAGGAAGTGGTTGTGAGGATGCTGCAGAGAGGAGGAAAAGGGCTGTTTAGAGCTGGGACATCTGAGCATGACCTGAAACTGCCCCATGGAGCACATTAGCAAAGCATCCCAGGTGTACAAGTGGAGTTCAGTTATTGCTGCTGAACAAACAGTGCTGCTTATCTCTTAAAATATTTGCTCAAGGTGGGTAGGATAGAATCTGTTATCTGCCTGGAAAAGAAAAAATGCTGTAAACTGGAGCAGAGGTGCTTGAGAGGTGGGAGTGCCTTGCACTGTGTCTGGCACTGCTGCCTGTGTAGCTGTGTCTGCTTGAATTCAGTTACTTGCCCCATCACAAGAGAGGAACAGTGGAAAGCTGCTGGGAAGAAACAGTGGAAAGCTGCTGAAGCAGCTGTGCCCTTCCCAGTGCTGGTGTGCCAGGAGCCAGCTGCTGGCCCTGCCACATCCCAGCCACAGCAGCAGGCAGTGCACAGTGCTGCCAGATCTTTGCAGTGGTATTTTTGACATTTCCATTGTTTTTCTGTAAAACTGATTTTTTTAAGCACAAGTTCCCAGCAAAGCAAACTGTAATGGAGAAAGCACCTGCAGCTGCTTTCCCCAGGAAGGTACAACATCCCACCCACCCAAAAAGCAGGCAGGGATGGCCAGAGGAAGACAGGAATAACGCAGCTGAGCAAAAAACAGGTGTCTTCTGGCATGACATAGTTATGAGGGAGAGATGTTAAAACACTGTCTCTCCCAGGACACCCTCATGCTCCCTCGTGCCCTGTTCAGCGAGGAACATGGCTGAATGTTGCATCTGGCTGCAGTAGGTTTTTTTATCTACGTCAGTTTAAAACTATAATTAGCATGGAAGTCCATAAAAAATATTCTGTTGTATGGTGGTTATACCATACCTTCACACCCTGTTACCTGACCAGTGCTTTTAAGCCCTTTCCCATTAAGGGAAAAAGGTGCTAAGGAGAGGCACGATCTGCAGCACGGATCTGTGCACACATGGCCTGGCTGCAATATGATGCAGAAACTCTCCAAGGACTTCACCCTTACAGCTCTGCCACAGAGCCATTCTAATCCAAGATAATATCTTGACCACCTCAGATTGCTTCTGGCACAGACTTGGCTCAGAGGGTGTTTGAGCCGGGGAGAATTTTCCTGTAAGCACCTTTTAAATCTTTTATTTCTACAGTGATGGGGAAAAAAGTGTGTGGGGGGGGACAGTCAGACTGCTGCTCTACAAACTATATAATCCAAGCAGCCATGTGTGCTTCAGGACCGGTTCATGGGCCTGAAGACACAGAAAGTGCCTCAAAGGTTTTTCTGGAATAAGTAAGCCCAGATCAGACACTGCCTTCCAGCCCCAAATGGATTGCAGGCATCAGTCCAGCAGCACTGGGCAGGTCACTATTCCATGCATGCTCCAGCCACCCTGACCTCTTGACTCCTTCTCCCACCACTCCTACAAGATCAGGGTGAGCACCCATGTTTCAGCAGGGTAGCCTCAGATGCCACCATCCTAGAAGCACTGCCTGACCCCATAACAGCCATCACTCAGCCCCAGGCCCTTCAGTCCTGATGGCACCACAGATACTGACCTGTGAGAACCAAATGGAGATACTAAAGCCTGCAACCCCAACACACCCTGCGCTGTTTTCAGTGAGAGCATCAAGTAGAATGATTCAATCTCAGCAGAGGGATAAAGGAGGTAACTCATAATGTAACAGGTTTATCCATCTCCAGTTCCTATAACCTCCTGTTCCTGCTTCCAGTGCTGATCCTGGAACGCCACAGGAGTTTTTTGAGACATAACCTCACTTTGCAGTGATTTTGAAGGATATTACATTCATTAACTACTAAGCACCTGAAGGAACTGCAGAATCTATTACCTAGATCAGAGTTAGACTATATAGTATCAACATGTATTTTTAAAAGTCAATAATCCATAAAGAAACATTATCATCTACACTGCAGAATAATTCTTAGGAAGTTCTGAAAGAATTTTTTTTTCTTCTTTTTATACCATCACTAAAAAGCGAAATTAGCTATGTAATGGATTTTGTAGTTAAAACAAAGGCAGGAACAATTATGTTTTCAGTTCTCTGTTACTATCAATTAAAGCCCACTGAAGGAATAGGTAATAAAATCCACTCAAGTGGGTATTACCTAATATTTTTAAAATGCTACAAAGCACTCGTGGTAAGGATAGAAGGTCCTGCAGCTCTTTCTCTTCCGCCTGTTGCTAGCAGCCTATCTCCACACTTCCATCATTTTGGTGGGTGACTGATACAGAATTTCATGGACTTACATATTTTTAGAATCTGATAGATGGCAATTGGTTTTTAGTTTGTAGACACCGTATCTCCTATATATAAATTAGCAGTTAATAAACTGGAAACACTAATTCCAGGTAGAGGAGCCAGTATCTTTCCCTGCATTAAAAGATTCTCTTGGTAGTCAAGCCACCCTGGTCCTGCATCCATGTGGCCAAGTATCCCATCAGGTCTGGATGGAGGAGGAGAGGTCAAACAATTAAAATGCATAATTACAACCAGTGACAATTACAACAATTACAACCAGTGACTAAGGGAACTGAGGCTCCCATGAGCTTTCCTTCCCAGGCTTTTCATTCCCACCAGCTTTACAAGGGTATTAACACTGAGCCCTTCACCTCATTTGGATACTGGGATCAGCACTGACCACTCCTCCTGAAATTATCAGCATGTTTGTTCCCAAGACCCCTGTTTCTGCCACCCATCTCACAGGGAGTCAACAGCTCAGGACCAAAGCTCTGCTTAGCCATGAGTAATGATGGCAGAATCCATCCCTATCAGGCTAATACTTTGCCTTACTGAAGTAGCATTTGTAATATTTTAGTGTCTTATTTTTAACAGCTATTAAAAGACTTTACTAAAGAGTTTCTAGTTTGTCAGTAGCTGTATTACAAGTTCTTTTATTGCATTCAGCCCATAACCACATGTACAGGTAGGATAAGTTAGACACATTCAGACTGAATGGCACTCATTCACCAGACACATCAGCATCCCACCACCTTAATTCCAGTTGTCAGTCATAAAATGCACTTGCTGTGCTTAACAAGAAAAAAAAGTAGTTTCAAATACAGGTACAATTTTCATTTCCCCATTAAATGTTCCCCATGTGCCACTGACGTGGCTTGTTCATCCTTTGTAAAAGGGACAGTGACAAACAGCCTCCCATTATTTTTTGATGTTTAACCATACCATTTGCATTCATTTGGTTGGGCTGAGCTGCTCTGGAGTAACCATGACCAGAAAACAGAGGCCTTGACCATGGTGTGTGTGCAGATGCATGGCAGCCTGACACAAGTGGAGAGGCTGCAGATACTGTAGTTCAAGATAGGCCAGTTCTGCCACCCCTGTTCCTAACAAGTAACTACTTCAGGACTGTGAGAAGAGCAGAGTCTAGCTGACTTGCACATATTTAATAAAAGTAACCAAATAATATTACAAAATAATATAAACCCTCAAAACACAACTTGTTAGGGGTAGGAGCTAAATATTATTCTTTTAGTGAAATATGCTGAAGTCCAAGTAACTGCACTGAAGTTCACACATTGTAAGTAATGCCTATCTATTAGGGAATTCATCTCTTTATTTTAAATTGAGGACTTGTGTCTGTAGTTAAAGCAGCATATTAGCTTGATTTCCGGTATTATAATTTTCCACTATAAAGTTCAGGCTACTTTTGCTCTTCTGTGTCTTTTAGTTCATTCTAATTGAACTTTTGTCTAAATAGTTGGTGTAGATTAAAAATATTAATACAAATTTATATTGCAAAAGTACCCTGGGTTTATTGTGCCACTGTTGCTCCTGTTTTGATTTGAGCCCTGTGACATCTCTTGGCCTTTTAAGTTTCTCAACAGAGAATTTACACTAAATTTTGGGCATGAAAATCAATGCAGGAACAAAAATTTTTAATTTAAAACAAACTCCTAAGCTAGCATTTTAGTCTAAGTGTTCCCTAGTTTACCAAAGGTCCTAATCCTCCAAGAACTGCATTTCAGTTCAACTCTGTGGGAATTCTGAGCTCCCAAGAGCATAAAGTTGTTAATACCTGAGAAGATGGACAATTCAAACAAAATATACCTGCCTATACAAGCCTTTTCTTGCTACTCCTTTAACCCTCCCTTTCCCCTAAATCATAGTGCTACAGGGGCCCTGATGAGAACAGAGTTGCTCCAAATGCCAGCTTTCCTGCTACTCACCTACTTGCCCTAACTGCAAGCAGAAGCTAACTTGTTATTTTTACTGAGGTTTAAAAATCTGACTGGATCTGGACATTGCTTTCCATTGCCATCACCCTTGCAGAACTGGGGATGCTGGGAGGTTAGAAAACATGCAGACACTAGTCATATTTTAATATAAATGGGCTAAATCCTCACTCATTGAAGTCAAGAGCGAAACTCCCAGTGGGACTCATTGAAGGCAGGAAAAATTTCAAATGTAACTCATTTACCTTTCAGGGTGCAAGTCTGGCCCTCCACATCCTTTGCATGTGTGGGTGCTGGGAAACCACCATGTTTCAGTAGACAGAAGGAAAAAGAGGGGATGGGTACTCAAGGGCTGCATAACCTGGTGACAGCTAGCACATTCACTTTGGTACCTGCTGCTTGGGTAAACAGCTTGAATATTTAATCTGCTTGAGCCACAGCCCTTTACTTCTGACCCCAGACATACAGCTAAGCAGCTTCTTCCTCTGATTCTTTTATTTATTTCCAGACCCACAGGAAAAAGTTCCCAGACATGGGCTGCTCAGGATGCTGCCACACTGTATTGTCTGGATAAGCAGAATCACCAGGTGACTTCTGGTGTTCACAATGGCCTCTGCTGCAGTGGGACACTTTCCACTGCTGGGAATGGGAATGACAGACAGCAGCCTCTCTGGGTAGTGATAAATTAGCTTTCTGTTTAGCAGAAACTGCCCATGCTGCTTGGGCATTCAGTTGTCTGCTAACTGGTAAAGCTCTTCTGTTGCTGAGAACGATCATACGGAAAAAAAAATAGGCTTATCTTGCATTTTTCCTTTTTGCTTCTCCTGCAGCTCACCCTTCTCTTCTCCACTGAGTAAACTACACCAGTTCTTCTGAAGTCCAGAATGTAACAGTGCTGCAGTCACACTACTGTACACCTCCAGTATAGCTCACACCACCCCTCATTCTGGGATGCAGATATTGTGGGGAGTTACAGGCAAACTGTAACTGCTTAAAATTCTCAACAAGCATCTATGTGATCAGGAAGGTGAATATAGTTCTATCCATACTTTTGTTATCACACTAAAAAGAGGAATGAATGATGCTCCTGTTTTTTCTTTTATTTGATGAAGCCATACCCAGTGTATTTTTCCTGGTTGTTCACTTAAAGAAACTGAACACAACAAAAATTATTTATTAAAATGCTATTCTGAAGAGAAAACAACCTCCTCAAGCTCACATGAATTAAGAAGACTTGTGTGACAGTTTATGCTGGAGAACCAGAGCCACTGGCAGATGAAAGGGAGAAGCAAAGAGGAATTTCCAGTAGGTTTTTTTATTACTGCAGATGGAGAGCAGGGACAGAGAGAAGGCAACCTATCAACATGTCTGCTGGGAAGAGCCCAGCTCCACAGCCACAATCCTGATAAAAGGAGGAGCCCTTGTCTAGGTGCTATGGAGAGGCGATCCACATGGAGGAAGGAGACTGAAATACACCTGCTGCACAGAGTACACTGGCCCTCCAGAATTAAAACTTGGCAAAACCTTCAAAATAAGAAGAAAACTGTTAACTGTTGGATTCTGATGAGACACTGACAGCTGAACTTGGCCTTTTTATGTGACTGCAAAAGATTAATTCTTAAATAAAATACTGTGGTCATGGGTTTGATTCTGGTCCCAGTGAAGTCAAGCCCAAACATACTTTGATTTAATTGAAAGCAGAAGCATGCCCCTCTTTAACCCTTGCATGTGCAAATAGAATATAACTGAATGTGACCGAAAGAGAAAATATGTTTGGAACTGTTTACAAATCCAGGCATGATCTTCTGCCCCCCCCTCCCCCTCCAAAAGACTGAAAAGCAGTAACTGAATTTTTTTCTTTGTTCAACAGCATTGTTAAGTACTACTGGCACAAATTTAGCCCTTGTTCCCTCCCAGACAACCTCAGCACAAGCAGAGGAACCTGTTTCTCTGCTGTCATCTATTGGTTCCCATGGAGTTCCACTAGCCAACTTTGTCTGTGAAACTGTATGTAAGTTTTGCTGTGTCAGAATTTAGGCAGCAGTCTCCTGGAAGGCACACCACATTCCCCAAATGCCAAAGCTGCAGCCATTGGTGTAAACTGTACTGGTCCAACTTGTTGGCATAACACAGGATGACACCAAAGAGGTTAAAAAGAGTCTGTGGTTTTCATTGTCAGCTTTCTCAAGAGAGAGGTTTGCTGCTGCAAAAGCATCTACCAGATCTAAACAGATTACCTGCAGGACTGGTAGCATCTGCACTCCATTAGGAGAGAGGCGTAACGGGAGCCTGCCCTTTGGACTGGGATTCCTTCAGCGTTTCAGCTTTACGATGCAAATCTGTTTCCAATGCTTGCCAACTGATCCCTTCTGAGTCTGACCAAGAGCAACGGTGCAAATGCTGCATAATAGCTTCCCAGCATCCACGTGCAGAACTCCTTTCAGGTTTTGCTCTATGTGGTCCTCAGCAGATAAAAAAGCAGCAATTTTAGCCTTTGAACGCGTACCATACTGCAGTAGAGTGAAATCAACACAGTACAGGTGAACACTGGAATAGCTCTGCTCAGCCTATCTGTCCTGGTGCCCAGCTCTGAGAGGCAGGCAGCCCTCACAGTGACTGCATCAGTAAGGAATGCAACTGTGCACACAGGCAAACCTAATAGCCACACTGCCTGGCAGTTTCAAGTGAGAGCAAATCAGGTAAAAACAAAAAACAAACCCCTCTAAAGTGTTTACAGGTGTAATTTCTTTTTTTAAGCAACAGAAGACTGAAGTACATGCTAATCACAGCAGATGAAGTGAAGGAATCAGCAGTTTGGTGAACAGAGCACAGAGGTTTGAGTTTATAACTGGAGTTATATTCCAGCTCTGCAGCTTCTCCCAGCTATCAAACTGAGTTAGGGGAGTCACCAACCTGGTGTAGCTCTTTAACAATGGAGTTATGCCAGGGATGAGTGACTGACAGTACTTACCCATTTCAGTCAGGAGATTATACATTTCATGTCAGGACAGCACAAGGCAATAACCTGATGTGCTGCAAGTACCAGGTATACTCATCAGTTCATTGTACCCGATGTACAGCAAAACTGCAAAGCTAATGTGATTAGCAGCCACATGGGGAACAACCTATGTCACCTACAGCCTGGCATCCTCCACACCATCTTGTTACTCTGCCCAAGAGATCTAACCTCCCTAATGTCTTCACATTTGAATCCTGTGTTTGCAAGCCTGAATATTTCTTCTATTTAAATATGTGCTTTATTCTTAAAGATTTTATTAATCCATCAATAGTGATAGTTCTGATTTCTGTTACAGGTACAAATTTGGAGTAATTCCTTCAAAACCAGTGGAGTCATCTTTTTGGGAAGGCCACCTGAGCAGGAAAGGTACGTGCCTGTTGGCTTTAACCTGCAGATGTTTCTGAGACTGAGTACTGTGGATATACAGTAGATGCACCTTACTACAATGCTGAGGTTCCTCTCCATACATCACATCAGTATACATCCCTGGTGTAACTCCACAGAGGTCAACAGGGTTACACAAAGGATTATTTTGGCTAGGTTTATTATTAGGTCAGTTTTCTAAAAGAATAGGGCTTATTTTGTTTCCATTCAAGCTTACAGTAAAACTCTCATTGACTTCACTTGGTATTTGGCCAAATGTACCAATATCCAAACCACCTCCATTTATTTCAGTGAAAGTAGGCAAGGAATTAATAAGGTCCAACATATTTTTAAATCTTAAGATTTCATAAATGATCACAGGCATGTAGGTCACAATATATACACAGAACGACACCTACGACAACCACCAGTGGGATCATTAAAATAATTAAGTTAGGCCTAGAGACAAATTCATTTCATAACATGCTCCTTACAAAACAGATACCCCCTTGCTTCATAATCTAGGGAGCCTGTTTTATAAACTTCCTAAGTAGTTCATGAAATATCCCCCGGAGCAGAGCAGGTCTACTTGCCATTGGAGTCTTTATAAATCAAAAGTTTATAAATAAAAAGACAAACACAAATGACATGTATTCAAAGATCAAATATGAAGAGGTAATGCCTCATCTGCTCCACTGGTGTGGTGGTTAGCTGTGACCTCAGGACACATCTTCCAGTACAAAGCTACAGAATCCACATCTTTACATAACTCTTCTCCATGTGATGAGAGCTGGATGCACAGCACATGCAGAAGCAATCAATAAGGGAGATTCCTCTTTGCTTTACATGTAAAGCTGCTACACCTGCTCTGTGAACCTCAGTACAGGTGCAGTACTTTACACTGTGCTCAGCAGCAGGGAACAGCCTCCACTCCCAGCACATAGAAGGCAGAGACAAACTGCTTCTAGAGCATCCCAGGGCAGTGGTTTTATCAAAATGTGCTCCTGATGCTTTTCATGTTACGGCCCCATAAATGACTTCTGAGAAATACAACGGTGCTGTTGGCACCGAAGTGCCCTGCCAGATGAGTGGTGAGCAAAAGTAGCAATGAAAGAAATTACAAAGTAATTCAGATAACCTCAGAAACTGCTCTTAATATAGAGTGCTAACAAACAAAAAAAGTTGAATTTTTGTCTCCTTGTCTGTAGGCTTCTCATTGTGAGTTTTACTAAACCAGACTAGTTTTCAACCTGTTGTAAGCAGGAAGGGTGGGAATTATTAATGTGCTATGTGCAACTCAGCTAACAGTCATGTTATCATTACAGAAAACAGAAAGGGAAAGAGTAGGAAATGAGACAAGGTCAGCTGGGTTTTACATCAAAAGCAATGGAGATGCTGTTCAATGTACATCTTCTGGACTCCTCTCACAGACTGTGACATCCCTCCTGACCACAGCCAGGCTGCACAGAGGTTCTTCCTTTTGACTAGCTGAGCTGAGTGAGCTAGCATCTGGATAGCAATGTGCAATTTTCTCAAGTTTTTTTTTAACAGCCTGTGCCAGGCATAGCACTGCAGCCATAATTTTATTTGCTGATTTGCAATCTTCTCCTCCCTAGGACTAGTTTGCCTGCCCTTCCTAGATGCTGTAATATCCATTAATGCCAAAACTCCACACAACCCAGGCTGCAAATGTATACAGAGAAACAATAATTTCCAAAAGAAGTGTTCAGAGACTAGCTAGGCAGTATTTTCTTGTACATTTCATCAAATATTCCAAGTAAACACACAAATAATTCATTCATTGACAGGGCCAAACCTCAGCACCCAATTACAGTAAGATTTGTACTCCCAAAGAGTAAACTCTGCTTTCTTCTCCAGAGCCTGTGGGCAGTCCCTGGGCAGCAGCTATGCCGGGTAAGGCAGCCGTTTCGAAGTCCAGTAAGGAGTAAACATCTTTATCACCACAGACAGCTCAGCTCCTTTGTGGCTCCCTACATACCAGTTAGCAGGAGATCCTGGAGAGTTGGACACAGATGGGTCTGAAACATCTGTTTCCATAAAAATTCCTTCCCTGCCCTCTCAAGACCTCAGGTTTGGGTCACAGGGACTGTTTTCCTTTACCATCAAAGTCACCACTCCAGCAGTGCAACAACAGCCCTGGGTAACGTGGGGAAATCTGTTATCATGGTGTGCTTCTATTGGCTGACCCATGAAACAAGACCTGAATCCAGGATTTTTTCCCATTAGTGAAAGGTAGAGACAGCATCACTTCAAGCTGCAATTACATCCCTCTGATATTATTTTTATTTTCCATAGAGGCTAAGCCATGCATCACTCCTCTAGCAGAGGTCATGCCCTGGTGCTCACCGAGCTGGAACTGGTGTGACTCTTGCTGTAATAGCCCTGGCCATCCTGTCTGCAGGAGGAAATGGTTCCACCCACTGTGCTCTGTCCCACACACTGCCTGGGAGCTGTGCTGGATGTGTCCCAACAGCAACAAGTCTGCCCACAGGAACAAATGCTTCACGCCTTTCCCAGAGCTTATCAAAGTGCTGCATGGACTTGTGTGACCTCTTCCAGGGACCACCCCCTTACAAAATGGCAATACTTGGCTTTGCAGATGGGAAAAGATTGGTTCATTTTACACCATCTGATTCAGCAACCTGGCAATGAGACCCTTCCTTCACTTGCTCCATCTCCTGCTCTGGTAAGTAAAACATCCACAGGCAGACTGGAGGGAGGCAGACTGGGAAGGGAAGAAGTGCTTTTTAGGGGGGTTTTCCCTAAAGGGTTCTGCTGGTCAAAATTCCCGTGGAAACTAAATTGAGATTTGCTCACTCAACAACCAAATAAGAAGAACTCAAAAGATTTATCTCTAAATTGCAGGTGCATGAAATGAAGCAAACAAAAAAATATTTTAATCTCCATGAAAATTCTTCTGTTAATTCAGAAAAGGTGCTGCATACAACCAAAACCTCAGGTTTTCATCTCCTTTACTTGTTCTCATCTGCAGCATACACCTGACTGCCTCAACCAACAGCAGAGCCCCAGGGAGCCCTGGCAGGCTCACCCTGCTCTGCAGAGCTGCCATGCTGGTGTGCAGTGTTCTTACATGTGTGTACTGCTTGTGCACTGTGCCCACAGCCTGCATCTCAGAGCTTTTGTGATGTGCAGGGAAAACACTTGCTCCTGCCTCTTCAGGTGTTTTGCTTTAAAGTCCATGTGTATGGTTTAAGTTCACAATGCCTATTAAAATTAATGAGCTTTGCACTGCAGCTTACATGCAGACACATTTTGTAGTGCTCTGCCTGAATGTGGGCTGCTGGCTCCAACTTGGAAACTCTTTGCCTTTTGGGTAATATACAGCAACTCACAGCCTGCTAGTGTCAGAGCCTGGTGTCACCCCACAAACAGGGCACTCAATAACTTGCACAGATTTGATGGGAAAGCAAATAAGTTATTGTAAGAGTGACACTGGATTGATCCTATGTGAGCAAAGAATGCGAGATGTTCTCAGGTATGCTAAGTCTGAAGAACTGTGTATCATAAACAAACTTTAAGAATTTCCTTGCTCCCTCTCAAGAAGTGCAGAGTAGGGCCCATTACAGAGCCCTTAGTGTAAATAATGATGTAGAAAATCTGTCTTGTAGCTTTTGGCAGAAGGTGTGCTGGCCAGACCCTGTATGACCCTACATGGGGTCAGCAATCATGTTCTGTCAGGGACAAGTGAGAGTCCCTAAACTTGGAGAAGAGCATTCCCCTGAACTCAGTCCAGCCTGGTACAGCTGTAGGAAAGAGAGGAGAAGCAGATGATCTCAGGTGTCAGTGCTGAGCTCCAGCAACCAGAGAGATGGAGGTGCTGGAGGAAGAGGTAGGGAAACTGAAAACCACAGGTACCTACAAAGTAGCTAGAATCATATGGTCATGCTTGGTAGGAGAGCTTGCCAGATGGAGGGTCTATAACAAGAATGAGAGTTTGTTTTGTCAAGAAACATCCCAGAAGATAGATGCTATAGGGGACTCTTATAAATCACAAAAAAAGTCTGTGGGTTCTGATGAAAGTGATGCAGGGGATATGCCCTGGAAATTCCACTAATGCCTTGTAACAGCTAAGGTCACTGTTTCTGAAACAGTGCTAAACAGTTGCTAAAGCCTGTGATGGTTTTCTTTGGAGGACAGTGCTCCAGTGAAAGTGGTGGTAAAGCCCAGGTGCCCCAAAAGCTGAGATCAGGATATGCACAATGTAAGCACTGGCTAACCATGCCTTGGGCTGTGGGGCCAAAAAGCTCCAGTTTCTTGAAGAGGAAAGGTTGGGAGCAGAGAGGTCTGAAACACGGTCTATGAACTGTCAAGGGTGGGGGCTCTCTGGTTAAATTATTCCTGCTGGCTTCTGTCACATGATTAATGCCAGGGATATAATAAGCTGGTATAAATACATTTTGAACAAAAGAAGATACTTATTTTTGATAGAAGGTTACACAGAAAATATTAATTAACCAAGAATGTAATGTAAATATGAGATATCTGCAACTGAATTCAGTAGCAGTAAGACTGGAGGATCTGGCAGTGTCTTTGGGTGTTTCTGACTGTACATTAGGAGCTCGGCCTTTTGGTGTGGGTTTGTTTTTTAAAGGAAAGAATTGTCTCATTCCCTTGGATAAATACAGTTTGCAACTCACTTTTAGAGATGTGATAGAGCTTTGGCAGCCTTTACAACTGTCCTATAAATCCATATTCAAGCATCAATGTGTGAAGGGGCTGCTTTAGAGGTCCTCTAGGTAAAATAATGAATAGAGTTTCTAGAGAAAATGCTCTCAAAGATGAGTAATCAGTCTACTTAAGCAGTTAACTGTTAGAAATAAGATGTTGATGGTAGGAGTCCCTAGATCTTCAATATGTTTTTCTTTTTTCTTTCTACCTGTAACTCACAACTACTAGAGCTGGTAGTTTTTGTGGGAGAACTTGCTGAAAATAAAACTACTGAAATTGAGCCTCAGATCCAGGTAGGACAATGTCAGCCTTCTTGTACCCTCAAACCCTGTTAACTTGAATGGCAATTTTGGGTATGCACAGGAAGCAGCCTCAAGTAGCTATAAGAAGTGGGAATAACATTATTTCTGAAATAATTTTTGTGATCTCCCTCATTACGCTGCTGTTGAACAAAAATTTCTTTTCTATATTTCTAATTTTCCTTCCCTTTTATCCTCTGATCCTTCACTTAAAAAGCCAACTGGAAAGGTGTGTAATAGTAGAGTGTAAGGTGAGTGCAAGTGGTTTAGAAAACATCTTTGATAGTGGCTGTTTAGCCCTCCTCTCTTTTGTCACACCAGGTGTGTGACAAGTTTTCTCCTTTTTAGAGGAGAGAATTTATGTAGCCCTTAAAAATGTACTGGAAAGAAGGCATCTACCTCCTTTAATGCCTAATCGGGCACCCTTTACTTATGCAAATTTAATCAATGGACAAATGCTCTTCTCACAGCAGCTGCACTAATATAAACAACATCAGAGACTTTGAAAAAAAGTTACTCTGAAACAATTCTGGGATCACTGAAATGCAAGATTGGCCTCCAACTCCACATCACCAGTCATTCACTCGTGTAAAACTTTCAGAATCAGATCCTTTCTCTCCCCAAATTAAAGCCAACCACATAACTTAGGAACAGCCGAGCAGAGCCAGCAAAGAGGGCTGAGCACAGTCAATCCTAACAAATTACAATAAGAAATGTATCACGCTGCCTGCTGTCAGGTGTAATTTATATCATACCAGAGGGGTGACTGGAGAGCAGGTATAGGCAGGAACTGGTCATACCTATACTTGCTCCTGCTGGGCCTGATCTGGCAAGCTGCTGAGAGCTCTTCACTCCCACTGAAGTCACTGTGAATGAGTTTGTTCAGACCTAACAAGACTGGGCCTCCTCAAAATACTATGGAAGGATAAACATAATTTGATGATTTTTTTTTTCTGATTTCCATTAGTGTGTGATATATCTGTGTATGCATATCCTGACACATGCTCACAATCTGTATGTGTCTTCAAACAGTATATATCACAAGTCGCAGCCTAGTTAGGATTTTGAGGCATAGAGAAAGGAATAGAGGTCTTAACACAAATAAACAGGAAGTTTATTCCCACAGCTTTCAATTTTAGTAAGTGTAAACTATATTTTATGTGACAGAAACTATGATTTAACACAGCAGTTCAGCATATGCTTACATCTTCTGCTGAAATACAATGCACAAATATGTTTGGTTTCTTATGTTAGAAGCTTTTAAGCTCATGCTTAAACCAAGAGTTTAATATGCTGCCCAAAATAGTCCAGAAACCTCCGCATGCAGATGAGTATGGCCATGCCTCTATATGGGGCCATGCTTGTTATCTCTGAGCATAAACTAACAGTGTTTTGGCACTAGTTCTAGATGTCTCACTCAGAAAAACTATCTCCTTCCTTTTGCAAAAGACCCAGGATTCCCCTCCCAGCCAAACCTCTGCAAAACCAGTCTGTGCCTTACAGAAGATACACACCAGGAGAGTGAAGCACCATCAGTAGCTCCAACCATCCCCAGTAAAATAACTGCAAGTACTTTGCCTTAAGGGGAAATGAGAGCAGCCAAACCCAATGGGGGTACACCTACCAAATCTACTCTGCAACACTGCAGGAAACCAAATTTTTAAAAACTAAAAAAATTAAAATATTAAGATGTACCCTCCATCCAGCTGCACAATGCCCTTAGCAGTATGTCCTACTCGAGATGCTGGTGAAGGGTTATCTTTTGCTGTAAAAATATACATGGTTACTATTCAATCTTTCTGATTCACAGGTCTTGTCCTATAAGCTATTATTCCAGTGAGAACTGAAACTTCAGCAGATGAAAAAGCATTCAAGCCCTCTGAGATAACACAGAAGTACAAACGTAAGACAATACACAGCAAAACGTGAGGCAGCACATGAACTCTCATCAGTCACAGGTTTGTACTTTTAGTTTAAACAATGTACAAAACCTGAAAAGAGGCACTTCTGATATTTAGCAAACAGAAGAAACAAAACAAGGGCTTTAGATAAGTACTCTGTTCTTTTTAAATAAAATCTGTGAATTTACCTATTCTCACAAAGGTCCCATAATTTCAGTTTTTACTAAGTAAGCCTGATATGGGACATATTTTGAAAATTGTGTCAGCAGTGATATTTTAAAATGTGCAAACAGATGTGCTACTCCATTACAACTGCTGAGTCTTCTCTGTATTTTTCATACTATGAAGCATTTATCTGCTTCTCTGTTATAAGTCTCTTCCCGCTGAAGAGCCTTCTTCTTTATGATTAAAGAACTACCACACTTACATCATTAAACAGACATTGCCCAAAAAATAATATTGTTCTGTTGTAAAATATAGGTATTTTAATAATTGTTTATTTTCCATAGAGAATTTCATCAGCTCGCTTTGCTTGGAATGAAATCACAGCCATATGCTTTATGACATCAGAGGCGTTTCAAGGTGCCTCCATAAATGTCATTTACTGCTTGGGAACCTGCCAAATCTGTGGAAAAATCCCTAGTCTCTTTTAAAGGAAAAATCTTCAAATGAAACTAGAGCTTTTACACTGGTTGCTGTATCAAAAAAACAAATCTATCCTTTATGGAAATGCTGGCCATCCATGCACCACAGCAAACCTCTGGCAACAAAACCTGCTGACCTGGGCTCTGGCTTGTTTTTGTGTCATTAGTGCCTCCCTTAACCAGTCTGCAGGGCACTCTGACACTGCACATCCACACCTTCCCTTGGCTACGTGAGGCACTTACCCTTCTCTGCAGTCTGAATGACAGAAAGCTGAATTGTTTTAGTGATCACCACTGTAAACCAAAATCAGGTATATAAACAAATATGCTTTAGCCTGTGAAATAGCTGTGTCTTCCATGCTACTGTCTGTGACAGCCTGATCCTGCCCAGGATGCCCCATCCTTCCCGGTGCACTGCACCTCGTGGGACTGGGAGCCAGGCAAATCGTAGACTCTATGTCACATACACAAATACACTCTCATGCCACATCTGTTCATAATCTGACATGTCTATAGTCCACTCTGTGATAATACTGGCCAGATCTAAATAAATCATGTCAGACATATCACCAACCTCTCCAGCACAAATCAGCTACCTTTCAGGATTCAATCCGATCTGCAGCTGCAAGCAGACAAAGCTGGTCAGTCAGCCACTGCCCAAAGGAGATGGCCACTGACACTGAGGCACACCACCATTACTGAGGTTTGAGTTTCGACTAACTGACAGAAGCATCCATTAGTCCCAATGTAACAGAGTGGTTCTGTTTTCTTACAGGAAGAAAATAAGCTTTTTTTTTTTTCCCCTAAATCTGCAGGAAAGAAGTTGCCTGATACAGTTGGAAATAATCTAGGGCAGCACACCAACAGGTGCTTCAAATGTATTGGCAAAGTGCAGATGTTGAAAGAGAAAATGAATAGAATCTCTAAATTATGCATAAATTTTACAGGCTTTTCTTTTCCTGTAGAACCCCAGTGAAGTTACTGTATAAATCGGAAACTGAATTATTCATAACGAGTGAATATATAATAAATTGTATTTCTCATTGAAATATTCCTCACAGGTACGTGCCTCTTCCCATGCAGTGATCAGAAACGGGCAGCAAGTCTGAAAACGCCAAGGTCTTACCTGGAGTCTGGGTACTTTGTCAAGGTAGCCAGACTGCTGGTGTACATGTGTCCTCCTACATCGATGTGCACGGGCGCGTTTGACTTGGTGAGTTGAGCTGGGAGAGGAATTCCTTGAGCAGCCAGAGGAGAAACCGGGGACCGTGTTAGAGACAGACGGGACATGCTTCTTCCCTCCTGCAAAGGGAAGGCAAAAAAGAACAGTTTCTCTTAAATGTATCAGTGTTACCTTTCTTTCCAGTGTGATCACAGATCTAATCAGATCATTTTTGCATCTGCCTGATCACATATTCAACTAACAAATTATTGCCACCACTGTAATTAAGTGTATTTGCATCATTTTCTTCAAAGTACCAGAGGGGAAGAGAAAGATGCTTATTAGCAATAAGAAATCAAGAAAAAAAATTTTCAAGGTGTCAGCCTCAAGGGGCATAAAACAAACTGCAAAATTCTAATTAAAGGTCGCGGGCTTATATGTTAGATGTGAAATATCCCCTGACAAACGAATAACCAATTTGTGAATTGGGATTCAGGGGTTTTTGCAAGTTTGTCTCAGTAACGAGACACCTCTAAATTAGTGACTTCCTCAGTACCTAAGGCATTTAGTTTATACATGTAGTAAATTTCACATCAAACTAAGATCAGTTTTCTGGTTTATTTTCAATAATTGTGAAATAAATGGATAATTTTCAGTTCAGCTTTAATTTTATACATAAAGAACTAGTAAGCTTTCAAACTGAAAGCAATTAATACCTGGAAGCAGTAAAAACAGGAAGGTATTTAAAATGACCCATGCTTTCTTGACATGTTAGAAATTACTGTACAATCTGACATATGAAATTAGAAATTTGGCTCCACGTAATATTTACTGCCCTAAAAATATTTGAAGATTAGTGAAATTTCTAAATTAAGCTGAAAGTCTTCAGCTGACGTGCAAAGCAAAAAATACTGAACTGTCTTAAAAATGAACAGGACAACCATAGCATAATAAAATTCTTCAATTCTCTTCTGTAAGAAAAGCACATCTTATTCTGCATGAAACATGTGTCTCAAAGCTGATTTCAGTTAAATCAGTACAGACGGCATACATGTCAAATGGAAAAAAAAAACCTTTTATAGAAGTTTAAGAAAATGACCATCCATTCCCCCTCTCATGGGTAAAGCAACATATGCAAAACATTATAGTTGAAGACATTTCTGAATGTAATCTAATTTTCTTGGTATTTTGTTCTGCAAGTATGCTACCAAGCATTCAGGCTCTTTCATACATCTGACAAGCACTTTACATGCAGCATTGCAAAGTGAATTCCCTTTTCTCCCACATTACTTTGACAATGTTTCTTAGAAACCTAAAGCTGATCTCGTCTTTCTCTCAGCAGTATTTTGCACAAGATGCCTGGCTACGCCACTCAATGAACATATAATTAGCAATATTCTTTGTAAAAAAATATTCTGAGATATATAGTAAAGAAATGAAAAATCTTAATACATCTAGATAGCTTCACAAAGTCATCACATCTCTATTTACTGTATTTCATCTTGGTTAGCTCCTAAGAATTTCCTGTGTCTACAGGACAGAAATACATCACCCCATTATGAATCCACATCCTTTTCTCTTCAGAGGCTGGATGGACATCTGCACTGAACACGAAGCAAATACCAACTCTGTCCTAAGACTTCTGTGTCAGCCGATGTGAAATTGGGCATTAACATTTTTAGTACAGCACCACCTTCAAGGAAAGTGATTGAATCCTTTCATGACTCAAGACGTTACTTTCTTGTTTCCCACAAGAGGCTGTTGTGGGCAATCTTCAGTAAACATGTCATATAAAATAACTAACTTTTGAAAACAACTTAATATGTAAGTACCTACAGTATTTTAGCTATTTGTTTACTAATCTGTGGGTGCCTCATCTGTCTGCCAACACAGACAAAGGTTGTTTTTTTTCTTCTTACCAAACAGCATTGTAAACTCATGCTCACTCTCTAGTCCTTTACTTAAATGAAAGGGTCAGGAGATCCAGGCTGAATGTCAACCCTGTCTTTGTTCAGACCCCAACTATTATCACTAATGATAAAGGTACAGACCTTGCACGGTACAGAGCTGCCTTAGAAATAAATCTCACGCAGTTTCACAAACCAAGTGCCTAATTAGGGCTCATCTGCACCCCTTGTTACAATTTCCAAATGAAATCAAAGGAGTTCAAGTCCTCTGTAAAAGCATCTTACATTTAACCATTTGTCTTGAAATACAGACTTCAATTTTAAAATATGCACAGATAGCTAAAGATCAAGTGATCTGAATCTATTTGTGCATATTTAAACACTGCTGCTATCTTAGGATTTTGTTTAATGTTAGTATACCAGTAAATTCCTTGATCTGTAAAGAGTCTGAGATTCTCAGTGAGGCCATACTCACACAGTAGATATTTAATTTATACTATTCACTGGAGGGACCTTTTGAACAATCCTCTGCTTTTGGCATCTCAGCTAGAGCATGTGCTGAAAAAACGCTTAATTACAGAAAATCACTGGAAAGCTATAATAGTTCTCAAACTTTTATGGTTTTTCATACTTATAGAGGGTGCCACTGGCTTTCTGGGGGAGGGGAGAAGAAGAGAAATTAAAACACAGGCTTTTCCCCTGGCTAGAGAGGATTCATATTAAAAAAAGGAACCCTACATTTTTACTTAAGTTGTGGAATTCAATCATTTTTGTATGAGCAAATTATCAAGGGGCATAATTGTTAAGCACTACACAAACGGCACTGGAAACACTCCTACTGCTCAAAAAAAATAAATACCTTCTATTACTTAAGGTACCATAACCCTATTTCTAATGACTCTTTCCTCTTCTCCATGGCTAAAATTCATCACACTGAGTAATGTACTTATTTTATGCACAAAGCAAAATCCTGAATGTATTTATCCAGTGAAAGTCTTTATGCTCATATTTTCTAATACTGATGTGAAAATTAAAACCTTAAGGGTAAATATCACAGAAACACTAACAAACTTCAATTATTAAACCATGTAAAATAATCCTTGCTTTTTGGTTGCTTACAACTGGACACAGCATCCCAACTAGTGGCAGAGGCAATAACCCTGCTCTAGTAAGTAACACAGGAACCTGCTGAAGGCAAAATCAATAGAGCCCGATTCCCAAATTATCTGAGTATTTCGTTTTTCAGACATTACACACTAAGATCTTTCAGAGCCAGCTTATCTTTTTCTGCCTTTCTAAGCTAACTGCCTAAGTACTGCTTGTAAAAACTATTTGCCCATGCAAAGTGAAATAATCACAATGCCATGCTCATTTACACACAAAATGATTTTGTGTCCCATTGTGCTCACAGTTGTTCAGCTCTCTAGGGGTGATTAAACTAGCTATGCTGCTACAGCTTGAGATGATTTCACTGAATCGTTTCTCCATGAAGTTGCTTCTTTGCTAAGCTGTTATTTTAACCATAAAAGGTAAACAGAAGGCAGTTGTAAGAGCTCCATTCAGCTCCGTGCCCAGGGCTATAACCCTAGGGCAGAGAATGCTGAAAGACTGCAGAATTTTCCAGGGTGTTGCCTTTCTTGCTCTAAAGCCTTCAGGAATACTGTTCATTTAATACACACTCTAGATGATACATTTCAGATCCTACTAAAAGAAAGACTTCAAAAGTGTAAGAACTTTTGGGCGGATGAAGCTTTCCCACCTCTGCACATAGCTCGGGGCCATGGTAACCAATACTGCTGTTGATGTTGGGAAAATACAGTAGAAATAAACTGCAAAGAGCAGAGCAGACAGATAGGGACAAGGGAGGTGAAAGGTTGCAGGAAAAGAAACAAGCAGCAGTCTAGAAGGGATAACGAGAGAAAAAAGGGAAAAGAATGAAAAAGAAGGCGGCTCTAAAGGAGGGACAAGTTAAATCAAGGATCAGGCACTTAAAAGACTACAGATGGGAAGCAAAACTAATTAAGGATGTAAAAGCGCTTTGTTTCTAAAGTTTATTGTTGCCAGGATAAAAATTAATTGAAACTAATGCTGTTATTCACTCGTGCAGTTTAATTCCTTCATGCACATTTAAGACATGAAATGAAAACGGCAGGTTTAAGGACCTGCCATGAAGCAGCTGGCTCTCCCGGGGAGCCGGAGCGAGGGAGGGCAGGTCGGGGCCGCGACCCGGCCGAGGGGTTCCGACGGGCTGCAGGACCCCCTCTCCCGCCCCCCCTTCCGCAGGACCCCCGGCTAGGCGGTAACGGGAGCCGCAGCCGCTGCTCCCCGACTAGTCCCTGGACTGGATTCTCGGGGAAGCTGTTCTCCCTCCCCAGAGATTTCTTTGCCAGCAGACCCACAGGAGCCCTAGGGGGAAAATCACCCACAGCAGCCCCCCGACCGCCCCGTCCCCAGCACTCTGGGGCAATAACCGGCTGCAGAAGTTGCCCCGGCTCTCCCGTGACTTGATGGCAACGTCTGCATTTCCCCAGCCTGCGTTTAGCGCAGCCAGAGGGGCACAGCTACAGACTTGGCAATTACCTTTGTCTCTATAAACAGGGACGGCGACCGCTCCGGTCTGCCCCCAGAGCCACTCCGAGACAACTGTTTACGCCCTGAACCGAGCCTAAAGACAAAGCAGGGAGCGGGGACTGCAAACCACGGGTTCGATGGCTCCAAAATTAAAAGTCCATAAACATTTGCACACACCTCCTCCATGCTGCTCCACTGAACGCTGGACCGAGTGACAGGGGAGATCGTGCCCAAAACTTTTACAGGGGAGGGGGGGAGCTCCCTCTGGAGCGCTGGTTACCGAAAAAAAAAAGAAAAAAAAAAAGAAGAAACAAAAAAGGAAAGGCTTTCTCCTTCCCCCACTCCCCTCGCCCCCCCCCCTCCACCCCCCCGCAACCCGCCTATCTCTGGTAGTCTCCAGTCTATTTAGTGCAAGTTTCACGTCACCCAAATGCCTTTCCCTACTGATGGTCAGGGAAATCACCAGCAAGCAACGCACCCGGTCACTCAACTTCTGCTTTTTTCTTTTAAACACACTGTATGCCCAAAGGTAAAATTTAAAAAAAAAAAAAAAAAAAAAAAAAAAAAGGCACAACATGGCGTCCTTTACTTATTCCCATGTAACAAGAAAGGAGATGTCTTAGATGCATGCAAGGAAAAAAAAAAGCCAGCCCCGAATCCCCGATCCTGTACATTTTCCGTGCAGCCAATGGTGGTGAGCATTAGCCAGGCTAATGTATTAATTTTGCAGAAGTGTGCCACATCGCATGCAGGAACAGAAATGCAAACTATAGCCTAGAGTGGTTTGAAGTCTACCCTAAACCAAGCCTTCCACTCTCACTGGCGCCAGAGTTTCATTCACAGCCCGCCCGTGTTTTCCATACACGGCGCTCCCCATTGTCGCCCGCCTTCCCTTTGTGCCGAGCCGCCCCGCCGCCAGCCCCCGCGCCCCGGCCCGCACATCCCCGCGCCGCGCCCCCTCCCCCCCGCCCGACCCCCGCGGCGCGGCCGCGGCTCCGCGTGTACCATGCGAGAGCGCGGAGCGAACCGCGCTGCCTCCGCCGCGCTGGGGCTTGGCCGTCTTCAGAGCCGGGGCCGGGGAGGCAGCGGGAGCGCGGGCACCCCGGGCCGCGGGGCTCCGCCGGCGCTGCCCATGCTGGAGCGGAGCAAAACAAAACATACACACACACGCACGCACACACGCGCAGCGCTATCACAGCAGGGCGGCTGCACGCGGGTCCTGTAGCTTTAAAAAAAAAAAACAAACCACCCCTCCACCGCTTCTCCTCCGGAGCCAAGAGACGAGTTAGTTTGAAGAGGCACTTTCCAAAAAAAAAAAAAAAAACACCACCAAAAAAAAAAAATAAAAAAAAAAAAACCACCAAGCGCGGGCGAGCGAGGGAAGGCGCGAGCGTGCCGCGCGGTGCAGCGCGATGCACTGCGATGCGATGCAAAGCTCGGCGCGCATTGCGCGCACTGCGCGCTCCGGCCCCGGCACGGGCGGCCGCGGGAGCCGCCGCCGCTTCCCTTTTTCCTTACCTTGAGCACAGAAGAGATCTGCGAGCCCCTCTCTGGCTGCGGGCTCTGCTGGGCTTGTGTGTGGATGGGCTCAGCTTTTTGCTTTTATTACTATCTTTGCTCCCCAGATCCTGCTGTGATTATTATTATTTTTAAAGCTTCTCTCTCTCTCTCCCCCTCTGTTTTTTGCTGCTTCTTTTTCTATTTATTTTGTGTGTGTGTGTGTGTGTGTGTGTGTAAGGGGGGGGAAAAAGCCTTTAAATGAAACTGCCGAGGCTGTTATGAGAAGAAAGGCAATAATCCCGTCTCTAAATAACAGAGGGAAGGGAGAAGAGGAGGAAAAAAAGCGAATTCTTGCTCAGGGCTTTGCAAACGCCTGCAGGGCAGAGGATTAGGCTACAATTAGCTCAGCCCTTTGCTCTCGCCCTAGCTAATTTTGCGATGAAAATTGGATATTTTTCCCTCCTTTTGGTGAAGGTCTCCAGATTTGCTTCCCCCCCCCCCCCACCCCCCGAATAAAATAAAATACAACCCTTGAAAATGAAATAAGGCTGGGAAAGCGGCCGGCGCCCCAGCCCGCGCCCCCGGCGCCGCCGCCCGCAGAGCCCCTCCGCGCGCCGCGGCGTGGTTGGGGCGGGAGACCCGCGCTGCCCCGCGGAGACCCGCGGAGCCCGGTCCGGCCCTGCCGGGGGATAACGGTTCGGTGTTGGGGAAGAACAGGCCACTGTCACGTCCTTCAACAGACTTACTGAAAAGAAGAAGGAGGAAAAGAGAGGGGGGGAAGGGGGGAAAAAAAGCTGATTTTAATCATTGTCATTTGGTCTGATGTAATATTTCCCCAGGCATTTTCAACTAGGCATAAATTTTCAGCTCCCAAATAAGTAACACAGGGCACGTTTCTCACATCTCTTGACTCCTCTGTTACAATTAGGGTAGCACCCACTCTGCACTTGTTGATAAACTAGATCAAGTTCAAAAATAAATAATAAAAAAAATAGCCCCGACAACACTACCACCCCCTTCCCCCGCAGCACCCAGCGCCGCCGGGGTGCGGACGGGGGGTTTCGAAGGCGGAACAGGGGGCTGCAATTACTCCCATCCATCCATCCATCCTGCCTCCCCCTCCCTTTCACCCTTTGCTAATGTCTCGCATTGTAAACGCCAAATTTCCTGTAGGCCATTAAAACCAAATGACGTCTATCGACATGCATTGTGCTATTGCGGAGCGCCCTGGCAGCCCGCCCCCGGCCAAAAGCGCCATTTCAATTAGAGCGCGCGGCGCGATGGCGCGGGGCTCCGCGGGCGGCTCCGCGGGCGCGCTCGGCGCCCAGCCTGCGCGCCGGAAGGGGAGGGGGGGAAGGGAGAGCAAGGAGCCCAAGGAGGAAAAAAAAAACAACAAAAAAAACCACGTTTATCTCCTTCAACTTTCAGCCAAATATGCAGGTCTGCCGATGCCTGCGCGTTTTCGCGACCCCCCGCGGGGCATGCGCTGGTCCCCGCGGAATAAGTTTGGCCGTGGGAGGGGGCAGGTCTGCTCCGCGCCGCAGCTGTCGGGCAGCCTCGTAGTGCGGCTCTGGCGCTGGACCGCCCTCCGCGCCGCTGGCGGGAGTGTGTGTATATATGTGTGTGTGTGTGTGTGTGTGTGTGTGTGTGTGTGTGTGTGTGTGCGTGTGCGTGTGCGGGGGATGTCCCGCAGCCTCCCGCGCCCGCGGAGGGGCGCCGCGCGTCCCGGCTGTCGGCTGCTGTCGGGGCTGCAGCGCCCACTAGTGCCTGGCGCGGCCGCGTGGGGAGTTATGCAACGCGGCGCCGGAAAGGTCAGGGCGGCGGTGAGGGAGGAGGTTGGGTCTGGCTCCGCGGTCCCCTCCGCGCTGCTGGGCCCGGGACTGCCCCGCCAGGAGGCAAAGGAGGAAGACAGGCAGGACCCCCTAAAATGGAGGTGTTTTGTTGTTGGTTTTTTTTTTAAAGTTCTTTTTACGTGGCAGGAATAGCAGGAATAAACAGAAACTTTTCTCCTAAGGGTAGCTTTTTTTTTTTTTTTTTTTTTTTTTTTTTGAGTATAAACTACAGGAGAAGAGGGAAATTTTCTCATTAAAGTTACATCCCTGCAGTTAGTTCAATTACTTGATATATGCAGAAGATGTTGTAAATTTAAAGATTTAAATAGCTTACAAAGATGCCGGAGGCTCCATCAGTTAATTTCCTTAATTTATGGATTTTTAGCTGAGCTTCTGAAATGAAAAGGAGAATGAGAACTAGGTCAGCAGAGAGATTTGCATCCAGAACAGACTAAAATTTGTTTTCCTTGACCATCCTATCAGCCCAGGTGGGATCCTTCACGGGGGTCACCATCGCACCTCTGACCTTCGGGCTGGGATTCCGCCTATGAGAGCGCGGCATTAAGGGGTCGATTTTATTATAAAATAACCAACGAACACCAGCGTGTCCCCAGACAGCGGCTTCACCTGATCACCGGGCAAGGCTGTAGCCTAAGTAGCCTCTTTTACCCAGCACTCTGCTCAACAAGTGCGTGTAGGGCGTACGGGTTCCACCGAGACTTGGTGACCTGTCGTGCAGCCCAAGTTTCACTCAGCTTTTCTTTGGGGATGCAGGCGGACTATTTAGGATGACTTGGCATAATAATTTTTACTTCCTCTGTGAATTACTAACTGCTAAATGAAAAATAAATAGGAGACTCTTGAACCGCATTCAGGGCATCGTAAAAATAGGATGGTTCTGCACTGAGACACAGTAAAAGCGAAACAGAAGATCTAAAAATATTGCACTGAACAAAAAGCAGGAACTGTTTTTCTGACTCAACCCGATAAATCTGTGACAGGTATAATTTCATTGTGCTGCATGCAAATGGGATGCATGGCTAATAAAGACTTGGTTTGTTTTTTTGTAGATAAAGGCAAAGACACAGCATTTGGAATGAAAAAGACATGCGCATGGTATGTAACTTGAGCGGGATTGTTTTGACGGTATCTAAGAAAAGGACGGTGTACTTGAGAGCTCTGAGTTTTTTCTTGCCTCTGTTAATGTTGAGGGTAATCAAGGCACACGTTACAGCTCTATAGGCACTCACTCATTTCTTTCTTCTCACTCCAGCTCGAGAATCCCTTTCTGTTGTTGTCATCTTTCAATATGTATGAATATATACATACGAATTAATACTTAAAAGATTGATATAAACTGAACAGTTTTAGGAAGCAACATTGCACTATGATTTAGAATTGGCGTTCGTGATTTAACATTTCTTTTCCCACTAGATGAAGTTTCTAAGATTTGCAAGGTACGTGTCAAGGACGGGTATATAAATGGATTTTTATTTATTCACAACTCCAAGACTAATTGCTTCTCTTTGCCTGAAGGCCAAGAGATTGGTTTTAATATGACACTTCAAAAGTATTCATAGAACTACAGAGATACTAAGTGTCATTGTTTAAGAGAGAAATCTCGCTATGGTACTTGTGACCCTGAAAATAAAATCTTCCACTGTATTTTGAATCCTAATGTTGTTTTTAAGAGTTTCACTTAAAGCTCAACTGTTAAGAAGTGTACGAAGGAAAAAAATGGCATGTAGTGAACAAAAAAGAAGAAATACTTTTAGAACTGGACATAACTTATTTTATCAACAATTCTATTTTCCTCCCTATAAAGCAAAACAAAATTTATATCAGAAGATTCTTAAGCTCAGTTTCAGGATATTATAATTAAAAGTAATAAGCTGTAACTTTATGATGTGTTTTAAAAATTCTTGGCCAAATGCTCAGCGTGTGTTTATTAAGATGCTAAATACTTCAAAGTA
Source organism: Heliangelus exortis (assembly GCF_036169615.1). Classification (NCBI taxonomy): domain Eukaryota; kingdom Metazoa; phylum Chordata; class Aves; order Apodiformes; family Trochilidae; genus Heliangelus; species Heliangelus exortis. The sequence goes on from NC_092434.1 coordinate 8,319,811, forward strand.
AGTATTTTGGATTTTTTTATTACCAGCAGTTCTTTGTACTGTGTGCAGGTGCTTAAAAATGGCATTGGACACAATCTTTCTTTGTCTTATTTTTTTAATCTAATTATTCCATAGTTGGTTTCTGTTTGTTTTTTCAATGAACAGGTAAAAAGTTTATTGAGGCACTTGAGACAGTGTGAAAGAGAAGCCCACAAACAACCCCAGATTCTTTCTCCTTTTTTTTTTTTTCTTCTTTTTTTTTGGATGTGTTTTCCATAACTAACAAATTGTGTATATTTTGCAGAAGCAAAAATGTCTAGACAGTGGAAAGATCCAGATCTGAAGAAACATAAATTTCCTATCAAAAAGGTGTTCCAAATATATTTTGAAGTGATCAGATTTGAAATTTATTGACTGTGTGAAAGAAAGTATCATGGATGAAAAAATGGCATTGACCTCTTCCATGTATTAATTAGAGTAACCACATCTTCCAGTCACTATTGTTCTTGAAAGCTTCATATGGATCTATACTATAAGGCCTCATGCTGTCTCAGTCCTTACTGTTTTCCTTACGTGTCTTATCTTGAAGTTTGAGCCTGACTGCAGGACTTCTTATGTTACATCTCTTAACCTGAGGCTTGATCCTGGCTTCCTGGTGATGACACTGATATTCCCACTGACTACAAAAGGTGCAGGAAGGAATTAATGGGCTGCCTGACCCTCCTCTCTAAAATACACTGTGTTCTACTGGGCATGTTAAGATAAAGCAGTAAATAAAGTAAAAAAAAATGGATCATTTAATGAAATGTTTAAAGCAGATAAATGAGAATTAGGAATCTGTGCCTTTGAAACAAAGGAACTGATGTATGTAGATTAGTACCCTTCCTAGTTACAGTGAAGACATCACAGTAGCCTAAGTGGACTTTCATTTGGGCAGAGAACATTCGAGTGAGAAATCTGTACTTCATAAGTAGTTGTTGGACTTTGGTGCATCTTCAGTCAGCAAAACCTATGTGACTTCATTGCCTACAGTGAGGTTTTACAGTGGATATGACTGCGTTTAGCCCTGTCTCCTATCCTGCAGAGGTACTGGGGAAAAACACATCTGAATGCAGAGCAGGCAGCTGTGGATCCTGTGACTAGAACCATTGCTTCTGTCACTGAAGCTGAGAAAGAAGCAGAAGGTGTGGAAGGCTGATGTTACAAATGTGTTGAGATCCCAGAAAGGCTTGTTCTTGTGAGAAACCTGAAAGTATTAAACACCTTGAAATCCCAACACTCACTACAGTCACTTGACATATAAGACATCATAAAAAGGAAGAATTAAGAACATCTCCCAGTTGAACCAAGTCATTCTGGAATAGAAACTTGGCCTGTGGTATGCTGAGTAAGTAAATTAATTATTTGTCTTTTGTGAGTAGATAAGGGGGTTCCTGGAGCAGTAAGCATGACAATGCAAAGAATAAAATCTGATCATTAGGAAATCACCAAGTCTTGTCACACTTTTCCCTTGAATGCTCTTATATTCTTTTCAGGAAACATCTTGCTGATGAGTGACTTTACAAACCATTACTTTATTGACTAAATACAGATGGGCTGTTTTTAAAACTATCCATTATCCAGCATCTAGCTCATGACAACAGCGTGATACAAAGAAATAATTTACACTGGAAGGCCAAGATGAAATAGCTTGTCAGGAAATACAGTATAGGAAAAGTTTTCCTGTCTCTTCTACTTCCAACTGTTCAAAGACAAAAATAGTTTCAGAAATTAAATTTACTTAATCAATATATCCCATGTTAGGAGTCAGCATGGTGTTTCTCAGCTTTATACGTTGCCATTTTGTTGTGTGCTCTCATTCATCTTCTTAAGTAGTCACAATACTGAGGAATATTTTTAACCTTTTTAATGTGCATGGCATTAGTTTTTAGCTATGTATTAAGTAAAGCTTATCCAGATTATATATGTCACAGAGAGGAAAAAACGTTTTTATGGCTGAGTGTAATCCATTCATTGGTTTGTTAGAGACACAAAGTACTCTGAAGAATGTCACAAATCCACATGGTGTCCCTGAGAGCTTGATTTTTGCATATGGATTGCTGACTTAGCTGAACAATGTATAAAATCCTGTGTAGCCAGGCAGCTCCCAACTGAATACACTTCTAAGGGAGGTTATATGCATTGCTTCTGCCAGCAAAGGTCTGGAATATGTTAAACTGCAAAAATACCACTTAACAGAATATAGAGAACAAAGAAATGAGCCACAATGGCCCTTTTGTATCAAATAATTTGCTGTTTTTAAGATCTTTGGGCACAGGCGCATCTAGAATCATAGGTGAATTCCTTCTTATTTATGTAGCAGCATTTCAGTGTGCTTTTGCTTTGGCAAATACAGACTGAGGGGTCTGGATCATGCATGGCTGGGACAGAAGCTGAGAGAGCAGCAGCTCAGTAAAACATCATGACAATGACATGAAAATGAAAAAAAAATTAGCAAATTCTTCCTGATATGGAAGCCCTCTGTGGTTCTAGAAAGGGACATGGTAGTCAAAGAAAGACCAAGGAAAGTCTAATGTCAGTGGCAGAGATGGGAATATTCTCAACAGCTCCACTTTAAGATCTACTCCAAACGTAAGGCAGTACAAGCTGTCATGACCCCCAGAGAACAGGCTGAGTAGATAGATGGATTCTCCTGGGAGGCAAAAGAATGACTTCTTGGCTGCTAGAAGCAGAACCTGAATTTAACAGTATGTGAAGATGGAATTAAGCACACTGTTATGTTGCAAAATGCCTAAATAATAGGAAAAAAAAAACACAAATGGAAAGCACAAACTAAAAAAAAAAAATTGAGGTTGTGATGTTTATCTGTTGGATGAAATTAATAGTGAACTGGAGTTTGTGGGACTGTGACTAACTTGCAGGTTGAGACATACCACAGAACAAAACTCATTACTAATTTTTTTTTACAGTATAAGAAAAGAGAAATAACAGTGTCGTGGTCTTAAAATTTCTGCATCCTAACGGCCACCCCACTCCCCCCCCCCCCCCATGGTTGTCCCTGTCCACCTGAGATGCAGGCAGGCTCAGCTGGAGCATTTCCACCAGATGCTATAGTGGAACTGTGCTCCTACCAAGTGGGTGCTGCTCTTCCTGGCTGAGGAGGTGAGCTGAGCTGCAGCCTCAGTGCCATTGTTTTAGCACAAAGCCGAGGAGAGCTCTGAACCTGGCCAGCTGAGCGAGAGCCTATCCAAATCCCGCTATGCCAGAGACCCTTGGAAAGGAGGCAGTATGTCAGACATATGGTTGAAACATGCTGTGCTCCAGCCATCCTCAGCTAGCGTATGGTCTCCCGAGTACCACTGCCAGCTGGGCTCTAATTTACACTGGGCCTGAGAATCAGGGACCTTAGCAGTCTCCCTGATGGTCTCTTCTCCTTTGCTTCACTGATTTCAGATATGCAGATATTCAGAGCTTTTAATTTCCCCTGTTTGGCATCCTTTCAGGCATACACAGGGGCATATACTTTACTTAATCGGTGTGTTTGGTTGAAAAAGCAGAGACCAATATACTGTGAGAGTAAAATTTTAGAATCCCAGCTCTGTAAAAATGGTGATATCCATGGTATCACCTAAGACCATGAGCAAGTATGTGAAGTTAATAAAACAAGCAGCCCCAAAATTCTGATATAGAAAGAGCATTGCCACGTAACAAAAATCATACTTACCTGTTCTAATCTGTATTTTTGAGGATGCATGTGCTGCAGCATCGTTTTTCATGGATTTTCACTCTTACCTTCTTATAGATTGGATTATTCCACATTTCCAGAAAGAGAAAAGCGGGATGTCTGTTTTCTTGTTGGAATAAACTTCTTAAATAAGAGGCATACTTCTCACCATGAAGTATATATTGAATGGTACACGGAGGGTAGAATAACCAGTCTTTGTTAAGCCCTTGATTAACTTTTAGTTTCAGTGTTATTACAGTGCCACAGGTTTTGCTACGTTGTATTCAGTCTTCAGTTTGAAAGCTTATTAAAGGAAATAAAATTTGTATTTTTATATCCAGCTTTTACTTATCCTTTGAGATGTGGAACTTGTAGGGAGAACTTTGGAAACAGATGACTCCAATACAAAGAGATACAAAAATTATTTGATGCTACTGGACCCACCATAGCATCCTTCTTAAAATGGCTTGTAGCAGCAATTCCATGGTTATGTTTTTGTCCATTTTTAGAACATTGCACTCATTCTGCTTTATACAAAGAACTGTTGTGCATGTTTAATATTTTTGTGAATGTTATTCAGTTAAGCTTCCTGTTGGAAGCTTTTCCATCGTCTTGGAAAAAAGTGAAGGTAAATTTTTAGAGATGCAATAATCTTGGGTGAGTAAAGGTATTCAAAGAATCCTAGCATCAAACAGTGTTTCACATTAATCTTGTATTTCTGAAGGCACTGCATTATCTGTAACACAGGAGGTAAACCTTGGCTCTGCTCCTCTACTTGCTCAGAAGGGACTCTCTTTGTAGAAACTCATATCTGAGATAGTTTTCTGGATTACCTCCTGTTCCTCATGAGATATTCCTGAGCAAGGACATAACAAAGGGACCTACTGGCTAGCCACTGCCTTTCCTCTGAGGAACTGGTGCTTTATAAGTAAATTAACTGAACAAGTGGAAATTATCTTCAGTCAAGAGGACCATAAAGTTGTCCAAGGCTTTATCATGTCTATGTCACTGTGGCCCTCTAGTCCTTTCCTTTTCTTGCTTTTCATTCAATTCTTGCATCTTATTTCAGATGAAGCATAAATTTTCGGAGCAGCAACGCATTTCAATAGCCTGACATGCTGGGAATCCATTTCTTACCTGGATGCCAGCACTCACCTCATGATTACTGCATCAGCTCTGGTAAGATGATTAACTGATAAGGGAGTAATAAATACACTTGGGTCTGCACAAGGATCCCATATTGCTTCTGCATTTGCTGCTTTTTGGAGTTTCACGCTTCAGTCACAGGCCTGAAATTCAAATGCAGACTTTTCCCCCAGGTGGGCCAGATATTTACTTGCTTTTCAGAAGCATCTACATCCATACTCCCAGGACAGCAGGGGACAATGACTATGACAGGTTTTGACTGTGAAAAGGGCAGTTCTTCCAAGAGGATTAAAGGTTCTTCTTTCATGCATCTGGGCCACGATGAAGCAGGGTTGGATGACAGCTGCAGTGGCTTCCTCAGGGTCAAGGGATGGGAAAAGCAGGGTCCTTTCCTTTCCCCTTTTCTCTCTTCATTTGGTAGAACTGGTAGGAAATTGGTCTGGCTTAGGGCAAGGAGGACATGTTGGCCACAGTGTTCCTCCTTTGTCCCTTCTTTGTCCCATTACACATATTTTGTCCTCCATTTCCCCAGGTGAAGGCCCTCATCCACATTGTTCTCCCGCTCGGCGCTGCCGCAGTAGGATAGTGAGTCCCCATCTCTCTTGTTATGCCACATGAAACTAAAAATATCAACCCCACTGGAGTTCCTTCTACATTAAAGATGTAAGTGAAATAAAATTCACTTTCAGAGCTTTTTATTTTTTATTTAATTTTTAATTAATCTTAATTAATTTGAATTTTGAAGCGATCTGAAAAATAGTTTTAAATTAATATATATTATATATTGGTGTGGTGGGTTTTTTTTCATTTTTCCCCCTCATTTCCAGTGCTGAGAGCATGAATAATGTAGGACAAATGCTGTGGCTTCCCGCTCGCTCGTAGTGCAGAACTCGCGACTTTGAGCAGGACAGGCGATGGGTGACCGGAGGGCCGGGTGCCCCCATGTCGTCCGGCCCGTGAGGGCGAGCTGGCCCCGGGTCACCGCGGGTCCCTTCTCCCCGTGAGTTCATGGAGGAGCCCGCGGCGCAGGGCAGGGCTTGGCCGGGGAGGCCGCGCTCGGGGGCCGGGGGGGAAGATGCCCGCGGCTCGTGCTGCCGCCTCAGCCCTCTCGCGGCCTTCCCGCCACCCGCCGTTGCCGTGGAAACCGGCGGCTGCTCGCGGGGGGGCGGGCTGTGGGGTCTGTCAGGCGAGCGGCGCCCCAGGGGCCTGAGGGGACGGGCCTGGGGGATGGGGCCCGGCGCTTCGCGGGGGGCCTGTGGGGCCGTGTCTGTGTGACTGAGGTCCTGGCCTTGTGGGGGTCTGGTTCTGCAGTAGCTCTCGGGGCTGAGGGCTCGGCACTATGGGGGACTCTCTGGGGTGGGTGTCCAGCAGCATGGAGGGGCCAGAGGGTGAGCGCCTGGCCCTGCAGAGGGGGCTGTGGGGCTGAGGGCCTGGCAGGAGCCCTGAGCCCAAAGGGGGTGCAGGTGTGCCCGGCGTGTGGGCGGTGTGCCCCGCAGCCTGATGTAAAAACTCGGTGTCAGGAGGCCCAGGGGCCGCGGGCCAGTGCCAGGCATAACTCTCAGCAGCCCGAAAAAAAGTGTGAGGTGTCGGGGGAGCTGCTTGGAGAGTGGTGGTCCTCTGAGAGGTAGGCAGTGGTGTTGTTTCTAATTAATGCCTGTGTGGTAGCCTACTCTGTGTTTCAGGGCTCTCACGAGTATTGTAGCAGCAAAGGTATATTTTAGGGTTCAGTTAATTAAAAATTACTTATAAATCTGCCTAGGTCCTGTGTTGCACTTAACTGAACTCTGCTGTTGTGGCTGTACCACAGAAGAAATATATCATGTATATACAGTTACAGCAATAGTTTGAATAACCTGCTGTAGAGCTCTTTCTCTGCATATTTCAGTCATTCCTCAAAGGATACCCAGTTCTTGCTCTCCTTCTGCTATCTGAACGCTCAGCAGAGGAGAGGGTAGGGCTGATACCTGCTTACAACTTTCTCAGTAGAAAAGCACCCATCTAGATCGTGGGAAGAGAAGCAATGCCGGTTTCTGCTGCAGGTCTTGCTCTTGGGGAGGGGGCTATGCTGCCCCTGTAACTGTGCTTGGTTGTAGGGCTGAGATTTGTAGCAAGGCTAAGGTTTTGGTTGTACCTGCATGCTGGGTTGAAGTTTTTAGCAGGAGTCCTCAGGAGAAACAATTCTATGAAATAGTTTCCAATTTCATTTTATAGTAAGTTTAATTTTTATGTGGGGCTAGTTTCTAGTACACGTGGAAATGTCTAATATGAGTTTTCTTCAGCATTCTATATGTGTATTTTATATGAACCCAGTTTCAGCAGGGCACTTAAATATTTAGGATATGACTGAGTTGTTTGCAGTTGTGTGATTCAAACAAATAGATTGATTTAAAAGGCCTGATTTCTGTATACAAATATGTATGCATTAATATTTATTTTGGAGTTAATTCTTTTTTGAGACATAATAAGGGAGAAAGTCTCTCCCAACTAAAGCTAAATCGAAAGGAAATAATCTCGGAGCTGGATATAGTATGTACAGTGACTGAAGAAATCTAGCCATCTAGGTATCTCTAAGCTGTGGAGTTTTAGAGTTTCACACTGCATTGCAAAGCATGGCAAGCTTTTCTCAACTGTTGTGGGGTTTTTTTGTTTTTTTGTTTGTTTTTTTTTGTTTGTTTGTTTTTTGTTTTGGTTTTTGGTGGGGTTTTTTTTGTTTGTTTGTTTGGTTGTTTTTTTTTTTATTTTGTCAAGGAATAATGTGCCAGCACTGCTGACATGTGGCCTGCCAGAAATAGATGTTTATTTCAAGTGTTTAAATGCTGAAATAATATTACAATTTCTTCTTCATGTCCTATACAAATTAATGGACTAGCAAATAAAATTCTGTTTAGGAGTAATGGTGCATTCCTAGGATAGAAAATACACAGTATTGGAATTTGTTAGTCAGTTCTAAGAAAACATTGGTGTAGACTTCTGAGATAGGATATTAAGCAGTTTAATATTTTACTTTTATTAAAAAACGTTCTAAACAGTACTTTATCTTGACTTTATTTACTCCTAATTAAAAAAAAAAATCATCTTTGTGGAAGAATGTAATCACAAATATCTGTTCCTGAGTACAGATACCTGGGGAAGCTTGCCAATCTGCAGTTGATGTTTGGAAGCCAAGCATGATTTTTTTTTTTTTTTTTTTTTACCATTTCTGAGGGAAAGCATTGCTTAATCATGCAAGATTACCTTCTGTTATTTTAAGAACAGTTACAGATTGTAAGAAAAAATAAAAAAAAAAACCCAACACTAAGACTGCTTCCATCTCTTTTCACAAATGCATCTTGTGAAGATTGTCTCTGGATGTGGAAGTCTATCCTGTAGTATTTGGAACGGAGTTTCTTGGCCCTCTCCTTCTGTAGCTTAAGAAAAAAATCTTCATTCTGAGGAAAGCATCAAAAGTACTTGTCTAGATGCTCAGTCTCTGTAGGCTGTGTAGAATAATTTTGTGGAAAAGGCTGACTATCAGGATAGAACAATTTTGTGAAAATGCTGATGTTTTCAGGGTCACTTGATCTTGCCTCTGCCTGGCTTGCAAATGCTGATCCTCTTACAGATTTGATGACTTTCAAAGGGGGGAGAAGCAATGAAACAAAAAACCCCTGATGGTATTTAACAGTGCAGCTAACAGAACAGTGCTGGTAGTGTTCCAGAACTACTCAGTGTCTCCTTACTTGAGAAACGTTCTGCTGGTTCAAGTGTGTGTTAACTGTGTCGATTGGACAAATTGAGTCATCACAAGCTGCATATAAGACTATTTAATTCTTTGCAGAGCAAAGATTCCTGGGAAAGCAATGCTTTTAGGACTAAAGCTCACTGCAATTAAAATATAGGGAGCTTTAAGTAATAATTATTGATGGGAATTAAACTGTCCATACCCATTTATTGGTGAAACTTCGAGCACCCTTGCTATACTTTGGGCAAATAACAATTCTTAGGTCTTCTGTTCACATGCTGTTATGAACTTATGTCCATCCTGAAACTTAAAACTCTTCACTGTAAATAGCTTGAGGAGGAATTACTTAAGTATGAAAAACCCCAAAGCCAATCGTACATGGAGATCTGGTGATCTAGTGGATATTTTATTTCTCAAATTCAGAACTTGTATGAACCAACTTCTGGTCTTTGTTTATCTGCAGTAAATTTGGTCAGGCAATTTAATGTGGGTTTTTTTGTGGTGACTGATAGTCATGATAATAGAATGCTAACTTAGTCATATTTAATTTTTACAGTGTTAATATAAAAAATGTAATGTGGCTTTATTGTGTTGGAGATTTTTAGTATGTTACATATCTGAAACCTACAAGATATGATATAAAAGCCTTCAATATGAAAAATGTTACATTTCTGAGCAGACAGTGAGAAAATTGCCTTTTAGAGGTCAAAACTCCCAATGCCTCTGGCAATATGGCCTTGATGTCATTTGACAGGGTGGAAACACAGCCCTTCATGGGAATAAACAGCCAATACCTGCATGATTCATTTTGTTAGGAGGGTTCTCCCATTGTTGCTAGGCAATATTTGCTAGGTGGAATTAAAAAAAACAATAAAAAAACCCCAAACAGCAAAACCATAGAAGTTAACCACTGTCTCCTCAGAACAGCACTTATTGTAGGTTGCTTTGCTCTTTATATTGTTCTGTTTTTAATTGGGTAGTAATTTCTTCTTTCTGCAGAATTAACAGAAGCATCAACAAAATCCCAATAGATACTTTCCCCCCTAAGAGGCAGGAAGGGGTTGTCACCTGGTTAGTTTCCTTTCTGGCTTCCTCCTTCTGTACCTTCTTAGAGCTGTCTGTTTGGAGATGCTCAGCTGTGCTGTGATGTGCAATTCTTAGAGAAGAAACATGGCAGAGACCAGCAGACATTCATTTGAAATGATTTTCATTCACTGCATTCTGGAATGGACTTGAAAGCAGGTCTCAGAGGCAACTTGTATGTACCAGTTTGTCTTACATATTTATTTATGACAGACTTAAATCTTCAGGATGGTATTCTATCAAGTGACATACTCACTCAGTGTGATGTGTGTCTAAAAATAGGTCATTGTCAAAGGACAGGAAAGCAATTGTATAAACTTATATACCAAACCATTGCAGTCTAATATGATAGCACACTCTGAAGCTGAGTTCAAATGCTGTGTTCAAAATTGTAGTTTTCCATTGGTTATTTTTCTAGAATAATCTATTAGCACTGCATTTAGGAAAGTGGGGGAAGGCTGGTTGCACACTCAGATCGTTAATGCTAATGGGTTACACCTGACACACTGGTTTGAAAATAACTCTCAAAGTGAAACAAACTTTAGGTCAACTTGGAAGGTAGCAGGGTTGGACCAAGCTTTGCTGTTATGCTTAAAAAAACCTACTGATTTCAAATAACTCGTTTTTCTTCTGTTAAATCATTCCATGAAGCATTTATTTAATGATGGGATTTAAGCATCTAGTTTGAAAATAATATTCCTAATTTGTGCATTTAACTAATGATACTTTTTTTTTTCTCTAGAGTAAGTATTGGTGGGCTTGAAGAATAGAACCACTAAAAAATAACTCTTTAAAAACAGGGCATCAAGAAAGGGATTTTGGTAGTCTTCAGTAACTTGTTGATGCATATTCATGTGTGGCTTTTGGACTGTAACAGAACAATGCAGTGTTTCTGGTTATAGTGTAAAAGAACTACTGTGTAAGTAAGGCCTGGAACTTAGCTACACAAATAATGCATGAAATGGTGTTTAACTGTAGTGTTTTTACTGCAAGCCAAATAAGCTAATATTTAGTTTAGGAGAGACTGTGGAAGTGATTATTAATAAATCCCATACACAGATGTATTTGTTCCTTTATACTAGAGTTTGAAATTACCAGGTAAAGAGGTAGGCAAGAAATAAAGGGGAAGTGTGACACCTGGTGGAAAGATGGTATCAGGAGTATGAGACCCATTAATGATAAACGGGCTTATTTGACATGAAAATGCAATATGTGATGCTTGAAAAAATGTACACCACTGATGGAGATGAAACCAGAGTGGGTGATTTATCTTGTGATCTCATAGTTCATGTTGCCCAAACCAGTAAATGTGCCGAGCCAATTATATTCTTAATAAATAGTGATCTCTTCTTCGAAGATACCAAATAATGCTTATGTTGTGAAGTAGCTCCCCTATACCTGTAATCTATGCTAAAAAGAAATTAACATGATACTGGCTTAACTACCTTTGAAGATTCAAGTAATTTTTCAGGAAATAAGCATCATAATTACTTAGATGGCATATCCTAGCACTTTTGTTGAAGCTTGAGTTATTTGAGTCTTCTGTAGTATTCCTTCCAGGTACAAATGCCAAATTACCAGGACAATCTGTTGCTGTGTAGCTCTGTTTGTTAGTCTGGAACATACTGGTCTGATAATGACTTGGAGATGCAATTACAGCCTAGCAGTAGAGCCCCTGTTTGGTTTCTGTTCCTTCATTGCTCACTAGGTACTGTGAGCATGCTCTTCTGCAGAGTGCAGGAATACTGCAATATGGTATGCATGAAGGAGGATAGAGGAAGAAATCTGTAGAAGAGGAAGGGGAGGAAAGTGGAGATACCTTTTACTTGGTGTCAAGTTGCTAGAGTTATGATTTGCTGTCCTTCAGCCAGTAGAACTTGGGTGAAATCATGGTGGGCTCACAGAGGCAGAGATCTTACTTTATTATGTTTATTTCAAAAGTGTTATAGTACATTGCAGAAAAGTGGTCTGGAATTCATTTGGAACCTTTGTGTTAAGGTTGTTCAGGAAGCTCCTTGATCAGATGAGAAGCGCAAGGGAGAGAAAATAAGAAAATTCATCTTAATCTTTCAGCTGTGCTTTAAAATGCCTGCTTCTTCTGAGGCTTCATTCCATATGGTATTGATCTGCCCATGTCACTGCTATTTTCGATGCTATGACTTGGCTACTGAAAGATTGCTTTAACTGTAGTACAAGCTCAATTGCAATTCTGCTTTGTAGTTCAGGCTCATCTCCTGGGCATATCTGCCCTCCCCACCCTGATCATCTGGAATTTTCTACTTCATAGAAAGGCAGTGGGTCATAAGCTTGTCTTGTTCTTTGTTTGCTTTTCTTCTATTTTCAGTGTTAGCATATCACTTGCTAGAATAATATATTATAAACCAGTTCTGTATTGCTATTGATGGTGATTTTTTTTTTCTTGTTTTGAGGGCAAGTTTTTGCCTCCTTGCTCAGAAATAATACTTTTTAGAAATTGGCCTGTTCAAGAAGGGAAACTAGTTAGTAAGCACCTAAAACCACAGACTGAGCATTTTGGTCATACAGTCCCAGCTGGAATGAAGCAACATGGAAATGAGATAGAACCATATGAGGTGACTGGCTTCTTGGTCAGCCACTCTGAGCATTTAACATCAGCATGAGTGATTAACCCAATCCTTGAGGTCACCTGATTGTTAGTGTCAAAATTGGGTGATATTTATGAACCATGGTGCTTTAGTACCACAATGAATAAAGTACATTTTTTAGTTCACAGACTGTTCTGTTCTACTGAGCTGGCAGAACTGAAATGCATCTTCCGTGAGTTTTTGCTAATCCACATGGGTTTGAGTGGAGGAAGGCCTCTGGTGAAGAGGTTTCTGGTACGGCCTAGTGCTGTGTTGGACGCTACCTTCCCAATCTATCTCTTCCTCATCATTCCTGTGTCAGTAATTAGCCTTTTCTGTCTGTGTTTGCTGGGGTAGGTTATGTAGACAATCTTGTACTTGTGGAATCACGTGAATTACAATGTTAAACTCTCAGTTGCTGTACTGTCATACAAAGACTGGATGAAACCAAACTTCAGTTTCTTCACAAGCTGCTCAGTTTAGTTTTTATTTGGTGGAAGGAAAACAAGCCTTATCCCTTTCCTTCAGGGAGCCTACTTATACCAGTCAATAGCTTTCTGGAGGTTTATTGTGGGGTATGAAGACAGAGAAGTAGTCCTGTTAAAAAGGGGCAGATTCTCTAGTTCAACTGTTTGGAAACTTTGAGTGAGAAACAGTTGGTTTTTTTCTTTTTGTGAATTTGAAAGCTGTTTATTTTAAAAGATCTAACGCAGGGGGAAAAAAAAAAAAAAGGCACAACAGAAGTTTTGATTGACCTGAGATCAGGCTTAGCAAGTTTTGATTTTAAGATCTGCATTAGTGAGGAGATAATTTTCCTTAATGTTAAATTATAACTGGGGATGGTACTGAGCTTGTACAAGGTGCTTTCTTAACTGCAAATGTGAAATGTGAGCTTAGTCTGAAAATAGAGTACGACATTCCATGAATGAGTTTCCTTCTGGGAAAAGTGAAGGGTTTATAATTGTAAAAGTATGCTGTAGAGCATCTATTTAGATACCATAAATAGTGAATAATCTTACTGTCACTAAATGAGAAAAAAATTAATAAATTGCCTCAGAGAGAAACAAAGAAGGGAGAGCAGCAGTACAGAAAAATATTTGCTATACTCTTGTGGATGCTGATAAGAAAATATATCCTGTTTTGTGTTTTTTTTTTTTTTTTAATTTTTGTTTTATTTCTTAGAATAAATTAAAAATGTGTGCATCAACATTGCAGCTTCTTTGAAAAAATTTTAATTCCTTGACTATTCAGGTATGATACAGCCTTCTAGAAAGCTGATAGTTTTCACTTGTACATCTCAGTCTCCATTACTGGTACCAATAACTGTGGGTTTATGGTTCTGATGGTGTGTGCTGGGGGAAGAGGAGGAAGAGCTCCTTGAGAACCTGTTGCAAAAAAGTAATTCTGATAGAAGGCAAAAGTTAGTGAAAAGAGTATATGAAAGTTGCTTATGGAAATATACCACTGGATGCCACTGTTGCTTCATGGAATATCACACAATAATAACATTGGCTCTGTATTTGAAAACTTCCTTCACACTCTTCTTAGTTCTTTATTACTTTAATCTTTGTTCATATCAAAGGAAAAGAGAAATCATGCCCTACTTATTCTCTCCAGCAACATGGTGATAGAGTTGCTGCCTCTGGAAGTGACAGCTTGTCACAGGAAAGAAAAGAGAATGGCACAAAATTGTCTTTTTTTTTTTTTTTCCCCCTCCCTGTCAGTAAAATATTATTTAAAAGAAGAAAGGTTTAGATGAAAGAGAAGCCAATTTTTCTTGTAACTAAATTCCTTCTCTCTGCCTCTGAATCCCTGTGTGAATCACAACTAGATTTGGACACTGGGCTTTTATTCCTGTTTTAATGTCATCCTAGAGAGCAGGGTAGGAGGTCAATTTCGCTAAGGCCTGTTTATTTCCTTTCCCAAATGTTGGGCATTTTGTACTTGAAAGAATGTTTTTTTGGTTGTTACAATATTGTCCTCCTTAGGGGAAACAGGGAGAGTGAAGGTAATCAGGTGAGTTTTTGATGGCTGTTGCTTGTTACAGGCTCATTTGTAACACCTGGTGGGCAACTCAGGGACTTTAAGTCATTCAGTAGTTATATGTTGGTTTTGTTTTTTGTTTTTTTTTTAATTATTTTGCTTTTTTTTGACTGAAGCCACCCCCAAAATTTAAATAATTAGATGAAATAAAGTAAATCTGAAGCCTAATTTTCAGATGGCTTGATTTTTGTGTTCTGCATGCTCCTAATTCCTGTGCTTTCCTGTAGGAGAAGAAAGAAAAAATGTTGGAAACCCCCCCTGACCCAGGAGCTTGTTCTAGTGCCCTGCTGGTGGTGACTGCAACCCTCTGGCCTGGCTTCTTCGGAGGCAGGGACCTCAGTTAGCTCTGCTCCTGCTTGATCGGGTAAGCCCTAAATATTTCTGGTTCCATAATGTGCTAGCCCAGTTAATGACAGTAGAAATGTGGAGAAAAGGCGAACACAATGGAAATGATCTGTTGAGAGGGCTCTGAAGGAAAAAGAAGCAATAACCATGTAGCCCTGAGAATGCACGTTTATTCTCCCTCTGCAAGCTGGGCGGGAGAAGGGAGACAGCAGGGCTACAGCCGCGGGGCCTCGGCAGTGCCATGGAAACGGCACAGGAGCACCGCATCCCTTCGGCTCTCCCGGCCTTGTGGCTCTCCCGCGGATTTAGAGGCAGCAGCACCCACGTAACCTGTGTGGGGCTGCAGGAGGGGGAAGGTTAAAATGCATATCTGTTCTGCTTCACAACTGGTTTATAACTCGAACTGTGGGAGAGAAATAGAAACAAAAAAATGTACCATGTTTTTTCAAAGATGGAGTGGCAGCTGCAGCACAATCCCCTGTGCTGAATGTTGGACAGACAGAATGCAGTTTCATTATGCTGCTGTTTGCTGGTAACTCTCCTTTGTCTTCAGGAACCTGGGCTGAAATTTTGCCTGGATTAGGTGTTGTAATCTAAGTTTTCCAGTGATCAGGAGTGGATGCTAATATTACATTGTTGAAGCCTGCCAGCAGAGCTGCTACTGTTGTTGATGCTGCATAAACTTGTAGTGGTGACCCAGATAATGTTGTGACTGACACAGTAAGTTACAGTGTCAGGAGAAATAAATGTCTCCTGCAGCCCCTCACAGAGCTCCAGCTGTGCCATGGTACCTGCCCTTAAGCCCCATTCTACCCAAGAAACTGACCCACCGCTGACAAACTGTGGGACTTGCTGGGCTTTGCTGAGTTCCTCACTAGTTGTATATGTATGGTCAGAAAAAACACAGTGCTTGCAATTTGGAAATCATGGTAATTTAGTGTACTTACTAAAGGTCCTCTTCAAAATGGTTGCCTGTGCTCTGCCATGTCTGTTGAGAATTCCTAGCAGTCGTCTAAGCGTGGCAGCTCTCAGAAGAGCACTTTTGTGCTTCTCTCTACTTCTGTCTTAGGTGTGGCAGAGGCTACTGTTCAAATTATCCTGTCTGTAGCTCTGCATTCAGCTGTGTTTTCATCTCACTTCCACCCTAAGTTCTCATATATATTATGTGATACAAAGAAAAGGTTCTCCCAGTTCTCACTGGCTTACATTATGACTGGTTTCATTGCTGATGAACATGAACTGGCTTTGCTGTGGCCTAATATGATGGGCTTGCTCAAATGATAAAATGTGAGGTATAGCAAGACAGAAGAAATAGACATCTTGCTGGTGTCTTAGACAGCAGACTAAATAGAATATCATTACCTTTTGTGGTTTTCAGCTTTCAGGTAAAAGTAGCTGAAGTATGATTGGGCTCTTGCACACAAAGACCTGGGCTTTTACATGTAGTGTAAACTACTGACAAGTGAATCAGATGGAACAGAGCAGGATTCAAGCCTGGGTTCTTGAGAGAGTGGAGAGTTTAGTTACCTAATGTAGAGGGCAAGGCTAGAGAAGGATTAAAAAAGCATGGTGTACAAACGAAACCAGAGTTTATGCTTCCTTCATCCCCTCTTCATTTTGGAGTGAGTGGATGCAGAAGACCACTGCTGAACACTGTCCCCAGGCTTTCTCTTTACTGGCACGTATATCTATGCAAAGATCAGGAATATTTCCAGCATAGAGCTCCTTTTCTGTGTTCCTTAAAATGTGCAGAATTCAGTCCCCACTGCAGCAGGAGCATTTTAAAGGTAAATGTTACTGATTCTTAGCTGTTACCTCTCTTGTTTACTGGAAACCTTGATACATGTATACAGGAAAACTCACTGTCAGAAATGGCAAATGTTTTGAATTTTTTTAAAAGAAGCAAGAGACAAAGAGCAAATGTGTTTTGAAGCTGAGACTGAACACTTCGCCATGCCACAGGCATTTCTAGGGCTGTGCATATGACTGTGTTTACAGCCATGAATCCTTACAAAGCAGAAACCAATTGTTCTTACCCCATATAAGCTTCTGCTTGCTTATCTATTTGAAAGCAGCCACTCATTCTTTTTGCTTTATTTCTAACCTTCACAATTTAATGTTTGTGTAAATATCAAAGGTGACACCTTCACAGTAGCTCTTCACTCTACAGTCCTTGTCTTTCATTTTGCTGCAGTATGCTAAAGATGTGAGCATAACTGCAGCCTCCTTTTCTATGGGGGTGGTCTTTGTAATTAATCTAGTCTCTTAGGGGATTTTGCATCCTCTGGCTGCTGGTATATGGAACGTGCATTGGTACAAAATTATTCATAACTCTTTCAATTGGTGCTGGATCTCTGTGGCTCTTCACTGCAAGTCTCTTCAAAGTCTCAGTTTTTTCAACAGCTCCTATCTCATCTGCAACAGCTTCCCCTGTGATAACCCTGCAGTCACACAGTCTGTTATTTCAAACTTCTGTCTCTGTGTCACCAACCTAGTCATTAGACTCATTATTTAAGCCAATTGTGAATTCTGGTTTGGACTTCTTGCTTTAGTAGTGAGTAATTAGAGAAGGCATTTTCCACATCATTTTGTGCTATTCATGGAAATCTTATCACTTACAAAGATACAGAATAGACATTTGCAGATTCTTTTTTTTTTTTTTTTTTTTTTTAAATAAATAAAAGTGAGTAAAAGTCCATGGGAGAGGTGAAGATCCTGCCTGACTTATAGAAACCTTGATGTGCTGGCTTTGCTGTATACTAGATAGTTAGGGATTTGATGCTGGTGTTTTACTGCATGCTTATATTCCCCAAGAATGTGATATATATATTTCTTTAAATTTTTTTTTTTCCTTTTCTTTCCCATCCTCCTATGTAATGAAATTAAGCTAATGCTATTTCTACTTTGTATAGGACACTATTTAAACAGTGCATGAAAACATCTTTATATTAAAATATTTTGATACTAAAGTCTACAGGTGAATATATAAAAGCAGGGCAGCAGGTAAAGGCAAGACTGTCATCCTTAAGAAAGTAAGTTTTTATCTTTTGAAACAACGTAGTCATAGAAATGTAAATTTAAAAGCTGTCCAACAACATTAGTTCTTTGATTAAAAGACACAAGATTAAATTTTGCATTCTGTGTGCAGACTGTCCTGAACATTCTAGAAGCTGAGAAAACCTTGTGGTTGGAGTAAGTGACTGCAATTGTGAGTGCAGCACAAGAAATGTAGGCAGTGCTTAGAGAAACTGAGTGCTTTACTGTGTCAGTTTCTACTGAATACTTGTCAATCAACCTTATGTAGTAGGTGACTGCATAAAACATCCTAAGGGTCTAGCTATGATATTTTTGAAAGTAGAGGCCTTACAAAATGAAAGTAATTTTCATTACTACAACTTGATCTGAAATACTTAATGATCTGAGATAAGAGAGACTGCAAAAGGGCCAAGTATTGCCCTAAATAACATCAGAACTGCAGCTCTGTGTAGGGAAGTACTCACTGTACTTTTAGTGAAAAGGAATTGTAGTAATTATGTGGCATGCCAAATGAACACCATTAAAAAGTGAGCCTTTAAGTCTTAAAATGCTTCCAGTTCCTACTATTCTCATTATGAACACCCATACTCTACATTAATGCTGCTGGCAAGAGGTGAAAGTCATCCAGGGTGAAAAGAGATTAGTTTCATTTTTCAGTAATTATGGTAAATACCCCATTCAATGGCTTTAGTCACCCTTTCAAGTTATTCTAGTGCTGTTGCTGAAAAAGATCCCGATCTATGTTGTTTTGCTAATGATAAACAGTATTAAAATGTGGTATGTTCTGTATGGATAAATAAAATATCTTGGTTTGTCATGTTTTTTCCTGTTCTTACGGAAAAAAAAGACCCACCTGCAAGAAGGCTGAGTGACAGAAGAGTAAAAGATTGTGGAAGGAAGATAGTAATGCATTCTAAGATGCATCCTGTAGGACTGAGTTGGTACTCCTGTTGAGAATTGTGAAGGTTGGATTTGTTCTTTCTTGTCATTCTGAATTGGATTTATGTGGTACTTGAAAACATCAATGGTTAAAGACAGCTGCCTACTTTCTACTGGAGTGTCTCTGTGCTTAATTGCCAGTATTTTTAACCCTCCTAGTATGAATTCATAACTGATTCTCAAGTTATGAAAAGCTCTGACAGACTTCCTACCCATCCACTTAGTGTTTTGGAAAGGATTCCTGACAGTCAAGACTGAGCAATAGCTCTCACACTAAATTTGTTTGACTCTGTTCTTATTTACAATAAACTAATTGTTCAAGTGGCCTTGCACTGTCTATGGCCATTTGCAACATTTCTGACTTTTTCACTGACATTCTGTGTGAAATGCTGAGTGGTGTATAAGAACCAACCCCGCATTTGGGGGACACATGCTGAGGGCAGTGACATTTCTGAAGACCCATATTCTGATCACAAAGAAACAAGTAGTTTCTTTGTGGGATGGTTTTTGCCTTGGTGCCCTTAGATAGGTTTGATAGTTTTGATCTCTGACAAACTTCAATATAACAGTTTTTGTCTTTGAAGAAATAATTGAGCTGCTTACCTTTTTAGTACATTATCAATCTCACTTCAGATGTTTCTGGTGGTAGTAACTTGATCTTTGAAACAGTTCAGTATTCTTCAATCAAGAGTTGCTCGAGCTTTTTCTGTTTCTAAATGAAGACAGCATCTTCTTTCATTCACTTCTTTCTGAAAGACCTGGCTATTTAAAACAAAAAATAAATTTGCTTTTCCCAGGTAACAGGACTTAAATACCAGCAACTTTAAGTGTCGTAGCTTAAATATTAAGGAATATAATTAGATCTTAAAATCTTTTTTTTTTTTTCCAACAAGATATCAAGTATCTTCCCCAAAACTGGAACATGGGAGTCTGCAAATATTAGAACTGCAGCAAGGTGTTTTACATGAATAGTTTATAACATTGTCACCTGATCACCTCTGTAATAAAATGTCCTTATTCTTTAAGGCTACAGACTGGCAGTAGGAATTAAGTGAAACATACTGGGACGAGCTACATGAGACTTTCCATAATAAAATCAGAATTGTTCTTCTACTGAGTATGAAAAATCTTGCCTTTGGCACTTAGCTGTATTGGATGCTTCAGAAGAGAATAAAAGGGAAAACTTCCTCTAAGCAGGAAAGTAACTTTGATTGCAGAGCTGATGTGTGTAGATTCCTACCTCTTCTCTGTTCAGTGCTTTGATTTACTTTCCCTTTGTCTTGACTGGCTGTACTACAGTGCTGACAGATTTCCAGTTCTTTGAAGAAGAAAAAAATAACACACAACTGATATTAGCAAACCACAGCTGATTATTATATACACAGTTGTTTTGGGTTTATGGTAAATATAATACAATCTCACACTGCTATGGTGTAGAAAAAGGTACAGTGTCCTTTGTATTCTAATGCTTGCGTAAGACCTGCCTTTGCTCCAAGTTATTGCTTGTTTTGAGGTGTGTTTGGAAAGGCTTAAAAAAGCTGTGCATTGAGCAATTATATTAATTTAAGGTAACAGCAGGACTTTAATTGCCTGTATCTGGGTATCCCTTTCTTACCTAAAGACATGGCATCTCTCTGGCACTGACTACCCATGCCTGCAGATGGACCATACAGCTGCCTTTATTAAAGACCTTGATGGGTAGACAAGGCTGATGTCACCTATGTTGTGAGTCTGAGACTTTGGTTATCAATTCAGCTTTACAGCCTTTGGGCTGGTCTTCTGGATTTGTGCAGAGGAACAAATGTTAAGAAGCAGGATTATAAAAATAATAAACTGAGCTTTCTCAAGATATGTAAGCATTACTTGATGGCCAATGCATGCTTATAGACATGCAAATACCTTTTGCCTAGTAATTACAGATAGTCTGCAAAAAGATGAAACCAAATGAAATGGGGAATGGAGGAAGATTATTTGGGTGAGGCAGTAGACTCGGTGGTCCATGTCAAAAATGACATTGCCATGAAGGAGAGAGTCTGAAAGACTGTACTGGGTCTTGTAGTCTGGCACATTGACTGAGGGGAGGGGTAAAGACTAAGGTAGAGGTTCTTCTGTAAACTGTAAGGGTAACACAGAAGATAAACTGAAAGCCAGGATCAGAAGGTGACAAGTGGATGAAGCCCTATGGAGAACATTTATGGTCAAAGTTTGGAAAAGAAAAATTGTAAGTGCTGTTGGCAGAGGCAGGAGGTAGGCTTTTACCAAAGCAGGGACGCTCATGGAAAGACTATGAAGATGAAGGGGCAAAGAAGCCATAAAAGAAGCAAGAATGCCACTGCCACAGCTTCTGTAGGTGAGAGAAATGCATATAAAGGGGTTTCACTGGAGGACCAGTCCTGGTCCAGCTGTCAAAGTGCAGTGTGTTCTCCCTTGAGCAGTTCCTGTAGTGTTTCTCCCAAGCCAGTTCTTACTCTGTCCAGGGGTTCTGCATAGTCCTTCTATTCCTTTTGCCCTGGAGCTGCCTTTCTGCTCCATACAGATTCTGTGCTCTCTCTGACTTTCACTGTACTGTTTATGCCCTAATCTTGAGGGATGACTGAAGGAAGGAGGCATCTATAGTGAGCTTTAATGCACTTAGGCTAGCAATACCTACAGCCACTGTAGCCAACCTTGCCTTGCAGTCAGCCCTGTGAAGTAGCCTGTGTGGTGTTTTGTGAGGGCATGTGATCCTGCAGGATCGGGGCAATGATGTAGAAAATTTTTTAAATGTCAATGAGGAGCAAAATTCTTTAGGCTTTAATCTTACTGAGTTCTCGCTTGATTTAGTCAAGCCTTCCCAGATGCTACTTACCAGTGAGACTTAACTCTGAACATGTGAAGACTTGAGGGTCTGTCTGATTTCACAGGGGGATCAGTATTGGCCTAATGGGACCTTGGTTGAAATTTTAATTACAAGAAGACACTAAAAAGCACTGTTTAAGGAAAAAAAATCCCCTTATCAAATTTTGTTGCTAGTCTAGTCAGGCTAAAGATTCTGCTTAATCTTAATGATTAGCAAGTGTTCTTCATTTCTGTGAGATTTATAGTGGTGTTAAATAAATTACAAATTATTTGGAGGCAGTATATTAAAGGAGATCCAATCAAGATATCTAGAATATTGTGACATATTTAAGTCTCATAATATTTAAAAATTTTTTTTGAGGCAGTAAAGATACTTTATATACAATTAGAGCCAGTATGATTAATAACCTTGGGCTCAAATTCAACAGCTTCCTCTGGGATTTGAAGTTTCCTCTATATCTTTGGATTCAAATATATGCCTTAATTATCAATCAGTCAATGAAGGCAGAACTGAAATGGGGATGTATGTACTTGAATTTGCATTAGTATGTCTTCCATAGACTTGGATTAGTGAGCATGAGTGTATATGCAGATTGTAATTGTTCTCATGGAGAATGGGAATCCAAGTTATGGGTTTAGTTTTTCAAAACTGGCAGGCCAGTTTTATGTGATATTTATGCCATATGCTAAACCTGCAAAAGGTAGGTGTTAGTCCAAATGCAGATGTGTTTATAAAGTGATTAGATTCAGGCAATTTAGAACCTGACCACTAGTTGGGCAGGGAGTGTAGTTTCTCCCCAGTCTTGTTTCTTTATGGATATTTCAGGAGGGATGGGAAATTCAGATATGCAAGAAATGGATGCATCTGGTTTGGAGATGTTCTGGTTGCAGATAGTCTGCAAGGCAACAACATAACATCTGAATCAAAGACAAGAAAAGAGGAGTAAGATACTTTTGACATTGAACATTCACAGGTTACTCCCAAGTTGCTGTGACTTGTGAGTGGTCAATGCCCCTTAAATAGCAAGTCATTATTTCCTTTTTTTGCAGAAACAGAACATAAGAGTCAATGTCTTCAAAGTAAAATGATATGGGAGCTCAGAATTTGGGAAGGTGGTACTTAAGGGTGCTTTCCTTGTCCGATACATCTGCAAAGAAACTGATTTCTCATTTGAAGCTAGGGAATGGGAAAATGTGTTAGAAACAAGGCTTTACTGTAACTCTATAACTTGTAGCTTAGAATGATGAATAGTGGGGGAGAAGTAGCTCCATGTGGGAGAGAAAAAAGTTATAAATGGCATATGCCACTTGGGACCTCCCTGGGCAATGCAACCATGCGGAAGGTAAGTGAAAATGCATCTTCAGTGGGAGAGGGCAATGATTCAGTTAAACTCATTAGTCTCTGGATTAAATGAAGTCAATACAAAGCTCTAACTTATTCAGAATGTCCAGAAACCAAAGAAAACTAATTGATTTGAAAATCCGTTTCGTTAGAGGGTTTCTACTTTCACATAGGTAGCACTCTGGCATTAGCCAAATTTGTTGTTGGTATTGTCTTGATAATCAAATAAGAATGTTTTGGTTTTGTGGGGGTTTTTTGGGTTTTTTTGGTTTTTTTTTTTATTACTCTTCTGGGCTGGGCTGGGCTGTCCTGTCCTGTGCAGTCAGGGCTGTCTGCCACCTGCTAGAACAGCAAATTGAGTCCACTTGTTTCAGCTAAGCTGGCTCTGAACAAATTACTTTTTTGCTTAAAATCTTCACCACTGCCTTGCTCAGATACAGATTTAACAAGCTGCTCCTCTTCTCAGCTCATCCTTTCTCCGGAGCAACTGGATAGCAATGTTCCAATTAGGACTAGGTAGAATGTTTAGGTGGTTGTCATGATGCTATTTTGGAACCAGTGGTGCAGAAATTAAATGAAAATATATAGTGTTTGTGTTTTAACATAATTTACTGTAATGTCATTGCTTTTATCTGTTTGCCTCTCTTCTTCTCTGTAATCATATATATGTATGTTTCAGGATGTAATATCATCCCTTTATCTTCTAAATTTGTCTAAAATTAATTTTACTGCCACACAAGTTCATTCTTGTGTTCATAAATTGTATATTTTGGCCAAATATGGCAGGCTTAGCTTTTTATTCTGAGTGGTTAATTTTGGAACTCCCTATGAATAGCTCCAAGGTAAAATGTTTTTGATCATTACCAGCTGCTGTGTGCTTCACAGATGGTAATATAAACCTGACATTCAATTTTGGTGTGATGATCTAATGGAGTTCTCAGATTTATTTTAGATAATAAAAATAAACTCCTTTTTTTGCACAGATAAACATGGATATGCTGTCAGATTCATAACCCACCTTATATTATGTCTGCCACATTTTCCATGCTGCTTGAAATGGTCATTGTGTGCCTGATTTATAAAGACAATATCACCTTGATGAGTACACAGTGTGTCACTTGAGCAGGATTTATGTCTTTATGGATTTTAGTGGAGAAATATAGTGTGAAACTATATATCATAGCCTCTTGTTCTTTCCAATTGTCTGTTTTCTTGGTCAGGTTCCTTGTGCTGCAGTGTCTGTGACTTTTTTTTCTGTATTATTAAAAACATTCTGACAGAAAAAGAGGGATTTCTGGGGAAAAGTCAGTCTAAAACCTTTCCCATTTTACATTGCTATATGCAAATTAAAAATTAATTTGAGATCAGTCAATGAAATGCAATGAAAACCACTAAATGCTATGTCATTCTTGAATTTTCCTCCACACTAGAAATGGAGAAAGAGATAAGCAGAGCAGTTCCAGGGGAACAGACCCAAGAAAATCAGATAATGGATAAACAGTAGACCAAATCTCCCAGTTGTCTGCCCTAAGCATTAGCATACCTGACTACTACTAGGTATAGGAGTATTGTTTGAATGAATACTGTAGAAACAGGTCAGCTATTGGACATGTTATACACACAGACAGCCAAAACTGTGCCCTGTGGTCTTCAGAATGTAAATCTATCTGTTTGTAGGCTGGCAGCACCTCCATGTGACTTCCCAGTGGCTACATAATGACATCTAGAAAGGGTAGTACTGACTGGATGCACACTCAAAACAAAGATAAAAGAACTTTCTTGTGATTGTAATGTGCATTACTCTGTATCTATAAAGTTGAAGGTGAACTGTAGCCTAAAGCTTTCCTTTCTTAGGAAAGAAGCCACCTCCACTAGTGTTTAATGGATTGGGACAAGCTCTTACTGCAGTTGCCTTAGGCCATTGCTTCCTATGCTGCTGTTCCCTATGCTTGAACATAATCTTAACACCTTTTGCAGTTGGTGACATTACCTAATGTTTGGGTATGTTGAGAGAAAAATTCCCATATTAAGCAAAAATAAATCTGGGCAGGAATCCCAGATTGGGAAAAGAACTGTGAAAAATTTGGATTGTGAAAGCCTGTTTCATTTTTCATAATTTGACAGCACAATTTTAAGCTCCAGGAAAAAATGATGACACTGGTACAAAAGATCTCTGATAAAGAATCTTATAAAGCTAAATGTGAACCATGGGGCCAGCACTACTCTAATAGCTGAATTTAAACACAAGAATTCAAGTCTTGTACACAGTAGGTACATAATGGAGAACTTGATCTCCACTTCAGTTCTGTTTCATGTGTGTCTTCGGTTAAAAAAATAAAAAAAGTTAGTGGCAAAAGTGGCAATAGATTACCCTTACAGCTCAAGTGATGCATTATTTATAATGCTTTCACTTGCTTCAGGATTAAATTGAAGCATGGAACAGGGGATTACCTGTCATTCTTAGAACTCAAATGCACTGTGCATCTGACTCCATGTTTAATTCTGGACACCTCTATTTGAATGGATAGCTCTGAAAAGTTTTTTCTGAAGTGACTTATCAGTGGCAACTATCAGTTGTCACTGTTTATGACTGATCTAAAGTCTCATTCTTTCTTGTACTTCACTCCAGTGCATTCTTACAGCAGTATTATGCTGGAAGCCATTAGAGATATGTGTTTACAGGCTTGTCTGCTAGGTTCATGTTGATGAAAACTAAAAAAAAAAAAAAATAAATCTCTGGGCCTTCCTTAACTTGGTAGCTGTTGCTTTGGGCTGAAAATTCGTTATATCCATCTTGGCATATGAAAATTGGGACACTTTACAAGTCATTGTTCAAGGGTGCAGGTGCATGCTGAGGCTCTGAAGTCTCCACCAATAATGATGCCAACCTGAAAATAATCCTTTGGAGCAGTATCAGCTCAAACAGGCTGAGCTGTGACTTGTTTCTCATGTTGTGCTCTGAAAACAAACTACTGCTGCATGCAGATGCTGTTGTTCTGGTATCATTGAAATTAAAATTAGCAGATCAGGCTGAGATTTGTGTGTTTATTTGTGCATTTTCTCTCCCAAATGGCTGGCTGGACTATGTGCAGCTACCTATGTGATTTCTTCTTTGGTGTAAAAAAGGAATGTCTTAGTGATTTAAAGCAACTTGTCTCAATAATAAAGCAATATTAATTAAACAGAACAACAAGAAAAAAGAATCCATGTTTCTATCTGTTAATTCCAGACAATGTGGTACCATTTGAATTGGCCTGGCTAATTAATCTTGAATTTCCTTTTTATATGAAATTGAATACCAATTTCTATATGAAAGATAAAATGCAGGAAAAAAAAACACCTCAGAGGGAGCAAGTTTGAAAAAAATTGAGTGGCCTTTTCAGAAAAGGAAATGTCAAGACTTTATGTGTGAGGGGAAAAAAAAAAGATAACCCAAAAGGAAATGAGCAGTCAAACGTAATACCACCTCATTAAAATTGTTGCCTTTTATTTAAACATTTGATTGATATGAAATTATTAGTTGTCTGTTGCCTTAGCTTTTTTTGTTCAAGATAATGATCTCTTCTCACTTTAAAATATGTATTTTTACAGATCTGATTTATTTTTTTCTTTGAAGCTATTTCTTGATGTGTTTCTACTAGTCAGTAGGGAATACATGATGAAAGTAACAAAGGCAAATTAATGTAAGTAGCCAGTATTGAACACGTTCAAGTATTTAGAAGTGTATTTCTGTCTTCCTTGATACAGTAAGGCAGATGCTACTCTGCCATATACAGTTTGTTATAAACATGAAAATCATTTATTTGTCTTTGTTTTAAAAATGCTTGTTACTCCAGACAAAAAACCCTGACAAAGTCTCCATCTTCATTTGTCATTGAAAATGTTATTCACTTGTTAGCTTTTAATGGAGTAGCAAATGTTTTTAATTGGAATATATTTGGGAAGGTAGTCAGAGGAAAGAACCAGTTTGATACAGACAGAAGTGGAATTTTGCTGGTATTTTTTTTTTCCACTCATACAGTGAACAGCTTACTGATGTGCAACTGTACCAACAGAGTCTTTCAGATGTAAACATGACCTTGTGGCTTTATTAATTTAAGTGGAGATGTAGATTAAGGTGAAAAGGATCTTAGATGAGGGAGGACAAAGGAGAAAGTCAGGTCTGGGATGGTAATCTAGCTATAGGATTAAGTTATTTAATCTTTCCCTTAGAATTTTCTAAATATAGTGGAGGTCTGAATACAAATGAAATCCAGCTTTACCCTGCTTGCAGCACTGAGCTAACCCATGAGTCTGCATGTTCTCTTCTGCTGTAATGATGCTGCAGTAAGGTTAATTAGGATTCCTCTCTCAATGGAAGCTCATCCACTGACTTGAATGAGTTCAGCACTAGTTTGCAGAATCAGTGGTAACACTGTGCTCTGCACTGACCTGCTTGCAAGATCAAACTCTGAAAAAAGAAGCTATAAGGGCTTCAATATTTATTATGTCCTTTCCTTATGTTGGTGACCATGTGACATTTCCGTAACTATGGGTGAATGCATTACATTAATTAGGGTACTGCTAATTCTTAGGCCACTTTAATATCATTAAATCTAAGGATGTTATAACTCTGTTTGCTAGTGGTGGTCTTGACTTACACCTCTTCCCCCTGTCTGGCAATAAATCCTACCTCTTATAGACATGGGTGTTCTTATCAGTGTGCAACATGAAGGGATTAATGTGCCTTGTTTTCTCCTGGATATTCCTGATCTGCTGAGTGGAGTTATCTGCCACGCTTACCTGTTGGTGAATAACCCCTAGTCTGTTGCTGCTGATCTGGGCTGGTCTACAGTGCCAATTGTGGTGGAATTCTTGCTTGTGAAATACAAACTCTAGAAATTACTAGGGTGTCCAAATTTGGCCTTGTGGTTGAGTTTGAGTCTTGTTCCAATTTGGCCAATTTGAACTAATTTCAAGAGGTTAATGACATGTAAACAAGGATACTGCACGTAGAGGTAGTGTGAATGAAGACTTACAAAACCAATGGAAGTATAGTATTTAATTATTACAAGGAATTTCTGCTAGAGAGGAAAGCAAGCCTTCTCTTAAGTATATAAAATGAACAATTGAAGAAACACCTTGAAAAATCTTAGCATGTTTATTCAGATCTATTTGTTACGGGAATAAACCAGTGCAGATCATTTGCAGCAATAAAAACAACTGCCCTGTTGGGCAGGAAGTTGCATTTATTCTTGCTTGTTATTTTGAAGGGAAGCTTTGATATTCCTGGTGACTATGAAGATTAAACCATAGATTTATGTTAATGCAAAGGATTAAAAGAATCTTAATAACATTTATAAAGATGCAAACGTTCGACTGCATTTTATCTTTTTGCAGATGAATGTGCCATAAGGGAATTATTGAAGAGGGAGAACATGTCCTCACTCTGAATTACAACATCTGGTTTAATACTGCACTCACATGGTCATGGAGTATTAGTTGTTTTCATCAATGTTTTTGAACAGTATGTGATGGACTTAACTTTCTCCTTAACTAACTTACAAATATCAGGAAATAATGATCAATGGATTCAAATATATAGTACCTGCTTAGTGTATGGCTTCATGTGTTGCAGATTTCCACAAGCTGTAAATATTACTCAGTGTATTTTTTATTTGCTACTGTCACTTTCAGACTTCTTTCTAAATAGTAAAAAGCCCGAAGTACTGGCTCTGCTGTAGAATTGTCATCTGTGATTCTCCAGTGCAAACACACACCCACACTAGCATGGAAAATTATGTGCTTTATTTGGGAGCCCTGACATATAATATTATACACATATGTACATACATTTCTTATGGAGAAATTATAGAAAAAATATGATTTGAAAAAGGAGGCAATTAAGGTGAAGGTGTAAACATCACTAACCATTTATGGTCTATTTTGTGTTTTTCCTGCTTCTTAAACAGTTGTTTACTAACAGACAAGTATATGTGAACAGAAGCCACCTGGATTTGTTATACAATTCAACTGATGCTACTGTGGAAATGTCTCTGCTCTCAATTCAATATAAATCCTCAAAAGGCTTTGAGTAGTTAAACATCAGGTAATCCATATAGTAAAAGTCATAGCTTCGTTGTCGCTGAGAAGGAGAAAGCTCTGCAAAATATTGTTGTGTAATTTTAGTGGTAGTTCTTTCTTCATTGGAGTGCCTGTCTTTAAACTTGGGGAAAGTTAAATTTTGTGGAGCACCGATTAAGTGTAAGAAAAAGTTTGCATCTTCTTCCATACTTTCAAATTTTCCAACAAAGTCATAGTCTATTAAACACGGGCTGCAAAGCCTATTGACATGGTCCCAGTGGATATCCATGCCCACTGGCCTATGCACATCCAGAAGATACTGAATGAACTCTTTAAATTTTACTCCAGAGCCTGTCCTTAATGCTTCTTTGGTGGCATTGACACGGTATCTGGAAATGATAGCTTTCCCAAAAACTGGGTGGTAGTAATTGTTTGGATGTTCAAACTTGTCCCGAAATGCAGATACCAGTTTTTCAAAAGGTTCTCGAATAAAAAGCATCTTTGTGTAAGTGTTGAGCCTATGATAAATTCCTTTGTGATCAAACCCATCTAGCCTTTTTAAATAGTTTCCATAGTGCACTGTGTTGTGCTGTATATCTTTTGTGGAAGAAGCCAGCCCATTAAGAACCATGAGCACACGTTTCCAGTTAGAGCAGCCAGCTTTTGGTACTTCACAGTATAAAACTCTATATTTATCTTCTACGAATATTCTAGAAACATGATAAGGGGTGATTATTCTTCTGTTATTACTCTTGTATTTAGAGCAAGTTTCCCTCATTATCCGCTTTCTTTCTCTTTGGATCTGATACAGACTTTTCCATTTGTTGTTGTTTCTATCTTCAGACTTAAGTGTGGGCAGGTTGAGGATGGAGCTGTTCATGGAAATCAGAATTGGGCTCTTCTTAATTATAAATCTCCTCCTCCGTTTATGGAGCCTGATGGAATTAATGTCTTCACCTTTCTGTTGATCTTTCATTGCAAACATTACGCTGCTTTGGCTTCTGTCTGTGCTTTGAAACTTGGGTATGTTTTCAGATAGGTGTGGTGAATCACTCTGCTTTACCATTGCTTCTCCATCTGCAGTACTTTTTCTTAATTTTCTGTCCTGGTTATTGCTGGAAACACAGTCCTGATGGGTGGAGGGAAAGATGAAAGATGTTAGTAAATGATTGTCACTGTTAACAGCTTGTACAACTTAAGCATGTGTGTGTTCACCCACTGAGTTTAGCAGAGTTGTACAACAAAATGCAATGCTACAAGACCTCAGCCTGTGCCTACATCGTGGTAATTACTTTTCCCTCCATCTTGTTTTTTGCTTACACAAATTAAAGGGTTGAGATGAGCTTGAACTGGTGAATTCCAGTTCAGATTTGGGTTTAACTGTGTTTGGCTGGTGCTTATATCCAGAATTTCATAAATACTTTTGCCTTTGATATGCTGTCTCTGAAATGTCAAAAAAAAAAAAAAAAAAAAAAAAAAGCAATCTGAGTATTTTGAGGACTGACTTAGTCCAGACTGCCTGTTGTCACATATTGTGTGACTTTTTTTAATTTATTTTTATTTTTTATTAATTTTTTTCCATGCCCCCCCCACCTTGTGCAGATGTGCACAGAATGAAGCCTGATGGGGAAGGGAGGTCTGTAGTATTTGTAAAGTGGAGAGAAGATGTAGATGTTTATATAGAGGTTTTGTAAGTTACAAATTTCTGTTTTTCAATCTTTATTTGCTCCCTAATAGTATTTAAAATTGGCTTCAAAAATAAGATGTAGGATTAATTTTGAGGTGTATAGTATGTGGATCAGTAGGGTCATACTCTTCCAACATGGCAGATTAAATCTTAATGGTAATAGTGATTTTGAAAGTCTGGCTGAAAAAGCAGTGCTATGGGTAACTTAAATTTGTGCTGTCATGGAGGTTATATCTTGCCACATTATTCTTTAAGGCTGAAAAAATGAAGTATTAATTACAAAAAGCACTGGTAAGTAAAGAAATTTTTTTTAATTGTATAGGTGGCTTGCTTAAGTTGATACCTATAATATAAAAATCGAACAGAACAGATTGTTATTAAATATAACTTTTAGAGTGCTGAGCAAGTTTGTCAGAACTGAGGCTTAAAATACGTTTTTCCTGCTGTTCTGGTTGTGGAGGTGGTATGTGGTGTGCAGACTGGGAAATCAGCTGATGATTTGTCATACAAGACACCGTGTATTCAGCTGTTGGGAGTGATTGTTATACTCCATTCTTATCTTGCAGTTTTTTCCAGTAATGAAAGGTGTATCAAAGGTCTTGTCTATGTAAAATACCAGATGTATGAATCTACCCCTCTCAGAGTGGCTGAAATTCAATCTTATTTATTCATGATGTGCCTGATATTTCAAGGTTATCAAATTTGGACTTTCTAGGTATTTTCACTTGGAATGACAGTGATGAACCTATAGTTTTTGGGAAACCCCGTGCCATGCTTTGAATGTCTTCTGTCAGTGTAACTCTTTTTCCAGAAAATCAAGCCGGGGCTGCAGAGATGGAGTGATATTGATGCCACTGATTTCACCAGGCAATGGCATTTGGGTAGCAGCTGGCAGGTGCACAGTTGTTCTTTTGTGTATTTTGTACTTGTATTTAAACTATGAAACAGGGAAGGGTGGTGGTGGGCTACCACTGCTGCTGTGAATGTGCTGACAGCCACTAGATGGAGGAATTTCACCGGGATTTTTCTTTAGCCTGTTTTCAAGTACCTCTGAAGACATTGACTTGATCAGATTGATTTTATACAGAACATCAGTGTATACAAAGTTTACAGTAATTTTTAACAGTAACCAGTCTAGAAATACTTATAAAAGTGAAATTGTGCAGTTTGTTGAATTCATGTTGTAAAAGGAAAATTGCACTCTGTGGCAAAACTCTGAGGCATCTTTACTTTTCAGCTCTTCAGCCCCAGTCAGTGGCCTTGTCTAAGCCATCTCTATCAGTAGCCCATATGCAGAATATGGGTTCAATTTCCCTTAAGTAGTTCTGAAAACTTACTTTTTTTGGTTGCTGGAATCCCATGTTATGTTTTATCCCTAAACAAAGAAAGAAATTAAAGTCATTACTTAGTAAAAATAAAACATTAGTTTCATTTTAGCTGGATGGTTAACTTTGTGTCTTCTCAGTAACTAAAAGAAAAACAAGAACAAGTGTGTTAATATAATGATGAATAGACCAATGATGAATCATAATTTATATTTCATAGTTATAGCACTTCTTGGCCTCTTTTCTTTTTGTTTTTTATACATGTCATAACAGTTGTGAAATAGAGTGAATGTATTTATCGCCTTTTTACACATGGAGAAAATTATTTCTTAACCTCAGGTGAAAGACCATCAGCAGAATGAAAAATAGCTGAAACTTGTGATCCCAGGTTAGAGCTTTAAAATAAGGCTATTCTTTGTTTACTTGCATAAAACTGTGTGGTTTCTCCCTGTCCTGCCATCCCTCTCCCCCCAGCTTTGGATAGCATGGTACTTAATCACAATAGTAGCTGGCATTCAGTGCTATCCTTTGCTGTAAAACCAAAGCAACACACAGTGGAGTTACATGTAAGAGAGGTAATGTTTGTAGAGTGTTGGAGAGATGTAACAATAAATAATTGTTTTTCCCAATCTGCTGGTGTCTACCTGGAAATAAAATAATAAAGATACGAAAATCCTAGAAGGCATTTTTAGCAGCAGGTGTGTAGGATCTCTCTACTGTTCCCAACCTCTACTAAGGATAGGTTAATAATAAAGGAATAGTTAATGGAAAACTCTTAATAATTAAATTATTTTGGGGCTTGTCAACTTACCAAACTGCTGCATGGTCAGTTGCTCAAGAACTTCAGCTGCTTTAATACTTGAGTTTAGTAAGTCTGTGCTATGAATCCACAGTCTTTTTGACAAGAACAATATTACAAGTCCAAGTATTGCAAAACATTGTAAGAGAAAGCATCAGTCCCATCGGATTAATTTTGATGGCACTATGAAAGCTTTCAAATACACTGGGTATTCATAGTTCATGTTGTACTTTATTGTAGTCCTACTTACATGATCAAGCATGTTTTGCTTTTAAAAATCAGATCTACAAATTGGTGTCTATAGTAGAGTATCAGTAAAACCATGGTGGTTAGATCTGTGCTTTTGGAGCTCATCTAACAATGCTCATTACTCTTTTGGCTCATGTTTTAGCTTTAGTTCTACTGCAGCAACTTGTTAGCAAGAAAATCAAGTTAAGGTGGATGGGCATATTGTGATTCTGTGCCTATTAAAATCAAAGGGAATGTTACTTAATCAGAAATAAGTTTTGGATATCTTATAGAATGACTCCGAAGCCTTTTCCTGTCTGCTTCTATAAAGTCAGAATGTGTGTTCTAAAGAGAAACAGAGCTAATCTATAGCATCCTTTTGTGGGTTTTGGAGGATTAAAACTGATTCAGTTGCAGTAGGCTTCAGATGTTACTGAACTGTTGTCCAATTCTTGATGTGATTAGTTTAAGAAGCATTTATTCTCCTGCTGTGTAATGTGTACAGGGTAATGAAGGTAAGGAAACTGCTATCTGAAAATAATAGCAAAAACTGAGCACTTTGAAAGAATGGATACTAGAGCATGAGTGAGTGATCTATTTAAGCTATGAAAATGTTCTGTTAGCAGATGTAATCTTTTTTTGCTAACCCCAAAGACATAACTTTAAGCTACTTAAACTAGATTTGTGTTGGCTGTTTAGCCTCTGTTGGGTCATTAAGACAGGTCCTTGGAGTATTTGCTTAACTTACTCTTTCTTGTAGCAGAGCTAGAAAGTAAATATTTTTCATTATAAATTAAGAATGTTGTTATGCTATCTCTTCTTTTACAGGCAGAAATCTTATATCAGATACAATTTTGAAAAGTTAACCCTAAGAAATTTAGTGTGTTGTGGGTTGGTCAATTCTGCTCAATGTCTGTGGATATCTCTTGGCTTGTTAGGTATATATAATACAAGGCACTTAGTAATTCTCATAATAATGTTATTGCAGACAACAGTCACCA
Organism: Heliangelus exortis; assembly: GCF_036169615.1. NCBI lineage: Eukaryota > Metazoa > Chordata > Aves > Apodiformes > Trochilidae > Heliangelus > Heliangelus exortis. The sequence goes on from NC_092434.1 coordinate 8,353,713, forward strand.
TTCTGTTCAGTACCATTTTATTCCTCTCAATTATTTAATTTTTGGTCTTTCTTTAAACTGGATAGAGTAGTGTTAAGTAACTTGTGCCTCATACTCTGTCGCAAGTCTTGGAGATTTAGTTTGGTTGTCAATACTTTCAATATGGATAGGTCAGAATTTACATTTTAACTGTTTTACACTGGGAGACATTTTTTAATGCCGACCAGTGCAAGATAGGAGGGTGGTGGTGCAAACTTCCCCAAAATCTAAGACTATATAGCACCTAAAAATCCACTTCCTTTCTGAAAGCACTTTGAGATTGGTCACGTATTAGAAAACTGAGCAAGTATTTTCAGCCAATTAGATGTAAATATCTGCATTTCCTGTGTCCTATCTGTAATGTAAGAATTACTAGGGTTTTTTTCCCACCTTTGTATAGTTCTGGTCATTTGTCCTGGGTCAATGGGAACAGTGATAGTTTATAGCAATACTTGTTTAGTTGCCTGCTGAAGTTGGTATGTGTCTCTCATGGGTAATGATTGCTTAAAAAAACCCTTCAAAAGTGCAAAGAGCAGGTATGAAATGTTGTGATTAATTATGACTAATTACATTTTTGTAGTAGTGTTTCATAAGGGCAACTTATTTGACATTAGTACTTTGCACTGATAGGTTGTGCTTTAAAAAATTAAAAGTAAATGCTAATAGGAAGTGAGTAACTGTTTAAAAATTAAGCTTCATTTACTGGCTCTAAGATGTAATCAGAACAACAATTCATGTTTAATGTAAATGTTTAGTGAAGCACTTGCCAATCTCTTCAATGTTGTCTAAATTTGTGACTTCTAAAGTTGGCTTCTTTTAACTGTCTTTTTTATGATGCAGTCTGTCACTTCAGATTTAAAGCTACATGGAAAAAAACCTCAAGTGCAGTGAACTCAGGGAAGTTACATTGCATGGATCCCTGCTAATCAAAATCTAAATTTAATGTTATGCTACATCTTTAGTATCCATGTTACATACCAGCTCTCAGATGCTGTTGACAAGATGGTTTGGAGTTTTTTGGCCATAAATAAAATATTAGTGTCTGCACACAGGTGAACTTTAGTGATCATTAAATATTTGGTGCCAGACATGATGATGACCAACATCTTGCTAGTGCTCAAACAGAGAGAGAAAGTAGCAAAGAGACAGAATCATTCTATCAATTGTACATAATTTCTGTCTGTTTTCATGGTGTTCTTTTGTCATTCCCTTGTGCAACTGTGATTTTTCCCAACTTGAGCTTGGCCTATGTTTTATGTCTGCTTCTGTTGTCTTTCATGAAATATGAGCCTTATGCTTCATCCAGTCCTACCATAAAGCCAAGCCCATTGAGAGCATTTTCTTGTTTTAAAATGCTACTATAACACAATAAAATGGCCTTCATCTTCCTTGTGTAATATTATATAGCTTTGCCTCTCTGCTTTCTCCTGTATCTCTGCTTCAAGACCTAATTTTGGTTTGCCTCTGGTGTGTTCTTCTGTTCTGAGACGATACCACAGATAAAGTATTTTTAATAAAAATTAAATTATCCATTGCTGATCTAAAGGTGCTGAAAAGTTAATGGATTTTATGGTTATTTCCTTTGTATGGGGGGGGGGGGGGAGGGGGAATGAATAGAATGATAGTGTGGCTATTTCCCAGTCTCCAAAGTAGCCATTTGGAGCTCTAAGTAGTTAAGCATTATTCTTTAAGTAAAGAGCTCTGTTTTTGGGTTTTTTCCTTCCCCTAGTTTTGGAAAGGTGTAAGATGTTTGCCAACTGCCAAGGGTTTAAATCTCCTCTTTGAGCCTTCTTACATATGTGAATTCCTTTGTAAATTAGATAATTCATAGCTTCTGAAGCTGTAGCTTTTTATTTCAATCCTACCGTTGCCAAGCATAAATTTTTAAAGTTTAAATGCAATCTAAACTTAGAACTCTGATCCGTGGCTTATTCTTAAGAAGTTGTGAAGCAGAATACTTCCCAAAAAGATATCTGTTCACCCCTGTTTTCCCCTCTCCTGTGATGGTATTGTGCACAAACTGAATTACTTCATATTGATCTTGTGCTTTTCAATCCGAGTCGGCTTCAGAGAGGCAGGTATTGAATCTAAGTGAAACCATTAGCTTCATGTTTCTAAGGTAGGCAAATCTGCAGTTTTTCATCCCTGAGGCAGTTGGCAATGCAGAATTGTCCTGCATTGTATCATGGGGTACTTGTGGTGGTAGCAGTTTGACTGCACTTCAGTTGATTAAAACACGATTACTCTGGCTTTTTGTGACTGAAATGACTTTCCATCTTAATGAAGTAAGGGAGTCTCTGGACAGAAGTTCTGTATATGGGGAAATGTGTGCAGTTCTGAAGGGCATACCCTGGAAATAATTAAAAGCGTTAGGTTCATCCATCAGTTTGAACAAGAAAAAAATACAAATAGGGGAACAAAAGCAGAACGCACATTAAGTGACTTTTAATGTTTGCCTCTTGAGAACTTTTATAGTATCAGAGAAGGTATTCCCAGTTTGTTTGTTGCACCATTAGCCAATCCTGTACATCCAAATTGAGCAAAACTGCATGAAGTTTTGAAGCATCTACAACCTTTCCAGGCAACCTATTCCAGGGTTTCACTATGCTCATTGTAAAGAATTTCTTATATGTAGACTAAATCTACCCTCTTAGTTTAAAATTATTACCCATTGTCCTGTTGCAACACACCCTACTAAGAAACCTGTCCCTATCTTCCTCATAGGCCTCCTTTAAGTATTGAAAGGCCACAATAAGGTCTTCTCTGAGCTGTGTGTTTTCCAGGCAGAACAGCCCTGACTTTGTCTTCCAACATTCTAAGAGAACAGGTATATGAGTCCTTAAAGAAAGAAGTGTTTTACTGTGTTTTCTCATAATATTCATAAGTTCATATTTTAAGGGAAATGCATGGTATCTTTATATTCCAAGCTCAATTGAATGAATATAAGAAGCTGGGTGTGAATGTTTTATGAAGAAAGTACCATTCTTTGTTTACTTTGTCTTCTCTTTGCTATTGAGCCATCCTAATTAAGGAGTGCCATTTTCTCAATTTATATTTAATAAAAATTTTATGGAGAAAGCAAGAAAGTCAAGGCTGTGCTGTTGCATTCCCCACTCCTTTTGTGGACCTATCCCTGGAAATATAATTAATTAGCATCATTAACTTTCAGGCACTGTCAGCAGTTACTTTCAATTTCTACTTAATACCTTCCAGTTATTTTCCTTTCTCATATTTAATATTTACTTAGTGCCTTCATAGTGTGACTTGGACAAGGATATAACATTTTATTTGGGTTTATGAAATGTACTTTGCTAACGAATGAGACTCCAGATTATCAATTGACATAATTTCCCCTTGTCCTCCCATTAAGAAAGGTGGTAATTGTCAAGCTGTTGACAGGAAGTGCTAGAGGAAGCAGTATGAGTAATTTCCTTGGTGACTGTCAGACTTCACACAAGGCTTTCAAACTATATTCACAATAACAGAAATACACCATGGGAAAGACAGATGATGTGGTCTCTAGGGAGCTTGTTTCTTGCCAATATATTGAAATCAACCACCAGCCATGCCAGTTTCATACTGGTGTATTGTCTTGGGGAACTCACTGAAAGACTAAATGATTCATTGCATTTTTTATTTTTAGAGAGAAGCAATAATCACCTTACAGTTCAAATACAGAACATCTGGTATAAATTCTGGTAGCTGTGCTGCCTTTTTTGTCTTGGAATTTCTTGTAAGTACTGTCTGAGTTTATAAGTTGAGGTTGACAGACTTACTGTTGACAGTGCTCTGACTGTGGATGTTCCTTTGGGATAATTTTCCAAATACTGTTATCCATTTTTTTGCCTCATATCCTATCTCACTTAGTGTTACCATGGACTAACTGATGTAGTGAATGGAAATTTTCCTTACAAAAATCAGATTTGTGTACACATGAACCATTTGCCTGATTTTCAGTGTGGAGGCTTGTAAGTTTTATTTGGTCCTACAGTGTTTAAAACTAACTCAGATATAGATGGTTTTGCAGTTATTAAACCAAGAGGCTTTTATATGTGTCCATGTTGATTTGTTGGTTTTTTTTTTTTTTTTAAGTACTACTTTCTGGTCATATTCTAGAAATCTGCATCGGTAACGCTGTTTAAAATAAGCCTGTTTCAGCAGTTTTTATTATTTCCCCTTTGTTAGCAAGATAATGCAAAAAAATTCTTCCCTGTTCTATTAAGGCTATGGAGATCTACAAGAAGTTGTAGTATCTTTGCATAAACTATACTGAAAGTTCTCCTAAAGGAATTAGTCTGTTTTATTGCTGTGCATCAATTTTCCCCATGGAACTGTTCCACCTCCTTGTTCTTAGGGTTTTCTTTCTTCTTCCTCAACACCCTCAAGGCATTGTAATACCCAAAAGGAACATACACGTACATCATAAGGGAAAAGAAGTGCCTGCTAAGATTTCTAAATGTTTGGAAAAATTTTCCACCTTTCTGTATCTGCATGTGGCTTTCTTTAAGGAGTAAACTTGCAAATAATTAGAAATTCAAACAGGGTTTTCTCTTGCCTTAAAGTGACACAAGGACTGAGGAACCCTGATTTACTTATTGAATTTGAGAGCTATCGATTACTAGACTACAGTAACAGAGAAATCCTGGGTCAAATGAAGAATTGCATTTGTTTCAGCTAGATTTAATTGTATTTGTCTGTATTTAATGTTTCCTTTAACATTTTTTCAGATCTTCATGACACAAAATTGCTGCTAATACTTTGAAACTATTGAATTGAAATTCCCTTCTATGCATTGCTTCTGAAATTGAGGTAGTAATTGAATCCTATTTTTTCATAAAACTACTGCTGATTTCATTCCAAATAAGTTATTTTAATTAAAATTCTGTGTGGTGTTAGTAAGTTACAGGACTAAGCCCAAATATAATTTATTAAATAATTTATTAAAAGCAGAAAATACAAAATGTTACTTTCACTGTCCAAATTCAGAGAAAAAAACAGATACTGCCAAAAGCACAGCATGGAAATTTTTTATATAGATGAAAGCATTTTGGTTTTGTGGTTTCATATAAATTAAAAAAGTATTCTTTTAGAACTTTATCCAGCTCATAACCAGGTTAAGTAGTGAAAGATAAAATCCTGTTTTATGAGTCTTGCTTACTAAAAGTAAGCTTGTACAGTAGTACCATCATCTCTCATTGGACTAAGGTGAACCTGTACAACAGCGTGGGCATGAAGATGTCAGGCTTGTAATATTTCTGCTTATGGTCCCTTCCTTTTTCATTGATCTTTACAAGCCTATAACTCTTTTTAAAAGCACGTCATTAGATAGATATTGAAAGGAAAACGCTGATGATGGCTCTACAAAACCAATAAAGCTGCCTTTATTACCTTTTATAAAAGTCTTTAGTGCTCATAAGGTCTCAGTCTCAGGGAGCAATAGGCACTTAAAAGTCGAAGTTTTTGCCCCTGTGCTTACAGTGCCCCACCCTTGTGAATGTATTTCTTTTCTAAGTTTCTTCTAGTAAAGTCAACATACCAAATGTACCTGCTCTTGGGTGTTGCTAACCAGTGGAAGAGGACAACTGTGGCTCCTGGGATAGGAACATCTTTCTGTTTCCAGTATTATAATAGCTAGGACAGTAAACATTAATTTTCATTAAGCACTTTGCAATAAATCTCAGTTTAATATCTGTTTCAGATGTTCTAGATAAATCCTTAACCTTTCAGTTGTTCCCTCTTGTAATCCTTTATCAGTGATGAATCTTGGCAGTGATAAATGGCACTGTTAGATCCTGCAACTACTTCTGTTCATATTCTTCCCTGTGCGTTTTCTTTAGAGGGAGGAGGAGGGGAATAGGACTGGAGAAGACAGTTTGAATATTAATGCCTATAAATGACATCCTCCTTTTCTTCCCCTTCCTCAAACTGATTGTGTCTGCAAAAACTAGGAGACGTTCTCTTTCTTATTTTTTTTTTTTTTTAAATCTAAGTTGACTGATTAAAAACCATGTGTTTGCCTTGGTAGTAAGTTCAGTAATGTTAGATAATCAGTTAGAGATCCACAGCCACCTGGATCACTTAGTTCCAACAAAAATGCACATAACCATTTGAAGTAGGTAAACGGCCTTCAGAGGTGGGAATTATCTTGTGCTCTTGAGATTGCTTGCAATGAGTTTATTGTATTCCTTGAAAAAATTGTCTGATATATGGCCAATTACTTCAAAATGTAATGCACAGCACCTTAGAGCAACCAGCAAGCCCAGTAATCTGCTTTTTAAAATTTCTAGACTTCTGTGGCAAAAAAAGTAGCCAATAGCTTACTTGGGGAAAGTCTACAATGAGTGAGAAGTAGCATATGTCGTGTAAGTAGCTGATTTGGGTTGGGCTTGAACAATAGTGGACTCTGAAACTTATGGGTCTGCCTCACCTTTACCACTATGGGAAGTCTGGCAGACAGGTACAATAACAGAGATATGAATAGCATTATTGTCAGTGACAAAATGGAAAGGCAGATGTAATTAAGTAATAACTGTCTTTCCAAGGACAAAATAAACTGTACTGCTTTTTCCAATTAAGATTCAGGTGAAAACAGGATTTTTGACTCTAGGTTAGAATGTAAGTTAGTAAAATTCCTAAAATGAATCTTGTATCTTCATATTTAGTTTTTCTTAAAGGCATTCCTGGAACATAATTTCTGTGACTATTAGAAGCATCAGTGCATATGAATAATGAGTACTGCATAATGCATTAATGTATGAGTTATGCATATGAAATTATTAAAAAAACCCCAAAACAATTAATTCCCTCCTGAATCTACTAGTGCAATATGAAGTGTCTTAATATTTGTATATTTTTTTTCTTTTAAAGAAAACACTACAGAAAATGTTAAACATTTTAAAGTTAACGGGTCAACTTCTACATAATGGAAAAGTTTTTTAGTTAACACTACTGATAAACTGTTCCTCATAAAACTATTAAAATTAAAAATTAAGAATTATTATCTCAGAAAAATCTTTGGGATAATGGGAGATACATTTCAAAACCTGAATTTCAGATGGGAAATATCTTCTGTGAGTAGTTTGCTGTAGTAAGGATCTGTACTGATGAGATCTGGCCCGAGCAAGCTGAGCTCAGGTGTGGTGTTGTGCACTTCTTTGCCACGCAGTGCAAACAGGTGGAGTTTAAGAGATTGCATGAAACTGCCCTGTGTTAGACTACAGGGACTCTGAGCTGTAATGCTTTTGCTGACCTGTAACCAGCTCAGTGACCTTTTTAGTAACTGTCTAGCCCCAGGAAGTTTTGAAATGAATGCAAAGTCATTCGAGAGAGAGACTGTAGTATCACAGAATGAGGCAAACTGGCTCTGTCTTCTGCAGTGATACCTGTCGCCATCTCCAGGCACATTCAAGAGCTGAGTACATTCAGTACCTTCTAAGAACTGGCTTAGACCCTAAATTTTCAGTGCTTGCAGTTTGATCTTGTTTCTGGTTTATCGTTTAGTGGGAATAATCTTTCCTAGCAAGCTGTCAAGGGTGCTATAAAACTTTATTAATATTAAGCAAAGAGGTTGGAGATTCTCCACCACAATGTGGAATATAACAGTAAGGATAATGCTTTAATAGCATGGGGTTGTTTGTCACAGAAATAATTAATTCTGTCCTGTCTCTTGGAACAACTACAATGATTTTTGTGTTATTTGTTAATATATTCAGATTAGATGCTAAAGTGAAAGCCTAAACATGCTGTCATTTTCAGACACAAGCAATTAGAGTGCAGTTGTATTATTGTTTTATAATTCAAGCCTAGTGAAGTAATAAATTAAGCAGCTCATTAAATTTTCAATTGCATTAATAGGAAAATTCAACTTATTAAATTCTGATAACAAAACATTGAAAAGTCATCTTTATTTTTTCCCTCTATCTTTGTTAATCCTGGTTGCCTGTCTGGCTTTTTCCTCATAAGGGTAGAAAATTAAGGTAATAAACTTGTAAATTGTAGAAAACAATGTCTCTTATGTGGTGCGTAATATTGATACTGCTTGACACATTGCAAAGAATTTTTAAACAAATTCTCTTGACTGACAGCCAGCTGCATAGATAGCTGCAGGCATGTCAAGTTACTAATAACTGATCCCATTCTCCTGCCACCAAATGTTAAAGTTTAGTGTTTTTTTGAGAAAGAGAGGACTTCCTCACCACCCTCAAAACAAAACAAAACAAACCTACTCCCTGCCCCCGCAAAAGACCTCCAACTTGCCCAAAACCAGTGACTAATTGAAATGAAGCTTTCAGCCAGCTGAGACTCTACACAGATTCTGTGTTTTGTCCAATGCAATGCAATGTGCTTCAGGATTTGCTGTAGAGTTTGCATCTCCAAAGCACTTTTTAGATCATTGTGAAGTGTATTGAGGTTTTCGCTGGAGTTCCTGAAGTCTTCGGAGTGATGAGAAAGGATCCTTCAAATGGGTTCTGACTGGGCTTTAACTATATTTATTTCCAGAGCTAAAGATTGTCCCACTCTCAAGACAGGAAGCATGTCCAAAAATTTTAAATATTCACAGTTGTGATAGTTGAGATATTCAAAGCAAGGAAATACTTGGTGAAACTTCCAGAAAAGCAAAACTACACACTGAACTGTAGGTTACAAGCAAGTTTCTACATAATGTGTTTTTTTTGTTTGTTTGTTTGTTGTTTTTTGTTTTTTTGTTTTTGTTTTTTTTTTTTTGCTTTGAACCAGTGTAGCTCAAGCTCAGTCTTAGGGCAGCTGTTGGTAGATACAATCTCTTTTGCAGTGGCAGGCTTGCAGGTTATACTTGGAGGTGAATATTAAAGCACCAAGATCTGATGCAGGCTGCCTGGCTCATTTTCACAGAATAGGATTCTATATAGAAATGCAAGGGGTTTATTTATTAATTTTTTAATTTTAATTTAGAATTTCGTGTAGAAATGTTATCTGCACTGAAGATATGTTTGTTTTCCCTCATCAGTGTCATCAAAACTTTTCTTTTGTTTGGTTTAAGCATTTATCTGTAAAGTATACAGCTGTAACTGAACAATTTGGTTGAACTACTTGTAGTTCTATGCAATGGCTTCTTAAAGACAGTTTGCTAGAATAACAGATTCTGGCTTTTCTGTTTTTGTCCTACTGTCAGTCAGAATAATGAGTTTTAATGTACTTTTCCATTTATTTCTTTGAACAACACTGCAGCAATAAAGCATATTAAATAATTTCCCTAACCTTGGCCTGGACTTGCACTAAGGATGTCCTTAATTGGGCAAGTGTAGCACAGATGCAAGGTCTATGATTACTGCAGCTATGCCAGTCTACTGGCAATGTGTCATTTTTAATGTGACAGCTGTATTCCAAGCAATCAAGGGTTACAGCTTCTGGCAGCATGAAGTTCTCATTATGCCATTTCTGCTCTGCAGTACAATAATTATTTCAGAGCAAGCTGCTTCCTTCTCATCCTTAACCTGATATCAGAAGTCTTACTGTTTATTGTTTTGTGACTTTTCAAGTAATCGTTAGCAACAGCAGCTGGGTTCATGTTTAAAAGTTGGTGTTCTGAGACTGATCTAAGGTGTATTACTGCAAATAAAAAAAATTAAAATGTGTGTGTATATAAAAAAAGTAACAAATCAAAATCTGTTCCAAAGTACATTTCTCCTTTGAGTAAATAAACTAGGAATAGTTAAAAACTATAGGGGAGTTTATATACTTCATCATATGCACATATTATTTTTATGAACTCATCTTTCTGTTTATCTATGAACTATGAAAATGAATACTTCCTATAATGATTTCATCTTGGGAATTTAAAAATAAAAGCCATGTAGTATATAGAGAAGATGCCACAGCAGAAGTCTAAATCAATTTGACTGATTTCACTTGAGATATTAAGAGTAATATTTTTGTTATTTTTATCCTGAAACATTGAATTTTCTTCAAAGCCCAAGAGGTAAATGCTTAAGTGAACTGTTAAGAGCTTTATATTACCACAACAAAATATGCTTGCATTTGCAGAGGTTAAAGCCTACCTCTCTATCTTCTTTCCCTGTTGCTATTCTTAAGTTGCTTTGGGCATCTGAGAACTGGGGATTGAGCATTTGGATTTTTTTTGCGTCCTAGACCAAAGAATCAAGCTAATTTAAATGGAAAAGTAACATACAAAAGCCTCATAAACCTCTGAGTTAGAGGTCCATGTTAAAAAATAGAACTGAGTTTTCTCGGGTCTAATGACTACAGTGCTAATTGCAATTGCATGAGAAATTAGAGAAGCATCTTGTAAAGAAAATAACTTTTCATCAGCACCTTATTTTTAATAAGTCAGTGTTGAATTCTAATTTGTAATTCAATTTCCTCAATACATTTGCCTCATGTAAATGAGAAATCAGTGTCAGTGGATGGATGTATTGTTTTTGTCTCTCTACTTTAAAGATCATGTCCTAATTCAAGCAACTATAAAAATTAACTTTTTTCACTAATTTTAGAATAGATAAGATTCCTCTGTAGACTTAAGAAAAATGCTTTTGGCAGCAGGGTAGTTTGATACATTACTGCTATGTGACAAACCCAGTACAGAATCCTTATTAATAATCCTATTAATGCTTCATCTAATGTAAGGGAAATGGTAAATAAATTGTGTGTTAACCCACTGCTGAGCTTCCAATTACTATTTCTCTCCCTATCTTCTTGCAATAAATCAATTTTTTAATACGACTGAAATGTTGTAACAATTGAGGGTTAGGATCCTAACAGCATGTAGTCCTCATTACATGATTTCTGCTCTACAGCAAAATAATGATTGTGAAGCAAGCTGTTCTCCATGTAACACTTAGAGAATCACTCATAAGACTACCCATTTACCAGCTTCTGGTTATGGATTCAATTACTTCATGCCTCAGGTTTGTGGATGTTGGAATCATGTCATGCATCTGTCTTGAGCTGCACCATAAAAAGCATTCAAAGAGAATGAATTACAGGTGATGTTCCCCAGAAGCACTCTGAGATTTTTGCTTTCTCCCAAGCCACTCAAGGCCATGTCTTCTAAAAGTTTAATGAAGGTTTCATAAACCATAAAAAAGCCAACTAGAATGTCACGACCTTCTTTAATTTTCTCATATTGCACAAAAATCTACCTTTTCCACAACTGACAGGGAGGTTATGACAATTAAGAGACAGCATTTAATCGGTATATTATAGTCCTAACAGAACTGGAAAGGTAAATAAGCAGTATTTAACTTGGCTGTAGAGATCTCCATAAAGAGATTTTTTTTATTTAAAAAAAACAGGTCTTTGTGCCAGATCAATACATTTTGCTTCCTTCAGTATGCAGTATAAAATTGCTAAGGAGATGAAATCATAAATAATTATTAGCAAGCAACTCTGGTTACAGCCGTTGTGTAGCTACTATTTCTTATATAAGTATATAGTGGGAGAAAATTCCAGGTTCCTGACTACTTGCATTGACCTATAGCCCAATTACTTTTCTTCCTGTTACTATAGGATAAAATTAAGGCATAAATTAATGTAAGGCTTCCAAATGTTTTTTTAGAAAAACCTGGTTTTTCAGGAGGATGAGGTCCTGCTGTGCTGGTAGTGCAAGAAAACTTGCAAATGGTGAACAAGTGTTGATGAGTAATCTAGATGAATTGCCAAGGTTGAAACTCACTGTACATACAAACCTTACCACAGTTATAGCTGGTCATACTTTTATAAGAAATTTAGCATTAGCTATTCTTTTTTTTTGCTCTCTGCCCTGGAGAATGCAGTTAGATGGGAACTTGAAGATGGAAACAATGAGTTCACATGGAGCAGGGTCCTGCTTTTTTTCCTCCTGTTCTCTCCCCCGCCTCCCTCTGCCCTTCTTTCTCAGCTTTACCCAGTAGAATTTAGTGGAGAATGAGGTAGTAAGATAACCAATACAATCCTAACTCTCCTTAGTATCTGGTAAACTCTCCTAGGCTCCATAGCCACTGCTGTGCTCCCAGCTTGTGCTTTGCCTTCCACTCCACAGAGTCGATCAACAAGTGCTGAGGCAACTCTGTCAGATATTTTTCTCTCTCAGAAATACAGATACAGGGATGAAGCAACCAGAGGGAAAGATTAAGAATGTGCTGATATGATGAGAGGGGTTCTGCACAGTAAATTCTTAACTATTTCAGGAATTTGGCTGACTGTAGCAGAGTGCCAAGTATTCCCTTGTGTCAGAGAGGGAGGCTCTATAATTAGGGATCATGCTTGTTGCATGCAGTCATGGAGTGCTAGGTTTAGACTATATATGTGAACTGCATTAATAAGCCATTTGCTCTATAAATTTTGCCTTCTGTACCTCAGAAAATGGTGGTTATTTTCCCAGAGGGTGAAATGTTAGAAAAATTTTTGGATGTCAATACATTGTTTTGACACTTCTGTGTGTGAAATGTGTGCCTGGTGGGTATGAAGTGGGAAATACTGAAACACCTGAGGAATTCCTAATCAATACACATTGCTCTCTTGCTATCAAGGTATTTTGCCCATTGACAAGGAAAGAATTTAAGTAAAATTATGGCTTGCTCATCTCCAGACAGCACACTATAGATCAAAGGAAGCTGGCACTCAGGTGTTACACATGCCATGAGGAACTTAGGTGTAGGATTTTAACAAAGATGTGGTAGTGACATTTTTGTTTTTTTTTTCTTTTTCTTTTTCTTTTTTTTTTCCTAACAGCTCTATTTTTATAGCTTTTCAAGTGTTGCTTTCCTGACCTCTGTTTGCCTCTGATTTAGGATGACTCAGAGTAAAAAGATACAGTTTCGTGTGTCATTAATTCCTTATAACCCTGGTGTTTATATCATCCCTTAATACTGTTCCTTTCAGTGCTTAGTTTTAACAGAAGGTTAAGGATTTTAAGTCCCATTTCTGTTACTCCTTCAAAATTTATGAATATTATAAATAATTTTGTATCCACATAGCTAACAACATGAATCAGCTATGTGCCTTGTGGCAGCATTAATGAGGCATAAAGTGATCATGTTATCATTTAGTCATGCTAACATAATTAATAGAAGAACATATATATATGTGAGCTAATGAGCAACCCATTCTAGAGTCAAGGTCCACAAAATAATTACATTGCCATATACTCAGAGTGTGCCAGTTTTGCATCCTTATATTGGTCTAGGTAGTGGGTTTTTTTATATTAAACATACTGGGTATTCATCTTAATCTAAGTTGCTTAATTCAATAGGTATCACAGATATCCAGAAGAATAATATTTAGTGGATAATGCACACAGAAACAAGAATAAAAGTGTTCTGTGTACAAGCACTACAGACTGGAGAGAAATAGAAGAGGTTGTGTATGAGGTAGCTGATAACTGTTAAGACTCATGGGAAGTATAATGTGATGGGTTATTTTTCAGTTCTCACTGAGGTTGACCATTTTCCATCCTTTGTGTGGTAGTGCCTCACATCTGGAAATTAAAAGCACAGCACATGGGATGTGTTGGATAGTTGTGCAAATTGGTGCAGATAGTTATTTAATAAAGAAAAGCCTCTACTTCTATCATGGTCCTCAGTATCTCTTCTGTATCCAATTCAGTGATTTCCTGTAGGTTTTTACAGTCAACCAACAAAGCTGAGCATTGAAAAAGACTAATTGCTATGGAAGCCTACAAGAGGGTTTGGCAAAGGATAGGATTAAAACATTAAAAGAAATAAACTTAATTGCTTTTTTACTTCATTGAGATACTTTTATTCCTCACTATAGGAATATAATTACATAATATATGGTGTAATGTCTGTTTTGCTGAAGCCATGATGCTCACTTCATTGGAACCAGATTTTTCTCTATAGTGCTTAAAGCTGGCTCATATAATAGAATGGGCTATTGTTCTACAGAAGTACCTTAAAGTGAAGAATACTGACTATATGAGAGATGCCTGGCTGCTGAGCTGAGAATTATAGGTCAAACTACATTGTGCACCAAACTAATATGTCAAAAAGAAAGCAAAAAGTTCAAATAAACGGCCATTTGTTGCGAGATGATCAAGAGAGAGAATTGTGAAGCCTAACCTTTACAAAATCACAGCTTGCTTTAATAGTTCTGTATCTTCTAGAAGGAAACTTTGGGATTTCCATTCATATATTTCACCAGGGGTTAGCTCTTTTGTAATGTCTCTCTTCTTAAATAGGAAAGGCATTATTTGCCTTTGTGGATGTACCTAAATGGATGCTTCCTGGCGTGACTGTTATGAACTCAGGTATCTGTCATACCCTTTAATTAAATTATAACTGCCTATATAAAATATATTTAGTGTTGCTGTGAAGTTTCACAGTGAATATTGCATTTTTATTGTCATATACAGCCAGCTTTTCAACAATCTCTTTTCATCTTGTAAATATTTGCAGCAATTTCTTGTTTTAAAAAAATCTTACATTTGGATAATCTTAGTACTCTGAGCTTTATGCAACATAAAGCCCTGAGCAGGGTACTCAGAGCTGTTATAAATATGCAGAAACAGTTTTTTTCACAGTTGAGAAATGCAGTAAGTGTGCACATGAGTTTTCTAGTTGCACAAACATTACATGTACCTACAAGGTAGAAAAGGACTGATCAAGACCCTTTAACTCTTGCCCTTGCATGTTTTTTTTCTACATCTGAACATGCTATTAAACCAATCCAGGCACACCAGGTAACGAGATTTGATGAGACCTATTGAACACAGAAACTTCACAATGCAACTGCACAGATTTATTTAGCAGTAGCATCTCTTTAACTGTTAAACTCTGAATAACTGTGTGGCCTTTGCTGTAACATTTGCACTGAGGTTATGTGCTTGATAAGATCAGGAATATTAACTGGAATACAGAATACAAAAGCAATGTCTCTGCCTGAATCCAGTCCTGGCTTTAGCTTTCCTGAATGCTTTGGCAGACTGTGGTTAGTTGCTTCTCGGATAAGAAGGTTGTTACTGCTGTACTGGGATTCTGGAGAAAGCTGCTGTCTTGTGTATGTGCCACAGTAGAGTCAATTCACTCAGTTGGAGAAAGTGGTACCATTAAATAGAAAGGGCTGACAAAATTCTTTCTAAGCAGCTACAGCCAAGTAATTATTCCTGTGAAATAGCAACTTGTTTGTTATAATATCAGGAAGCCTTTTAATGAGATTTTTGGTGTATGGTGCTCTGAAGGGGAGCAGAGGGACAGCCAGTGTTGTGCCACTTGGAGGATTTATAACCACTGCTCTAGATTTCAGTGGATTCTATCTGTACACATGAAACAATTAATCTATCCATAAGATGGTTACTGTTTCAGTGAACAGGGGAGGTGATTCTGCTCCTTTGCTCTTGTGAGACTATCTTGAGTACTGAGTCCAGCTCTGGATTCCTCTGCACTGGAAAGGCAGGGACCTGTTGGAGCAGGTCCAGAGAAGGCCACAGAAATTTTCACAGGGATGGAACACCCTCTGGACAAGCTTAGAGAGCTGGGGTTGTTCAGCCTGGAGGAGGCTCTAGGGAGACCTTACAGTGGCCTTTTGGCACTCAAAGGGGACTTTCAAGAATGATAGGGACAGGCTTTTGAGTAGGGTCTGTAGCAATAGAATTAGAGGTAATGGTTTTAAGATAAGAGGGTAGATTTAGAATAGATATAAGGAAGGAATTTTTTTTGGATGAAAGTGGTGAAACATTGGCATAGGTTGCCCTGACAGGTGGTAGATGCCCCATTCTGGAAACATTCAAGGTCAGGCTTGATGGGGCTCTAACAGTGTGATCTAGTTGGAGATGTCCCTGCTCATTGCAGGGAGGTTGGGCTACATGACCTTGAAAGGTCCAACCCAAACCATTCTTTGATTCAATGATTTTATGAAAGAAGTGTTAAGGATTTTTAATTCCAAGTAATACAAGAACCTTCTCTTCAACCAATTAACAGTCTTACCAGTGGAGTAAAGGACAGATGAAAGAATGCCTCATTACAAAGTCTGAATGTAAATAGCAGCTTTCAGGTTAAGACTAACACCACAATTTCACACAAGTTCTCTGGAAACACCAGTTCTCCAGAAAACTAAGTTTTCACTTATAAGTACACTGCATTTAATGTTTGAGCTAAATGCAAGTATGTTAGCAGTGAAAAACACTGGTTTGGATGTGTAGCACAGTTCAATCTTTAAGCCAGGTTTCTCACCTGGATGTGCTGCTGTGGTTTGGTTCTGATCAGGTGTTATAGGTGTGCTTCTGACTGGAATTTTTACTTTGTCTAGATTACACTTTGATTTATAATTTTATTTCCCTGCAAAGTGGTTGCATTTTTTCTCAGAAGAATTTTCCCCTTCCCTAGCCTTTGAAGATACTGCAATTTTTCACCTTACAGTACTGTAAAAATGACTTCCTAAAAAGCAGCATAAAAGGCTTATCTTCTGATCTGCAGCGTGGGGAAAGGCAAAGAAAGCTACCAAAGGGAGTTAAATAAAACTAAAATAATGATGCAAATGGAAAAAGCCCCCATGTCTTCAGGTTTGTAAGAAAGGTTTTTTTGGCCAAAAAAAAAAAAGCATTGCAGGATTTTTCAGTGACACCATTCTCCTTTCTAGGAAAGCAGAGAAATGCCAAAAGACTAAGCAGCTCTGCTAATTGTAACCATACTTTCTCTGCTGTGGGTGCATGTATGGAGCTGAAGCTATGTAAATTATTTCTCTTAGGCTATGGAATCTCAATTTGATGTTATGAACTTTTTGGTTGCTACAGCCCTGTGCTGGATTCCAAGCAGTGAGCTGTAGATGAAAGGCTCTATATCCCATTGCCAGTCCCCTGAGTTAGCCAATCTAGGCCCATTTTTCTTCTCTGCAGGCAGCTGCTTCTGCTGCTGGAGTTACTGACTGAAACAGGCAGTAAAGAAATAATTCTTTGGCTCATATTTCCACTTGAGTTCATTGATCAAGATCACAACAGAAATAAGCGTGTCAAACTGAAAGGGTCTTTCTGCTTTTCTTAAGTGTTCTATGTGATATAAATGTTACAAAAGTGCTGGCTATTTCAATTAAACAGCAGCTCTAGTAGAGAGAAACTGCTGTGTGCACTCACAGGATAAATAACCTTTCCTATTGATTTCACAGCATAGTTAAAGAAGGAAAATGTATTTCAGCAACTGTCATAAAAAGCATATGCATTTTCTTTGTCTTGCTTAGTTTTTCTTATGTAGTGCTTATTTTTTTGTGGCTATTGATAGCCTATGACTCTCTGTGGGGTCAAAATCCTTTTAAATTCAAGGAGTCCTAAACAGAAGTATTACAGGTGCACCATCTTTTGCAGATGATGGAGCAAGCTGGGCTTACCAGCTTTGAGTTTCAGTTCTGCTCCAGATTCCCTGGGGGATATTGTGCAAGTCAGTCCTTCCTGCTAATGGGAATAATGATTCTTTTGCTGTTAGGCTCCTTTTCTACACAGGTGGAAAATACTTAGGCCAGAGATATTTTATTTGAGCTGTTTATCCCACACCTGCTACACTGAATCCTGAACTAATTCTGCTTGGGGAGGACTATCATGGAGCCGAACCAAAATCTGGTTCCTTGTCACTATTTTTATTACTTCTGAGTCATAACTGCATTTGAATTCAGGGAATTTGGCTCTTTTATGAGCAAAGAAAGATCTATTTTGAGTATCTCGGTATACAGAAATGTCTGTGTAACAAAGATAAGTCCCCAGTGGAAGACACAATACCATGATTGGTGGTAGCTTTGTTAACCATGTTTTAGGACAAAAGATGTTTTTCACAGTTAGCAGAGCAAGTCAGTGCTGCTGTTTCTCTTGTGTATCAAAAAAATGCACTTTTCCCATGGCCAGATACAAATATATGTGTTACCTTTGTTATGTTTCATTTTGCCTCTTGTTACTGTACTGTGGATAGAAATGACCTTAGCAAGGCATATTAAAAACTGGCAATGGCTTATGCCATGCCTTGACCATTGGTACCAACATAGCCAAAAGGTTCAGATAGCCAACTGGGCCCTTCAGTGGTCTCCAGCCAGACAGAGAACAGATTTAATTAAAGCTATTATAGAAGCAGCACCACATCATGATTTATCCCGAGCGAGAGACAAAGTCCCATTTGTTGGATATTAATATAAATTCATGTGTTTGAAAAACTAGTTCACCACGTTAAATGTAATTACTGAAATTTCATCTCTGCCAGCCTAGTTGTTCCAGGAACAAAATGAAAACCAACTCTATTTACTCAGACCATTTCTGTTGTTTGAATCACTTTATGGAGAGATGAAAGAAGGTCTAACAAAATGAATCATAGATATAAAAAGTAGAAAGAGCAACATGCATTTCAGATT
This sequence comes from Heliangelus exortis, assembly GCF_036169615.1. Taxonomy (NCBI): domain Eukaryota; kingdom Metazoa; phylum Chordata; class Aves; order Apodiformes; family Trochilidae; genus Heliangelus; species Heliangelus exortis. The sequence goes on from NC_092434.1 coordinate 8,372,046, forward strand.
TTTGTATTATATAAGGGGAGTTTTGGGACTTCAGCTTGACAAAAGTCTTTTTGCTTTTTCCTGCCTTTTTTTTTTTTTTTTTTTTACTGCCTATGTCTGTCTTTTGCAGACAAAGATATTAAAAACTAGTTTTCATTGCTCAGAATAGGAAGGATTGTGAGGCAGCAGGATGCCCTGTGCGTTGCAGGAAGTGGGTAGCAATCAATAGTAAGTATTGAAATTTTAAAGGTACATCATTTTACGAAATACATCTGTGGAACAGTAATCTGGAGGACGTGTATACAGCCTTGCAATAGGAGGAAAAGTTATGAAATATCCATTAGCTAACACTAATTGCCAGATTAGTTCTTCTGAAGCATATAGATATTGTAAGAAATCCACAGTACTCAGTGGAAATAAAAGAGGAAGCCCCTAAGGTGCTACCACCTAAGTAATGCACTTTGGAAAATGTCCATCTGGTGTATGTTTCTTCCCATATAGTTTATTGGCTTTACAGAGGATCATAATGGCTGTACCTGAAGTAGTAATCGCTCAGAAAAATTCTACTTTTTGCAAGAAACATAGGAAAATAAATGGACGTGAAATATTTTTAAAGTCTGTAAATAAGGAAGAGTCAATATTACACACACAAAAAAAATTGTTGTCCTATGGTGATGAAGTAAGAAGCAGCAGTATCTTCGAATTGTTCATGAGATCGGTGGTTTGTGCATCTCAAGGTGATTTCTACTAATTATATTTTTCTCCAGATTTCACCTTCTCTTGATAAAATGGGCTGTTGCTTAAAAAAGGGATTGATTTACATCTACTCCAAACAGAATGAAAAGGTACCTGAAGATTTTTGTATGAGTGTAATTATTTACATTATACAGTATAAGTAGTTTATTTATATGTAGTTATGAGTCTCTGTGTTTGTGTTTTCTGAAAGTAACCAAAAAGGGAAAAGCATGGGTCAAAACCTGAAAGCAAGCGAGCTGTGTAGTATGATAAACATTTAAAGGAGAACAACTGTTCTCCTTTATTAAAGGAGAATTGATAATAATGTTGAGGTGATGTAAGTGTGTCTCAGGAAGTAATTTTTCTCCTATAATGTATGCTTCACCTTGGACTTTAAATGCCATTTGTTTTATTTTTTTCTGGTGTCTTCTTATTAAACAGAGTTCCCTTCTAAAAGAAGGAAATGCTTAAGAAAATAAGAGTTCTGTTTACTGAGATGTTTAAATACTGATGAAAGATTTTTTTATTATTATTTTTTTTTTAATTAGAAATATATTAGTGTCCTAAGCCACATTTTGGATTTAATTTCCCAAAGTAAATTCTTCCTTGCTTGATTGAAAAGAATATAGTGCCCCAAACCAGCTGGTTCTTTCAAACATACTGGTGACAGATATCCTTGAGCAGATGCATGGATTTCCCAGCAATTTTTCTGGAGCTTGATGCTGAACCCCTTAATTACCAAAGTTCTTCGTAGGAGCTCTTTAGGTGGCCATTTTAAAGACCTATTTATTATCACTCCACATGCACTTCATTATTTCTGTCTTTTGAAGAGGTAAACTTATGCAGGAAATTCCTTTAAACACTATTAGCTATTCCTGTATTTCTGGACTTGTATAACTTGCAGACACAATCAAAACATGGGGCCACTCTCTGCAAACTGTATTGTCTAGGGGGGGATATGGAGACAATGGGAATAATGAAAGGCTGAAAAACATTCACTGTATTACTTTCTGTTCCCGAACTGAAAGTGAAATTAATTCATTATAAAGCTTGACAGTGTTTCTAAAGCTTGAGATATTCTATTTAAGACTTATATTTTTCATTGTCTTCTACCGTAACATCTCCAGAAATACTCTGTCAAATAGGAACAGTCAGCTTGCAAATACAATGTCAGTCCAGTTTCATGGATAGCTGTCTGTATTGCAGGAGGTCACAATGGGGTGGAATCAAAAAAGAAATCCTGAGTTAGTTTCCTGCTTCCTTTGAAGTACAGCACATCCTGCAGCTGTCAGAATACTGCAAGACATTCTCAGAAAGCAGAGATGATGAGAATAAAATGCTTCTGGTTTTGAGAATTACAATACCATAACTAACTGTGGATGCTTGATCATAGGCTGTGTATTACTATCTATACTCATATTGAGTCTATTTGTTAGTAGGAAAAAGTAAACATTTCTCAGGCTTAAGTATTAGTTTTAATTCAACTCCACACAAAATTTTCTCAGTAGCACTATATAAAGTTTATATATATAATATATATTATATATCAAGATTACTGGTATGCCGTATCTTTGTTTTAAGAAAATACTGTATTTCCCTGGTTTATAAACAATTACAAGAACAAGGATTGCAAAGTCACAAAATTCAGGTGTCAAATGTGAATGCTTTAGCATGTTCAAAATAATTAGAGCTGAAGACGGGGCTTCCTTCTTAGAGAGGCTAATTTTTACAAAATTATGTAAATATTGTTTTGGGACTAACAAGATATTTTTATAAATTGCCATTAAATAGTCTATAATTATCCTGTTTATCAGGGCTCTGTAAACCTTTCTGTCTATTAACATGTAACTGCGAGACAGCCTTAGTGTATTAGATCTCAAAAAAATGCCTACTAGTAAATATCTATTACAAGAGTAGATGTCTGTTAATTAAGATAGAGAAGAAAAAAACAACTTGATAGTATTTAGAAAAGCATTCATAATAGCTTGACATGCTCCAGTTTTGGAGTCAACAAGAAATACAAAGAATCCTATTTAATTCAAGGTCACAGAAGAGAGCTTAGTAAAAAGGGCTGTTTTCTGAAGTGTAACGCTGAGCTGTTTATGCTTTTTAAATGGATGAAGTTTGAAAGGTAGAATGGTCTAATGTATCTTGCATTCCCTCATTAATATGTATTATCATTGAAAAATAGTTTAACTTGGTGTCTTTTTCATTAACAAAGCTATAATTGAGTGAGCCTTAGGAAACCTGAAAATGACTTCTGAAACAACTGTCAGAAAATCACATCAATTTAAACTGAGTATCTCTCTCCAGACTGTTTGCCTATGCTCACTTTTCTAACATTCAGGCCTGTGTCCCTGTAGTTAATCTTGTAGAAATGTTGGGAATTTTAATGTGTTATGTGTCACATAAGCTTCTGAGTCGATTAAAAAATAACACGGGCTAGCAGCTGGATTGGAAAATTTCTATTTTACATTTATATCTCTTCATTTATATGATTTCATGACTGAATCTTCAGACTTCTTAGACGCTAAAACATAACAGCCAAAAAGATTGGTGTTGAAGTGGCTTATCAGTGGATTTGATGGCTACATCTGGAAGAAGACAATGCATCATCTTAGAAAGATAAAGGCAGAGCTAAAAGACTCAATTATTTTTTGAATTAAGCCTAGTGCATAAAGGCAGCATGATTTTCAGGTAGTCAGATATTGTGAAGTGATTTTGACGGGTGTGGTGCCACTGGAATTGGTAGCTGCATATGCTGGGTATCAGAGCAGCCTGCAGCACCACATGGCAGCTCCTAGGGCAGTGTTAGTGTTCATCCTCCCTGGGGGATGCAGGAGTGAGCCCAGCTGTGCCAGGGTGGTTCTTTTGGAGTGCTTTTGGAGTAGCTGGAGCCTGTGGTGCTGAGCAGGGGCTGGTGGCAGTGCTGAGCAGCAGTAGTGCCTGCTGGGCCCGGCCAGGTAGGAGAGTGGGGACTGGTTCTAAGGGTACACTAGAAAGGCCATGCGGATGCCCTAGATTCCTGTGGACTTGGTCAGTGTCAAATACAGACATGTTATTTCTTGAAACTATCACTTTCTTGGCACTGACAGAAGACCAGCAAGCATTTCAATGGTGGCTGTAGGGCAGTGAAGGAAATCCAATATAAGTTTTTTATAACATTTTTATTATTTCACAGTAGAGAGACTTTTTACTTTTATGTAAAAAGGGGGTGAAAAATTCAGGAGCTGAAGTTCAGTAGTGATGAGACAGCTCATGTAAATTTATTTTGTGTAACTCCACATTTGTTTGGAAAAATAAAACATATATTTGATGGACATGTATATGCTCTACCCTTCATGCTGTCACTTGGTCTTTCATTATATGCTGGCAAATATTTTGTGCTTTTTCTTTTATTATAAATAACTTCACCTACTTATCTGCCCAGGAGTGAATAAGCAGTATCCTGATATCATTCGGATTTTAGTAGGGAAATAGATTTGAAGGTCAGTGGTGGAAATATTATTGTCAGGTTATCTAAAAGCTGATGGTACATTACAAGTCTGCTCGGAGCTCTGAAATGATGTAATTTCAGTAGCTGTCAAAACTTTGAAAGTATATGAAAATCTATTTCATAATCTATTTCAGCTCTGTATATATTGCCAGTAGAAATTTTTCTGTGTGGAGGTTATGAATAAATTAACAACATTAAATTATGTAGAAGGCAAAGATAATTAAGATTTTGTTTTGTAGTACTTCTGCGTTATGATCTGACCTACTTGGCCCCTTTGGGTTGCATGTTAGTCTTATTCTGCCTTTAAAAAAAAAACAAAAAAACCAAATGTGCTTTTCTTTAGGTACCCTGTCCTGCCTGAGCCTTTATCTTACAATATATCCCTGACAACACCCTTTGAAAGGGTGGTGACTTCCCAACCACACTGTGAAATTTGAAAATAAAAACACAGTGCACTGTCAAGTCTTGAAAGGAATCTTCCTTTTCAGAAAGAAGAAGAAATTGTCTAGTCTGGGATTAAAGAAGGGCAGGCAGTGAAGCATTTGTTTATTTTATGAAGTCTGGTGAATTTTGATAATGAGTTCTTTAAAATACATGATATTGAAGCTTTTCTAATTCTAGACAGATAAGAAATATTTCAGCTTCAAAGACAAAAGTAACCTTTTATCACTTAATTTAACTGGCTTAGTAAAATGTCATAGAAGAATGTGAAATGTTATTTAAATAATAATAAAGCACCATCTTTGAATAGCAGGGTTTTTTTAATTGCCATAATCAAAGTCCAAACATATTTCCCTGCTTGCTTTAAATAGATTCTCTTAATGACAGGTTTTTCCTTAATGAGAAGGGAGAACACAGAGAACTCTGAACATGTTGATGTGACTTCAGTATGACAAAATTTCTGATTTTTTTTTTTTACAGCCCCCACTAAGAAAACAGAAAAACTGCAAGCAGTTTGTTTAATTAATGTGCAGCTATGAATTCCTAGTATGCATTTTAAAATAGAAACTTCTTTTATATTAGCATCTGAATGTCTTAAATAACAAAAAGATAAAGAAATCTTATGCCATAAGTCACATAATCTAGAACATTCACTCTTGTTTCTTATACATTTTAAAAATTATCTTTTAGAATTGGTCATTCTTGTTAAGTTCACCAATTTTTTCTGTGAATTTTGAGAGTGATAAATAGTTTAGAGTAATTACACAATTCATGGAGTCTTGTTCTAGTACTAAAATCTGTGCTTTGAGAAGGGAAGACCTCTAACAAATGGGCTAATAAAGAAGAGCAGTTAGGGTTATTTAAATCCATGTGATCAAGTTAACTGTTGTATAATCATGCTTGCTAGGAAAGGAGAAGATAAACCTGTACTTACTGGTTATCAGAATTTCTACAATTGCCTAAACCTCAAAAATATGTTCTATGTTTGGTCCTTTGTAGAGAGCTTTGTAGGTTTTAATAAAAGAGTTTACATTGGTATTAATAACAACTAAACAGTAATTGAGGTCACAGTTTTTCAGTAGGGTTAGAGCTCTCTCTTGAATATCAGATCTTGGAGCATTTGCTTTGTTTTCACAAACTGCTTATTTCTGATAGGCTTAAGAGGAGTGAATTCTTATGCTACTGAGAAAATTTTAGATACCCCTCTGGTGTGACAGTAGCAGTGTCATTTCCCATGCCTTTGTGGGGAGCTGCACTGCTGCAGAGATGGCTGCTGAGTGCCTGTGGGTGTCCTGGGCTTGAGCCATGGCTGGAAGGTCTGCCTGTGATTGCAGCCAGGAAGGGCAACAGGGGGACACCAGGAGGTATGATGGACATTTCCAGCTTAATATCTCTGTTCCTGTTTTAGCTTCCCCTAAATTCCTTGTAGTCTAAAAATACATTGATGTTGAGTGGTGAGATACAGAAGGGCACCAAGGTATAAATGGGAATGATGGAACAGCAAGAGGAACCAGAGTGGCACAACCTTGGCTGCTCTGGCGGTTTTTCTGCAGCAATAAATCTGGAAACCTGTGCCCTGCCCGGGAGAAGGAGCCCTGATGTTTTCAGAGTTGAAGGAATGTTTGCACTCCTATAAGATTTTTCCTATTCTGACAAATTGTACTTTCTTTTACAGGCACAGACTGCTCCAAGTATAATTATGGTTTTTAAACAATTATTGTGATTACATAGTTGTTTGATATCAGTTTAATTGGAGAGGAAATGACCACCAGTTTTTGAATGGCAAGAATTTTTTTATTTTATTTTGCTGTCTGTGAAGCTGTGCATTGCAAAAACATATGGATAGAATCATGGCTGTTATCTGGGATGTAAATGAGAGGCAGGGCTGGGAAATGTCTCCCTCCGGTCTACCCCTCCAGTGGCATCTGCTGGAAAGGTTACTGTGCAGAAGCAGTTTTTTAAGAATATTCTCCCTTCTGCTCTCTTTTCTCTCAGCAGCATCTGGTGCAAGAACAAACTGCAGTATGAAGCTGGGTTCATTATTAAACCAGGAGATTATAATTTCCTGATAATTTTCAGTATTCCCAACTCCCCCTTCCCACTATTAGATAATAATCTAGCCTCATAATGAAATTCATGAGGCCACAACAACAAAGGAACTCATGAAAGAGAACAGGAATTTGTCAGATGGTGTAGATTTACATACTAATGAAGATTATGTTGTTATTACTATTACAAAAACATGGTAGTATCCAAATGCCACTGAAATGGGGAACGATAGATCATGATTAAACTCAAAAAACAAATTGAAGAATGTATTTTACAATAGATCTACATCTTGTAACTGCTGAATACACAAGTAAACCTAGTTCTTGTAACTGAATTATTTTGATTTGTTTGTCATTTCAAGAAGGTTAATACATGTAGACTTGCTATATGTTTTGTTTTCTGTACTTTATTTAGAAAAAGGACTCAAAACTTCAATTTTCTTTGAAGCTACAAAGTCTGATCACAAAGGACAATGAGTTGGAGTTCATAGCATTGAGGTTCAGAAGAACATAATGCTTTTGACTTCCAAGTGTGAGGTTAAGATGGGAGGCTCATCCATCATTGGTGTTTTATTCCTGTCTTTGCTATAGGATTCTTGACTTAATTGAACAAGCTGATGATATTTCTCCTTGTTTGCTTGTAGAATAGGTTCATAGACTGAGATCAGGAAAAGGATGGCTGAGCAGAATTGAAGCTTCTGGAGATGACATAGGAAGCTTTTCACATTCTGTACAGTCAAAGTCTTGGTTTGCTCCATGAAGAGCACTTGACATTTACCAGGTCTTCTCTCAAATGACAATCTGAGCAGTGAGTTTGTGGGCTTAATTCCCTCTTCTTTCTGCTTTGTGTGACAGTGATGCCTGTGCAGATACACGTGATGGTATCAGAGGAAGGTGATAGTGTTTTTATATCTACTCTGCATATGCAGAAATGAGTCCTAAAGTGCAGAACAGTAGACACCCTCACTTCTAATAAATTTGCCTTTCAATTAAAATATGGAACTGCGAAGCTGCCCTTGATACATGCAGCACTGTGATTTTCCAGCACATTATCTGCTGCAGTTCAGCAAACTGAGAGAGTATGTTTGAGAGGAAGATGGGGAGGATTGGGTTCCCTCAACATTTGGCTTCTGTAAGAGGCTTGTTCTATAGTTTCAACACAAGGAATTAATTCAGTGGAAGAGAAGCCTGTCAGTCAATGGGAGAGTTATAAAAAAGCTGCGGTGTGGTTGGAGTTGCTTGGGTGTGATTGAAAGTGGTTATATATTTGTATGGGAAAATTGCAGTGAGTCTTGGAAACCATGATAGACTTGAGTGAAATTCAGTGTTTGTGAGCTCAGCTTGTGAGCCTAGCAAAGCAATTTCTGCTTTTCTGTTCCACAGCCTGGGGCACTGTCCTAGCCCGCAGCCAGCCTCCCAGGCTATGTGCATGGAACAAGGATGGGTCCATTATGCAATTGCTTCTGTAAAGAGAGCCATGGATTCATGTCCAAATATTTTTAAGTGTCTCTGTTCATAAAAATTTGCCTCAGGCAGAAATTTCTTTCTCATTGACTTTTAAATAATGAAAGAGGTCAATGTGTTTCACATTAGAAACAGCTTAATTCTTTTTGGGGATTGTGAAATAAGTGCTTTCATAATCTTGTCCTATGTTTAGTAGCCTTTGTAAGAGCTTGAAACGTTTCCAGTATCCCTTTCCTTTTTCTCACTACATTTTCACTTCACTGTTTATTTCGGATTAATAAATCTGCATTAAATAAAACACAAAGTGACAGTTCTGACAGCCTAAACTGTACTCATCTGTGATGTCTTCTTTCAGAGCCATTGATGAGTGAAACACAGTTCCTTGTAGCACTGCTTCATCTGATCAAAACCTTCTAAATTTGAGAGAACTAATACAGCATGGTAGCCTAGGAAGAAAAGGCAGCTTTTTAGTCTCTCCCCCTCCAGCACAGAAGTCTTCCCTAGTGGCTGCCGCATCACAGACTGCAAGATGGATGATGAGACCTACAGGCTAAGCTATGCATGGCCAACACTGGGATGTGTACTTCCCAAAGAACAACAGGAATTAGGAATTGTTGAGCTCTTAGCATGGCCTGCAACAGGCTGACTCTGATCTTCGGCTGCAAGGGAGGAAGGTCTCTAAACCCTCTTCTTTAGCTGTTCCCTTCTTTCAGGTTCCCTTTGCATTTTTCTTCACCACAGTTTTTTATAAGGGCCTTTCAGTGATGAAAGGAGTCCCTTGTGAGGTTGTCCCAGCCTACATGTTCAGCTTCTGTGTATCTGACACAGCTGTCTGTTTCTTTCCTAACCCACAGCTTACTGTGGAAACCAGATTGAACTGGTCCCATATGATGGAAGTGAGTTATTCTTAGGCAACAGCTCAGCTGTGCTGCCCTCAATAAATGTTGCAGAGAGGCTGTGTTAACTCCTGGATCTACGAGACAAACAGAGGTCAGAGGACTGTGACTAGAACAGTGAACACTGGTGGCAAAGAGACCAGTCTATGTAAAAATATCATTACAACTTTGAGACTGATTTGTGGGTTGTACTTTTTTATTAAGCAGTGCCAATCACTAGATGTGAATCAAATTCAGAGATATGTTCATCTTCCTCTTAGCAAACCTAGAACCCAGGTTTTCAGGACTTACTCATAAAGCAACAGTTTGGGTTGACTACGAGGTAGAAGCCACTGTACTTCCATTTCTAACTTTTACTGCTTATGAAAACAACAGTAAATAGAAGGTTAATACAGTTTTGAGTGAGACTGTAGTTCCCTCTTCATCTTTCTGAGCACTGACAATGATTCAGTGCCTGTTGCCAGTATATGCATTAGTGGCCTTTAGACACAGCACAGCAGTAGCCTGGTATTTAACAGCACAATCATTGAATGACAGCATCATTTAATGAACTCTTGGTAAAACTGGAGGCAAAAGAGCTCTCTTACAACTTTTACTGTGTTCAATAAGACCTATTTTTAAATGTTTTCCAAGAAACTAGTGTCTGTTTTGCAGAAGTTTGACTTTTTTTGTTGTTTGTTTTTCTTCATGTAATTGTTTAATATGGGGAGCTGGGATGTTTACCAAAGCCACCTTCAGGTCTGTTAACAGCAGTCTGCTGTTTTCTGTGTTTTCTGGGAGTCTGGAGCTGGGATGAAATGTTGGTTCACTGTATCTCTGTGTGGTTCACAAGCATGTCCAGATACTGAAGTCAGTCTTAGCTGTGGTTAAAGTAGCCTATTAACATCACTAGGATTTTGATGGTGCTGGGGCAAAGCTTTCTTCTCTGTTCTACTGAAGTCATGTTAGTCATGAGGACATTGGTTAATGCAACAGAAATGAATCCATTATCTATGAGAGAACCAGTTTCTACAAAACTTAACTTGTGGGGTCAGAAGCATTTCATTTTCTTCTTCCCAACAGAAATGCCAATACAATGGTGTTTTCAGTTCCCTTGAACTGGTGCATAGTTTTGAATGAGTTCACAGCAGGAAGTCCTATAATAGCCTCCATTCACTCTTGTTGCAACCCCCACTGCTTTTCATCCAAGGATCATATGCCAGTGACCTGATCAGGGCTATTGCTTCACCTACACGGAGCATCATCCAGTCAGAATCAGTGCATCTGCTTCACTAACAGTGAATTCTGATTTTTCTCTGATGTGTGAGGTTGCTTTGCAGAACTCTGAGACTGTTGTTTCTGATTTGACAGAAACAATGAAAGAAAATCGGCTCCTAGAAATATCTTCTTATTCTTAATCTTTGTAACTCTCAGGGAGTTACAGTAGGCCAGAGGCAACCTGATTTAACTTTGAAGCCTGCTCTTCTTGGAGCTGAGGTTGCACTGGAGAGCTCCAGAGGTGCCTTATAACCCAAAGTTTTCTGTGATTCCGTGACACTTTTGTAGCAGGTCATCACATTTCTACTATGCTCTTATTGTGTACTGCTTAGTGCTACATTTCAACACTAAAATGCTTTATCTTCCTTTGGAAGTGTTAAGGTCTCTGCACTTTCAGTGATGCCCAAAATAATTAGAAAGGGATTTTATGAATTACATTCAACAAAATATTTGAGCTACAAGATATGGTCTGGGCTTAAGGAGTTGATCTGAAGGTGTTCTTCCTCACTAATTACAGTGTGATCATGATTTAAGTTACCTGTCTTCTGTTCCCTTTCTGCAAGAATTTTGCCTATAACTGGTGCCTAAAGCTGTGTTCTGCAGAGCCAAAATTTTCCTATTTGAGTTTCAATTGATTCAGTTTAAAGGAAAAAACTCCAGGACACCAAACATCAATAATGTGACATTGCAGATGCTGGGCAGCTAATGCTAAATGCATTTCACGTTTGGATCTTTTCCTGTGGCTTTCCCTTTGCTCAGATGCCTTTTGCAATTTCTGAATTCTTTTTCCCGTCACAACCGCATTTCCCTTTTAGGTTTTTATTGTATGAAGCTCTCTTAAAAATTATTTTTCAAAGGGTTTTCTGTACTTGATAGCATTATCATGTGTTTTAAGTCTCTTTTGCTTCCTAAAACAATTACCTCCTCATTTTAGATATGCTTGTATATTAATAGCTAATCAGCTTTTTACCCTCTGATCTTCATGCCCTTCGCCGCACAGTTCCTGACCCCTTTATCAGTGCACCTCCCCTATTTTGTTCACAATTTAATTTTTGTATCTTTCTGGCCTCTTTCATCTCTCTCTGCTATTCATATTTCAGTCCAGATTCTCTTCTATCCAATTAACTCTGTTCTATTTCCTCTGCCATTTGAAGAAGCTTCACTGATCAAATAGTTCAGAAAATAGAATTCCCTTTTCTCTTTCTCAGTCTGTGGCAGTACATAGGCCTGATCACCCACAGAAGTCAGTGGTATAGCTTAACTGGCAGCAGTGCTCCAGACATCAGCCCTAGATAAGGTGCAGTGCTGCTGTTTTGTGCCGGTTCCAAACAACTGCTTTGGGGTAATAATGAACCATGTTATCTGCTGCCAGCACAGTTATGGATGAGAAAGGAACAGCATCCCCATTAACCTTTCCTTAAATTGCTTCATGACAAGTTGTCTCATGACAAAATCTTCAAAGTGGTAACAATATTGAGAAACTGGACCACGCAACTAACAATACATTAACAATTTTCCTTTAAAAAGCCTTTTCTTGTGGAAGATTTAATGTTATGAGGAGTTTAGCCCCATGAAACTAAAAAGAAGTAACTTCAAGTTTACATGCAAGTTGGCAGAATTTTAACAAAGGAGCCTTGTTAATCTCTGCAGCACTGATAGTCCAACAGTACTGTACAGTGTGTGAATAACAGCCATGTCTGTAAGCATGGTCTGTGCCTGACTGTTGTAAACAACAGTAACTAGACTGAAATCCTCCTGCAAGGATTTCCTTCCAGTCATGAATCACCCAGAATTTCCTATAGCTCTTTGCCTTCCCACCTGTTTTGGGAAGTTTAGAATATGGGTCTGAATTTGCATTATGTGTTTTTCTTTAACACAGTTTAGCATCTTTAATTCATGTTCTTCAGTTTCTTCTCTCAATAATTCAGAGAATGGCTTTAAAAATAGCATAAGAAACTGCAGATTCCAGTATTTTAGAATAGTTATTCAGGAGACATAATCATGTATAATTTCTGTAAGTTCATGCATAATGGTAGTTGAAATCAAAACTGTGTTTTTATCCCTAACCAGAGTCCCAGACTTTTCATAAAGCACTATCAGAGTGAGCTTATAAGATTTTTTTTAAACTTTAATTTCCCAAATCTGAAGGTACTATAACTTGGATAATTACAACTAGGGCCATTTATGAGGACTCAGACTAGTGCTGTCACGTGTTGACAGTCTTCCAACACCACCTGTAAAAAAAAAAAATTACATTCTTCTTCACCAGAGAGGATGGAAAAGTTATTTATGTTACTACAAAGAGATCATAAAACAGAGAGGTCCTGAGGAAAGGTCCTCAGTGGTCTTTTAATGTTCTATACAGCTAAATCCTCATTTTGAATCTTAAGTTAATTTGTCCCTTAATGAAAACATGATTATTTAAAATTGTGATTAGTACCTTTAATGTTTGCACTGCTCTAACTCAGTTTTTTTAAGAAATACTGTGCTTCTGATTGTGATTTTTAAGAAGGTTAATTAAAAATCAAAATAAGTCATACGACCCATTTTTTTTCTTGGGCTCATCAATACCAGCTGTGGATTGCAGACACTGTACATTAATGTCACACATAATGTTAACCAGTGTTATTCTGGTTTATGTCCACTGGTGTCATTCCTGATTTACAGGAGCAGACACACACACAGACTTGATCTGAAGGCATTTTGTAACTTTGTCATGCTGCACATGTCTTATTGCCACGCACGTAACCCTTTTCACCCTTTTATCCATCTTATGGTTAAGGCTGTGGCGTCCAGTGTGAGTGTAAACAGTAAGTTACCAGAGTGGTAAATTTCCCCCCATTAATGTAATAGACATCTCAATGGACTCAAAGGAAATTAGGGAGTTACATACAGAAAAGAAATGACTGTGTTGCATGCTGCAGCCACTACAGAGTTGTATTTTTAATTGTCAAACCCATAAAAGAAGATTGTGTTTTCTTTACAGGTGGAGTTAAAAAAACAAAACCTCATAAAAACATTCCACTCATTTTGGTCCTGTACATTAAGATGATTTTTTGCCAACTGGCTTTTTGGATTTCCTGTTTGTATATTAGCAGTCAAAATGTTGAATTAAATTTTCAGAAGTGCTGAAAAAACCACTGTGAAGCATATGCCTTCATGTCCTAATATCTGGAAAGTAACTCCACAGCTTTCTCTCTTCAGCCTAAAGAATTCACTGAGGTATCTTGGGCTGAGGTATTTCAGCCATGCTGGGAGGAGGCAATACTTGGCTTATAGTAAGTGGCAAACTAAACTCAGTGACTAAACTCCCAGTGGTTTGCAAGGAGCAGGATATAGCTTTTAACTTTCAAAAAATGCTAGTGGATTTTTAGGGTCTGATTTGGTATGAACTGTCACTGAATATCTGGTCCTTGTATACCATATATTGTAAAGGAGAGGAAAAGGAGATTTAGATGTCTTGCTCACAGATTTGTTCATGCCTCTAAATAATTAGGTGTGTAGCTGGGTTTTATGCTGACATTTGATATCCCTTCATGCAAGTTGTTTTTCAGCCAATATAGGCTGAGTTGAAAAAATTTGATTCCATATTTCTGTACATAGCTGAAAAGAGGAGGTAGCATTAGAGCTGTGTGCTGACCTTGCTGGGTTTCAAAGCTGTGGCTGCATTGCATTAACTTGGCAAATGTGGTGTTCTATTCTCATGAGAATTTTTGGTTCTAACTACTATAGACAGTTTTCAGATAAGGAGTTTTGGAGTCCGGTTTCATCAGTAGAACTCCAGATCTTTTAAGCACGAGTCTGTGAAATACACTTTTAAGATTAATTTAATCTTTATTTACTTCCTGTCTCCAAGTCAATTCTTGATCACATACAATAACTTTACATATTGCCTTCTGGCAGTTCTTGAGAGAATTTTTTTGTCATAGCAATTAAGAATGCACCACTTTAATTTAAAGTTTTTTTCTAAGAATAACTAGAAAGCAATTTGATCAAGGTGTTTTTCCTATATGTGTAAATGACTTGTGTGGATTGTGCTGCTAGAAATTCTGAGAAAATGAATTTGGTTTTGTGTGTCAAACACAGGAGGATTTTAATGTGATCATAATTTAATGTAGTATTGAGAAAAAGAATATTAGTTCAATATTTTGGCTGGTGAACAATGGGGAACATGGGAAGATATATTTTAGGACCATAGGTGAAAATAACACTCAATAAAATATTCCTCACTTATTGGTGAAAGAGTGTAACCATTCACATGCAGTGTTTAAGTGTTTTCCACCTATTTGAGACATTATCAGGCTTCTCTTGAATGATGCAATGTTTAATTGGTAGGAAACCTGAAAAAAAAAGGAAAAGACAGAAAGGAACATGATTTGAATTAACTCTATATAGACTTTCTTAGTTTACAGAGCAATATATTGGGCAGACTGTTTCATACTGGGAATGTTTTTCATAGTGCCTGTGACCCTATAGATAGCTAACCTGTGATTAGATGCCTTTTCCTCTTTACATTTCCTGAAAGCAGGTCTCCTCTGAAATGAGCAGTGCACTCTGAGCTAGAGACTAATTTGAAATCCTGACTTGACCAGTTCAGATAGGTTAGATGCTAGGGAACAAAGAAATTATTTTTGTAAGGGTAGACTGGCCTTTCTGAGCCCTGGGGATTCATGCCCTTTAGTTGCTGGCAGGGTCCTGGCGTTCAATTTTTAAAAAGCACATTAAAAACTGTACTTTGAGGTAAGTATCTACATGAATCATTGTCCTAGTAATTTGTTTGACTTGCATCTTTTGGGAGGCAAAAGGAAGAAACGTACTTTCCTTTTTGATTTGGCCTAAATGCAATCTGTAATACAGCTATGTTATTAAAGATAGTAAGAGAAGGATATAATATTAAATGCAAAATATTAGGCTAGGCTATTTTGAAGGCAGAGGTGAGATTGTGTCAGTCAACTGTGGCACAAGAAAGGGGACAAGAGGAAAAACTGAGAGCTGAATACAATTGAACTCTGCTCTTTCCATACACCTGTGCAACAATTGGATCAAAGACCACAATAAGCAGCAGATTGATGAAATTTCAAGTTGGCAGTGCTGCCTGTTTGGGTAATGAGGTGTCACTAGAGCGATGATCACAAAATGTAACTACATAAGAAAGAAGCCTGCCAGGCATTGTTAAACCATTGCTTTTGAATGCAGTCTGAAGATTCTCCTGAATCCTTTATGCAATGAAAATTTTAAACAATGTGATTAACCTGACCTATGTCATTAATGTGACACCAGATTTGAAATGCACTGTGCAATCTTGGCTGCACCCTCTCTGTTAATCTGCTATTTGTAATTGATTAGAGTGCATAATAATATGCAGGTTAATTTAGTGGGAACCACCTGCACACACCCAGGGACAGGGTTCTTGCTAGAGAAGCATTCACAACTTAAAACACAAAAAGGAAGAGGAGTGAATAGGCACAGATTCTAGTTGTTATCTGTTACGCTAAAATTTAAAATAATTACAATGTAGAAGATTTGAATAGTTTGCAATTCAAACTTTATGTTCAATTTAAGTTTTAATAGTACTACCATGTAATATGTAATCAAGACTGTAACTATCCATAGACTTTAATCAAATGGGCTACATATTAATTCTACTGAAGCTAGAGGTGCTTTTCTACTGATTCAGTTTGAGTCAGAATTGGATGCATATATTGCTTTATTTTTATGACAACTTATTTAAATAATCAGAATGCTATTATTACCTGCTTTCAGATAATAAATGCCTGCTTGTGTGTTCATAAAACCCCCCCTGATTCTGGGTCAGCAAGAATTCTTACCTCTTTTATTTCATTCTGGATATTTACCTGAAATTGCTGCTTGTGGAATGCTCAAAGCATTTCCTCATCTGCAGTTTTCCATTATTCTTAACTGTTACTTCAAATGAACTCTGCTTATTTGTTTCTACTTCCATGGGTTTACCCTGGTGCCAAGAGTACGGTAAGCCCTGGGAATATGCTTACACACTCCTGCATTACACATCATAGTTTGAGAAATCTCAGTGTATAAAAGAAAAGGGGAATTTTCCCCAAACTGCATAACTGGAAAACTGAAGCTTAAAGAAACAGTTTTTACTTGAAATAACTGCTTTACAACTATGTTCAGCCAGGAGGAGGACCAGACAGTTCTGTCCTCTGCTTCTGCACTATGCCTCCTAGGCAATCATATTCAAATCTTGTTTTACGATTTTATTGCCATAATTCCATTTGAAATCCAGTATTCCTTAGATGTTTGAGAAGCCCGGGTCTTAAGCCTCACATACTCTGTGAAACACACTGGTCCTCATTAGATTGAATTGCTTTCCTGGAAATGTATCTCAGGATTTGGTTAATGGCTGATTTTTATTTTGTGTGGGTTTTGCAGCAGGGCATTGTGATTTCACTGAGCTGCATAATGGCACTAACTGAAGAGTCAGAAAAAGACACAATGCTGTGAAAGTTATACAGAGCTTCTGATGCAGAGGCTTTCTTTCTGAAAAATAGATGATTGTTCTGAGGCAAACTGATTGAAGTGTTCACCCCATGTTTCCCATTACCTCACCTGCCAGCAAATATTATTCAGACAGTATATTGAAGCTCTCTATTTTTATTTTATCAGACAAATTTTGGCACCTTGAAATTAAACTACTTTTGACAATATCCGTCATCTTTTACTGAGATTTTAAGTGTTGACTGGTTTATCTGATGTGTTACCCTTCACATTAATCTTTGTATGTCTGCACAATGAGTGCAACTTTATTTGGCTGATGTTATTTTTCAGTCTATCTTTGGTATCTTTTTTTCTGGAAACGCTGTGCATTTACTTTTTTTTCTTTCTTTCTCTCTTTCTTTCTTTCTTTGCTCTTCATCATAAAGGTTTTGCCTAATTTCCAGCAGAGTGTTACAGATTTATATAAAACTCATGACCCTGCATACAAGTTAGTGAAATTAATCTGTTCCTCTGGTTTGTACTTTCAAGCTGAGATACTTATGCTTTGCCAAATCAGAGGAGTTTTATAAGGGTTCAAGTGACCCTTTGTAAAGTTTACTTAAGGTATTGAACTTTCCATGGACTGCACATGATCACTCCTTCATATTATGGTAGATTTGTCTTACAGAAGTTTTATCAAGTCCCTGATCACTTTTTCTTTGTAATCTATTTTTATTTCTCCTTTTCCCCATTTCCATATTTTGTGGTAAATAACTAAGTAATAACAGCAGCTATTTAAATTGTCTCCAGCCAAGTTTTAAAATTGTCTCATGATCACTATATCTGAGTGCCTGTTTGAAACATTAGGTGGCAAGTTGGGCAGGGGGGGTAGTGGCAAAACCAACAACGTGTAAATTGCAGAGACATTTGTTTTTAATTTAAAGAATCACTTTGCTTCAATGGCCATATTGATCTGCTACCCTAATGTACAACAAAATATGAACAAACTGAGTCAGCTAGTTGCAAAATGTCTTAGTGTCTAGGAAATGCAGTACTTTACAGCAAGCCTATGAAGAAAAAATGCTAAACCTCCCTGATACTAATGGTCTTGAAAGTAGAGCTGGAAATTATTATTATTATAATATTATTATAATTATCCACTTCAGTATACTAATTGGTGTGTGTTTATTCTCAATACTGTCTTGACTATTTTAAGCAATCAATGAATGTGGCATTTATCTTTACATTCACTGAAGAAGAAAGATCTTGTTGCTGTAGTTCATTTACCATTGATTGTGCAAGATCCATCTTCTACAGTCTTCATCTGCTAGCTGACTCTCTGAATTAACTGATCTTAATGGTTTTCTCATTCCACATCCCACATACCATTGGGTGTCCTTACAATAATTCAAAACAACCTTGTATTTGTCTACCTCTTCTTATTATACACAATGTACTAGAAAACTTGTTCGTACCAAATATTCAACTCTATCTGTTTTATGACAGTCTGCTTTCAAAGATATGTAAAATTAAATGTTAGTCCAAACTGCTGCAGAGTTTACTTCAATTAATGGTGGAAAAAAAATTAGAAAAGAGGATATCTTTAGAGAACAGATACCTTCTCAGAAATTAAATCTTTTGCAGTCCTTGCCAGGTTTGGATGTTGTGCACTCGGGGGAGAAACATTTATTTAAAGTTTTGTCAGGTAAACAGCCCATTTTAGCCTGGAAAAAGAATAGCAGTAAATAAGCAATAATGAGCATTCTGTCTAAACTTCTTCTTCATGGTAATAACGTCGGAACTGCAGAATCTGTGCTGACAGTTCAGTCAAAACAGCCAAGTCCTAGGTCAGCTTGGGGAACAAAACACTAGATTTCAATCATTGCTCAAGAGGCCAGATTGCTAAAACTGCTTTGAAGTTCTCTTGTGATCTTCTGTTGAGAGGTTGAGAATCAAAACTGCAGAGAAGTTAAAAAGTAAAAGGAGAAAAGCAAAGCTTGAGAAAAATAGATTCAGAAGCTTTGATTGCAAGTATTTTTTTCAAGTCTTGCTTTACATGAATGTTTTTAAAAATAGACTTCTGTGGTCAAAGAATTTCTGAGATCAGTCTTCCTATCCCAAAATGAAAATGTAGACTTAAAAGCTGAATTTTGGACTGCTAATATTGAATGTGTGGCCCCGATCTCTAGAGAGGTATTAGGAGAATGCTGTATTTAGAAAATGGCCTCCATGTCTCATTTTACCCACAATTCTTAAAGCCCAAACCTTTTGCTTATTCTGAAGGTGCTGCAGTTTCTTGTGTAAGGTAGTCTGTCCAGTTAAAAGGTGATTTCTTGCCATTCAGTGTGTTGTTGGCATGATTTTTCATCACAATTCATCTTTCACAATGATAATCAGTTGATCTGAATTTTATAGCACTGCTTTTGTCATGAATGGCTCTGAGACAGCCTTTCCATTAAGTCCCCTTCCAGTATGAGAACTCATATTACATCTTACTTCTTTCCAAAATAAATGGATAATAATGCACTCACTTCACTGCAGTATACCTACTACAATAAATCAGGAGCAACAGTTAATGAAAATGTGCTGTAAGGTATGTGAGTATATGAAAAAAATATGATAGGGGTATTTTTAGGTATATAAACTACTTATTGTAATTCCACTTTCCCTGTGCTAGCTCTTCTTCCTAGCCAGGGTAATGATCTGTCTGATCACTAAAATGCTTCTACTAAATCTTTTGAAATGTCAGAAGAGAACTAATATTTACATCAGAATAATAACTACAATTACTTACCCACTTTCCAATTCACTTGGAGTCAATTATTCTTTACTACTAAGTGAAATAGAAACTTACTATAACATTGGAATGAGTTTAATTAATCCTTTTTTCCACATAGAGCAGGCTGATAAATGAAATTCAGCCTGTAATTTAAGAGCTTGGGGAAATAGTATAATATTAAGGGTGCTCTGAGTGATTGACAGTAATTTCCTACAAAAAACAGTAGTCTGCCTTAATTGGGAGTTCATCTCCATTTTGCAGGTAACGATTTCTACTGGGGAGAAGATCATTGTTCTAGGAAGACTTCCCAAACAAAAATTTTGTGGACTCGTTGGCATCACGTATCAAATGCTACACACTTTGTAACACTTTTTTTTTTGTAAAAAAGATGGATAAAAAATGACGTCTAATGCTAAAAGTGGTGCTGAAAAGTTCATTGGAGCTGGAGAATGTGATATATTTGTCTAGGAGAATTTCCCACAAGTTGATACCATATTTTCATCAGGAATGAGAAAGGGTAATTGGATTTAAATGTCAAGATGTTCCTTATGTAGGTTTGAAGTCACACATCTATTTTTTCAGCTACATTTTTTACTTGTGCTTATGAAAACTGCACCCACTTCTCACTCAGGATGACAGTAAAGAATTCTCTAGGAGTGAATTAAATGCTGAACCATAACTTGATATTTTTACATAAGCAACATAACACCACTGGTACAGACCAGAAGTAATTTTTCCATTGATTTCAGTAGATTGTAGGTGAAATAGTGATTTTACTAAGAAGCAACTCAGATAAAGACAAGAAAGACTAATCCAGCTACAGATTTCTTATTCAAGAAAATACAGATTCAACTGTCCAAGAGGTGAGAAAAGTGTCCTACAGAGGGAAAACGCTGGCTGATATGTTTTCCTATCCCCCCCCCCCCCATGTTTTTCTAAATACTTGAAAGCAAGTAGAATGCAGCATTCATACAATGTCAGATTTTTCCCTAGATCAGCACTTGTGGGTATATTTAAAGTAGTAACAAAAAGAGATTTTAAGAAATGATACAGAAATTTACAGATAACTCCTAATAGAATTCCCTTGGCAACAATTCTGGTCCATACTGCTGCTCAGTAGATGTGGGCTTCTCTTGGATCCTGCTGAACTCAAAAATATCTTAAGCAGCAGTTAATGCCAATTATCATTTGGTAAAACTGGGTATGTAAGAATTGTCATCTTCCCTCAGTGACTGTATTGGGAAAGGGTCTGTAGGCTTCATCTTGTTTTTTCTAGAATCCCTTTAAATTAAAGGAGAACCTAGAAACTCTGTCACATGGGTCAGGAATGCAGAGGTACACTTCAAAGTAGCTAGTAGCATATTAGTAGGATGATCAAAGAACCTGAGGCTTTGCGTAACCTGAGCAAAATGTAGGCTCCTGTCTTCCATATTACCTTTCCTCTGCTAGAAATGTGCTGAGTAAGATGAGAGAGCCCAGAGCCATTCCTCAGCCCTCACTAGAGAATGGGGCAGAACTGGGGGAGGCTGTGATCCACCCACAGATAAATATGCAACACCACAAACTGTGAATAGAGGAGCAGGAAGCCAAAGAAATGAGCAGAATTAAGCAGTCACTATTTTAAAGCTGTATGATCATAGTATCTTTTTTTGTTTTTCCTTTTTCTCCCCTTCAGTATGTGCAGATTGCAAAAAGGGGCCTGCAAGTCCCAGGGAGGAGGTCCATGAAGTCATCCCTCTTTGATAGTGTCTTAATTTCAAAATGCTTTATAAAGGGTCACATGTTAGACCTAGAGAAAAGCTGAAATCTCTTATGTATAAAAAGTTTTTCTTGGCCTGAAAAGTTTAAGAACAGCAGCTCTTGAGAAGATGAGGTGTACCTCCAAAATGCCTGACAGATGTCTACCTTTTCTGTACCCATGAAGAATGATGGGGTTTCCATAGCTTCACTTAGCCTCCTGTTCCATTATAATTACCTTTTGATGTATAGAGCTTTTCCCAATCTAAGTCCTTTTCACTGAAAATTAAGCCAATTACGTCTTGTCTTCTCCCCAGCAGCCACAGAAAATAATTCATCAAACCCCCTCTTAGTAAGAGCCTTTTACATTAAGACAATTTGTCTCATGTCTTCTTCTGATTCCCTTTTCTACATAAAAAAAAAAAAAGCTGAACTTCTTTTTGTTTTTTTTCCAAACCTTTTAGCATTCTTACTAATTTCCTTGAAACTCTCTGTTCTAGACGGCTTGCTCTGACAGGGAATGCCCAGAAGCCAAAAAGATGAACTTCCTTTCGGATTCCAGATCTTTAGGATGCCTGGTACTGGTAATCAGTGATTCAGGGGGTGTTGGGTGTGATCTGGGAGCATATGATTCCCTTAATAGCTACTGTTGAGCATTTCCTTAGCTAAGCATAAAAATTCGTAAATTGGGGTCATCTTTTAAAATTTTCAGCAGTGATAGCAGGTTCCTTCTTTGCTCCTGCAGTTGTTATCTCACTGAGTAGTTATAAATCAACAAATACTGAAATAAATATTAAAAAAAATTTTTTTAGTTGCTTATCCCACATTTGGACTGACAATCTTTTACTAATACCGAGGCTGTATAAAGAGCATATAATTTTCTGCATTTAGGATATTAATCATCTCTAGTGATGAAGGCTTGCCTTAATGCCCAAGCAACTGAACTATTCTTTCTGCTTTAACATAATTTTAAAATTATATTGGTACTGTTTTACTTGAAGGAGATCACATTGTATAATGGGGCAGATGTTGTTATAGCTGTAAAATTTCACCAAATAAGGTGAAAATCCAGTATGATAGTGAGGTGATTGGCAATCACTGTTTTCTGCAAGAATTCCAATGAGAACTGATGTCCTTCCCACTGCAGGTGAGATTTGGCTCCATTTTTACACTTGTCATGGTTGTAATATTATGTTTGAAGTGTAATTTTCAGAAGCTTGAGTTGTCCACATTACTGTGGTTTTTGAAATATGTTTCATAAATGGCAAATATGAAAAAAACCAGAGCAGCTTTTGAAGCCTTTTGACTTGAAGTCCCGGAAATTAGAGGGAAGCTGTTTCCCCGGTTCTATCAAGTATTTGAAATAAAAATCTCTAGCTTGCAAAGGATGTTCTCTATCTTCTAATTTCTGAATAAATTAATTAAAATAAGACTTTAATTGCTGAAGAAAAATGTTACCAATTATGTAAAGGAGAGGAAAGTGAAATATGACTTTTTTTTTTTTTTTTTTTAAATGCAAGAAGGAAACTTACTATGATATTCTGCAGTAATTTAATCTATAAGAGCTGCTTTGAAGTAGTGCACAATGGAGGGGGGAGTAAAATTGAGTCTAGTCCCAGGCACAGACCTCTGATCTGGGCAAGGCACTAAGTGCCAGTCAGAAATAAATGTTTCTGTCCCTCCAGGCACACTCTGAAGTGTAGATCCTGCTTTTTGTAGTGGTGAGCTTTCTACTTTCTCTACTTCCTATCCACATTAAAATAATAAACAGTAAAGACAGTGTCTGTCTGGTATAAGGCTGTTACCAAATAAGAGCTAAATCCCAGTCAGTGGTAAAACCCTTTTGTTGATTTTTTTAGGCTGGATGTGCCTCTGTTGCATTACTCTTATGTATTTGTTCCTGTTGAATCCAGGAAACTGAGCTGATTTACCTTGGTTTCTGCAGTGCAGATGGAGGATTCCTGCATGGCCTTTCTGTTCTGGAGTCTCTAGCAAAGCTGTGCAGTAGTGTTCCCATTTGCATTGCTCATGAGGGATTTCTTGGAGGACAGAATGAGCTGAACTGGGACCCTGAACTAAGCAAGTGGAGCTCTATTTTAACAATATGAAATGAATACTACATTTAAATCAGCTACCTGGTTTTAATCTTTAGTTGCTGTGTCTTGCCCTCCTGACACTCTTGCTTTATTTGCAATAGCATCAGCCAAAGTTCTCTAATTCAGTTTGCTATATTGGCAGTGTTCTTGCCCACCAACAGCTGGGGCAGCATGTTTTGTTACTGGTTTCTTCTTTGAATTGCAAGTTTGATTACTTCCACTTTCTGATTAATAAATCTCCTGGGCAATAAGTTTAACAGAAGAGGAATCTGGCTTGCAGCATGAAGCAAACCCCAGCTTGTTTATTCACTGAATTCACTTTAGTCTTGGATCTGTGATCATAAAGTGCAGTGCAGTTATTTCTTTATCTCTAAATTAAGGTAACTGTTAGGGCAGATTTATGAAAAGGTTTAGTTTATCATATGGAATTTTTTTCTTGTTTGTTTTGTTGGATGATTCTGATGGCTGAAAAAACTGTGGATAAAGAAGTTAAAACAATCTCTTGCTATGTGTGAAGGCTGTTAGGATGCCTAATCTCTTATTAGGAAGCAGAATTCAGATGTCTGTGGATGAGTTTGCTCATTGCAGAGATGCAAGATAATAAAGGTTGAGACAATTTGTTTCTGAACTCTTTGTGAAAGTACTGTGGTTTACATCCAGCCTCCTTTAGAAACAATAGATTTACTGTTGTGAAACAATGGAATATTCAGATAATATACTACCAAGTTTTTCTTATCAGAGTTTTGTGTATACCAATTATATACCATGCTGTGTTTTCAGCTAAATGTGTTGTCATTGACTAGATATAAAGTACCAGATGTGTCTGGGTAACAGAAGGCATTCTTCATCATAAAGTTCTGTTTAATACCAAGAAGATTTGAAATATTTTTTGCTTTGCTTCATAGCAAATGTCCTTCAGGAAGTGAGCTTGCAGTTGTATGAGATCAGGTTATGGTGTTTTCCTGTGCTCCTGTTTTCAGCTGAGCTGTTGTTGCTGCCTTTGGACAAACTCTGTGTCATGGCAATGGTGAATTGAAATTTATTTGCTGAAAGAATCCTTATTGAGGTTTACAGTGCTAAAAGCCTGCTCAGTCAGTTGCAGTGATTTAGATGAAAAGCAGTGACTTATAAAGCTTTTGTAATTCAGCTGTACTTTGGTTATGTATTTGTACACTTCTCTTCCCAGGCAATATATAGGCAATATATTTACCAGCTTCTGGAATTTATGATGCATTCAAGTGGTGTATCACAAAGTTTTGGAAAAGACTTATGTTCAAGCTATCCTTTTTCTCAAATTGGTGTAATTTTCTTCCTACTAGTGAATCTATACCATTTTGATATCTTATATATATGTCTGTCAGGAATGACTTAAACCCCTAAGAACTTGTGTTGTTTTTGTAATGCAATGTGGTTCAGGATTCATGTCATATTTATATGCTTATGTTTTAATCAGATGAATTCTCCCTCTGTCATTTTACCTAAATGATGACCTTTCTTCTCTGCTTTCTATCTAGTAATGTATTTAGATGTTATGTATAGAACTTCCTAGCAAATGAATTGCTTATGTATGTTTCCCACATGATATGTCTGTCCTTTGGTATAAGCAAATGTTTTGTTTTAACAGGAAAACAAGTTACTTAGCATCTTTCTTTTCCTTTTTTTTTTTTTTTTTCTTTTTTCTTTTTTTTTTCTTATGCACAGAGTTAGGCCTTTCAGCATGGATATAATAATAACATATAGCTAGTATATTGTATTATGAGGACTCTTCAGTACATAATGTAGTACATCTCTTATGGACAGTATACTTAACTTGAAAATCCTCATTGGCTGCTTGAAAGCAAGTGAGTCACTTCATGTTCTGTTTAAGTTTTTGCTCTTCTTTGCATTGTTCTCTCTCTGTCCATCAGAAAAAATTATGCTTGTGTTCCAATTAGGAGTGTTTATCTTATTTCTTTTGTCTTGTGCCCCACCTTGCCCACCCCTTTCCCTGAGCTTCAACTGCCAGCAATCCAATAAAAGTCCTTCACATGGGTGGAGAAGCACATACATTGTAATGTTCATGGGCTAAAATTTTAAATCCACCTTTTTTCACCCTGGTCATGTTACAATGTTTTCTGTTAAGTCTGTCAGCTGAATGAAGTGGCACACTGAATAGAAATTTTCCGATAGACTGGAACAGAATTTGTAGCTGTTTATTAGGCCATTTGTCAGTTACCTGTGTCACTGGAGAAGAGACCATGGAGAGTCCATTGAGATGGACATAAAATGCACAATAAACTCTTTAATGCTGTTATCTATATATGTGAATATTTTATATTTTCAACGTCTGATGGTGAATGTATCAAAATTAGGATTAAAAGACTTGACCCTACTGCTACCCCCTGGAGAACCCCTACAGATACTAAAAGTGCTTCTGACAAAGTTTTGCAGTGAAATACTTTGAAAATTGTGCCAAAGAGGGAAAGAGAAACAGGACAAAGACACAAGATCAAGGCTGTGCATTTTGGATTTTAAGAGTAAAGTAGAGCAGCTGTGAGCAAAAGCTCCTTCAAACAAAGACTGACACAAACTTGTAAAATGACCTTTACCTGGAGAAGTGTGGATGTGATCAGCAAATTCAAGGAAGGCTGAGGTCCTGTCTGGTAGCTTAATGAGCTTCATGGAAAGGGCAAGCATGAAATTAGAGATGAATGAGTTTGTTGTAATGCAGATATTTGTCATCTTGCTCAGGAAGGCCATTTTCAATTATTTCCAGCATAAGAGTTGAGATTAATCAACAGTTTTAAAAATTAAATGCACGGAGCAGTTTGGAAAAGATGATGATATTTTTTATATTCAGCCGAGACTGTGCTGCTGGAGAGAGGGAGGTAATGAATGAATGAACAGCCTGAGTGGAAGCTCTGGGTCTGTGAAGAGAGGAAAAAAAGTGAGAGAGGAAAAAAACTGAGGTATCTACAGAAGATATTTTTAAAAGTGGCTAAATCATGTCAAATGTAGTTATAGAGTGATGTTTCTGCCTGAAAGGGTGAAGCTAAAACTACTTATTTCATATGGCATAGTAGAGATACATTTATTTTAGCTTCATCAAAAGAATCCAAAGAGATTCTGTCCAGGTGAAAAAGAAGAAAGAACAAGAAAATAATGATTTAAAGTTTTTGAATTTCCCATGAATGTCTTGTAACTTCTAAGAACTCCTGACTTTTTCTTAATATTGGCAGAAAAAACTCTTCTTGTTCAAGGAACACTGTTAATAATATTTGTTTGACCATGGGTGAGTGCACATCTGTGTCTGTGCATGAAGGCAGCTCCTGATCTGCAGGCGGTTATTTTTGATGGAGTGTGTAACAAGGTTGGCACTGACAGAGTAGAGCTGTGTAAATATGTTTCCTGCCAAGCCAATTGTGATTAGAGCCCCCAGTAATAGGAATTTCAAATAAGGAATTAGAGATTTCAGGTTAACTTTAAATTAGAAATAAAGTTTGCCACGTTGGTGGAAGCACCACCTTGAAAATTATGGGCAACAAAATTATTTTGCTGATTTTACAAACAAATAAGGTGTAGGATTTTAAATTTTTTAAAGAAGTTTTTCCTGTAATTTTATGGGCAGTTAAGATGCCTGCTGGTCAGTTTCTAGAAAAACTAGAATGAGAGATAAGCAGCAATTTGCTGATAGTGTGATACCTTTGCATGCAGTTTCTCCTTTTTGAAGGCACAAAACAATCAGTGCAAGAATTGTAATATGTGTAGGGAGCTAAATGAAGAGAATGGTGCAGTGGATCCTGTTAGCAGGGGTCAGCTGGCAATTACTGATGATGCCCTTCAGAACCCAGTCCTGGCTTAAGCCTCCTCATTGTACCCATTAACGATGTGTGCAGAAGTAGATGTGTACTGGAATTTGTGGATTGTGTGAATGGAGTGTGGTGCTACAAACACTGGGGACTGCAAAATCACATATGAAATTAATAGCAGAAATGAGCTGGTTTTGTGCCTTTAGGGGTCAAGCATAAATTTATGCTATGAGCATAAGTTTTTTGGAAATGTTGGAAGAGGAAGAAGTCTGGTGGTCTGGAGAACTTCCAGAAATGCCAGCAGAGCATGGTGTGAGACAGGCAGGTGTGGTGCCAGGCTGGGGGCTGTTTACCAGCAGGGATGAACCAGCCTGACTTCCAAATGGGGCATTCGGGGTGGAGGGAAAAAAAAATGTTTCAAGAAAGAGCTATGGAAAAATATGTATTCCAAACCAGGGGTTTTCTTTGAGATCAGAAACTGTGGGCTTAGTAAGAGTCCTTGGATACTGTGAGCAGTGTGAAAGGAGACCAGGTGGCAGTGTGTTCACACTAGTGTAAACTTTATTAACATGGGGCAGAATTCCTGTTGATCATCTATAGAGGTAGAATATACTGATTTTCCCTTTCATGGTAATTTTTCTATTTCTCTTGCTAAGTTAAGTGGTTTTTCAGTGCTACAGCTTCGTGTTCTCTCAACCAGGACATCCATTAAACCTGGATATCTTGATCAGCTGGCCCAGTTCCTTTTTGTGGATTTACAATGCTGAATTACCAATACTTTTGAAATAGTGCTTCACATTTTTCAACTCTAAGCTAATCCTGTTCCATTTGCTAATAAAGCTCACCCCATGCCAATGGTATTAATTTCTTTCATGCTCAGGTGTGCTGTGGTTAAGCTATGATATGACTCGGTGTGTATATGAAGATTTTTTTGTTTCTCACCAGGGTATCAGAGCTGGAAAATCTCACATATTACAGCACGATATTTCTTTTGTCTGTGTAGTAGAAGGTGTATAACATTCATTTTCAAGGTCTGAGTCTATGTTAATTTGCCATTGAACTACTGTGCCTTGAGCTAGGAGCTCTAGGAAGCACGAACTTCAGTATTAGATTAAAACCCATTCAGTCTACTTTAGCATCAGCTCCTTATGCTGCACAATGGTCATTTATTTTTAAGCTACAATTTCTTCTGTATTTGTATGAGAGAATAATACTGTGAATGCAAAAAAAGAAAGCCATAAGCAGTAGTGTTCAAAGTGGCCACCTACCACACCTTAAGAAAAAAGTGAAAGCTTGATTTGAAAGCTACAGTTAAAATTACGGAATCAGACACAGTAGTCTGAAAAGCAGCTGCATCTGTATTTCTTTTCTAAAAGGAAAAAAAAGACCCTCATGTGGCTGAAAATTCTAATAAATTAGTTTTATACTTTTTTTTGTGTACCCATTGGACACCAGGAAGTGTCTGAAAAGAGTGGTGTTACTGTGTTTTAGCATGTAGTTGAAAAAAATTTTCTCAGAAAGAAGGTAGTACATAGTCACATCCCGAGCAACTACCAAAAAATACAAGATTTTCTGGAGTTAATTTCCCATTATGAATATTTTTCTTTGTCCTTGTTTTCTTCTCAGAAGCTATTGAAAACCCTAATGGAATGCCAATTAATGCAGCATCTTTGGTTTACAAGGGCTAAAATTTCACTAATGCAGTGAAAATTAATTAGGTTCCTGTGATGGCAGCTTGTGCCATCCTCTGCCACTGTATTGCACGGGTGTCCCTGGTGTGAGTGCTGCCCACAGAGCTGTCTCTGTTCTCTGGATCTAAGGAGTGTGAAGGACCTTGGCTATTTCTGTGCCCTTTGCCAGGTATGCTACAGACTCCTGTCTCTGTTTGCTGCAAGGCAAGTGCTGAAAAAAAATCATCACTTTGCTCTTTTAAAACTTGCTTTTCAAAAAACACTGCCAAGAGCAAACCAATGTTTTTATGGATGATAGCTTGGATAACCTTGCAGGTCTTTTCTTTCGTGAATTTTAAGACATCTTTTATATTTTGAAATTTCATTAACTGGTATGATTGACCATGCATTTTTGTTATTAGTCACCAAATCTGGCAGCAAAAGAAAGCCCATTCTTGCAGCCAGTAGTCCAGGCTCATGCTGCATGTCAGGCTTGACCTGATGCAGTCTGCTAACAAGTCTGAAATTCTCCAGATTCTTTCTGAGGCAATAAAATTTCTCAGAAGCTGAATGATTAACAGGAAGGTCTCTGGACTGTGAATGTGAAACTTCAGAGAAAAAAGTCATAAGTGAAAACAAATCATTCTCTTTCAGCTTCATGTTCACCACGACACCTCTAGTATTTAGGTAGCTGTGGATGCACATAAATTTCTACAAGTAGAGGTCAGGGTGTTAAAACACTGCAATGTAAATTGCATCCTTGGTACCAGCTGAACTACTTGCAGAGCCTGTAGATCCCTGCAGCTGTTGAAAGGTTGATGAATATACAAGGTGAAAGGTGTGTGAAACAGTCAAAATGAAATAGAGCAGTGAATTTTATTTTCCTGAATACTGATGAATTTGACAGCATCTGTTGGACATATTTTATTAATGTGTTCAAATATATATGGGCTGAAAAATAGATCTAATGAAACGAGATATGTTGTAGAAGCATTTCTTAAATAAGGTTTCTATACCCACATATGGTGTAAATGCTTTCCAACAAAAATAATGGCTCTTTGCTAAAATTGCAGTGAGAGCACAGTATTCTGAAGTCTGAAATCTGTGTAAGAAACTAAAAAAACCACACTTAATCTCTTCTGTGTTCTGTTAGCTTCTTTACAAAGTAATAAGGATTCAGTGCCCTCACTTCAGAACATTCTGCTTGCTGAATATTCCACGAGATTTAAGGGGATTGCCCATAGTGTGGTAGCTGGTGCACTAAGGGCATTTGTATCTGTGCCATGTTAGGAGAAGGCACAGGAAAAAAAGAGTAATGAGAAATTCTGTTATTTGGTGAGATTATCTCTGGGAAACTTCTGTATGCACCCAGCAGTGCTTGCTTGTTCCCTAAAAACTGAAGTCACTGAACACTGGTGTAGCGTAGTGTTTTCCCACTCAAGATTTTTGCTTTGCTAAAGCCCCCAAAGAAATTGACCATTCCTAAAGAGATATAAAATAGGAAGTTTCATTATGTTTTGGATTTTGGGAGTTCCTGTTGCTATCCTATCCTGTGTTAGAAACTGCATTTCTAGGGGTTGCACATCCAGCTCTGCTGCCAACCTTGGAGCAACATTTTTTTCAGCTGTTTTTGATCCACAAGTGCACTAATAAGATGTTCTGAACACCAGAAGCCACAAGAAAACCTTAAATTAGCATTGGTACCCTATTAGTCACCAGAGACTCCACACTTTACATTAGTTTTGCTGCTTGGGAAACTACTTGCTAATTATTTTTTGTTTTAAACAACAGAATGTAATTCGAATGAATACAGTCAGTCTAAAAACAGGAGAATTGTTCATAGATCTGTAAAGGGTGAAAATCCCTAAAATCTCAGTCAGTTTCCATACTGGCTTTTTATATTCTCTAATATGATGCTTAAACTATGTGGACACTGCATTTTGTTACCTCCAGAAATACTATTTTCAATGTAGGAATTTTTCAGGTGATCTCATCTCTTTGCAGCAGGCTTGGCACATGATATTTTCTGATAGAGTTTCAAGGTTAAGTGTAACTGATAGGTACTTCCTTGTATGTGGTAGGAAAAGAAGCTTGTCAGATATACAAGGGAAGGAGCCCAGCAGGGCTATGGCCAGCAAAGATTTAGAAGTAGCTTGTATGTACACAGTTTGTATGGTTTTATCACTGCTGTATCCTTAACTGGCTTATTCCTGCTGGCCTGCCTTCCTTCAAGCAGTTTGTGGCCAACACAAGCTGCTTCTCATTTAGCAGCTGCCATACCTATTGTGGATACTTATTTCTGTAGCCACAGTTGTGAACATTTTTATTGGTTGCTATCAGGAAGACTCTACACAGTATCCATCCTTGGATAACTTCAGTAAGTGAAAACATTTCTCTAGCATGATTCTAATCATAGAATCATAGAATCATAGAATTGGCTGGGTTGGAAGGGACCTCAGAGATCATCAAGTCCAACCCTTGACCCACTGCTGCGGTTGCTAGGCTATGGCACTAAGTGCCACATCCAGTCTCTTTTTAAATATCTCCAGGGACGGAGAGTCCACCACTTCACTGGGCAGCCCATTCCAATGCTTGATCACCCTCTCTGTAAAGAAATTCTTTCTAATATCTAACCTAAACTTCCCCTGGTACAACTTAAGACCATGCCCTCTTGTCTTGTTGAAAGTCATCTGGGAAAAGAGACCAACCCCCACTTGGCTACAACCTCCTTTCAGGTAGTTGTTGGGTCACTTTTCCATCAGAGCATGAAGCTCTCAGTGTAGAGCAGGCAGTGCCATCCTGGGAGCCATGATGTTTAGATGTGTGCCACAGGCAGGCACACGTGGCAGTCTGTCCCTCTAGTGAAAAAATACACAATTACACTGACTTATTTCACATCAAAAGTGAAAAAGGTTCTGTACTGGTGATGCTGCTGAAAATTGCAGTGTCAGCCTTAAGAGTGTGTGGCTCCAGGATCTTGGCAGGCTCATCAACTTATCTGGAAGTGAGCTCGGTACAGTAACAGAGACTCTGGCACTGTAAATTCAGGTTCTGGAAATTGTCACACAGAGACATACATCTTACACAAAACCATCTTGTGTCCTTCTTAATATTTGGAAAACTCCCAGCACAGTGTGGCTTTGTTAGTTTATACCAGATTAAATGATCAAATGAGAACTAAATGCAGATAACATAAAAGGAGGACAACTTGGTCGCTTTCAAGAGTCAGAACTACTAGGATCTGTTCCTATCTCTTTCAGGAAATTCCTGTGTGATGCAGTTAACAGAATTCACTTTGGTAAACCCTCCTGAAAAGTCAAGATAAAATACTGCAGAAGTATTGCCTGCCTTAGCATAGGTATCACCTAATGCATTCATGAATTTTAAACGGTGCACTGGTCCTCCAAGTCTGTGCCAAGGTTCTGTGTGTGTTTAGGAGAAAGCAGAAGATGTTTTCAAAGGCGCCCAAAGGTTGCTCCTTTCTTTTTACTCTTGGGGATGGATGCATAGACGCAGTTGGGCTTCTATCCCATCAGTATTTTCCAGGTGCATTGAATTCCACAGATAGAAACTACTTGAATGCACAAATGAACCCAGCCAGCAGTAACAGCTCTAGCAGCTATTGTAAGACTGTGGACTTGATTTTAGATGTTCACAAATTGCAACTGAAGAAAACAGAAGTTTATGCCTCCCTAAAGTTTACTTGGAATAGACAGTCTTTTTCTGCTGCTATTTAAAGTGCCAGTGTGATGGTAAGCTCTGTCAGACTTAATTTGGAAAATGTCCACAGTTTTTGATTAGAGAGCAGAATACTCAGGAAATCCTTTGCACCGTTATTAGAAGGGCGGAACTTGCAGTGTCAATTCTTGAGAGCAAAGCCAAATGACAGATTAAAAGCATTCAAAGCAGTGCATGCTTAATTCCATCTGCCAGTAACAGCTTCTTCATTACAAGGAAAAGGAGGGAAGGAAATACAAAGACAGCCTCAATATTACACCTATGTATTTGCAAGCTTATTTTCTGCAGTATATAATTGTAGTTATCAGTTTCAATTTATAATCCAGTAATTTGCTTAGAGAATGTAATTCCTGTTTTGTTTGACAAGAGCAGTAGGATTTCTCATGGGAGACTTAATCCTAAATGTTTTGGCTCAGTTTTAAAAGGGCATTTTGAAACTTGATTCTTGTAATGAATTTTGTACCTTTTTTTTCCAAATAGCTGCACAGTATTTAATCAGGCACACTTTGGTAAGAGTTGTGTGCAAGGGTGGCACTTTTGGGAAACACTCTGAGAACAGAGGGTAAGATGGTGCTGCAGTAGGCATTTATTTGGCATTTAATTAGCTGTCTGCCTTGGCAATCTCTGAACTTGTCTGAAATTCTCTGAGCTTGCCAATTGCATTTATTGTCCACTATTTCTGACTGACAAAAGGTGGGGAGAATACCAATTCTTTGTTTTACTTCTCCATTACTTTTGATACGATAAAAGTTCAAGGCTTTGAATTAGGGCCGACTGTACTTTTGTTATCCTAGAAAATTAATGGAAAACATTTAATGATTTTAACATGGACTGAAATTTGATGTGTTTCTGACAGAGCTTGTGTGAATTCCTGACCTCTGAGGTCAGTGAGTTTGCTTCCAATGTCTGGAGACCAGCAGGGCTTTTTCAGCAGGTGGAGTCTGCCTGTGTGTAGGTTGCCTATATCACGCTGTCCTTGGCACAGTGGTCATATGCTGTGAGAAATAATCTGAAGAAAGTAAAGGTCAGAACATGAAGGTTTAGTCTTGAGGCAAGAGGCAGCCTAAACTGAGGAAACAATGTTTCCAGTAGGAAAAAGTGGCATAAACATAGAAATGTTTGTTGCAAAGGCAAATAGAGAGAGGTGGTAATGAACCAAAGAGCCCTAAAAGCTGGATCCCCCACTTGACTGATGATTTTGCCATTTTAGAAATGCACAGAACTAAGAAAAATATGATGGTGTAAGTGCAGAGGTATTCAATGAAACAAGTTTAATAGAAAATAAATGTACTCAGTTATTTGTCCATGGGGCAATGTGCAACTAAGGTCTTAGGAATAATGCACCCAGTTGCACGGGCACTGCTTTTTTCTAAGAATTCTTCCAAAGTAAGTTGGGTGATACCGTGTAAATCTGGATGAATGTTTTATATAATTACAATCATGGCTCACATTGTTAAAGCCGTGCTGGATGCTGAGGGAGCACTGTACACTGGTTGCTGGTGGTACCCTGCCTGTAAGGGACAGAACAGGACCTTACCACTCCTCCTCCAGCACTTCTGGCAGCTCTTGTACACCACCTCTGCCCAGGCAGTGCTACCTCCAGCAGCACAGGCATGTATGGATGGAGCAGTTCTCCTCTGTGGCTCTGCTTCTGCTGGAATTTGGCACAGTAGCTCCTTGGAACAGCAGAAAAGCCAGATCAGATTTTTAAAATTAACACGGAAATACATGGTGAAGCTTCAAACAAACCACAGTCCCTCAGCTGAATTTAAGTTTGCCTCTATTCAAGTATGGAGATTCTACCACAACCTGAGCTTGCGGCTCAGGGTGCAACAATCTACACGTGTTGCCCAGATGAAAATGTAGCCATCAATACCAAAATTCATCTGACTGCTTCAACACTGCTCATATTTAATGTACACCAGATAGAACACAAAGCAATTTCCTCCATGTCGGTCATAATTCACAGAACTCTCCATGGTCCAGCAACATCTTTTTCAACTATTTGCTCAAAAGAGCAGGTGCACTGTGACAGAAGCAAATTATAAGTGAATTTCCAATTCGTAAAGAAGGGAATATTTATTTCTCTTTAAGTTAGGATGGTTTCCCCCAAGCAAGGAAAGGCTAATGATTCAAAATGAAATTTATCAATTTAATTGTTTCTCTATTTCATAAAAAGTTGTTTCTACTTTTTATTTTTAGTAAGAACATTTGAAGCATTCATATGTCATACCTGAAGTTTCAGAAGTTTTGAGTAATACAGGTTTCTTGATTCAGACAGTTTTCATTTTCTGTGTGTGACCTCTGAGTATTTAAGAATAAAGTAACTGGTTGTGGTGCATACTGATTCTGGAACTTGGAAGAAAACTTTGAAGTGCTGCCTCTTGGGCAAACTGGATGGAACAAATCTGATTTGCAGACTTGTGTTGGATTTCTGAAAACACTTAAGTAGTTTAAGACCTCGAGAACCATTGACTGGCAGGTCAATAAGATGTTTTTAATAATCCAGTCCGCAGTCAGTTATTTTGTAACATGTAAATTCTTCTGCAGCAAAGGTAAGCAAAGACTGCACTTACTGACTGCCCACACCAAATTACAGCTTAACCTTCAGATGGATTTTGCACAGAATCATTGGAGGTCATGCCTTTAGCAGTCCCATGGGGGACCAAGGAAAGGTCTGTTCCAGCAGGAATAAAATCTTAAAAGAAAAACTTAGTATTTAGACCACAAAAGTTTCAGTGGAAGTGGAGATTTGGGGGAAGACCTATATAATGTGTTTATGGACAGGAGTAATTTATCTTTGCCTTTGGATATTTATGTGCTTGCTGTGCTAGTCCCAAAGATTTAAGTTACTGACACAGCTTTGAGTTGAGGAATTTTTTCTTTTTTTTTTTTTTTCCGAGGACTCATTTTGCCTTTCTTTAGGCAGCCTGTTCAGGTATTTTCAGAAGGAAACAAGGCTTTCTGTGTGTGTAAGAAAGGCAGAAGAGCAGATTAGAAGATGTGAATGCCTTACTTTGGAGTCACAGCAACACAAAGCACAGAGAAAAGCTATGGAGTCACGGGCCATCTTTTATTAGTGTTATTACATAGCTACACTACTTTTTTTCACAAAGTAGAAGCTTAAAGTCATTACTAATAAAATCATTTCTTGGCAATAAGAGCACTAAAAGGTAAGCTACCCTTTGAATCTGTTGCAGCACAGACAAGGTTTATAGTTGCATAATGAGCTTATAGCTTGTACTCATTTTAATGTTATACCAGTGTGGAGACAGAAGAGATTCAGTATTCCTGGATGCTTAAATTTTTATTTTATTTAATTTTTTTGTTTGAACCGCTATTGTAAAAACCAGTGTGTTTTCTCTCCCTGAGCTGCTTTTCCTTCCCTGCTATCAACACTCAAAAAAATGAAGGTGTCACAGTAAGAGAAGTGCATCTGTACTGCCATGCTTTGACAGCTTTTCTATTTCTGCCCACGAATTCTTAAGCACATACTGTAAACACAGACATTTCTGTTTGCATTTTTCTCTCTTTCATAATATTGTTTATTTATAACACAAAATAAAAATTAATGCATCAGGTCTCCCTAGCATGCTTCCAGACTACCTGGTAAAATTTCAACTGAAGCAGGAGAAAACTTGTTGAGGAAAGCATTTTCCTCCAAACCCATTACAGCCTTTCCAGAAGGGGCTAAAATGAAGGTTGGAAACATGCCTCTCCATTCTCTTTCCTAACAGGAAATGTGATTTTGTTCCCAGTCTAACAAACCCATCTGATCTTTGTAATCCTACCAACTCTCATTTTTCTTTTTCTACTCCTGTAGTATTTTCTGCTCTTTGCTCAAATGATAGTCTGGAGGAGGAAATGAGTTTTGTTGGAACAGGAGGCCAGTCAGACATTCAGTAATGATGACTCTTGTGGCAGTAGCAGAGGCACATGGAGAGCAGGGGAAGCATGTGCTCATCTCTGAGAGCTCTCCTGGGCATCACACAGATGGAGAAATGCATTCTCTGGTACTGGCAGGGTTAACAGACTTATGAATGTGGGTGCTATGTTTTGTGGCTCAGTGCCACCAATGTAGCAGAGGTGTGTGTGTGTGTGTGTGTGTGTGTGTGTGTGCATATCTCTATGCAGGTATCAGCTGTGTGCATCTCTTCTCCAGCACTGATATTCGGTGCTGCTGGAAGAACAAGAACTCAGATCTAGGTGGTCAGTGATGTGCTATGTTGGCCCCTGGAAATCTGTCCACTTGGGGAAGATATTTTGGATCTGAAGATATACGTGGCTGATTTTGAATCAGTGCCTGTTTGTACCTTAATACATCAGAGTTTGTTCAGGAACAGTCAGTTCATCCTTGTGAAAACATCAGCCTTCTGTTGCTACCAAGGTCATTGTCAGCTTCAGTTATCTGGTGCCCTGGGACCAGTGAAGTCCTTAGGAGGTTTGCTTCTGTGTCTGTCCTTGTCTCCAGAATAGACATATAATAAATACCTGTTACTATTCTTAACACAAAGCAGATGTATTCTTTTGGGAAGTCCTTCAGCAACATGCAGTGTTAACACTGTTACGCTACATTGACAGCAAACGGGTAATTTGTTTTTTCTCTTTTTCCTGAGTATGTTGCATTTGTTAATGGTCTCTTACCGCTAAATGTTTAGATGCTAAAATATTGGTGGGAGAGTGGGGGCTTTTGTGTCCCTCACATGGTTAACAATAACCTTCCCAGAAGGTTACTCCACCTCTCTTTTAAATCCATCTGAAAGGGTCGAGAGTCCTGCTTTTTACTCCAAGTGCCCAGGGTTCAACCTGTCAGCAAGGGACTGCTTGTCACAGTGTTGCTGGAGCTGGGTTCAGTCTTCATAGAGAGTGAAAACGACATGAGTAGGTTTGGCAGGCAGCTTAGGACAGTCTCAGGAGAGTTCTGTACATCTGTACTACATCTGCCCTACCTGCAGCAGTGTTGCTGCTGGCAAGCACGCGTTGGGGAGATGTTAGGGCTGCGTATGACCTGGAAGCCTGAATGTCTCCAGCTTTGGTGGTTCAGATTCTTTGCTGTTCAACCAGAGTCCAGGCCAGCCTCAAAGAGCCATAATTGAGCCTTAATTAGAAAGCATAAAGTTAGCACACACAAATTCTCTTAATTGGGACACCACAGTGGATCCATTATCTCCTTTAAAGGGAAAGTAATTTATTCTGTGGGGCTTTGAATGTAGCATGTTTGCATGTGGTAGGAAGAATTCATAGGAAGGTGGCAAGTTTAAAATGGCAAAGTACAATATCATTTGAAGCAAATTCATAAAACATTCACTGCATTTCATTTTTTGTTTTGTTTTGTTTTTTTTTTTTTTTGTCTTTTTAGGGTTGCTTATTTGGTAAAAGACAAGAGAGTAACATTTCATGCCTCATCAACACCTGGTAAAACACAGCTTTACTTCTCAATACTGACCAAATGTGGCCATTAAGTAGAATATTTGATAATGCTGTCATGCTCAGGCAGCGGCTATTGTCAGTATCATAAACCAGAATTGCTTTCCTTGAGGAAAAGCCAATTAAGAGAATTCTGAATAGCAGTGAGTGCTCTCCTGTGCTCCTAATGCTGTTGCTCATTCAGTGGATTCCTTAGATGTCAGTTCAGGCCCTAAATTGGGCCTAACTTCTATGCAGATATCTTCACATTTCACGTATGTGAACACACATGAAAAACAAAATCATGCTTTTCCCCCCCCCTCCCTTTTTTTATTGAAACCTTGTAACTGCTCATTCAGATTTTGGGTTCAGATTCTGCCTTTGAAGGCCTATAATGCGAACTAACATACAGAGGATTGGAATGGAAGGAGAGTAATGGAAAAATGGCACTCATTTGTACACATCTCTCATGATAATTGAACATGGAAATGATTTACATTTTCATGTGAATTTTGACATGTAGATGGGCATGCCTGAAAGTTTGAAATCAAATATGGTAATGTATGCTGTAGTTCTGAGTAAGAGAAAGAATCAGTTGCATACACCCTTCCTGACCTTCACTGTGGATACCGCCAGATTTTTCTGCCTTCTGAAATGCTATTTTTTTTTTCAATTTCAAATGTGGCTTGATAGGAGAATGTGAGAGGTGGTAATGAGTGCAAAATTGACCTTTTATTCTGAATTTAAAACACATTTCCATCTCCTGCAAAATTCTCAGTTTTCTTATTACCAAAATCAACATTATCTGTCAACAATACAAAGGGTGAATGTGATTAACCACCCACTCACTTGGAACAAGTGGTATCTTGATTCATTTAATTTAGAACATCTAAAGCTGTCAGTGACTTGCCATCTGCTGAGGGTACCTGCTGTAGTCTGAAATGCCCTCTTAGCAACACATGGGTTGGCTTTTATAAGAGATACCAGGTTTCCTCATCTGTATTTTGAGAATGTGTTTGTGCAGATTTTACTCAGATAAAAACTGAGCAACGTAATTGCTTCTGAAGTTGTAAATTAATTGTTCCCCAAATCAAATCTGCAATGCCTCTGATGTAATTTGTGTCGATAATATAGTAAAAAGAGGTTACATGCCATCAATAATTGACTGCATATACCCAAATGAAGATCTTTTCGTTATGCAAATATTTCTGAAAGATGTGTATCCCATCTGCTTTTTCATTGTTTCTCAAAACATTTCTGAGTGGGCTCCAATATAAAATAAAACTAGAACAGGGAAGTCAAAATTTAGTATTTTGATTTTTACTTCAACTTTCGTGTGCCACTAGACTTTGTTGACAAAGCATAGTTGTTGCAACTGGATGTAGTTTTGATAGAGCAGAAGACTTGAGTTGTTCACCTTCCCTTGCATCTGGAGCTGTTGGTTTGGATGGCAGGTGAGGAATGGCTTATGGCATAGGAAAATGTTGAAGTTAGTTTTCTAAGCTGCATCTTTTATGCAGACAAATACAGAGAATCAGTTCTCAGCTTTATCAACCTGGCACCTTTCTTGGCCAATGCTATGAAAGCTCGTGATCTTACTGTAGTCTAATATCTATTCTACTTTGCATTTTATTTGACATTAAAAGCAAGCCTCAAAAGCAGGCTGAATTGGTAAAAGAATGTGCCAGCAATACAGGAAGAAATTATTGAATGCTCTCTGTAATGAACTGTGGGGGAAGTAAAAAACATGTTACTCTTAAATGGGAAATATAATGCCAGACACTGTATTAAAATTAAAGTAAACCATGAAATATAAGCAATAAAATGATGCAACACTGGCCGGTGATTTGTATGCTGTCTATAGCTTGGCACCAAGTGCTGCAAACACACCAAGCTGGCATTACCACGAAAGCTAACAGAAGTCTGTCTTGTAGCTACAATATGCTTTGTAGTAGAAGCTGAAATTTTTGAGGTTTAGGGGTTTCAAGCACAAATGGACAGCAGCCTACAGCCCCAGGGACCCAGCTCTCTTTGGTCTCCTCTTCCTCTTGTAAGACAACATATGAGACACCCAGAAAGTATTATTTTGGAAAATTACCCATGCTTGGAGTCTGGATCATATCTGTGTGGGGAGAGAGTTAAATTGCTTAGGTGAACACTTAAATTCCTTCTCTCATACCCTCAGTGCTGCATTTGACACCTTTTTATTTAATCAGTTTACAATGCCTCTCACGCACCATCTTTATTGCTTATCAAGTCATTAGAAATGGTTTAATCACAGTCTGATTATAGCTCTCCAAGGTCTTTGTGGTACCCTCAGATGTTTGGATGAACACAGGTTTGCAGTTTGGATGCTTTGTAGTGGACTGTAAGACCTTTAACATCAAATCAAGGTAGTTAATGCTGAAAAGTGGCTTTGCTTTTGAACCACTTTCTTTGAAAACCACTGTTTTCATTTCTAAAAGTGGTTTGCATGCCAGGCCTCTATTTTAGTGTCTAAATTTTTCACCCCAGGAGCAGTGGGGTTCTGGGCTTTACTATATGGAAGTACTACAGATCCCTCTTTTTGGCAGGTACCTTCACAGCACTCTTTCTTTTGGCTCCGTCAGTCTGAAATTGCTCTCTTTCTATACCTCGTGCCTTTGAGAGGCTGTTTTCATTTCAGTTGGATGTTTATATTGACTGTGTCAATTCTTGTTTAAAATTACCATTGTGTGTGGTTTGCAAGGCAGCCACTTCCCTTACAGGTCTTAAGTTAAAGTGGCAATGACAGGGCTAGTAAGGCTCAATACCTGAACCTCCTGAAGAAATTAAAATTCTCATTCCATTCAGCTATTTTTTTCTGCTTTGAATAAATTAAACTGCACACCCTTTTGGCGAGGACAAAAAAAAAGACCAGAACACAGAGAAAATGGAAAATACTCATCAAGGGCACAGAATTCATTACAAAAATCATCACCAAAATAAAAACGTGAGAGTAAGATAACATGACAGCATGCAACTCTGGAAAAATATTCAATATTCTTGCAAGTATAAATTGTTAATATTGAAATGAGTAACACAAGGTACATAATTCGCATGGTAAATAACTGGAGAACTGGAGCCAGAAATGTTCTCTGTGCCTCTGTTCCAAAATTTTTACTACTTATAATTCAGTACATGAACCTTTTAATTCAGTTTCAATAAATTGCTTACGAGCCCCTTGAAAGCTGGTCCAATTTAACAATATTAGATGACAAGAACTTTCATAAAAATTAGCTTCATTATATTTCCTCATTAGTGAAGGCATGTCAGACATAAGGAATGCCACAATTGCTCTGTAGGAATACTTTATATTTGTTTTTTAATTAAGATATTTTAAAAATTAGTTCCTTGTGAAAGTTCATTGGTGACAGTTATTGAGAAGTTATTTAGGGCAGATGTGTTATCTTTTGTCCATTATTGGAGTAATTTACTGAACTATGAAGGCCTTAAACTTTGTTCAGGGATTTGCAGTTTAAGTAATCTGGTTTTATTTGGGATATTTCAGGCTTATAGTAAGGTCTTTGATCTGGATTTTGTTAGTGATAGTGTTTTTACTGTAACTCCCTAGATGGAAACATCTTTGTAGTCATATATGCTTTCTTCCACCATGGTACACCAGTGTTACCAATGGAGAAAACCCTAATGTTGTCTGTTTTTTAAATGCCATGAATTACCAGTTACAATTAAAAATAATCCAGGTTTAAACTGTGATACAGTCAGTAAATAGATTTTGTATTTTCAGAGGAGACTGAAACAAATATAAATGTCTAATTTTGGAAATTTTGCATGCCTTTGGAACTTTGAGCTTTAGTCTTGGAAGATAAATTTGCCTTGGTGGCTATTGCTTACTCAAACTCCCTTTTAGCAGCTCCTCTCTATTCTTTTCTTTTGAGCCATTTTCCAATTAACGTGTAAT
Organism: Heliangelus exortis; assembly: GCF_036169615.1. NCBI lineage: Eukaryota > Metazoa > Chordata > Aves > Apodiformes > Trochilidae > Heliangelus > Heliangelus exortis. The sequence continues at coordinate 8,413,972 of NC_092434.1, forward strand.
ATTGCCGTGATAACTGATCAATATTTTGTTTAATATTAAAAAAAAACACAAACGAAACCAAAGTCACAAAAAGCCTCCCAAACCCCAAAACCAAACCATTGTCTTTTTTTTTTTTTCATGGGTAGCACATATGTCAAGCTTTCTAAGTTTCTATTCATCTTCCCCTCCTCTTCTTGCTCTTGTCAGGGACCTGCTTTGGCAGAGAGGCACAAGGTGCCATGAGGCAGGAACAAAGCCTGGGAGAGGGAGATGGGAGTCAACAGATGAGTGAGAGAAAAGAGACTGTCAACCCCACCTAATAATAATACTGCTTTTTGTACCATCAAGCTTCACTTGCAGTGAAAATCCTTTGTTGTTTTGGATGAGTATAAAAACTTAGCTCTCTATGTGAAATCTGCTTTTTTTCCCTTCCTGAAAAATGTCAACATTTCCATCAGTCAAAAAAGCAGCTCAACAGATCTTTTAGTCCCTGGTGTCTCTGGTCTTCCCAGTTATTTACTGCTACATCTCCTCCTTGAATTATTGGCTCACTACTTGTGCATACATCCCTTGAAATATAAATTTTAATCTGTATAATTAGAAAAAGAAATCTAGAACTCTTCAGAGCAGTCTATTCCATTTAGTTTAATTTTATTTCTAACTGTTCCTGGCCCAGCCTTTACTGACATTTATAACATCCTTTTACTTTTGTACTGAGTACCTTTGCAGTTGACCCAGCAGGGATAAATATCACCCTATAGGGATCCAAGCAGATATGAATTTTCATTACTCCTTTGAGAATATAAGATTGACAAGGGTTACTTCTCCAAAGAAAATCTGTTATTCAATTTCTGAAGCAAAGCACTCCTCTTGACTCAGGTTCAAACCAAAGAATTAATCAGCAAGAAAGGAATGAAATTACTGGACCTTGCTCTTCTGTTCTGGAATTCTCTCTTTCCTTTCTGACTGAGTAGGAGAAGATGGGAAGACAGGATGCACCAGCATAATGCTCAGTAGAGACAAGGTGCTTGAAAGATTCAACAGAATATCTTAATGCATCCTGGCAGTATTAATTTAGTATTAATTCAGTTCTAAGTAAGGTATTACTCTAACACACACTTGTTTGAGATTCTAGATGTTTCTTGACAAAAAGAGAAGTAATGCAGGAAGGAGCATCAGGAGGAAGACTTTCAGTGGGACATAAGTGTACCTCACCTGCTGCTCTGGTAATTTTTTTATGCTCAGCAGCCTCACAAATTTCAGTGGCATTTGAGAAGCTCTGTTATGAAGCTGAACTCAGGGAATGAAAAGGTCGATCAGAGTTTATGTTGAAACCTTGCAGATGTGAATTGCTGCGGGAAAATTTGGGCTAGTTGAGTTCACTTACACTGGATTCCACTGTGACTCCAGGTATTGTCACAAAATGACAACTTCCATGGAAGCAACTTCCATTAGCAACTTCCATGGACTGAAATGGAGCATTCAAACATAAGCAACTTGGAAAATCAGTTTGATTTCAAAGCAACATAAATAGGGATTAAGGTATATAATTTTCCTGTCTGTAGGCTTAGATTTTCAAGGGGCTTTATAAAGCTAAGAATATGTGCAAGATCTCTCTTTTATCATAAGTATATTTCCTTACAGCATGTTTCCTCTATGATCTCTAGAAACAGTTCTATTTTTAGGTGTGTTATTTAAAGTGTTATACTGATGGCACATTCAAGCATTGCTAAAAACCTCTTAAAATGCTTCAATAAAAATGATATTAAAGCATTTTTTTGCTTAGTAGCAGCTAGAAATAACTGAAATAAGAAGCCATTAAGAAGCTAGTCACACTTCTTTAAAATTGATACTAAGCTGTCCATAACACATTCTGAACAAAATAATACTTTTTTATTTGTCCATTAAGGAATGTGCCTTAAGGAGAATGGATTTTATTGTAGTAAACTAAAATGGCTATGCACAGAATAAATACGTGATTAAACAAGAGCTATATACCATGGAGTGTGAACTGTTCAAATAACATGAATGGCTCAGTTGTTGTCCACATGAATATCTGAGTAGGAACCTGTACTTAGAAATGTTTTGCTGATATGTAGACCTCTAAGAGAGAAATGGAAGTACTGGATTACAAGAAAATGAATATTTGACATACATTTCATAGTTATCTTCCATAGTTGTCTTTCAATTCTTTCCTCACTGATGCTTGTTATCAGTAGTAATGCAGACTGCTCAGTACTGACACGCTGCTGCACACAAGGTGCATGTCTATTAAGACTGCAAACACAAAGCAAGACAAGAAGGAGCTTTTTCTACATGTCTCAGTGTCATTGCAGTGATGATATGACACCATTGTATACTGCAAGTGCTGTGAAGTTTTTAAAATTGGAATTTAGATATATCAAGGTGCTTTACTGAATTCAGATGGCAGGTGCTGCTGCTCTAGTAACTCCTCGGATGGACAGTCTGTGTTATGTACTCTTCTGTCCCTCTTGTATGGTTACCTTCTTACAGTGCCTTTTTCTCCACCCTCAGGCCCAATGTTTCTTTCAGTTTTGTCTTTGTGAAAGTAGGCGATTGCTCAGCCTAGCACATACATCTCTGACCTTAGGAACATTTAGTAATAGTGATTTACCATTGACTTTTCCATGAGCATAGGATTACAACACACAGGCTTTAGAAATCCCCCTAAATTACTTTACATCCTGGCTAGCACAAGAATGTAAGACTACACTGGCCAAATTAAGTCTGTGTGTTGTAGAAACTTACTATCAGGAGGTAGGGATTTACTGTAGGAGTGCTCCCCATGACAGATTTGGACACTGTAATGCTGCTGACATCCTGAAGATGTTCTCAGAACAGCATGGTGCAGAGCTTCCACAGCCAAAGAAGTTTTGATGTTAGCTTATAATTCTAAGTCAAAAGACATACAACATGAGGTACTGCTTGCTCTGCATGAGAAACCTAATTACTACCCTGTTCCTTGCCCCACAATGGAGAGGTCAAATATAAAGCTCCAAACAATTTGGGCTTGTTTCCCCAGACTTAGAAGGACTCTTGCATTTAAATCTTGTTGCAAGTGTGCTCAAACATCTAGTAAATCCTTCAGAAGTCTATTATGTAGGAAGTTGTATTTTATTTGAGGCAACTGTAGAGAGGTAGGGCCTTCCTTCATTTCCCTTCCCAGGCTCAGATGTTACACTTTGCTTTGACAAACATTAAGTAAATATTTGGTTTTCTTTCAAATGCAGCTTTGGTTTAGACCCAGAGCAGGTAGTGACAGCCACTCGCATCAGGCTGCATCATGTGGGACATGGTGCAGTACCCATCCTGCTGTTTCTCTGCTCTAATAAATGAGGAACCTGAGAGTAAATTACAGCTTGTGGTGCATGATCACGGACATTGTAAGTGGCTGCACCACAGTTGTCTTAGCAACAGCCACATCCCCCAAGCTAAAGAACAGCTTATTAACTCACAAATGGAAAAAAGAAACATTGATGCTTTGTCTCCTCATGGAAAAATACATGCACATTGTATTAAGTTTTCTCGTCTTCATAAGAAATAATTTATAGGGAAAGCTTGTATTAAATACATGTTTTCTCTTTACATGGCTGACTTGCATTCTCTCATATACTATGGGCCCCTGTAACCAAGAGGACATGCACACAATAAACATGCACAAACCAAAGTGCCCTTCTGTTATTTTGTCTGAACAGGGATGTGTTCTGTACATATGAAAAAAAATTTGCTCAAAACCTGATGAATTGTCCCAGAGGGGGCTTGTCAGGACTGGCCTCATCCATAGGCAGTGGATACAAAGGAACTGTTGCTGGCTTTGGATCAGATACGCATGCATAAAATGAGCTTCTAGAAGCTGTTCCTTGTGAGTGAGAGCCATTGAAATGAAATAATTGATACAGGCACCAAAACTTGAATTATTCAGTTGCTTTTATAATGCATGTTTTTAAATGCATGGATTATGTGAGGCTGGCAGTATGAATTGGGCTTGTGGGATGTAACTCTGATACAGCAATGTCTGTTTGCTCTGCTTTTATCCTGGGCTGAAAGGAGAGTGATTACTGTATCATGATTGGATAATTTTCAAAGATTTTCCTGGGGATTATTAGTTTTACTGTTCTAATAAACACATAATTAAACAATGACTGTGTATTATTGGGTTCTAGTCTGCTTTGTACACAATGGATTTACAGCGTGTCAGTAAATATTGAAACTCTGATGCGGTAATTAAGATGTACATAAGCATTCTCTGCGAGGGGAGATGAGAGGTTTTTACTGTGAGGCTCAGCTGGAGTATTGCAGTGGTAAGAAAGTATCTCAATGTGAGGAGGAAACACCAGGTAGTTTGTACCTTTCTCCCCCATGCTACCTGTTTTTTGCCTATAGTTCGGCATTAAATGTAGCACAGTCTGCACTTCGAGGGAACAGAAGTTGTTCTCACAGCCTAGGACAGCACTCCCTGACATAAGCCAAGGCAAATGAACATCTAATCTGCAATCTAAGAGGCAACCCTGAAGCAGAAGAACATATTTGGGAGCTCTTTTCCTCTACTAAACTTTAACAGCTCTATTCAATTTGACGTGCCCTGAATTGCCAACTGCATTCCACCAAGGGACCTGAGCTGAGATGTTCAAACCTGACATTTGATTAAAAGCACAGCAGACATTATGTGAAGTGGTGAACCTTTTCCAGGAAAAAAAAAATCTTAAAACATATTAAATTATCAATCAAACAAATTGCAGTTAAGATGCCATATTTTATGAATGTTTTGTGAAACTTACTCATAAAAAATACAGCTCTTGACAGACCTAATACATTCAGGTTAGTTCATTTTAAGTACTAATCAGCCTTGCACAGGGCACACCATTACAATTTTCTCAGCTGGGGCAAACAGTTAAGTGGTACACTGAGTATTGCAGTTTCCTTTAGATTATTTAGTTTCCCATGATATAAACTTTTCCTGAGAAAGACTAGAGAAATGGGCCCCAGCAATGTAAAATGATGCAGACAGCCTTTATCAGTGCATCATTTATCCTGCAGTTGTAATGAATCTCCCTTTTGTGGCTACATGGAGAGAATGACTGAACTCCAACACACTTTTGAGTGCATAGGATTCAGAGATGCTCCATTGATTTCCACAGGGGACAACTCCAACAAGATGGAAAGGTATTGAGTAAAGAAGGGCATAGGGCAGAAGCATAATATTTATATTTGCCAAAATCTATGTAGTCTTTCCCTGCTTTTGTCACTTATATGCACTTGCTTGTTTTAAAAACTTAGTTTTATGTGGGAAAAAACCCTTATACAAGTGTCCTGTGTGTCATATGTATTCTGCCTCTAACACCTGTTAAACCCATTGGCCAATATAAAGTAAAAGGAGCAGAAGGGGTCTCAGTAATAGTTACACTTTTACCAGCTTCACTGAAGTGGGTTAAAAAGCCCTGTAAATGCCCCCTCCAAGGGAAGGTGGCGGGTGAGCTTTCATGCTAGGTAGTGTGCAAGAATTTGCAAGGAAAAAAGACTTATAAATATCCCAGCTGTTAGAAAAGCTTCATCCTGATCAGCTCAGTTCTTCAGTCAACCATGACACACAAGTCTGTAGGAAATGAGGGTTTCATTAATCTTGGTGCTCACAAAACTGCTTCTTACGCAACTGCTGTTATCTAAGACCAGTCTGAATAGACCACTACTGAGAGACTGTGATAGAAGCACCTATTATGTATTCAGGGAAATTATATTGCTTTAATTAAATATTATCTTTGGAGATTTTTTTTTTAATAAGAGATAAGCACTAGAGGTCTTTTAATTTACCTTTGTAATCAATGATGTCCAGAAAGATACCATTCCCAATAAGCAAGGGCTTAACTATGTTGTCTCAATGATCCCTTTGTGCTGTTGATGTGAGTTCATTGCCATTTGTCATGTTTTCCAGAATCTAGAATCTAAAATTAGATTTTGAACTGTTATCTGGTAATTATTGCATGCAGTTTAGTTATTTTACTTCAGTTAATATATGGGTGTGCTCTTGTTTCTGAAGTACTACCTCTTGCTGATAGCCTGTTCATTATCAAACATGTGAAAGAGAAATTAGTCTGGTGGGTGGAGAATGAGAAAGTAAATAGTAAGGAAAACTAAACAGTACTTACATTTATGTAACTTTGATTTCTGAATTGTGCTACAGTAACATCTACCCAACTAACCAGACTTTTTTCTAAGACTTCCCCCTAAAACTGTAACATCAGCATTATAAGATAATTTAGCTGTTATGTTTGTCAAATTAATATGCTTTAGATATTATTTTGAAGGTAGTGCTTTGCAAAGTCCATGAAACAAATTATTATGCTAAAAATGTGAGTTATATGCTACTAGTAGTACTAGATTTGGTTCCTGGAATTTTGCCACAGTTCCTTCTATAATATTGCTTTCCTGGGAACTGAATAATTTGGCACCTGATTGCACTAATTACTGTTGAACTTTAGAACCTTTAATGCAGTGAAAATTCAAATATTTAAAATGCACTGATATTTGCAGGATGAAAAGATGGAATTTGCACAGAAATATGATAACCAATTTCTTTCTGTAATAATGCCAACACCTTTGAGTTAACTCAGTTCAGTAGGAAATGTAAAGAGCCGACACAAGAATGTTTTGACTGTGATCAATAATACCATGGTGCTATGAGAGGTTTTCTGCTCTTGCTCATCCTTGTTATGGGAGGGAAGAAAGAAGTAATCAGCTGATGAATCAGTTTATAAATATCCAGTATACATGTTGACCTATTTAAAGGACTGTAAATGGAGATTATTGTTATGTCTAAAGGTAAGTTTTCATCCCTATCAGTACTACAGAGCATTATTTTCCATTCCCTAATTCCTAACAAGTATGAAGGAAAACCTGAGGTTTAATATCATTAACAACTGTGAACTTCCTAGTCAGTGTGGTATTTTCAAACATACTGTTTATGTAGGAAAGGTATTAGATGTCTAAGTCATTTAGTATTCAGCTGCCATCTCCCATTACATGTTTACCTTTTGAACTATGGCTGGGAAGTCTTATTTTGCTTTATGAGCCTCAGTTAGGAGAATATTCTGTTAGAGGCCAAAGTAGACACTGAGAGGAAGAGAACCAGAAAAGAATTTGGTTTCCTCAATAGGAAGCATAGAGAACGGTGTTCCTAAGAATCTGATCTGTAACTGGAGCTCTAGATAAACTTTCTCTGACCTATTTTAGTTATTCTTCACAATGTGTCACTGAAATTGCTTTTTTACTTGCCCTTCTGAGTGTGACTTAGTGGCCCAGATCCCTTAATTCTCACGGAAAACAGTCTAAATACTTTTGTCTGTCACACAAAGATGTCTAGCACATCTCTGAATATTAATTCTCTCTCTAGCACACACAAAAGCTATCTTCCATGGATTTTGATTTTGCTTTGAAGCCTCTAGGAATGTTACCAGGGATTATATCTACCTTAATGGATTTCTGCTTTAATCCTCTGAATGAACTATTTGCAGGAGGCTCATCTGCTGTGTTTTTTTCCAAACTTTACTTCTGTTTGTACTTGTCCTTCTTATAAAATAACTGGAATGGTCCCAGATCTTACCTGCATATTGCATGAACAACAGGTCATCATTTTGTGACAAAAAAGCCTAAGTAATTTGCGAAGATTTCCTTGTCACATAAACCCAAACTTTTCCCAGAACTGCTGGCATCAGCACTACTTCTAGGTGAAACCATGAACAAGAAATGGTGGCAGTCAAAATTAAAACTGGGCACAAGGTGCCATCCTTCCTTAGCTTGAAACTCATGAACCTGAGAGAAAAGCCACTACAGCACCAGTGCAGGAGAGGAATAGGGCTGAACAGCATTTATGGTTCTGAGTACAGCTAAATAAGACCTTATATTGAAGAAAAGTCCTTCACCCAGGCTTGTGCTGAGTAAGTGTTTGTGTACTGAAACATTCCAAATACATATAAGTAATTGCTAATGCAGTATAGATTATGCTGACATAGTGCTGTTTCTGGAATACATCTCCAAGAGAAAAGTCTACAGAAAAATTATGAGATTTAATGAGTGAGCTGTGCCAGATGCATACTGTAAAGCTGTTTGCCTACCGTGCATATGTAGCTTTATCCTAATCACTTATTCATAAAAAATATGCATAAGTATTTTCTTCCAACATCACAAATAATAGCATGCATTCACATAAAGACTGATGAAATCAGGCATTAAAAGTCATTCAGCTGTCAGACAGGTATTTTGTTTTGGGTTTTTTTTCAGAGCAATTCCTTAAGAAATATTTATGATGTTTCACAACAACAACAACAAAAAAAATGAATCGAGGATCTCATCAAATCTGCACCAGTTCCTGCTTTGGTGAACATTTCAGGTGTGCCAGGTGCCATGGCCTAAAGGGATTCATGGGGCACTTGCACTCTCACCAGTGTTATCACCACCACTCTTATTGTTTAATATCAAATTTTTGCAGGACATCTGTTTTTAGCACTGATGATAAGGAGAATCTTAGGTATTTTTAGATGCATCTAATGGTCAAATTTAGTATTTGATCATGCTAATTACATATTACTGACTTTCTGCCACCTTCTAACAATCCGGAGGGTCTGACTATCGTTACTCTTAGACTTGATGCTCTGTCACTTTTTCTTTGACTTCCCAAGCTAGGCTAATTGGATGGCTATGAAGAATGTGGGGAGTATTTTGGCTTTTGAAAATGTTCTCCTTTTCAGGCTGCTTTCCAACCTTTTCTCCCCTGCTTAATGACCCATTCAAAAAATTTCCAATGAAATTCTCAGACTAGATTTACATAAGATCATTAGAGTATTCCAGCTCCTTTACTTTAAAATATTCATGGCAGTCTCACATTGCTGGCTTCACAGAACCAATTTCAGGCAAAACTCCCATCAGCTTCACTGAGTAAGGATGGCAGGGTAGGGCTCTAATTGTCAAAAGCTCAAAAGCTTCAGCTTTGGTAGATGTACTCCATGTCAAGTACCAATTCAGGTAGTGCTTCATTGTGCATTCTGCTCACTCTGTGGAGTTGGGGAGAGACAGGTTAGGTGCTTTTATTACTTCTCAGTCTTTGAAAACAAATTGCAAGAACTTGCTGACTTAAATCTCAGCCTATACAGGCTTCTCTGTATATCACATGTGTGTAAAACTTCACTAGATTTCCAGCTTGAAAAGTAAAGCACTCTGTGCATCATTGCATTAAAAATTCTGTGCAGAGTTGTAGCTTACTGGTCCAGTATAATGTTTGATTTGGACAACTTTAGAATGGCAAGAGATGCTGTACTGTAAAAGGGTGGCTTGATTTGTCCACAAAACTGGTAGGAAATGCTTATATGAGGCACATCTTATCTTAACCAGGGAAGTTTTTTTCAGCAACATTATCAACAGTTTCTTCAGGAGGCAGCATGGGAACATCATCTCAGTCCACAGTCCGATAGGGAGCAGAGCACGCTTGAGGCCTGGGGCTCACTGAAGGGACAGAGCAGCAAAACAGAAGCATCACTTGAAATTCCTGCTTTTGCCAGTAAAACTTATGTGTAGCTACTACACTTGACATGCACAGTGGCTGCAGCAGCCACCTGTAGCAGCCAGAGCCCCCAGTTCCTTGTTTTCAGCTTCTCCCAGTGTTTATGCCCAGTGAGTCCAGAGCCAGAAATATTTTGCTCAGTATTGTTCAGTCCTTCTTCTTCTGCTATTCCTTGCTCGAGGAACAACTCAAGATGCAAATTTAAGTCTCAGGAGAACAGTATGATATAAAATGTCCTACCATCTTAAAAATTTATTACTGAAACAACTGTGCTCAGATATATTTTTTAAAATGGAAATGAATAATTTAAGACTGTTTAAAATATATGAATATAACTTTAAATTAATCAGGTTTTTGTGTACATTGCTTGGCAAATAAAATATGTCTCAAGGGGTTTTGTTTTGTCAACAAAACTTGCCTCCCATTTCTTTTTTTTTTATTACAGAAGCAACTTTTGAAAAGGCTTTTAATAACCTTTCCATAAAACTGAAGCATGCTCTTCATCCTGCCAAATGCATTTCTTGCCTGCATTTCCAAGCAAACAGATACTGTTAGCCACACCAAAGGCAGATGAAGGAGAGTCTGTCTCAGCAGTTACCTGAGAGAGAGGTTCAGGGAGGGCAAATACAGCCAGCCTTGCTGCCTCTCCCTCTGGCTGTCTCCTGGTGATTGGGGAGCCACTCTGCATGTAAGGGAGAAGATGGTGGCAACTGGGAGAAGCTGGGGAGGGTGGGTAGGTGTTGAGTGAGTGGAAGTGGGGAGTGGCCGGAGTTGAGTTGCATGAATGAATAAGCAATTGGAGGCAGAACAGGGAGATTTGGAAATGAGTGCAATATCATTTCTGTATAGTATTTGGTCATGGACTTTTTACAAGGGCACATAGTACTAGGACAAGGGGTAATGTTTTTAAGCTGGAAGAGGGTGCATTTAGGCTAGACATTAAGAAGAAATTATTTCATGTGAGATAGTGGAACAGGTTGCCCAGGGAAGTTGTGGATGCGTCATCCATGGATGTCTTCAAGGTCAGACTGGATGGGGCTTTGAGCAGCCTGGTCTAATGGGAAATGTTCCTGCCCAAGCAGGGGGGTGGAATCAGATGATCTTTAAGGTCTCTTCCAACCAAAACCATTGTGTGATTTTATTTGTGGCTAAAGAGTTGACAAAAAGCCCTAAATAGTTGACAAAAGATGTTTTAATGTCTGTAGTAATGGATTATATGTAGTTGATCAGTCAGAAACTCAGCTTCTGAAGTTCATAAATGAGGTTGTTGGATCAGCTGAATGCAGGAGTTGCTATAAATGAGTAGAAGAGGTATTTCTGATGATATCTGCATATAATCTGGTATTTAGATGAAAGCAAAATGATCTTATCTATAGATCAGGTAGAAAATTATTAACTGTCACTTATGTGACCTGGTTATTGCTGGGACACCCCATCTTTTGTTACTGTTCACACAAGGTCTGACATTTTATTGATTTATTTAGTATTTTGATATTAGCAAATATGTATGCCTAAAAGAAGCTGTCCAAGATGGAAACACAGAACACAAAGGTTTGTATGTTATTTAGACATAGAGCAGGCAGATGTTCTTGGCTAACAGAGCAATGCCTGACTGACATTGCATATCTGAAATGAAACCACATGGTAGGATTGTTTTTTCCCCATATGTGTTAAAAATAAATATATACACTCCTTTCAGAAAAAATGTTTTATAGAATCAGGCCAGGAGGAACATTTCCTTGTAAATCTTGTACAATGTGCCCTGCACCCTGAAAAATGCACAACCAAATACTTGTATCAAACTGTGCTTGACAAGTGGAGCAGTAATGCTTAGCACTGTTGGGGAATTTACCCATTTTAACCTTAGAAAATACAAATATTTATGGAACTTAAACAGTTAGCTATTAGAAGACAGACATCCATCTGAGAAAATAGTGGAAAAAAAAAATATGCATTTAAAATATTATTTAATATGATTTAATTCTAAGCCAAGTGTGACAAATAACAATTGCCAACATCTCATCGTCTCTTGTAGCACTGACTTGTAAACTAATCACATCTGTTGTATTAGTATTTGTAGTAACTATGCTTGTGATAAACAATCACATGAAATTTTAATAGCTTTCCTAATGTTCACATGAATGATTGCATAATGAGGTTTCCTTCTCTTAAATTTATTGTGCAAAAAATATTGTGTGCAATCTACTGACGAAAGTCAGCTTCTTATCAGAAGAACTTCCACAAACAGCATAATAGGGAAACAGCAAACAGGAGAAACAAAGCTTCCCAGAAAAATGTCCTTTGTTAAGGAGGTAGGGACTGTAAGCATGATGTATTCTTGCATGCTTCAGAGGCAGTAGCTTATGACTTTTTTCTCCAATTCAGTTTACACGGTATATGTCAAAAGTGAAGTAAAAGACAACAGCAAAACCAGAGTAGAATAACAATAAAAGTAGACTCCTGATCTCCTGTATACTCAAGTGACTTTTTATGCTGTCAGAAACTTTTTTTTTGCACTAAATATACTGCCTATAAAATTAATGCCTCAATTTTTTAAGTGAAACCATACCTAAAATATATCACAGGGCCAAAATATCTGCAAGAAGTTTTTTGAATTTCAGTCAGTACTTCCATGTATCTTTAGCAAAAATAGCAAGAGATTCTTTCCTGTGAAGCAAGGCTCTATGTGCACTGAGCACAGAAGTAGGGTTGCATGGGATACAGCTGTGTACTGATGGCTCTCACCATAGTGCTTTTTAGTCTCACCTTCTTGTTCCTTTCTTTTCCAAATAACACAGGCTTCACCTATTCTGTATGCGTTTGATTGTCTGCAATATACAAATTTTACAACCACATTCCTTAAGTCTTGCAAGTTTAATTCTTTATGGGCAATTTTAGTCCTTGTCAGAGGCTCTCTGATAATCTGGAAAAACACCCAAAACATTAGGAGCTGTTTTACAAGCAGGCTGGTGGCTGGATGAGCAGATTTCCCCACCTCCAAGAGCAAACTGCTTCAGAGGGACCTTGGTGCAGAGCAAATGAACCAGGGTAAGTGTCTGATCTTGGGGGATCAGATTCTCTCCTCAGTTTATATCCAGTTCTTTATGCTGATCTGAAAGAGATCAAGGACTGGTAAATTGATCTATGCTGTGCAGTATTAGGAGAAGCTGAGTTACCCAGGATTTTGGGTGTTGCTATGTTTGTCATGGAGAATCTGTACAAATGGTTTGTTTATAGTCTAGCAATTCAGTTGTGTGTTATTTAGGGGCTGCACTAGTACTATAACTAAGTGTAAGAGCAAAGATCAATAGCTGATGCTTGAACCATGAGATGTACCTGCTTTATAATCCTGGAAATACTTGTTTTTTTATAGTTTCACATGCAGAAAAGCCAGTCAAACTGGTTGAAAATGAAGTGCTCAGGCAGAAAGAGAAGGAGATCATACAGGGTTTCCTGGGCTTCTGAAGCACACTGCAAAATGCTGGGAGAAAGTCAATGTTGTAGCTTGACTATAATACCTAAATACAATATAAAAGATAAGATTATCATTATGACTTGGATTCTTCAAACATATACCTAGTGTAAGACATTAAAATGATGTGAAAAGTATTAAGGCAAGACTAATTCAGAGGCTACACTCTATCAAGGAGGTATCCTGCAATGAGCTAAGGACCACACAGCAAGAAATTCCAAAGTACCAATGTGTGCCTGGTAGCTGCTTGTGGACAGGACCAGGAATGCCATTTCCATGGCTGCAGGTCTGCCATTCATCCATTATCCAGAGACACTCACTGCACAGAATCTATGCCATGGCAATTGAGCAAATTAAGCAGCTGTATCATTTATCAACCTGCTGATTAAATCCGTTCTGCTCTAATATGTTCAGGGACAAAAGACCTCTCATTGTTTCTTTGAAGTCTGACTTGTGAATGTGTGTCTGCACGTGCAAATTGCAGACACATTGTTTTCACACTCACTTATATGGGATCTTTCAGTAAATTGCTTAGCCTACTGGAAATTATGTTTATCATCAGCTTTTCTGAGGCCCCTCTCATGTCTTAGGAACTTACTTGGACTTTCCAAAGTCAAGCTGCCCTAACCAACCAGCCTTATATAAAGTTGTCAGATGTGACAATTTCCTCCTTTTTGCAGCCCCAAAACCAACTCAGTTCTGCAGCAGCAACTTCTTTATACATTTTAAATGCTATGAAAAAAACACTTATTTCCTATAAAAGGGCAAACCTGATGTCCTTGGGGCAGTTCCTTTGGTGTGTCCACACTTAACTCAGTAAAAGCCTGCCTTGGGTCAGGCTTGTTGTTTCACCACGGCTTCGGACTGGCACATGAAGCTCACACCAGGAACCCCCATCCCTCAGCATTCTCTATAGCTCACTGCATCAGCAGCAGCCTGGGCAGCAGATTTCTGGGGCATGGTACAGTAATTTCCAATTGCTGGTCCGATTGATAGGAGGGGGTTGCAGAGATATTCCAAGGCTTTTCAGGTGGGGATTCAGATGGAAAGAGACCAGATCCACTGGGGGAAATATAGAAGACATAAAATACAGGCTATTGCCACAGGAGATCTAGGAAGAAGGAGAAGTCACGTAGAAATTATCTGAAGGGTGGAAGCAGTGGCTTCATATCAATAGATTGAAATCCATAGCAGCTCACGTGTTCATTTGATGTGTATGTCCCTGTGCCATGCAAGAGATCTGCATTCTGGTGCTACCAGCCCAGGAAGTGCCTATTAGTTTTTTAATTATTATTTTTTTGCTCAATGATGCAAAATATCCCAGAACTAAACTCTGCTTCAATAAGTATCAACAGGTTTCTTATTTAAATTTCATATGCTGCCTTTGGAGTTACTTGTTAAAGTACCCAGGAGAGTGACCATACCCATGGTGAGCCCAACATTCCAACCTTGCTAAGGGAGGGAGCATTGGCACTGCCTGAGCCTCCCTGGCCAGCGGGCAGTGCCTGTGTTGTGCTGCCAGCTTTCCCTGCAGTGCTGGGCTGGGAATCTACAGGTGAGCTAATTATTTTGGTGACAGTTGGGAATACAGGCACTGTGCCAGGTGGCACCAGCTCTTTTTTCTTTGGGAAGGAACGTGAAATGATTGATCAGCACTGAAAGCATTTCTGTATACTTCAGGATCACTCGTTCCTTTGTTCTGTATACACATTTTGGGGAGCACAGTCCTGTGAAGTGAGCTACCTCATGTTTATATGTGAATGCAGAGTGCCTAAAGAAAATACTTCATGCTTCTACTTTGACATCCTCCACAGATGGACTGAGGGAGGTTTGTGATGCACAAGTTTTAGGAATGAAATGAAGAAAATGCGTTAACAGCAGTATCATCTGTTATTTAATAAGGATTTTATCTATCTGCCTACCCTGTTAGTTGTCTGGTCAGTGTTTTTCAGTTTTTCCAGTGTGTAAGCTTGGACTGAACCTCAGGTTCTCAACTTAGAAATTCATGGATATTGTCTTTGGTGGGAGCAAAGGGTCATATGTGAGTACTTTTTAAAAAGTGGAACAAAAGGCAAATCTCTCTAACACTAGCACTATCCCTTTTCTAACAAGAATGCCTCTTGTTCAGAATATACACCTGATTTCAGCTGAAACCAAAGAAGGAAATGTTCACTTGATAAAATTGCCTCTTCTCTTTCCCTAACTTTTAAAAAAACTGTTGGATCGTTTATTTTTAAATAAAAGAAAATTTAAAAGTCGTTTCAACTAAACACTTGCAGCATGGAAAATTTTGAAGAATGGGTTCCAAGTTTAGCAACTAACATACAAGATCTTGTAAGGCAGTGGTGGGTAACTGCAGTGACATGGTTCTTATCTTCACTTTTTTCCTCTGTTTCCAAAACCATAAGGTGACAAAAATTACCTTCATGCAAAATAATCTGGTTATCTTGAAGAGAAAGTCGTCTGTGTATAATCAGAAAACAGCTTAAAATAGCTTAAAAATAATAAAAATAAAATTAAAAAAAAAAAAAAAAAAAAAAAAAAAGTAAAATGGCTTTATGCTAGCAGCATACAACAGGGATTATTGGGTTCTATATACTATTTTTGATTTCCCACAGATTTTCTTTACAAAATGACCAAATGATGAGTATTACTTCCTTAATTGGTAACATGGGGACACTCATAGCATGTTTGCAAAGCATCTTGAGACTCTCAGATTGAAAGCGCTGTTAGCACATAGTACTGATGCTAACTAGTAAATCATAATTGGGCTCTGTGGATGATCACAGCTGGCATGTACAAACTTGGGGATTTGGAATGGCTAGCCCCTCAAATCTTGTTTGACAGAAGAGTTAGGTTTTAAAGTTAATTATTTGGCAAGGGTGGGCTTCAGAGATATTTTCATGGACTGAGAACAGATTTTTGCTCCGTCGATTAGAAGTAAAACTTCAAAAATATAACAGAGATTTGGGATGTCACTGTGTAACTGAGGTAGATGCACATGATATCCCTTGGTATACTCCAAAAACCATAATGATATGAGAGACATTTTAGTGCAGTACTGCCTTGAGCTGGTCTAGTTTAGCAAGCATGTCTGTAACCATCACACAAATATATCTCTAGGGTCTCTGTTCCTTTGAAGCCAAATGAACTTAAATATATAATACGTTTTTTAAAAGCTACCTTATAAAAAAATTTGTAATGAATAAATGTTAAAGTTTTTCTGCTCTAAAAAATGGGGGAAATCTGAGTGTTGGATTGTGCTTCTGGTATTAGGAATTGGTGCTAGATAGGGAAGAAAATTATAAAACATTTTAAAACGGAAGTTTCATTTGGATGCATAAGCTATCAGTTTTTCTGTCTGGCTCATGAGTTCAGTGTAGTTGCTGAAAAAAATTAATCAGCCTTCTGCAAGTTTAATTTTGTTTCTAGCTACATATTGCAGTAATCAAGAGAGTAATTGATAAGTTCCAGTGGGTACCCTGTGCCTTAGGTTCTTCTTTTGCAATCTGGAGAGCAGAATTTATTTCACATATACAGCACAAGCTTAATTAATTTATTTTTGGAGAGTGTTTTCAGCTCTTTCAATAGAAGGGCAAATATTTGTATTTCAAACTCATACTGAAGCAAGAATGCTTTTTCTCTGTAATTTGTGATCTGTTTGTGATCTCTTGAAAAACACTTTTCTCCTAAGCAAAGAGACAGAAGGTAAAGCATCTGGGCTGTTGCAGCCTGTCAGTGGGCTCAGGTTGATCAGTAGCTCGTATGGTGAGACCCAACATTTTACATCTGTAGCACAGTAAGGATATTGAGTAAATACTTTGAGGAGAGATATGAAACATTAACAGTTGCTGCTCAAAGTTTTCAGTAGTTTGTAATGCTAGGGATATTTTGCAGTTTAGTGGAAGTAATACTAATAGACAGAAATGTAAGCATAATGGCATAATTGTGCCAGAACTAGTATGCAGATTTCTTTTTTTTTTTTTCCCTTCTTTTTGAAATTGCCCCCTGAGCAACTGCCTGACACCAGAGTCTTCTAACGTCTCTAAATGTTGCTGACTGAGAAAACAAACAACACTGTCACATTTGGAAAGTCAAAGCAGAAAAGTGTCTCATTTGTAGAGCAATTCATTTCGATTTTCATCTTGCTGCTGTCACTGAGGATACATGAACAACAGCAGTTGGTATTATCAGGAGACCTAAGCAGACCTGTTTTGTTGGCTGACTTGACAGCTGTTCCATGAAAGAGATTCATGCTCACAAAATCAAAAAAGTATGAAGGCCAGGTTTTCTTTTTAACCCTTTCTTGGCTTACTGGACCTGGTTTACACCTTAATCAAAAATCAAAGGGAAGGATCAGGTTGCTGAGGAAAATAGCAGAGGTATTTAGTTTAGCAAACTAAATGTTTTGTATGTAGCACTGCTTAAAGCAGTGTCTCTGACCTTGTTTGGGTCTGCACAGCCATCTGAGGAATCCCCCTCTTATCACAAGCAGCACACAGGAGGGCAAAGGTTGGCATTAATTTCCTGAGTGCTCCATTTCTCAGGCAACCTGGATCTGTTTGTCAGGCAGCTTCTCTTTCCTTTAAACCAGCAATTATAAAAATAATTAAGTGTTTTTAAACCTGTATTTGCTTTTAGTTTTCTGCTTGATAGTTTTGAAAGAATTGCATGATTTCAGGAGATACTATTGCCAATACGTTGTGTTTTCTAAAGATTAAGGATGTTCTATTATAAGGGTTTCAACTTGGCTGCTTTGACATTTAGTTCCTAATTATCTGTCTGTCTGTGACCCCTTGATACCAATGTGATTTATACAGTTGAAGAGTTTGTCTCACAGTAATCTAGCTCAGAGAACTTCAATATCGTTTGTTCAATAGGAGTGGTACTGATTGCAATGTACTGACGTATACAGGTGACACAGTTTCATGTAGCTCCTGCTGCTAAACTGCAAATTTATCATATGTTATTATGATCTGTTGTTGCTGTGAATTTTTATAGTCAATGAGAAATAAAAGACTGTGGAAATGAGTCTCCATGAGAAAGTCAAACTTGATATAAAACTGCTCTCTGTCACAAACACATCTGCCTCACCAATTACAGTAGAAGGATGCCAGGTATCTGGGTTGGGGCTGTGGAATTTGGTTCAGACTTCACTGAAGACAAAGTCTAAAATAATTTCAACATATGAATGAAACTAGAACAGTTCTTTCCAGTTAGCCCAAGCAGTGTACGTGGGTATCTCTTTTTGCACGCCTTTGGAAAGGTTCTGTCCCCCTACTCAGAGGCTGGGAGCCCTTGTAGAGTGGTCAGGCACAGATGTGGTGAGGCAATTGCTTTGGTTTACAGCCATTTCACTGTGGTTGTGATCAGTCATTGTAAATCAGTCACCCATTTATCTGGTGTCTTGTTTTGCCTCTCTGCACATCTAATTTAATGATTACATTAATTATAGATGCTGTGTTAAGGCTGTGTCATTGAAGTTTAGAAAAGCTCTTTGGAGATCATACTCGGAGATTTTGTTGGCTCTTTGGGATTTTTCCACACAGGGACATGTTTTAACTATTGCATTTGCTTTTGCAGTCAGGTATGAAACAAGCCTCAGTCTACCTTTTCTACCAACATGAATGTAAGCACAGGCTTTGCAGTGTAGCAATAATATCCATCTGTTTAGCACAGAATCATAATTCAGTCATCGAGTAGTCCTGCTAAAAGCCATGGGCAGGACTGTCCTTGTTAGCAAGTGCTGTTTCCATTAGTATATGTTTGCAGAACAAGTCTATTAAACGGGTATTAAACACTTTTCTGGGCAATATATGGCATGCTCATGAACTTACAGGGAGGTGCAGATGACACTCATTTGAAATAATGCACATCAGTCATTATTGCATTGCTTGTGAGCCACTGAAGTCATGTTAAATACTGCCCATATTTCACAGGGTATTTTCTGTCACTTGCACAGCTACTCCTAAAACCATATTGCAACAGAAGAGCTGAAACTGAATTACTCTTGATGTCTGATACAGTACTCAGCTATTTATTTCTTACTTTCCCTGCTGCCAGAAGAGAGGGAAGAGATGACAAAAAGCTGCTCTTTCAGGTGGGACTCTGATGCCTTCATGCCCCTTCACAGCCATGGGACCTGATTTTTGCAATTAGCTGAGGCTGCAGCTGGGAGCTTACATCTTACTGTAGAGAAGTACAAGCAGGAGTCCTCATCTTTTACCTTTTGTTACTGAGCAAGCACGCCATACAAGTACTTGCCTCTCATTACAAGCTTTATCCTGAAAGTGTTGTTGAAACCTAAAACCTTTTGTTAGGTTGTTTGAGACGTGCAGTGGCTTTAAAGAGTGAATGGGTATGTTTGGGTGTAGTGCTGCCGTGTAAAACCTAACAATGAGGTTGAAAGATGAGGGATGCAGAAAAGGAGGGAAACAAAACTGCTGGTTGCTTTTAGAAATCTGTCTTTGCAAAATAAGCCTCAGCTTATTTTCCAGACCTGCTGCTAGTTGTGGAAGTCATTCATCTGACTTTCTTTATGAGCATGTAAGCAAAACTACTTACTTCAAGCTTAGCATGCATGTAAGTACTTTGCTTGATTCAGACCCACAGTAAGGCATTATCATCTTTAATTGCCATATACTATGCTCTTATGTCTAGGTCTAGGTGCTCATCCCAGGTTTTTTTCAGTCCAGAGGCTCCTGGGACAGTTTAGATATTGATACCTTAACTGAACAAGTATCCAGAACAAGTTTTCCATAGCCTGGGAATTTGAGCAGAGGCAGGGGACAGTCTGGCTGTACTTACGGTACCACAGCACTTTCTTGATTTTCCAGGGAGTGCTGTCTTTTCTAATTTAAACACAGGCAAGACTATTGGTTATAAGTTCTTCTGTGAAGAGCCCATGTGTGCATACAGCCTACCCAGAGATGTCTACAGTAATTGGTACAGTCCTTGGTTTACACACTGGGTAGAGTCAAGGACTTGTTTATCTTACTGAGATTTCATAGCAATAGAGTCTAGATATTTTAAACAAGGCCATCTCTTCTAACTCCTTTTTCATGAATAAGTTATGAGTTAATTAATTATGTGATTTTATCCCAGTTCCTCTTAAAAGCAGTCCTGCTGAGATTTTAACATGTGGTTACAGGGAAGTCTAGATGTTTTAAACAAAGCCCCCCTTTCCAACTTCTTGCATTTTTTAGTAACAAATTATGAATCAAATAATTATGTTTTTAATATATTCCCTGAAAAATACAGTGCTAAATCAATTACATAAGGATTTTTTCATATGCTTCCTATATTCCAAGTAGTTAGTTTGATACTGAGACTTAAAATTTTATAACCTCTTATAGAATTCTCAAGTGATTATAGAATTATTATTAGGAAATAGCACAGATCTGAGAATATAATTTGCTCAGGAAGAGCTTTCTCATATTCTTTTTTGCATCATATTCCAGCTGAAACAGTAAAGATGAATATGTATCTATAAGCAGGAGCTGAAGAAATAAAAATTAAAAACTGCTGAAGTTGGCTGGAAACTAATTGCAAAAGCTGAACACACCACACTTCATTACCTTTCTGTAAAATATTTACCTAACCTCTACTATGGATAACAACCTACTCAACATGTAACACCTGTAGGATCCACCACTTAGGTGAAATAAAGCTGTTTTGTGAAATACATGAATTAGAAATTGTTTTCCAAATCTTGTTTTCTCATCTCTTGTCCTTTAGTACTGCTTAAACACAATGGAATGAAATATTGAGTTGAATGCTGTGGTGTTTTAGAGGTGATGCAAATCTGCTCCAGATGAAGCAGAGTAACTGGTGCAAAGATTTCCTCTTCTGCTTGTCTCCCAGCCAGTTGTCACAGGCTATCAGCTGGCCCTGACCTCTGCCCAAGGACAGAAATTCCAGCCATGTTGCTTTTGGCTGGTTTATCAGGATCAGCTGTTCTGACAGCAGAGGCTGTAGGGTTAGAGGTGAAACAGCAGGAGGGAAGGGAAGGTGTGAAGGTAACTTAGTGCTCACTCAGGGGCAGTCTGGATGCTTCAGTGGAGGGAGCAAGCAAGGAGCATGGGGGTTCTGCACAAGTGCTGTTGTTGAATGGGAGTTGCTCTGGCTTAGTACTTGCCCTTTCTGGAAAGTTTCCTTTTTGCAGTGAAGGCAACTGCGCAACAGTAGGGCTGGGCACACAATTATATGTTAGCAAAATGATGTTACTGCTCTCTGTAGTTCTTTTGTTTTAGTTTTGAGGGTGAATATGAGAATTTGCTTTCTGTATTCTCAGAAAGTTCGAATCTTTTCTTTTTTTTTTTTCCCCCCCAGAGAACAGCATGAGTGTAATGCAGTTAGCTGGGGAGGGCAAGCTAGCTAAATGGATAAAGCCATAGTTTCAGAAAGGTTGACTCTAGAAGGTGAAGTCTGGGAGGCTGGGAGCCTGCAAGGCAACCTCCAGTGACATTGTTATTTGCCTTGTTTTCTGAGAGAATATGTAGTAATTTCAAAAGCTGTAACAGTAATGCTGGCTGGTGGTGTCAACTCATATTCTCACCCTCTGTATTGAACAGGAAAGGGAATTTATCCCTTAAAACCTACATGCAATGTGCTAAATTTGCCAAAATGCAAATGCTTCGCTCTCAAGGAATAGAAAAATTAGAGTTAATATGTTGGTAGGGGAGTACATACAGCTAGCACCTTATAGAATTGTTGAGACCTTCAATATGTCATGAAAAAGCATCAAAAGTTTTAAGCATATAAAATTTGACATAAATCCATTTCCAATATGCTACTATAATACTCCAGTTCCTATAGAAGACATGAGCATTTTCAAAAAGTAGGACAAAGCAATAAACTTTATTACCTGCTTGGTTTATTAAATGTGACTCTTGCCTGTAAATTCAGAATATTGATATTTAATTAGGTTCAATTGTTTTGAATTTGTGTCCTTAAACTAATGCTAAGAATAGAAATATGTAGCAAAAAGCTGACTATATGCTCTAGGGGCTAAAAAAAAAACAAACCAAAAGCAACCCCAAATAGTCCGATCTTTTTTACTTTGCTATAGTGAGTCTCACTTCTAGGTATTTATCAGCTGAAATACAAGTTACTGTTAAAGCTTGTAGGATAACAGGGCAATAAATAGAGAGCAGGTGGAAAAAGACATCCTGCGTCTGATGATTACATGTGTTGCAGTAGCAATTCAGAGATTACTTTAATAATAGCCAAGGCTGGAGCCTGCTGAGCAGATGTATGATGGAACGTCCTTGACCACGCACAGAACATGTCTGAGCATCTTGCTGCAGTTTTGAGCCTCATGCAAGGACAGTTGGCTGCTAAAAATAACTTGAGATAACAAACTAAAATATTAATATGTTGTGGGATGCGATGATTCTGTGCGCACTGAACGGCACTGCCGTGCAAACGATAAATTTCCAGAAGGAGAAGAGAGAATTAATTCTCATATTGCCACAGTCAAATGGCTTAAATATTCACCGAAGCTATTTTTGGTGACCACAGAATTGCATCCTGTATGGCTTTCTGAATGTGAGCTGACAGCCTGCTACAGGAAAGTGTAATGCAATCATTTTTGAGCAAGAGCCAGGCATATCAATCGAATAATGGCTCCTCCATAGCAGCTCAGTGAAAGAAATGCAGAATGAGCATGTCATTTTATATTGAACAGAAGGCTAAGAGTTTAATGACTGTTTGGGGACCTCAGGCAAGACGTCCATCAACATAGTTAGTCACTGTTGTTTTCAAAGGAGCCATGAAGTAAACTCCAAAGCTGTAAGAATTCACTGGGTGTCCCTTGGCTCATGTGAGGGCTGGCAGCATGCCTACATGTGCTGGTTGTTAAATATAGCAGAAACCCTTCCTTTTATACCACTTGTAACATTTATGAAAATTAGGAACCCTAGGTAAATTCATTTTAGGGTTTTAGAAGGTCTCCTAATGCTACTGATGGACCTTCTATGTTACTGGTAGTCATGTATTCTATCCAAAGTTTTAAGTCAGAATGACTTTGGTGTCATGTGATAAAAAGTGTGTGGGAGTTCTTCCTTTGGCCTTGAGCACATAGGTGGGAAACAGTCGAGCTTGTCTGGTACTTCAAATTGCATTTGTAAAAGCACTCAACTGCTGAAACAAAGCAAGCAAAAAAATCAGTCAATATTATAATCTGTGTTGTGTTTGGAATTGCTCATTGATCGAGAGGTCTGGGTAGCAAGGATTGTACCTCTGCAATGAAAAAGCTGTGGCATCCTTGAGGTTCATGATACCAGCTCAAACCAGCTCATGAACTGTGCCAGGCATTCCTTTTAAACAGGCACAGAGGAATTACGTCAGAGCAAGAATAAATTAAACCCACAAAGTGGTTTATTTTCATCCTTTTATAACTATATATGGAGAGAGATAGAGGTATGCATTTTAGTTGACAAATAAGCTATCTTTGAGCTAATTTTCTGTATTACAGCCATGATTTCTTTTCTAAATAGATTTACGTTTTCTTTAACAAAGTACAGGTAGTACAAACACTTAACATGAACTGCTCTACTAGTTTATTACTCTTTCAGCATGTGTGCAATGCTGTCTGCAAAACAATACTTTGTGGAGAAGATGTAATTAGCCAAAGAAATCAAGCAGGTAACTAGTTCCTTAGCTTCTGGCAAAGACTTCTTTCATGGATTTATAGTAACTGAAGATCTGATCCTATTATCTAATGCATCAGGTAAATGTTAAACTAAGTGTTCAAACAGGAATAGCAGCCTGAAATACTTTCTTCTGTACACAGCTCTATGACAACTGCCTAACAGGGTGTGCAATTGAATAACAGTGGGGATGTATTTGTATGAGGAAAGTGGTAGTTGCAGTGTTTGTGCCTCACCAGCTGATCAGAAATCTTGCATTTCCTCATGAAAATGTAATTCAATCCATTGCTTCCTATGATATGTCCTCCCAGTGAAAGGTAAATAATTCCTGCTAGAGGTGAGCTCCACAGAACAAGTTCAGACCTGAGCTGGTGATACTGTGCTGCTGAGGGGTTTCAGATTCTCCTTCTGCCTGTGTATTTTGCTGCTTTCTGGGGATTAATCAGGTGCATACTGTATGCAAACTGTACTTCCAACTCCAGTGGTGAATTCCATCTTCCAACTGATCTACCCAGCTATATTTAGGTGGCACTCCATAGCAGCATAAGTGTTTTGAATTGATCTACTTCAGTGCTTTATTTATTATTATTTGGCCACTTTATAGCAGAACAAAGATCATTATTCACTATCTTTTTCACCAATACCCTTTTTTGCAAAGCTTGAAAGTAGTAGCATCCTGTAACTTACTTATCTTGGATTGTTTAACAATTCCAGGCTTGATCCTGTAAGCTGTAGGTAAGGAAAAAGCACAGCTAAACCACTGGTCGTACTAAGGAGCAGGCTGTATTCATCTCAAAGAGGAGCAGGATAAGGTTGACATTACAGTCTGGCATGTCACTGGAGTCTGAGGGGTACTGCTGCCTGCCAAAGTCATCGTGAGTCACTGGGCTGTAGCTGGAGGAACAGTATTTCACCAGAGTTGCTCCTGGTGTAGTTGTAGTCAGCCCTCCTGACAGCCTGGGATCCTGCTTTCCCTTCATGTCCAAACCCTTGCTCCTTCAAGTCCAAAAATCAAGTTTTTTAGGCATCAGCAGGGGACTCTCAAATCTATAAGGACTGGTCCTTATCTGAGCATCCTTCCTGCATCTGTGCTGCCCCTTTCACTGCTGGGCTCACTAGTTCTGATATTCCTGCCCACCAGCTCACTGGAGCATCTGGCACTTTTCTCTATGCTAAAGGCCTTAACAAACCTCAAGTTGACCTCAGGAGGAGGTGGTCTTAATAATAACAATTTTTAAAAATTATTCCTAGTAATCATATTTTAAACATGATTTTAAAAATTGTTTATAAGCATGAGCTGTTTTCCAAATCCCTGACTCCAACAACCAGGGGATAATGTGAATAGTTCTCATTTTGTTTTTCTTGAAATAATTGTTCTGCCCTCATATTAACAGAAAAACTAATAGAGATTGCTATAGAAAAACTCCTCTATTATGTGAAGATTAACCAAATAAATACAAAGAAATTTTAAAAATCTTGCAAATTGATACTGAGTTCTGATAGCATTGGAAGTGTTGATGCTATAGGTTCTTTAAATCTTCAGCCAGCATTTTTAAATGAAAACACTGAATTAAAAAGAGCTTTAGAAGGGTAGAAGCTGGAATATACACCAAAAGAGAAACAAAGCTTTTGGAATGAAGGAGGAAGGGAGAAGTGTAGGTATTGTTTCTTTGCTTCTGTTTCTCACAATCCTTGGTCTATTTGCACAGAGATGCTTTCCTGTCCTTGTTAGATCACTCTGTAGTGTATTAAGTATAAAGCAAATACTGACACTGTGTCACTGGTTTCCACAGGAGTAGGCACATGATTAAGGCTGAGCTTGTATAACTGCATTTGCAAAACCAGTGCTTCAGGCAAAGTCTTTCCAAAAAGCCCCCAGCATCTGGTGCTAGAGAATTGTGGATGTGCTGTGGATAAAGCACTTTAGAAGGTACTGAAATGTATTTGAAAGTATGAAATACACCTCACAGATTCCCCAAAGTCAAGTCTTTGTTGGATAGGAAAATGCAGGAGCCTGACAGGCAATAACCTCCCAGGCAGCTCCTGGTGGGTTGATGCTTTAAGGGTGATGTTGGAATTGCTCATGTAGAGTGTATGCAGCAGACTTGTCAGTGGTAGATGGTGGGGAGCTCCCAGCCCGAGGTGCTTTTGGCAAAAGGGCATGAAAAAATGTTATGATGGCAACAGAGCATGTGTCAGAAATTCCATCACTCTTCTGTAAATGAAAGTGAGTGCTGCTGAAAAGAGACGGTCCTCTCAGGTGTAGTGCAACGTGGTTTTCATGCACATTTAATCTGGCCATTTTTCATGAAAATCTAGTGCTATACTGGGTTTGCTGAGTCTCTCTGTTCAGCCTGTGTACCAGTTGGAAATGAGTAAACCCTCAATGGGACAGGAAATCATGTGCAGTGATGCCTGGTTAGAGCATGTGGGAGAAGGAGGCAGTGGACTAAATTATGTGCTAATGCACAGCTGGTTTCACTGAAGTCACAAATTTAACGTATTTGCTATAATTTGCCTTTCTGGTTCAATTTTTTTCTTTTTCCAGCTATACAGACATTGTAGACTTAAATGGGCTTGGGAACAAAGCCTGAACAATACTGTAGAACAATTATTATCAACGCAGAAATGCCATCATGGAATTCTGAAAAGATTGAGGAACCCATGTGGGTATAAATTTAGAGAGTGTTTTTTCAATCCTTTACATTTATGTATACCTTCTACTGACTTTGTTAATCCCAGGGAAGGAGCAAAAATGTCTGTCCTTTAAATAAAACCTGTAAATAATGTCTGAAGATTCCAGGCTGTTTTGTGAAAAAAAAAAAGAAAAAAAGAAAAAATTACATTGTGGGCTGTATTTTCAGTTACATTAACACCCCTCTGTAGTTTCTAGCAATTTACATGGACCTTCCCAGGGTATAAATTAGAGTAGAAAAGCATAAAGGAGAATCAGGCTCCATGGCATTAAGCAAACTGAACTTGATAGCTGTGTTAACTGATACATTTTTGTTACGCTTGAATGTTTCTCTTATCTTTTTCATTTTATTCTGCAGACAACACTCAAGAGGGCACAGGTAGAGAGCATTTTGTGCTGCCTGGGTGGGATTTTCTTGCTTGCCTCTCCTCCAAAGGCATTTCTCTTTTTTGAGAAAACATCTGCTACTTCACACACATTTTAATTTCATGGATGTTTAGAAGTACTTAAATTACTAGCAGTAATCTAAGGAACGAATGGAACATGCTGCTCTGCCCTATCACTCATGCAGTTACAGAAAATCAAGAGAAGTGGCGATAATATTAAAAAATCAGTTTTGATTAAAACAAAATTTCTGTATATTGGCTGATCTGACTTCAAGCTTTGGAAACCTGAAAGTTGGTAAAGCTCAAGGCTTATAAATTAATCTTTCTGGAAACTAATTTCAGGTGTTTGCAATGAATGAAATAATGTATTTGCAAGCAAATATTCTATTGCAATAATGTGGCAAAAAGAGAAATATATGGAAGTGTATTTTCAGTGGTAAACTTATGCTTTTAAAAGCAGGTGTATAGTGTAATGTGTACTGTCTCATGTTATTTTCATTCTTTGATGCTTTTTATATTAGACTAGTGACACTGTGTGATTTGGGAGGCTTAAAAGAACATACACATTTATTTCAGAACAGAATAATACTCATGGCAGTGTTTTATCTCTGAAACCACTGGAAGTTGAGTGAGTTGCCAGATAAGAAGTAGGGACTGTGGCATTTTAAGATGCTGCTACCCTTTATCCATTTGTCTTTGTTTGATTACATCAGGTATTTCCATGTTCAGGTGGTAATCTTGGCTCAAAACACCTTTTCTGGTGGCTTAAATTTAGGAAAGTTTAAACTGAGACCCAGGCATGGTTGGACTGAGTCCAGGCTGCCATATTCTTATTTTAGCTGCATAATTCTTTTACAAGTGGGAACTGGGCTGATTCAAGCAGCTAACCTTGGTGAAAAAATTATATATCTAGGAGAATGAAGCAGCTGGAGTAACTGAGCTGGACTTGTTATAACCCAGAGAAAAAGTTATTTTTTCATCCATATCGGTTTCATAAGCAACTGCCTGACTTTGCATTGAAAATGAAAATTCATTAATTTTTGGTTTTTGGCCAGCTGTAATGCAGGAATATTGGGATCTCTGGGAGAGAGGCAGAAGCATGGATCTCATTGGAATTAGCTTCCTGAACTGGACTCCAGTCTTGGCCTCAGATCTATTCTTGCAAAATACATTATTTTCACAAAAGTACATTCAAAATATTTGGTGACTAACGAGCAAGCATAGGATTATGAAGTAGAAACAAAGATTTTAATATTTTTCTTATTTTTAAAGTTGTGGTAGAGTACTTATGTTTCCCCACCAGTTTATCAAACACACATATATGTAAGCTTGCTTCTATGGCCATTTTTGTAGAGTTCTTCAGAGTTATTAAATTAGGTTGTGAATCTCCATATCTAAAAGCATCCTTGCTTTTGTCTCCAAGCAGTGTTACTTGAGTCCTTAGGACTTGGAAGAGCCCAGTGCATGTGATATCACAGTACTGTGTGCCATCTTTATAAATGGAATTTGCAAAATAAGAATTGTTATAATTAAAATGGCATTTTCCTAGAATGATTGCCTGTGTCACTTAAATTCAGAGAATTCTGAGGCTAACCATATGAGGCATGCTGCTACCCTTCTGGTGCCTCATGGAACAGTCCCAGAGGGTTCCTTCCAAGACTCTCCCGGTAAAGTCTTCCAGAAACATGAATCTGTAATCATGAGAAGCAGTTTAATCCAAGTTCATAAATGTCAGATCTTACAAAATAATGTGCATACTGTGGGACACACACATTCCCATATGCTGAGCTGGAGTGTGCCAGCAGCAGAAGGATCCAGAAGGGATCCAGCCCCTGTTCCTGTACCTAATGGGTGCCCTTTTCTGCAGACACGCACACACAGAGATGGGGCATGGAGGCAGAGAATGACATTTTGCATATTTAAATTACCTCAAATAATTTTCAAAAATGTGCTTGGAGCAGAGGCAATATTAAAAAAAAAAAATAAAAATTGTTCTTGTCCATAAATTGTGATTTTGAATTTAAAAAAAGGACATACTGTGAAATCTTTTCTGTGTGCAGTGTCTTCCTGATGCTTGGCTGTGTCATCCAGCCAGTCTCCAGCACACCGCCCCATGTTAACCAGAGGGGAGTTCTGCTTATGAACTGGCACAGTGAAGCTCATAATTATAAATACATGACTAGAGGGTCTGAATTTACAACCAGCCTGACTAATACTTGACACCTAGCTCTGTAATTCTTCATCTAAATGAGTATTTGGGTTTAGAAAAGTGCAGGTTTTTCAGTGGAGATTGTTCAGGAGGTGAAATGTTCAAAAAAGATTTGTTTTTTATGTGTCTACATCATAGATGTGTAATACATAGACGTGTCTACATGTATTTTACATGTATTCATGTGTCTACAAGTATTCATGTATTCAATACATGAACTGAACTTTCTCTTTTGTGGGCTTTTTTGGAGGTTTCAGTGGAAACAAAAGGCAACAAAAACTGGGAGGGACAAAATCTAGTGTTTGGTTGTTGTAATCCACTTGCCTTTGAAATAAAATTCTTTTGTTTGTCTAGGAAGGTCTTTTACCCATTCTGTTCACCAGTTTAGATAGTAAAATTATTTATTTAAAGGTTTGAGAATAAGTTTAGGGAACAAATTTGATACTTTAGTGTGGCTCAGGATCCTGTGCAGTTTAGCAGACAATTAATGCTCCACTCTTCTGCTAATAATAGCCACAGTGATTAAAGCCACTACATTTATACAAAATTATTAAAGTATACATCTTCACAGAGAACTGTTGCATGGTTTTAATGTTAATTTGACAAATGTAATCTCTAAGAATGAGGCTTATCACTGAAATAATAATGCAACTTTAGGGTGTTGCTAAGCAGTTTTGTAATTATAGGGCTGAGATATAAATTCCTCTTACATGTGAGAGGAGGTAATGGCCCATGAAAATGCATTAACCTTTCACATCAGGGCATGAGATGATACAGGCTCGCTTCACTCCTGTAGGGTACTAACTTCTTCCCACAGAAATTCACCTCAGTTTCCACAGAAGGGAAAAAGACTGTAAAATCAATAAAATCACTCTGGTTGTAGCTAATCTATTTAAAAGAAATACTTGTAATCAATGTACATTAGTAACACAATGAGATAGGTTTGTGCTTACAGGCTTTGCTGCCAGGCAGCTTCCCAGACACAAATACAACCACACAAACCCTGGGAAGTGTCTGACAAGTTGTTTGCATGCTAACATTCATTAGAAGACTCACTCGAGCAATTCATGCTTGATTAATTGATTATCCCATGGTGACAGTTCATTTTTTGAAATATCTGCCAACCTGAACAGGACAGTCAGACCAATGACAAAGGACATTGATGGACAAACACCGGACTTATTGAATAGCTGCTAGAGTGACAGACTGGCATCTAGAGTTTAATCAATGCCTCAAAGACATGGCAACATTATAAAGGCTTCTTTTTTTTTTTTCTGTGCCTTTTATGAATTGGAAATGCAGTCAATACATATTAGCTTCATGTGTTATTTGATTAAAATGCAATATGAATTTTCGAAGTTAAGATTTGTCTTAATATCAGTTTTTGTACAGTGAAATTTATGAGTCCTTACAGATTTATAAGGTTTTATTGATGACAAGAAAGCCAAGCATCATTTTTGGCTTTGTTCATTCCAGCATTACAAAATTAGTACGAGTTGACATTGCAGGGCTTATTGAATAAATTAATTTCCCTGGCAGTGTGTGCATTTTGAAATTTCCCGAGTTAAGCCAGAAAAAGTGGATGCATCAGCACAAGCTGGTAAATAGCAACTGCACTGCAAGAGGACTTCAAGCTACAGCAATGCAAGAAAGATTCTAAACCAGAGCAAATTATCCACAGGCAGTAAATGTGTTGGAACAGATCATCCCTTGCCTAATGGTACTGAAGTCCATTGAATTACCCAGGAGACAATTTTGGCCCAATATTAATTTGCAGCAGATGTTTGACTAACTAATTATTTGAAAGAGCTCGAGTATATTGCGATACAATTACCTGATATTGCAGAGTCAGAGCTTGGTTTTGTCTTACTCATGCAGTAGAAACGATAATGCAAAAGTTACAGGGTAAGTTTTCTGAACAATTACTTTGCTTTTGTGAGTATGGAGGAGGAAGAAATCTTTCGAGGTCCCTTCCAACCCCTAGGATTCTATGATTCTATGATTCTATGATTCTAACATAATAGTTAATTTGGTGCAATGTTACTAAGGAATCTAAATATCAATGCATTTTAAAATCTATCTGCTATAATTTCTATTTCAGAGCTAGAATAACTGCTGTGAATCTCTGTTCCCATGATATACATGCTATTCCTGCTCTTTTATTGTACTTAATGGATCCCTGGATTAATTTAATTGTGAACTGGGGGCTCATACTCCTGAAGGTGCACTATTTGGGCCAGATGTTCTTTCCAGTTACCACAATTAAATCGTGATTACAACAATGAAACAAAACAACTAACGATCCTTCAAAAATTATTGTTAACTTTTTTTTAAAAAAAATCTATTTTTTTAGCAGCCTACATTACTCATCTCCCTTATTCTTCTGCAAAGCCCAGGATACACTTTCTCACTAGCTCTTTCAGTTCTAAGTATTATGATTCTTTGTCATGCATTGTATTTTGTTATCCCAAGACTGTAAATCTGTTCCTTTTCTCTTCCATGTTATCTTAGCATCTTTGTAACAAAAATGCTGCAGAAGCTATTGGAGAAAGATCAGTCTGCGTGACAACATCATTCTTTGCAGCATGGTAGATTTTGAATAGAGGCTACCAGCTCTCTTCTATGAACTAGCATTCTCTTCAACAAAGGAGGATAAGCATCAAAAGCATCTGGGGAAAACCAGTGATTCAAAGTGCTGCACTGTGAATATGAATTTTAACCAATAATAAGAAAAAAACAGAGTATCATCTTTAGTAAGTTGAGTTCAACTCTATTGAAGCACAGGAGCTGAAAGAATTGATAAGTACTTGGGACACAATCCAAAAAGCAACTCAATGGAAAAGTTCCTAGTGATTTCAGTGGCCTTTGAATCAGGTTTTCTGAAGCTATTTATAAAGAACTTATGTACATGAATCTTCACCTGCTTTAGGTTGTACCATAATCATTGAGCAAATTAGGTATTTATGAGTGGACAAAGCAATCCTAGAAAAATCCATGGGCCCAGTGCACCAAAAGGTTGAAAGCAGAGGTGTCATTGGGACCTGCTGAGACTACTGATGCTTTTGTGTGTTGAAGTGGGCAGGCTGTAACTTGCCTGTAGGATTACTGGATGCTCTCCCTGTCCAGTCATGGTCAGTTCTGTGAGGACTTGCACTGTTGTCTGGACAGAGGGGCAGTGGCTAAACAGAACTGCAGCTTAAGGGATGAGGTTGCCATCAGCTCTAGCAGAGGCTTTGTGCATTACTTCTGCATCCTTTCTGAGGGAAGTTGAATTTTAAACCAAACTGGCAATTCTGAAGGTTGGGTTTTTTTGTTTGTTTTTCTCCAGACACGTCTTTTTCTTTCTGCTGTTTCAGATATATAAATAAATTTTAGAAGAAGAGATCTGAAAGATTTGCATTTGCAAGGAGGGTTAAGTGTGGTTGCCAGGAGCAGCTAGACAATATCTAATGTGCTGATTCTATGTGTCTGCTCCCCCCAAGAACTGAACACAGCACTGCTCACTGCTAGGGTGGGTGATGGATAAGCTGTATAGGTAACCACAGGGAGGGGAAGAGAACAGATACATGAAGAGTCATCCTCAAATAAAGGCAAAACAAATACTTTGTGACTTCTGAAGAAATGTGGTGCTGGTTTTTTCCCCCTTGAAACTGAGTGAGCCTACAAAAACGGGCCATTAAGTGCAGGCGTGTTTACTGCTGACCCTGCTCCTCCGCTGGCCCAGTGCAGTAATGCATCTTTGCAGCTCTGTGGTTATTTGTATCTTGTTGGGAACCCTCCTGACACTACACACTCAGGCAGAACGGTGTTTTACTTCAAGCTCCTTCTGGAGAGAGAATTTCAGTTTTGAAGCTGAAAGCATATGCGTAGCTTTAGGTGCATATCTGATGTTAATTAACCCTTAAATCATTATATCTTCAAGCCTCTAAAATTTTTCTATGGATAATTTTATATTATTTATACATTATTATTCTATGGATAACTATGGATATGGAGAGCGAGAAAAGGGGATCCCAGTGCTGTGCTCACAAATCAGCTTCACAATGTTTCTAAGCATCCACCACCTGGGCTGTTTTTGCAAAAATAAACTTGACAAATGTGCCTATGAGGAAGCTGTACAATAAATCAACAGTATGTTCAATTGAATAAAATTTTGCTGAGGAGAGGTCCCTATACTGCATCCTCAGACTGTGGGTATGCAGTATTACTATCTACAAGCTGCTGAATTTTAAGTGAGGCTTAATTCCCTTGGTTTGCACTCATTGCATGGTAATATTTTATTGTGGGAAAGAGTATATACCAAACCTCTGTATTACAAACGTGGTGCATCAGTCTGGTTGCCGTGTCCAGCAGAAAAGCAGCTGGCATAATTTTTAATTTTAATGCCTTCAAAAACCTTTCCAAATACTAATTTCCTTGTATTGCATTCTTCAGTAATTTTAAATAGGCTAACATAAACAGCATGTAATTTTCAATTTCCCTTTCTTTTCTGAAGCGCTTGATCTAGATTTTTTTCATAATAAAATTGATATCTAATTTACCACCCACATTATTCTAATCAGAGTAACAACTTTCAGTTTACGCACTGTGTAATTGTTCTTCCCTATTATTCAAAACTAGTTTATATCTGGTGAAGTTCTGATAATTTTTTCTTTAGTTTCTGACAGTTATTTAATCGTCTTGTTAACATGGATCATTTGATTTTATATCAGATTAAACTGTGGTCTCGATGGTTCATTTATGCAGGATGCCGTGTTGACAGAAAGGTACAGAGAATTTGAATTGATATATGTCTTATTAAATGCAGGTTTCATTAGCATACTATGTTAATAGTCTTTTCAATTGAATAAATCTGTGTGACACTTAAAATGCTATTAGCTTCTCTATAAGGCTTTGGATAAACATTTTCAAGTTGGATGTTGGGAGTTCATTAGTTTTTGTATGTGCATGCGTGCAGGACTTTGCTTTCAGCTTTTGAAAATAGGCACCCATGGGAAGGTGCTTCCTCAGCAGTGGTGTGGTGGTTAGCAGGTGATCCTGCAACGTGGTTCGTGATTGTTGGATGTGGGGAGAGTGGTTTTTTAGTATATGTGTGCTATGAAAAAGATATTAATTGGCAGTAATTATTTTCATTAAGACTAGAATGCTTTACCTTAGTGAAGTTCTCTAGATAAAAATAAGGGAGATTTTTTACAGCTTTCACCACGCTTTTCAGATTACCTATTTGAACATAGAGTGTTCTGGTGGGAATGGTGAGAAAGCTTTTTCCTGGGAAAGCACATTATCAGTTGGCACTGCCCTAGGGTATGGACTGCATATAAGCCATAGTACCAGTAGATAAGCTTGAGAGATGTTTGTTTTAAACTCTGATCTATCAAGGCCAGTCAGTGACGTGAGCTATTTGGCATTTACACATGGCAGTCATGAAACAGCCTTCCTGGGTAACATGCTAACTGCAATATGTTTCAATAGATTTTGAGTATTCATTTTTAAAAAACAAAATGTGTTATGCTAAGTCCAGGAAATGCAAAGAATAAAACTAGAAAAGGTTTTACCCTTCAGTATAAATAATCTACAGGTTAGATTTGATTTGAAGAAATATGTTGCATTACCTCCACTGTATCTGAGAATCCTGCTAGTACAGTGGTCAAGTTATATTTGACACTGACACCCCAGTGGCCCACTGTGAGGATGGAGAAACTTTCTGTCTGCTTTATTACTGCTTTTAGGCTGAGGGCTAAAAACCCTATCATCTTTAGGTCCTGCTCCTGCCCAGAGAATTGTACAATTATCGAACACATTGCAGAGAAAAGGAGCCGACTACAGCAATCAGCTCTGTTCCATGACCTCCTTAGGCACTTCCTAGGCCCACTGGTAAGGAAGAAGGGACAGTTTAGCTCCTTAAATTAAAATAGTATGGAGAGATAACAAAGCTTGAAAATGTAGTGTGGAACTCTTCTTGTATATTTTGCACACATTTATATCTGACCTGGCCACCACCCGTTGGTGACTCTGAGCCATTAAATCTGGCCTTGGCTGGATGGGTTTTCACTGGCCTGATGTCGGGATGAAGTGCTTGCTGCCTGGGGCAAAACATCATGGCAATGTGAACTCTGTGCTGAATGCTGTATTACAGCAACTGGTTGCTATGATACTTTCATCCCATGGCAGAATCAGACCCTATTGCTTTTCAGCTCCCTGTGGGACATGTGGGTTTTTCTCAACAGCACTAACAGGAATCAACAGTCATTCCTACCCCATGACTGCATTCTGCTGTTTAGCAGGGAGTTTGCTTTGACTGTGAGGTCTGTACTTATTAGTTTATAATAATCTCCTTTTGGCAGAATATTATCAGAGAAATCACTTGTGGATTGTCCCATTCTGTGTCTAAAAAACCCACTTGGCCACTTGTACCTCAGTTCTTGTTTTGCCTACAGATGCTCCACAGCTGAGCCATAGCGGTGGAGAAGATGGACACAGCAACTCAAGCACAGCTATATATTCAAGAAATCTTTTGTTTTGTGAAATTTCTGCCAGAGAAAGTTTTTGCTTGCTAGATAAAAGAAAATGAGACAGATTCATGCAACTAGGCTAAGAAAATGTAGTTGTTAACATGCAACAATGAGTGCTTTGTTTAGGGAGCAAAATCAAAATCAGGAAACAACACTGCATTTTCCCAAGGTAAATCTCTCCCATTGAGACAGGAGACAATAAATATTTTGTCACTATCAAGACCAGTGTTGCTGTGCTTACTTCTCATTCCTCTAAAGGACTACAAGAAGATGGTTTGCCTTGCAATTAGAGCTGTTCTTGTAGCAAATAGGGTTTCTTTTGGAATAATAGTACTTTGCCCTTCACTGTTTTTACAGCATCAGTGGTTGGTTGCTAAAAGGACAGAAACCCAGAAACATTTAGTTAATGAATATTATAATACAATTCTTGAAATGCTGTCTCAGCAGTTCTTTTTGAAACATGTTTTGTTATACTCAAATGACTGTGGTTTTGGTGGTGAGGAGGGCTGCAATCAAAGTGGTTGAATGCTGTAAAGATGATTCTAAATACACAAACCCTTCTGAAGTCAGTACGAGACAGTGCTTGACTCACACTCCCAAATTTGAGAAATATGAAATCTAATTAACATTAAATTGCAACAAAACTATAAACCTATCAAGCAGCAGAAGGATGCCTTTGCTACTTATGGCAGGGACAGGGCTGGGAACAGCACAATTGGATGAGGGAGTTGAAGAAGGTTGGCAGTGTGCTGCCTGCTGTGTCCCTGAGAGAGAGACTGCAGGCAGCTCTGTCCTGCTCCCCAGGCTGCATCATGTCAGAGTATTTCCCCTGCCCAGAAATATAAATAAATAAAAAAAAAATACAATGAGGCCAATGCTGCAGAAGTTTCTCCCCAAAGCCATGAAGTAAAGGGGGCAGGAGGTGCTGAGATGACAGCTGTGTGCACTGAGTACCACTGCTGATCTGCTCAGAATTGTTCAGAGCTAAAAGGAACATTTTTTTCCCCTCTTGGAAGGGACTGGGGTGATAGCACATCCAAGACTAATGTGGATGGTGAATCAAGTACAATTCAGCCTTTGAAGGGAAGATGGAATAAGTAAAATTCATTTATCTATACTGCAGGTCTGATTGCTAATCTGTGATTTAATGAAGGAAAGATTGTGTCAATGAACTCCTTTTAGGAACTGTGTCCTTGGCTTATTAATGCACACCATGTGCTGTCCAGTTTCTAAAGCGAAAGAGGCTGCATTTGTGTGTGAGTGGTATTATTTTAGGAGGTGTCTTAGTTAATTATTATCTAATGAAACATCACCTAGGAGATACTCTTTCTATGTCATGCAGCTTGATACTTCATGCAGTAAAAGGTAGCTCTCCCATAGTTCATTAAATTGTGTTGTGGTGAACTTATCTCCACTGGGTCTCAATTAAGAAGTGAAGCCAGTGCCTTTAGAGGAAAATGCAGAGAACAATCAGAATAAACTGAATATATAATTTGATCTCTGGAAAAAGGCAAGAGGAAAAATATAGTGTGCAAATGTGTGGACATTAAGAATGTGGTATGTCTCAAAGATTTATACATGGCAGTATAGTACAACTACATCACTAGTGTTAATTAGGAATATTTAGAGCTTTTATTTAAGGTGTTCTAAGTTCGTTAACTACTACAAGTTGTAGATAAAAGGAAATAGGAAATATTAATGTTCCTTCCGACTTCCCTAGTCTCTCACCCCTGGGAACTTCAGTCATACCGATTCTGGGGCTGCTCTCTATTAACATGAATTATAAAATTGCAGTAATTTTTTTTTAAATTCAATTAAACATTTTGGTCTTAATAACATTTTTAAATTTTCCTTTTAAAAATATTTCTAATGAGACTAGCAGAACTAGTCTCGCTGGATAGTTTTCTACAAAAAAACCCCACCCCAAAAGCTCCTTTCTTTGTATCATTTCATGTGTGAAAACCAGAACATACTATCTCAAATTTTGTTTCTCAGACTTCCTTTCCTAATGCTCTTGTTTTTGTGCTGCACACATTGTTTCCCCTGTTTCTCTCCCACTTACATGCTCATCTTTCCTAATGCTGTTGTTAAAATGGTTTCCTAAATTCTGTTTGTTTTATCTTTCTCCTACTACATATAAATCATCCCAAGAAACGTTCTGTGGGTATTGGTGAAATATGCTACTGGAGTAGGCAGTGACATGGCTGGTTTAACATGCAGCACAGAACACATAATCTATATCTAGGTGTTAAACAATACCTGACTTTGTACATTCTTGAGTAACTTAATTCCCTTCAACAGCATGAGAATTGGCAGCTCATAAATGCAAAATAATTGGAATTTTAATTACGTAGTGACTTAAGGATTCCTCCTGTTTACAAGGTAATAGCATCTCTTGAGCTAGATGAATGGAGGGGCAGGTTTCAGTTTAACAGCTTATAAAAGAGCAGTTGATTGGTTTTCACTATTAATCTTGGCTGTTCATAGTATTTAAGTGAACTTGGTGGCTGAGATGCCAATATTTGCTTTGGGCATTTGAATGTTATCCCAGGACTGCTTGAGTATCAACAAAGTCTTTAGGGTGAGTTTTAAATAATTACAGTGAGCTACATTAAAATCTCAGTGACTACAGGATCACTTTGCTATGCCATAAAATTCATGGTATCTACCTGCAGATGTATACGTTTACTTTGATGACTATTTGAATACAGACCTTTTCATTTGTTTACAAAGGAGAAGTGAGAGGAATTTGTTTTCTTATATGAGATAAGCATCATCATTTTTTCCCTAGCAGCTGCATGCACAATTAGGAAGACCCAATTAAGGAACTGCATTCAGTTCACACAGAGAAGCAGTGATTGCTGTCTGTAATTTCTCCTGTGGTTTGACTTACGGGCATTAAGCTGTGCAGAACTTTATTAACAAATAAAGTCAAGTCAGACAAGAAAAAAAGCTCATATGTAGGACCTTGGCTTTTGTGCACCACTTACAGCTTGAGAAAAGAAGTCTCCCCTCTCAAATAGCCACTTGGGTGTAAATGACCAGTTTCCTCTGTTTAATTTGTGCTTTCTGGCCTCCTGGCTACAAGAATAAGTATTTATGTATCTCCTCTGCTTCTGTGTTGCCACTCTGACTGCAGCGTGTGCAGGCCATCGGAAAAGCACTGTGCAATTCAAGCCTAAAATAATTCTAAAGCCAAATATACCTTCATTTGTCTCAAGCATTCTCTGCACCATCATTAGAGAAAGTTCAGCACTGCCAATCATTATGCCAAATGGAATGGAAAAGGCAAATGTATCAGAACAGAGAAGAAACAGGGCACTGGAGCACAGGCACCTTCTCAAAGGATAATGAATTTTATTCACAACCTGCTATTTTTTCCTTCCTGAGGCTGTTCAGTTCCCATTGCTCCATAAAGGGACTTGATATCCCCTGATCTCCCAGCCCACGTAACTCTCCTTCCCATGTATCCCTCCTTGTGTGTACACATACACACTCAGTGCCACAGCATGTTTCTCTTAGGGACATAGGGATTTTTAGGGATACATCAAGTCTGTAAACACTGATCTCTTGGCTAATGCACTATGAAGAGCAAAACATAATACATTTAGTCCCTGCAAAGTGCTTTATAAGAAAATGTGTGAAAAACCAAAATCAAGCAGGAACAGAAGCTCCAAAAACTCAATTTCTATAGGTATGAATAGCTAGTAGATGGTGATTCAAAAAGAAAAGAAAAGGAAAAAAAAAAAAAGAGCATGTCTGAATTGTCCTGATGTGCAGAAATGGCATTGGAGGAAGGGCCTGGGTGGAGCCTTTTTCCCCTTAGTCACCACAAAGGCTTCCTGAAGTGTCTGAGACCAAAAAGGGACAGAGATGGAGCTTAATTTTACAAGATGCAGTATATTTAGACCCCCAGGCAGCAGAGCATGGATGGTTCAGGCATCCAAGTGGAGGTAGCAGCTGAGCCACTCAGTTGATACTGAAGTGCTTCTCTGCATTGATGCTTTGAGCCAGCAGCTTGTAGGATAGGACCTGTACAGAGTAACATTAATATCAATTATTCACCTTGCATATGTCCAGTGGTGACAGACCCAAAACTTGCTTTCAAAAATAGTTTATTCAAGTGGAGAAAATGATAAAGATGTCCACAAGAAGTTGCTCTTCTGTAGGGTCTATACAAGATCAGTTATTTGGCTTTTAATGCTCTCTTCACTGCTGTTAAAGCAGCAGTTAACTGGCAGTTTTGATACACAAAGCAAGCTATTATAGAGAAGAAATCCACCTTTAATTTCAAGCTTCACTAGAATCATGAAAGGAAAATTAATGTTTACTAAATGAAAAAGGATGATCTTGCTGGAGAGAGGAAGTTTTGGGTAAGCTTCTAGGAAAACATTAATAACTTCGACAAATGGAAATGTATTAGAAAACATTTAAAATGGCATAAACTTTAGAAAACCCAGAGAGTATTTTAGACTTACCTAAGCTCCTCGTTGTGGTACTGGGTGTTTAAAATCAAGCAAACAGAATGATAGCTGACAAATGGAAAGAGGCTTTCTAGTGCTAACACATTTTCTATGAAAAAATCAATATAGCCTTATATTTAGAATAAATGTTTTAGGTGCAATGAAAGTCTGCTGATCAACTTTTGCACATTTCTGCGGTGCCTCTGCAAATTTCCAGGGGAATCTGAGAAAAATCCAGGCTCATTCCCTAGGAATATACTTATATAAAGCTGCCACTCTGAGAGTCTTCTGACATCTCACAGTGCGGCTGAGCTTTGTCTGTGATATGTTGCCAAGTGCCATAAAGGAATGCAGCTCTGAGATGGCAGGTCACTTTTTATTTTGCCAGACACAACGAAGAAGTGTCAACCTCTGACAGTTTTTAAAAATAGGCTTTAAAAGAAATATCAAACCTTTTTATTAACCAGTCAGCATCTGAGAAGAAATGCTCACAGAAGAAGAAGGGATAGGGAAATTTGTGGTAGTGGAAGCTGCACTGTGTGAGAGGTTTAGCACTGCATCACTGGTTTTGTGCTCTTAAATACATTTGGGATTAGGTGACGTGGACTATATGCCGGCAAAAAATGGGCAGGGGATCTGGTTAAGTCATCTGATGTATGTGTGCACCACTGCAGTGGGATTATAACCGCTGCTAGTAACACACTGGAATTTGTGATAATGTCACAGTTAATATGGTTTTGTCTTGTATTTTTGTTGTAGGACCTTGCAGTCCTTAGGAGCCTTGCATTACCTGCAAGCAGCTCCTTGTGAAATGGAGAAATTCAGCAGGTGAATTGCCTTATTTAACAGAACACGGGACAATCTATGAGGAATAAGGCAGGACAAGAACAAATGGCAACATCTTTGGATCCCAGTTTCAGAGTCTTAGCACTGAAGTGCTCTGACTCTTGTGAAGCACTTGCTGGTGGCTGACAGGAAATACTGCTCCTGTAAATGCTGGCCTGTGATGCTAGAGCTTAAGAGCTGTATTTCATTAATGGGCTTTAGGCTAAAGCATGTTAACAGAAACTATAAAAAACCCAAACATAACCAAAAAACACCTCTCAATACCATATCATAAATAACTGCTGTTTTTCATAAGACTACCAAGGATATGGCATACTCATGAAAGCAGGGAAAAAGTATTGTAGGAGACAATCTCTATATATTACTTGTGATAAAGCAGCTCATACATGTTTACTTTCAGCACTAGACTGCATTTCTTTTTAACAGGTCAGCACTGGCAACCTGGTGTACAGTTTCTTTTGTAACCATCTGGACACTGTTTGATCTCCCTATAGCAGTATATTGATGAAGTCATTGCCAGCATTTCTTTCCAATGAAAAAAAAGCCAGGTTTACATTCACAATCAGTCTAAACCACAACCATTTTAAGCAACAGAAAAGGGAATATCTTACTTATAAGACCACATTTCCCTTCTAAGTGGCTTGCTTCAGCTGCACACAGGGAAATTCTTTGCTGAAGCAAGTTTGGCTAAGGAAGCCTCGGAGGATGCAACTGTGGAAGGTTCACCAACCCTTGATTTGGTGGAGGTGACCCTTGCACACAGAGCAGTGTGCTGCTTGTGTTTGAAAAGAGTATTGGTGAGCCCACTTGCCTTCGCTAAAGTCTCTAGATTCTTTTTTTCACAATTTCTGCTGATGCTGATAGTTCAGAAGCAGATTAAATGGCCTTCAGTTTATAAAAAGAAGTAAGTTGTAAATTGTAGGAAAATTACTTCTGAAATTATATATCAAAGCTAGTTCATTTTCAATTGTATTTATAAGAAGTTTCCACTATGATAAATAAGTGGTACATTGTGCACCAGGATAGTATTATGGAAATGTACAGTGAACATGGAGATGAGCATAGGACTATAATTTGTGAGTAGCAAGGTGTATGTGCCCTGAATAAGTAATTGAGGAAATTTCAGTATAGCTGTAATACTGGTATTTGCTCTAAGGCTCCTGCAATATACAGTAAGATTTCTGCATCGTGTCTCCCTTGTGCTGTCAGGTTTGCAATAGCATTCACATGCCAGCCCTTCAGACTGTCACCTCTCCATCCCTCTCCTCCCCATCACACCCTTAGTAAAGCAGAAAATAAAGAAGATGGCAGTGTTATGTTAGAAACTGGTAGATGAGGTAAGGACAGCAATCACTGCAGAATCTCAGATGAGTTTCAGCCTTGGTTATATTCATATATGACTTTCAAATTCTGATGCAGTCTGAGTGCAAAGCCATTTCCATTCTATGCTCTGTTTTCAGCCTTTAGGAGCTTTCACAACATGCATCCTTGGAGATCTATTTTCCACCTTTTACCAGCTCCCAAGGGAGTGTGTGTCCATATATATTCACGTAAAAAGTTCTATTTGAAAACTATTACAGGTTTGTGAATTCAGTAACCATATTGCAAAACCCCAAGTTCCACCCTGCCCCAACTTATTCATCGTACAGAGAGAAATTTGCTAATTGCTAAATTGCTACATAAATACAGGTGCAGGGGAATGTTAATACTTCCCCTACTTTTTATTTGGCAAAATCCCCTACTGGAAAAGTAGTTACTATCTTAGAATATCTTTTCTGACTAAAGTGCATGGAGCACATGGTCTTAACTAGAGCTATAGATACTGTGGTGCAATTTGGGAGCAGTGGTCCTGGTATTCATGACCTTACCTGAGCACCAGCTATTCACAACCACAGTCCTGTCTCCAGTCCATGGACTGGCTAGTCTGCAGCTCAGAAGTTTGTGTAGGCATTTGAAATCCTGGGAGCTGTAAGGATGGGTTGCATCCTTTAGACTCCTCCCTCACTTGCTGATGTTATTTGTTCAGGTTGCTCTGTCTTGTAACGCCCAAATGCAGCTCTCACAAATCCAAGTTCTCTGCTGCCAGTGATCTCATGGCCAAGGCTGTAAAGGTGCTCATTAGTCCTGTCACCTCTTCCACTGTCACACCAAGAGTGGGCATCTGCCATTATGCTGAAGAAACCTCCTGCTAACCACAGGGCTGGACAGGCCCCTTCCCAGCTGCTTTTGTTGTTGCAGGACAAAGACAGCAGTGGAGTGGCTGCACGTTTACATAATTACTGTAAAGTTTTTGCATGTTTAATATCCTATCACAGACAGGAGATGTATACATTCAACACTCATAGCATTAGGATAGGGATATATGTATTAAATTTTTCTTGTGCACCATATGCAAAAGCATTTGACTTGCCCCAGACAAATCCTTTTCTGTGCCTGCTTAAGACTAATGGCATGAATATTGCAGAAGCCAAGTTTTATATAATTATAGGGGAGAATTATTACAAGAGCATTGTATTTCTGTATGGTGTATTACTATCATTTATACC
Source organism: Heliangelus exortis (assembly GCF_036169615.1). Taxonomy (NCBI): domain Eukaryota; kingdom Metazoa; phylum Chordata; class Aves; order Apodiformes; family Trochilidae; genus Heliangelus; species Heliangelus exortis. The sequence continues at coordinate 8,457,303 of NC_092434.1, forward strand.
ACTTCTCAACCCATATCCCTGCTTTATCCTGCATTCTCCATCGTAATAGCACACTTTATAGATGCTGGGAAAATTACTGTTGTAAGTAAAGTTATTGTCTGTTTAATGACCACAGAAATATCTACTGAATTTAATATATTGGCTTGGGAAATCTGTTTTGCCCACCCCAAATGGCTGTCTGTCTTAAGTACATCTGCTCAGAGTGATGTGCATTAAATAAATAAAACTACACTGGCACTGTGTTTGTCAATCAGCAAAAAAGGCTCTACACCAGCTATCCCAGGCACATATACTTTGTAAGCACTGGTTTCCAGCAGATAAATGTAATCAAGGTTTATATGCTCACAGAAGCCAACAGGATGGGATTGTTTCACTCGAAAGATCAGAAGAAAATTGTAACTAATGTTGTGGAAAATTACTTTGATATTGCTTTCTCAGTACAGCATCACAATTAGGTAGCAGTGTGAAGCACAGGGAAAGAATAAATGAATAGTAACAAATCAACACAAACAGCTACTGTCAGGAGTACTTTGCTCACTGAAAGTAATGTAAGCATTACTTAAAGTTTTATGACTGTGGATTTTATACTGGTTTAAGTAGTACATCAAGGTCTCACCATCATGCTTGCTAGGACTAAACCAATCAAGAACAATTTCTGGAACAGACAGATAAAACTAAAGTACCAAAGTATTTTTATTAATCTTGTTTTATAAGTTATACTATCTTAAATTAAAGATGACTGAATGTACTAACAATGATAAACGTCCTTTTGGACAATACAAAATTCTCCTACGCTGCTTTGCAGGGGAAAAGAAACATTACTGACTTTTCTCCAGCCTTCCTGATGAGATCCCAGCACCTGGCCAATATGTTTTCTACCCAGTAACTGACTGCCTGGGAAACACAAAAGCAAAAGCTCATCCAAGAAAACTGCTATGCAGAATCTGTTGTTCTAAGCAGCTGAATAACACATTCCTTTGATCAATTCTATTAAGGGAGCGATCAGACAAGCAAATTGGAGCAATATCCGATCTCCATTAGAAACAGGACCTTTTAAGGAGAAATGCTCTGAACAGGGGAAGGATCCTTCTCAGCATGCCAAAAATGTCACTTGTGATTGACAGATTTTTCACAGGAAACTGTCTAGAGGCGAAATATGCCTACCTCTCTTTTTAATAAAATGAATGGATGTTTTTTCCTGTGTCCCTTAAGCCACCAAATATGCTTTAGTGATAACTGGTATCATTTTTCAGAAGCAGTGGATAAAAGGAGTTTCTGAATCCACTGGGACTTGAAAGCACTTAACACATGAAAATCAGCCAAACAGAAATAAGAGTAATTGTATTGAGCACCTTTTACTCAAGGGCACAGTCTGGTTCCTATTAACATAAATAGTAATTGAATGTGAGAATTGATTACGATTGATTGCACACCTCTGGCAGTAGCAGCATCATTGAGATGTTCATGTTTTAGCTTCACAATGCCCTACCCACAGAAAATACATATGTTACATGGGAAGTTTCCCTGATGTGGGTAGGAGCTCTGTTCAAATGAGCTTTTATTTAAATGTGCTTGGGCATCCCCTTCTACAGTTATATCACTCAAAAATCACTTCACAGTGTAGTACAATGAGCAGTCAGTGTTCAAGGGATTTGTGGCAGAGAGAACAAAGGTAAGACAGGTCAAGATGAGGCACCAGTAATGAAACAATGGAGCAGAATTGTTTCTGAGATTCCACTAGAAATTCCTTCCCTGTCAGGAGCAAAGAATTAACTTTTCAACATAAAGTTGCACATTCTTAAATGCATTAAAGCACTGCCTGCATTTGCTGTCCAAATGTCCTTCCCCTCACTCCCAGTCTACTGGCTGACTTCATGTGAATGTGGCCAGTGCCACCAATTTTAATCTGTAAGTTCTCTTGCATCTAAGTATATAAAAACAAATCTCAAAAGCACCAAAGGGTTAATTCTCTGCTTTGCAGAGCACTGCTGTTTCATTATTTCTATAGTTTCAGCTGAGTAGCTGCTTTCTGAATTGGTGTGCAGTTGGAGTAAGTAATAAACATATTAAAGTATAGATTGTTAGTGACATGGAAATCAGCACTTAATAAACCCGAGCACAGAAATTAGCACCTACTGTAGTTATTTAAGATTTCCCTGTGTTAGTGTTTAATTCCTTTAAAAATTTTACTAATACTTTAAAACATCCACAGTCATGTTCATTGTACAGTGAAGATTTCAATATAAAGCACATATTTAGGGAAAGGAAAATTGCAGTGCATATAAGAGATGGTGACCAAAACTCGGTGTACTGGGACATTATTATGAGCTGCAGTAACTGCACTGGCATTTGAGTGGGCTCTAAACCAGTCATCATTACAACCTGAGTCAAAGACAAAAAGTAACTGTAAGCAAATCAAAAGATCTCATGCTTTTTCATGACCCTCCTTTAAAAGGAAATCACTATTTCAGCCCAGTTTTCCAGTTTTCACAGTGTTGTGGTTGTTGGGGATCTTCACAGTTTGAAGTGAGTAGCTCAGGAAGATGGTGTGTGTGTATGAATGAAAGTTACTAAAAGTTTAATGGAAGTTAAGCACATTAAATTAGTAGATCCCAAAGTATTTTATGTTTCTTGCATGACTCATTCATACATCTTATTTTGCATCTCCATGACACATTGAGTACTATATACAGGCAAAGGTAGAATTAGAGGCATGTATTTATAGAAAATGAACTTTTGGTGACATTTCTCATTTTCATAGCTGTAGTGGTATATATAGCTGGTTGCAGATCTCAGCTTTAGCAGGAACTTAGCTCCATCCAGCTGGACTCTGTACACCTTGGCAAAGTTACTTGTGTTGGTTCCTGGAGCTGATTCTTTAAGCAAATTCCCCTTCTCTCTCTCTCTCTCTTTTTTTTTTTTTTTTTTTTTTTTTTTTTAGAAATTAATTAATTTTGAAAGAGTCTTCATTACAAAAATTACATACCTTTGTTGAGGCAACCTCGGTGAAATATGTAAACCATGTTAAGAATATAAGAGCAAATTGTTGAATAACAAAGACCCAGTGAGTCAAATACAAATAGGAGTGCTAACCTGGTGTCTGCTGATGAGCTATTTCTTCTGGATCTTGCAGGTGAATGAAGACAAAGAGCCCAGCTGCTCCAAACAGCAAGATGAAGGAGAACATACACGTCAGCCTCATAATTACTGTTCTCAGATCAGTCCAGTTCTGACCCAGGAAAAGAACTGCATGCAATCTCCAGGACACTCTTCATTCATAGTCTCCTCCTCTCATCTGGAAGTCTGGAGTAATACATCTACAAGAGGTAAAAAACCAAACCCCTAAAACTTAACACATAGAGCATTTATTTTTTCAGTGCAGATTAGTAGATTTAAGTACTTGTTTAGACCAAATAATTGATTTCTCTAGAGTTTCTTTGCTACAGTTAATTACAGTCATCCAGTCAATTTCTGCCCCATCAATTTGTCTTTAATTATATGTCACTGTTTTTAACATGTTGAAAAGACAGTGTAGAATATCATTAAGTAGCTCAGTCTGGGAAAAACAGTGATGGCACAGCTGCAATTTACACACGAACCCCTCTTAATAGTTTGCTTGCTTCAAGTGAAGAATGTGTCACTTTTTGTTTTTCACTCATTAAACAATATGAAAACTATAAAGTGAGATTGTGAGGGGGAAATGATCACAAGAGCTGCACCTTGCATGTCAGACATGGGAGAAGAATGAGCAATTGACAGCTCTTGGGATAAAAATAGTCAAACTGAAATGGTGTACTGCAGGTCACCATAACACCTCTTGAAAAAGCTCTCCATGTGTATTGATTTCCCAGGGAAATACTGGGCACAGTGCTTGGACCTCCTTTTACTGCCTTCCAGAAAAAATGAGGAAATAGACCATGGGGAGCAAGTGGGCTGTCTCTGCAGGAGCGTGGGCCTCTTCTCCCTTGGCAATTCCCAGTGAGTTTTTGGGCTCAGTTCTGTGAATTCTCACTGCTTGCTCAAACACTTGGAGTTGTGTGCAGCCCCAGTGAAATGGCAGCAGCCCTAGTCCTGGTTGGGCACGTTTTTTGTCATCCTAAACCCCTTGCTGAGCCCAACCCTAAGGCAAATATTTAACATTAAGTTTATGAATAGTCCTACTGTAACCAATGTCTGTTCTGGTAAGGTACTAAGAAGTGAAAAAATGAAAGGATGGGAACCAAAGAGGAAAACCATTAGTAGTGCCACATGTATTTATTAATTAAAATGAATGCTTTTGCCACACAAGTGTACTGGTCCTGCATTTTTCAGTAACAAAAAGGAAGGTGTGTTAGAATACAAGCAGTGGAATGATGGGTTTTTTTTTAGTAGAGACATCATCAAGAAGACCCCTAGCCAGTTTTTAATTAGTGCCATAAATGCTACATTAGCAGTTTTTAACAATTGTAATGTTTACTTTATTCCACATCCTATAGGACAGCTGTATTCAGGTTCATGTAACCTTTTACATTAGACATGACAGTGTCTTTGGGACACCTTGAGGTGCAACAGTAACAAAAGCTAGATGAAAGCATATATTTAAAAGAAGAAAAGTCCAGATGTACTCACATAACTCTAGAGAAAAGACTGCTGCTCATTACCTGTTGCTGTTACATGTCTGTGCAAGCAGGGAATATAGAGGGAGTCCAAGAAGGGAAAAGAAGGAGAACCACTTTCCTCTCAACAAAATGATTACCTCTCAACAAAACAGCAACTTCAGAGATCTTTAAATTATGAGTCTAGGTTTTCCCCCTTCCTATTCTCCTGTAATTATTTTTTCAATCAGTTGACTGTAATTAACATGTCCTAGGAGAGCAAAGCTGTTGAGTGTGAACGGCTGTTTTATACGTGCTGAGCATGTGCTTCCTGAGCCCTCCCAGGCTGGTCATTGAGTTACAGGAGCAGAGGAACTCTGAAGGCAGTTAGCACTGACTGATAAATGTGAACAAAGTGACCTCATTATGGAAACATTTGAAAATATCATTTACGCTCAAATCACATAGTTTAAAAGATGGATGAGATAAAAAACCTACCAAAAACCTTAGTGGAGCATCAGCTAACAATTTCTTCAGGCAATACTTCCTTAGGCATGTGAGAGAGAGGGATGTTGTGTGCGAGAGCTTTGAGCCCCAGCATCTGAGAGGCAGCATTTGGATGAATCCATTGCCTTCAATTTACTTTGGATTTGCAGTCACATACTTTAACTGTGCTTCTCACAATGGACAATAACATATTTTTATAATTCTTATCATTATTACTCAGAGTGCAAGAAGATAAGCTTGCAAACACTTTCTAATCTAAACTCCATTTTCAGCTGCCCTGAACTTATTGAACAGATGGGGAGTGGTTCACTAGAACATGAAATAACAAATTGGAACATCTCATTTTTAATTTATTCCTGATACATTTCTGTGGTGGATAAAACTCCTAGGTATCAATATATGTTATTCTAAGCTTTCCCATTACTGTGGTATGTGAATGCTCTGCCCTTGAAAACAGCAGAAATATGTCTATATGTGGATAATAATTAGCACTCACATAGCACTTTCTAGTTCAAAGACATTCATTAATCACCACAGTACTCCTATGAATTGTGAGGTGAGGAAGGATTACCAGCAGGTAGAAGAATAGGTGTTGCATCATTAAAGCAAACCTTTTAAGTAAAAAAGGTGTGCAGTTTTAGGTAAAGAACAATCCAAATATGTTTGTGGAAAATATTTGAAGAATATAGCAAAATTTTCAGGCACCAAATCTTTTATTTACAAATAGAGCAGCAGGACTAATTCCCTCCTGCCTCCCCAGAAGTACTGAAAGACACTGCAAAGCAGTATGAGGGGCAGGATTTATTTAAATCTTTTGTCAAGAGTGGCAGTGAAAGTCAAGCTTTGTAGATCTGCTTGTATGAAAATCACCACTGAGAAGCCTAATGGCATTTTTAGTGCAAGCAGTCTCACGTTATGATAACGGATCAGCCCAAGAAAGACAAAGAGGCAGCTGTCTACCATCATCATTGTTGCTGGATTCCTCTGAGATGTATCAGCCAGGCTTCAGCTTGGGGTTGTGTCCACTAGTGCGTGGCATTCACTTTTACCAACATGACATTCTCTCCCTTGTCTGCTAACAAGCCTGTGTGAAGAATGGTATTGAAAAAATAATAATCTAAGGGTATGATGTAATTCTTAAGTAGAAACTCGGGAGATTGCCTTTGATTCATCTAGAACTGAATCTTTCCCTAATAATAGCCACCTTGAACCTTCAAATGAAGGTTAACTTTCCTTCAAAGGAAAGTAAAAAACCTTCAGGGCACCTTCATACTCTCCCTTCATGGGACTTCACAGCACGTTGCCAATACAGCTTCCAAGGAATCAAGGAACCCAAACTAATGCCAGCATCAACTTTACATTGCTACCTGTATTAACAAGTCAGTAACACATCCAAGTTCTTTGCAAATACCTACTGATTGCTAAATTGGACAATTACAAATCACCAGAGAATGAATGTAAGTGCCTAGTTCACATGTATGCAGTAAATTTAATTTCTCATGCTGTCCAAGATTTAGTTAATATTCCTTTAGTCAATAGCAGGCCACTGGTTCAGAGTGGAGCCAAAGCCCACTGGTTATTCAGAGGAGGGCAGCAGTATGCAGGGATCTTTGCCCCTGAAAGCAGGGATTGATTTCTGCCAAGTGCTGTGTGTTATGTGGAATAACCAGGCACTAAGCAGCAGAGATAACTTGGGCATAGGCTCCCACTGCTGGGGTTATACCATTCTTGGGAAGCAAACTGAGATGTCTCCACCTGGTGTGGGGGTACAGGTCTGTGCAGCACTCCCCAGGCTCTCTGTATCAAGAGGTGTGGCTCTGCAGGGGCACAGCTTCAGTGGTGTCTTTTATCTGTGACAAAATATTCCCAGTCAATGGCACGCATTGAATTGCAGTATTGCCAGTTGAGAGAGAGGTTTATAAATACAGAAATATTTTTATGAGTCATTCTTAATATAATAGAAATGAAAACTACACATTAAATTTCAGCACTCCCATAGCTGATCTGTTGACATTTAACTGTCAGCTCTTGGCAGCTGGGA